>NC_073629.1:89365800-89990800 GCF_029407905.1 Bubalus kerabau
TCAGTAGCTGTGCAGACTTTGGGGAGGTTTCTTAGAAAATTTCTGTCGGTTGTGGCGAAGGAATGGTTTCAGGAATGGCATGCTCAGGGTCCTAATCCCTCCACTGACTAGTGAGTCCTGGGAAAGAACTCTGTTAATAATAACTGGCTTACCACTTAGGAGCTCATAAACTTTCATATTTATTATCCCACTGGTCCTTAGGACCTTGGGAAAGTAAATTTGGAAAGTCATTTTATCAGCCCTTTGGTGCAGAGAGAGCTGCTATTTCATCACTTCTGTCTGCTGCTTTTATACTGCAGGGAGGCAGACTTGGGGTCACCAAGACCTTGAATTTGTGTTTGTACCCCAGGCCCCCTGCTCTCTCGTTGTTCACCTCCAGGCAAGTCACTTCCACACTTTGAGCCTTATTTTCCACAGGCACTCAGTGGATGTAGAACTTATATTTGCCAAGTGTGACATGTAGAAGAGGCATATTTAATTAATTACTTTGTCTGCAAATGTTTATTCAGCCCTAGCCATGAGCCCCGGAGAAGGCAATGTCACCCGACTCTAGTACTCTTGCCTGGAAAATCCCATGGATGGAGGAGCCTGGTGGGCTGCAGTCCATGGGGTCGCTAAGAGTCGGACACAACTGTGAGACTTCACTTTCACTTTTCACTTTCATGCATTGGAGAAGGAAATGGCAACCCACTCCAGTATTCTTGCCTGGAGAATCCCAGGAATGGGGGAGCCTGGTGGGCTGCCGTCTCTGGGGTCGCACAGAGTTGGACACGACTGAAGTGACTTAGCAGCAGCAGCCATGAGCCCAGTGGGAGCTTGGTGTTCTGGAGGTGGAGCTGGGGGACAGAGACACTGGAGAAGGAGACTCGGACTCCAGCCAGTACCTATAGTCCAAGAACTCCTGCCTGAGGGGAGGCTCTTCTGACTTCTGTGGCTCTCATCCTTGTGGCTCAGTGGTAAGGAATCGGTGCAGAAGATGCAGTTTCGATCCCTGGGTCAGGAAGATCCCCTATAGGAGAAAATAGCAACCCACTCCAGTATTCTTGCCTGGGAAATCTCATGGACAGAGGAGCCTGGCAGGCTATAGTCCATGGGGTCAAAAAGAGTAGGACCTAACTGAGTACACACACATGCATGTATCCTTCAGAAAAAAAATAAATAAAACATGTATATATGTTTCCATGTTGCTGCTTTTCTTCATTTCCATCTGTTACTATTCATAAATTTTGTGTTTCATGTTTACTCCAATTTATATTTACCAAGTAAAGTACTACATTTTTATCCTACTAAGGAAAATTTTTATGAAAACTTTTTTCACTGCTTTCCTGACCCAAAGCAGGTGGATTTCAGCTTAATACAAGTAACATGATACTCCAAATGTCTATTTACATTAAAACATGAATAACTTGTCTAGAAGTACAGGAACATTTTGAAGGAATTAGTGTTTGGGGGCCGGAAGAGCCTCTCTTTGAAGATGCGTTCTTAAGAGAAGAGTGAGTTGCCCGTTAATCACTCAGTCAGTCAGAGACAGAGCTGGAAGTCAGCAATAACTCCCTGGGTGGTGTTGCTTGAGTATAGATTCTCAACAACTTCCCGTCTTAGGATTAAGCTCTTCATGAGTTTGCTCCCTCTTTTGTGTTGAAGCCTCCTGGAAGAGCTCATGCTTTAGAATCAGATAGACTGAAAGGTGCATTAAGGCTCAGCTCCTTTACTACATGTGTATCTCAGGCTAACTGCTTAATTGTTTCAAGTCTCAGCTCCTTCATCTTAAAATGGAGGTAATAATACCTGTCCCAAAGTGTTGTATTGACTATTATATGAGTCAAAAATATAAAGCACTTAACACAGTTCTTTGTATACAGACTCAAGATAAGGGAATTTTCCCTTTCCCCTCTGGCCCCCCAGCTGCCTACCTGAAAGGTGACCTTTTTCTTACTGCTGCAGGATATAAAAAAAGGTAGAAGTTACCCTTTTCTCCAGAGGTGCATGGGGGTAATCAGGCAGTGAAAAAAAACATACTGGTCAGTCTTCAAAAGGATGTTTTTTCCAAGAATAACTGGGAAGGTAGACAGGAAATACAAAGGAAAATGGACCATGTTGTCAAGCTACATTCATTAATAACCATCATTTCATGTATGCTTCCTGCATGCTAGCCATTTTAGATAAATTGTTCCCAATGAGCCCAAACCTTACACTACCCCATGGAACGCATAAGAAAATAATGTTCAGAGAGATCAAGGGACTTGCCTGAGGTCATATAGCTGGTCTACACTGGCTGGAATGCACTAACGAGTTTGTCCGATGTGTAAGTTGGTGCCCTCTAAACACATGTGTTGGCCCTGTGCCTTGATGTGGGAGGTGGGAAATGTGAAAAAGGGCTACACTCTTTTGGGGGGTTGGACATAGAAACAGGTTAGCCACTTGAAGTCAATTTATGGCACTGTTCTGTTTTCTCAGAGTTGGATCTTGGTGAGCTAATCACTCTCTACTGGTGGTGTGATTTACAGGCTTTGGAAATTCAGTGTCAGGGATTCAACGATTTAGTAGCAAGGCAACATACATTTCTCTGGGGTTGGTCCATGAAGTTCTTGGGCTAAAGAGTTTGAGAGGGAGGAAACACTGTTTTGGGTCCCAAAGTCTAGTTTTTATGGAAAGACTGCTGTATCGCGTTACATGTGGTAAGCAGAGTCTGCTGTATTCTCCACAAGCACATGGCCTTGAACTTATTACAGGACACCTCACTCACTGTGGCCATTCCCTGAAGACAGATTCGCTTCTGGCTTCATTGGTGACTTTGTTCTAACTAGTTTCTTTAGAAAGTCGGTTTTCTTCAAATCCCGCTGCACACCTGCTCTCCTCCGTGAACATATTTTGTAACCCCAGCAGAGCAAGCTGCAGCAGGCAGAGCAGCAAGCCAGCCTTCTGAGGCCTGGCCCATGCCTCTCTGTCCCTTTTTCTCTCCCCATCCTGCACCATCATGAGCCCTGGTCTCAGGACACACTTCTGCGACTTTCATGCATGCTGCTCCCTTACTTGGATCATCTTTCTCACCCTGTTCTCTGGACTGACTCTTGGTCATCCTTCAGAACCCGGCAACCATTTGACAGATCCATCGTCCTTGACACTTCAAGCTTCCAAGTGCCCTCGATGAATTAATCAGTGATATTAGTTCCTGCAACCTCCTAAATATCTCTCAAATCCACTCATCCTCTCTCTCCACACTCCCCCTCTCCTCAGGATAGTTTGGGCTGCCTTCATCTGTCATCCAGACCATTCCATCACCCTCCTGAGCAGTCCTCAGGTTTTCAGAGTCATCCATCTCCAAGCTCTTCCTGACACTGCTCACTAATGGGAAGATCTGATCAGTTCTGACCTTTGCTTCAGACCCTTCGGTGAACAGTCCCCACTGCCCTCAGGATAAAGTCCACGAGGTTTATCGGGGCTTCAGGGAAGCCCTCCCTGGCCTGTCCCCTTCTTATCTTTCCAGTCACATCCCTCACCACTCTTCCAGAATGATACTCCACTCCCTGGCTTAACTGAATTCGTTTCAGTCTCCTGATCGTACCATGGTATATTTCTCATTTGGAATTTTGCAAATTTTTTTCTTCTTCCAAGAATAGTACTTGAAAAGAATTCTCTTCAAAGCAACTCCACTTCTGCTTTAGCTTCAAGTTAGCTATTACATCCCTGGAAATATTCGGGGGGCCCATTGCAACCCACCCAATGCGATCCCCAGTTGTGATCATGACCAGTCTTTGTGCTCACAAAGCACCTCATTTTGCCCATCTTAATACATAGTTTTAATCATCTTTTAGTTCCTCTTTATCCCTCACTACGCTGGGAGTTCTGTGAGTGCAGGGACTATATCTGGCTTCAGTTTAAAAAAAAATAATAATAATTTTAAAAATTTATTAATTTTTGGATGTGCTGGGTCTTTGTTGCAGCAGGCTTTGCTCTAGTCGTGACCAGCAGGGAGCTACCCTAGTTGCAGTGCTTGAGCTTTCATTGCAGAGGCTTCTCTTGTTGTAGAGCATGGACTCTAGGGCACTCGGGCTTCCATAGCTGTGTTTCCCAGGCTCTAGAGCACGTGCTCAGTAGCTGTGGTGACTGGGCTTAGTTGTTCCATGGCGCATGGGATCTTCTCTTACCAGGGATCAAACCCATTTCTCCTGCATTGGCAGGCAGATTCTTTACCACTGAGCCATCAGGCAAGCTCCTAACTTCACTTTTACCAGTAAGCACAGTGTTGGAAGATGTAGGTGTGCAGCCTTGTTGAATGAATAAGTGAATGAATGACTAAAAAAGCCTCTCATGCCTCGATTTGTGAAGGCTCTTATAGCACACTTCATTTATTTGTTTATTTCTCTGCCTCTGCCACTAACTATGAGTTCCCAGCACAGCATTTGGAACATGGTAGGTATTCATTAGATGTTTGTCGAATTAATTATCATAAAGTGTGGGGGAGAATGATTTGCACAAACAGAAAGAAAATTTAAAACCATAAACATCTCCCTTAAGAGCTTGCTCTAGAGATTCTTATTATGTGGCATTGAAAATTCCTCCCATTCAGTGAACCACCTCTCCCTTTTGCAACGTGTGTCCAATCATGTCTGGTGCTATAATTCAGCATGATGTGGGCCATATTGGTAGTAAGAGCTATAAGATTTGCCATATTAGTTCATCCCACTGCTTCATTAAGCTCAGTGTGCTGCCTCTGGCAGTGGCTGGGCTTGAATTTTGATGTTTGGAAGAACAAAGCCCTTCATATTAGCCCTCCGATTTCTATGAGTCAGGTAAAGTTACAGTCCTGCCCAGTGTCTGAGAGTCTTCATCTTTGCAGATAGTCAGTAAGTGGCCCAGAGCATGGGGTTTTATTATCTGCATGGATTTTCTGAGCAGACAAAGAAGGCCCCAGGTGTGTCAGGATGTGAGCAACCCCATCCTATAGTGACAGTTTCTGGGATGGTCAGAGTACAGCATGTTGCAGGATTGCATGTTTCTGCCCAGTCCATCAAGACAGCGCCTGTAGGTCAAAGGGAGGGGTGAGGGTGGAGTGGAGATGTCTCCTTTAAGCTTGAACACAAGCATCCCCTTATTTCATGAGAAGCAGCTGAGGCTCAGATTGATGAACAGCTTGCTTGAGATCACACAGCATGTGACAAGTTAGGGACATATTTGCACCTTAATCTCTCT
Organism: Bubalus kerabau; assembly: GCF_029407905.1. Classification (NCBI taxonomy): domain Eukaryota; kingdom Metazoa; phylum Chordata; class Mammalia; order Artiodactyla; family Bovidae; genus Bubalus; species Bubalus kerabau. The sequence continues at coordinate 89,370,994 of NC_073629.1, forward strand.
AACCCCAGAGCCTGTGCCTGTGCTGAACAGTGAACTGAACTTCTCCCTACTGAATGCGTGTCCTCTTGTTAATTACCAAGTGACACTTACACTGAAAGACATCTTCCTACAGATTCCAGTAGCCACACCATTGGGCCGAGACGGCCTCGGCGGCACGAAGGAGTGAGGGTAGACCATGTGGTGGAGGCAGAAAGGGAGTCAGCAAAGCACAGAAGCCCTAGCACTTGACCCCTTGTGACTGTGGTTTGTGAAAGGTCGCTACCTATAAGGGTTCTAGAAGCTGAGAAGGAAACATTTTGCTTTCTTTAGGAGGATGCCAGAGAGTCCAGGCTTTCCAGATGTTTTCCAGTTTTCACAGAGTTCAAGATGAGGTGTACTTGAAGGATTTTGACTGCATATAAATCAAGGTGCATTTTGATCTGAATTTGGAACAGGTGCTCTGATTTTGCAGATGCCCCAGTTCCATGAATAGTATCATTGGCTCAGTTTACCTCCCAGTGGGCACCCCCACATCAGAAATACTAATGAGGATGGTGGTGATAAAGGTAACTACTCTCTGCCCACAATTACAGAATAATAGGCAATGTATTCACGCCTTTATATATATTTTCTCTTGCAGAATAACCCCTTGAGGTAGCTCCATATTTGAAATCTCATGTTTGCAGGGGAGAAAACAGAAATAGGAGAAGGGAGACAGAGTGAATGCTGTAATCTCAGAATCGATGCTCTGAAGAGCCCTGTGGTTCTGTCTCACGCATCCATTTAGCAAGCATTACCTGTGCCTTACATGTACCTGGCACATTCTGAACAGAGTGACCTGCTTGAACCTCCTAAACATGCTTGAGTTTGCTGCAGCAGCTCTCCTTTCAATCTGGAAAAAATCCCCTTCTCTCCTGTCTGTTTTCAAGGTTCATCTGATCCTCTGAAACCCAGCTAGATGGCATCCCCCTCCTGCATGTAATTCAACCTTCCTTTCTCCATGACTCTCAGCATACCATTTTAGAACATTTTTAATTTAGATGAAGCTCTCCTTCCTTTCTTCCATCTATTAACATTTCACTTACAGACTTCTCTTCCTTGCTGGATTGATAGAGGGGACTGTGTCTTGTGCATCATTTTGTCCTCTCAAAGTTGAGAGGAGGAGAATTATTAAAGCATTCCCAGTGAGGGAAATGGGAAATGGCATTAATTAGTTGACTACTCAATACACGCAGAGAATGCAATGAGAATCCAAAAAATTCATGAAGTCAGTAGCACTCCCATTTTTCAGATGAATAAACATACTCAGATAAGTTCCAAGTTTGTTCAGCATCGCTCATCATGTGAATGGAAGGAGTGGGAATTTTAAACTCAGGTCTAAATGATCCAGAGCACAGGACCTTTTTGATATATTCTGTGTTTTCTCCACAGTGGTCATTGAATAGAACCTCAGTGCAAGCTCATTTCCTAGGGATCTGGTTGCTCTTGCAAAGCAGTGGCAACAGATGCAGTTTACTTTTATAAAGAGTTTCTATATAAACATCAGAGATTTCACTTCCTTCTACCTGGGGACTGTGGTCACTTCAGTCTTTCAACCTTCCCTGACTGGCACTGCTGCTCTAGGAAGAACATGCATTCCAATTGTTAAACCAGAGGCAAGAAAAGCCACGCAGGATCTCACATTGGAAGAAGCCCAGCTGATGATGAATAGCAGACCTGAATCTTATCATGTATTTCAGGATGATGTACGGGACTGTTGGAAACTGCCTTTGACAAATGTGCCCGGGAAGGGGAATTATCTCCAACAATGAAAAATGTTCTTATTATGTGATCCTAAAAAAGGATCAGGACCCCTATCATTGGGGAAATGATTATCCCCACATCCTTTATTAACAGCGATATGGAAGTGTGTGCTAAAGACGATGGACATGGCAATGATCCTGTGATGGATAGCCGTGAGTGCTGGAGTCAGGCTGGACTTAGGAAAGGTAGCTTGATGCTTGATAGCAGACGGGAAATGTGTAACTGTCTCAGGTCGCTTTTAGCCCTTGCTTCCTAAGCTCTGCAAGACTTGTCCCTGCTGTCTTAGTTGAGTATCCAGTGGCTTTTGGTCAGGCTGAGGCTCTGATTAAATATAGAAGGGATATAAGTTTGTAGGAAATAAAGCTATTTTTATAGGGGGAAGAAAATGGTATGCCCAGCATGTTAAATATTTAATTTCATTTTATTTTCACATTTCACATGCATATGTAGAAACCTGGAGTCATAGAGATTCAGTAGCCTGTCCAAGGCTGGAAGCCAGCAAAGTGAGAATTTGAACCTGAGCAGTCTGATTTCCAATTCTATGTGCTTTGTAGACCATCTTAGCTTTTAATAAATAATGTTATGGCTGGAGTTCAAAATAGGGGGAGAAGCAGCTAAATGAGGTGTGTATGTGAAGGTACCTCCTGTCATCTTTAGTACAGAGTAGATGTTCAGGAAATGCTAGTTAGGTCAAGACTTTCGATACAGCACAGAGAGCTCAGGTTGATGCTCTGTGATGACCTACATGGGTGGGATGGGAGGTCTTTGAAAGTTCCTTCCTTTCTTCTCCCCTCCCCTGTCTCTTTCCTACCTTCTTCCCTTCATTCCATTTGTGAGCTTTTTCTAAAGCCAGGCAGAGTGCCGGCCACAAAAGAAGATTGTAAACAAGTCCCTGGCTTAGAGACCCTAAACTCTAATATGAAAGACAGACAACTGAGAAGCAATTATAGTTCCCTGGAGTTAAGTTAAAATCCCAAAACAGAGATAACCAGGTTTCCAAGGACTTCCCAGGGTTTGTGAGATTTAAATAAAGATTCTTGGAGTTCAGATTTCTTTTTTTTATTCAATGAATGCTTTGTGAAATATCTCCTATTATTACAGGCATTATCTACCTATTAGATTTAAGTCCCCAGTTGCGAAAAATAAATCTTACTCTGTCTTCCAGTGAAAGGAAGGCCAGCGGATCAGACATCTCACTGGGCAGCAACTTGCTCCCCCTTCTTCTTGAGTAAAATCTCCTTCAAGATACACACATATTTTATTCATTTCCTATTATGCGTAGGACCAGGTACATAGTATGTGCTCATTAAGTGTGTGTTGAACAATAGAGCAGCCTATATTAGAGGTGATTCTTTGGCCTTTGGCCTACATTTTACTAGAATCAGTAATTTATATTCCATTAGTTTTCCTTTGATGTTTTAAAATAATGATTACTGTAGCTTCTCCTTCTGCTCACAGAGTTATAGATTGCAGATAGATTTTGTGTAATTTGCCAATGCCAGTCACTTTTAATGGCTGCTTGGAGCACTGTGTAGAGGATTCTGAAATCGTATCCTAGCTTTGAGCGAAAGCAATTAACACTCAGGTGTATCTCTTTTCAGTCTTTTTAGTTTTTTTAGTTTTTCTGCATAAAAGTGTGTGCACACAAGCCTGCAAACACATACCTTCCTGTTTGATCCTCTTGTGTATTTAATTCCATGCTTTTTCACTAAACCTTACATTTTAAGCTGTTTCATGTCGTTATAAACTTTTGACAGTCATCATTTACAAAAATCCCAAGTGATCTCGTTTTCTTTAGCTTTTACTCAGGAAATATCTCTCCCAGTCCTTCTGTCATTATTGCCATTCTTCAGTGGACCATTCCCAACTTTGCCAAATCTTGCTGAAGTTGGGGCATATACAGAACTGTTTTCAATAGCCAGTGATTCATTTTGCTTTTCCTTCTTCAGCTGATGCAGGGTTTGTCTTCTGTATTTTGTGGCCTAGGGAAGATGGTAACTTATTTCCTGCAGTGAGAAGAAAACGAGAGATGTTGGGGTGGGCTTCCCTTTGTAGGAGGGCCACCAGCATGGACCACTCTTCTGGTACAGCCTTGGCATTGAGCTTTGCCAGTGCAGGCCTCTGAGCTCTAGTGCTTTTGCCGTTCAAATCTTTTAACCTCAGCTTATCAACTTTAATACATTGTCCTGGTGCCTTGATTTTTTGGTTCATCTATTTTAATGTGATGAAATGTAAAAACCAAGCACAGCCTTGTCTCCTCACAATGACTTTAGAGTTTTTCAGCTGATAACCTAGCTTTCATCTGTTAAGGATTCGAATTTTAAACAGTCAAAAATACATTTTCCTGGTATCTATCATCAAGTGATTAGTGCAACTATTTAGTTCTGGTCGTCTTTCCTATTCTTGGTATATTTATTTTCTCTTCTTAGAATTCTCCCATCGCCCTCTCTGTCTGGGAGACTGGAGATGTCATTTAAACCTTGCTTATTGGGATTCCATTATTTGTCTCTCATATACAGTCAGCTAAATCAAAAAGTCAGACAGTGTTTTTAAATTGCAAATTTAAATGACAATTTATAGACCAGGTCTACTGGAAATTTTCTGTCCTTGGCATCCATCATTGTTTGTGTGTACATAATTTTATGTTCTCCCTTTTTATCTTCTTGAGAGCACAGCACACATATCTATCAGGAAAATCAGAACTGCTTGCAATCGAACAAAAAAGGCAATAAAGATCTTGAAAGGAAATGAAGACAAACACCCTATACCAGATCTTACTTAAATATTAGCTCTTTTCCTCCTCCTTCCCCTCCTCTTCCTCTTAAAGAAGAAACTTGCATTAGTCACTTTTCTTTTTTTTAAGTATTGAAACTCATGGTTTAGATTCAGAGAAACTAAACATTTGCCAAGGGCCTGAAATATGCCAAATACTCTTAATCTCAGTTAATCTTTGTGATAAACCAATGATCATGACACTGTTATTGATAATTGTGATAGCTAATGTTTATTGAACACTTACTCTATACTAAGGATTGTTGTATCTTTTGCTTACTGTGACTCATTCAAAATAATAATAGATTGCTTTCTGAAGGAGGAAACTGACATTTCATGGGAGGCAACTTGCTCAAGGCCCAAAGCTGAGTGAATGATGCAGCTCCCGCTTCCAATTAGAACTCTGCCCACCACACTGGTTTCTATTTTTATTTTTAGTAAAGAAAATTTTATTTCACTAAGAAAATTGGGGACCTATTTAGTATCTCTATTTTATAAGAATGACAGGCTGAAAAGTCATCTCACTATGCCTTGCTGAGTTTTAATTTTGAGCAGGTTGCCTTTGATGGGGTAGCTTTAAACCTTGAAATCATCTTCTTTTATCGGTCCATTTTCTCTGGGATCAGAGTAGATTGGCAAAAGCATTATGATCTTCCATTTCAAAGTTGAAGGATTATCTATCTTGATGGGGCAAATCATCTCTAAAATCCTTCTAAAGCCGGCTGCAGAGGTTGGTACGTTTCAGAAAATAACCTGTGGTACCCAGGAACTTCAGTGATGGGAATCAGTGAAGTAAGATTTACACCGGGAGGGCCCACCTTTAACACGTGGACCCAGGGCATCAGTTGTGTCAGGCATTTCCATTTGCAGCAGGAGCCTGAAGTTCCTCCTTGCAGCCTCAGCTCACTGCCAGACTACAGTGTCAGCAGCAGCTGGTGGAGTCAAGAGCTTGTAGGATTCCAGTCAGACATGGGAGATGAGGATATGGGGCCATGAGATTTCCTTGTGTCTGGAGAAAAAAAGAGAGGGAGCCAGAGGAGGCTAAAGGAGCCATAAGACCATAAGTGCAGGTTTGACCCTAAATGAAACAAAGAGGAAGGGAAGGAAGATAGGATAGGTAGAAGCATCTTAGACATCAACAAAGTCTTTGTAGAGCCATTGAGCCAAAGTCGCTCATCAGAGGAATCCTGTATCTCCTGGGAATGGTTGGCCAGAGTATTCCTGCCCTGATCTATTTTTGTCTGGGAACAGCTTGTGGGAAGCATAATCTTGGTGCAGATGGATTTCTGTTTCTGATTTTTATTTTATATTATACTATAGTTGATTTGCAGTGTCATGTAGGTTTAAGGCATTTAGCAAAGTGATTCAGTTATACATATGCATATATCTATTTGTCAGATTATTTTCCCATATCGGTTATTGCAGAACATTGAGTAGAGTTCCTTGTGCTGTACAGTAGATCCTTGTTGGTTCAGTTCAGTCTCTCAGTTGTGTCCAACTCTTTGCAACCCCATGGATTGCAGCACGCCAGTCTTCCCTGTCCATCACCAACTCCCAGAGCTTACTCAGACTCATGTCCATTGAGTCAGTGATGCCATCTAACCATCTCATCCTCTGTCATCTCCTTCTCCTCCTGCCTTCAATCTTTCTCAGCATCATGTTCTTTTGAAGTGAGTCAGTTCTTTGCATCAGGTGGCCAAAGAATTGGAATTTCAACTTCAACATCAGTCCTTCCAATGAATATTCAGGACTGATTTCCTTTAGGATTGACTGGTTTGATTTCCTTGCAGTCCAAGGGACTCTCAAGAGTCTTCTCCAACATCACAGTTCAAAAGCATCAATTCTTCGGTGCTCAGCTTTCTTTATAGTCCAACTCTCACATCCATACATGACTCCTGGAAAAACCATAGCTTTGACTTGACGGACCTTTGTTGGCAAAGTAATGTCTCTGCTTTTTATATGCTGTCTAAGTTGGTCATAGCTTTTCTTCCAAGGGTCATCTATCTTATATATAGTAGTGTGTATATGTTGATCCCATCCTCCTAATTTATTCCCCTGCCATCTTTCCCTTTTGGTAAGCATAGTTTATTTTTCATGTCTGTGAGTCTGTTTCTGTTTTATACGTAAGTTAATTTGTATCTTTTTTAGGTTACACATATAAATGATATTATATCATGTTTGTCTGAATTACTTCACTTATTATGATAATCTCTAGGTCCATTTGTGTTGCCGCAGACGGCATCATTTCATTCTTTTTTATGACTGAGTACTATTCCATTGCATACGTGTACCATGTCTTTATCCATTCATCTGTCGACGGTTGCTTCAGCGTCTTGGCTGTTGTGAATAGTGCTGCAGTGAACACTGGGGAGCGTGTATCTTTTCAAATTATGATTTTCTCTGGTTATGTGTCCAGGAGTGGGATTCTTGGTTAATATAGCAGCTCTAGTTTTAGTTTTTTAAGGACCCCTCCATACTGCTCTCCTTGGAGAAGGAAATGGCAACCCACTCCAGTGTTCTTGCCTTGAGAATCCCAGGGACTGGGGAGCCTGACGGGCTGCCGTCTATGGGGTCGCACAGAGTCGGACACGACTGAAGCAACTTAGCAGTAGCAGCAGCAGCAGCAGCAGCAGCATACTGCTCTCCAGAGTGAATTTCTGAGTGTAGCACCTGAGGCACCAGGCTATTTTCTTCCCTGCCATTGGTGGTCTGCAAGATGCGCCCTCATGGCCCTCTCTTGGAACCAAACTGATGCTCATAAAGCCTAAGTATGATAAGCTGTTGTCAGACCTTCCCTCTGACTTCTTCAACTTGCTGCCAGTTGGTGCAAACCAGCCATTCAGAGTCCTCTCCCCAGGTCACACCGTTCTCAGATAGAGGTGCGCAACTGTGGGGTCGCAGGTGAAGCTCAATGAGATCAGGGTCCTAGATTCTCTGGCCAGTTAGTCCAACAAGTTCCAGAACATTCTGTCCTTTCATAGCCTGCAAGGACCAAATAAGAGGGGAGCTACAGCAGCTATTTGGTTAACAACCTGAGAAAAAAGCCTTCTTAGTACCTAGCATTCTTCCTGCACACAAAAGGAGAGTGGCTGTCCCACCCCCCACTGCTCCCCCTGGCCACGAAGGCCTGGAGGTCACATTTCTTGAAAGTCTTGCTGATGGCTGGTGTGTGCAGAGCCTTATTTAAGTCAGCTCCATCAGCCTTCACAACCTGTGAGGCATATAGCCCAGTGATTGTGTTAATGTCTTCAGAATTACAAAGTGACTAGTTACACCTCATTCTATTTATTAAGTTATGTGACCTTGAAAGTGAAAGTCACTCAGTCGTGTCCGACTCTTTGCGACTCCATGGACTATACAGTCCATGGAATTCTCCAGGCCAGAATACTGGAGTGGGTAGCCATTCCCTTCTCCAGGGGATCTTCCCAACCCAGGAACTGAACCCCTGTCTCCTGCATTGCAGGCAGATTCTTTACCAGCTGAGTTGCCAGGGAAACCCTATGTGACCCTGGGCAACTTCTAAATCCTTTAAGCCTCACTGTTCATATGTAAAAGGGGAGTGATAGGGCTCATCTCTGGGGGAGATAATTCAGACCAAATGAAATCATGTATGTAAATGTTAGCACATACATTTGTGTGTGTATGTGTGTGTGTACACGCACGCACACACACACACACATACACACACTCTAGTTTGCTGCTCTTGTGACCATGAGAAAACTAAAGCCCATGTATCATGGCTGATTGGTGGGACCATAAGGTTTTGCGGGGTAGATTGTGCAAGGCTTTGTGTGTGTGTCCATTGCTGCCTGGCTCTGTGCTGGAGGTGCTGCTGGTGGTGGAGAGATACCATCTGCCCCCTGCCTGCCTTCAAGGAGGTCACAGCTGAGCGCTCCAGTGTCACCTATTGGTCTCTAAGCACAACATGCTACTCCACGGCTCCCTGCGCAGCCTTCACCTTGGCCTCCCTCAGAAACACTGTTGCTTAAAACAGAACCTACTCATAAAAGAAGCAACCTGGAGGCTGGGCATCCTGAGGGCACAAGCCCCACCCTAAGAAGCCAGACACTGACATGTCCCCTTTCCATCTCTCCAGAGCTGTTCTTGCCTTTTTTCAGCTCTGCTTCCTGCTTCTCCCTCCCTGCAGCAGGCTTTCCTTGGTCACTGTGCTCGTGGCCAGCTTTACTGATTTGTTCATTCAAGATCCCAAGTAAGACTTGAGTCACAAAATCCCAATTCTAGGGAAAGAAATTCTGTAAATCTCAGCCCAGTTCTGACAATGGTTACTCCTGGTCTTCAAGAGTTAGGGATATGTAATATAAGCCAGGTATTATAGCCCACCTCATGGGTCATGGGAGGAGATCACTATGCAAAGTAAGGAGGCACAGGCTGAATGCATACAGCTTCCGAAAAGGCTCAGTTTAGATGTCACTTCCTCCAAGAAGCCTTCCTGGACCAAGCTAAACAAGGTGCAAGGCTGGTTTAGACCCTCCTGTGTGCCACTTGAAGTTGGGGCTCTAGCCTCTGTTACATTAGATCTCAAGTTGTGCTAATGTGCTTTCCTCAACCCCATATCTGTCTTCATACCACATCCTGCCTCCTGCGAGCAGGAAGAGGATATAGTTCCTGTTTGCAAACCCTTCCTGTTGCCCAGTGCCTGCTGCACAGTATGTACTCTGTAAGTGTTAACAAAGTTGAGCATCATTGGGGTTACAGACACGTACTTGCAATGTGGAATGAGAAATACTTCCTCATGACAACACGAAATGGTCCCTTGGGCAAAAATAACAGTTGTCCCCAGCTTTCTCCCACCCAAGGTGCCTTCAGCATCCATGGACAGCGGCAGAGTGCAGACAGGATGGCCATTTTTCCATTTATAGTCATGTTCTGTGTCTTTGATCCCAAACTCTTTAGGTGTTGAATATTAAAGAGCCCGCTGCAGCTCCTCCTCACTTGATAGTCATCCTGTGCCCCACCCATTAGTGCCAGTTAGCCACCAAAAGATGAAAAGTTGGGGTTCGTAATGAGCTGAGTTGGCACTTGTTCACTCAGCATCTCTTGAGCTGATTAAACTGCTGGAAGGTGTCAGGCTTAACCTTTCTGAGGAAGGGCTTACAAAGGCACTTTTGCTATAGCTTTTTCCAACCCTCATTTTATTTTGGGTGACTGACCTAAAGGTCTTAAAGTGAAAAATCTTACAAACCCAGGGCTCAAGCCATACCATATGCAAATACTCATCCCAGACACTGCCCATGAGGGCTGAGGCACTGAGAACAAGGCAGAATGTTAGTGCTGGACACAGAACAGGTGCAACCTTCCCGCTGGCCTGGCCACTTAGGAGAAGTAGAGTAGGCCAAGTGTGGTACCTGGTGCCAAGGTTCTTGTTATTCAGTCGCTGAGTCATGTCTGACTCTTTACAATTCCATGGACTGCAGCACACCAGGCTTCCCTGTCCTGTACCATCTCCTGGAGTTTCCTCAAACTCATGTCCATTGAGTTGGTGATGCCATCCAACCATCTCATCCTCTGTAATCTCCTTCTCCTTTTGCCTTCAATCTTTCCCAGCATCAGAGTCTTTTCCAATGAGTTGGCTCTTCACATCAGGTAACCAAAGTATTGAGTTTTGGCTTCAGCATCAGTCCTTCCAAGGAATATTCAGGATTGCTTTTTTTTAGGATTGACTGGTTTGATCTCCTTGCAGTCCAAGGGATTGTCAAGAATCTTCTTCAGCACCACAGTTCGAAGGCATCAATTCTTTGGAAGTCAGTCTTCTTTATGGTCCAGCTCGCACATCTGTACATGACTACTGGAAAAACCATAGCTTTGACTTTATAGACCTTTGTTCTCAAAGAAATGTCACTGCTTTTTAATAGGCTGTCTAGATTTGTATTGCTTTTCTTCCAAGGAGCAAGCATCTTTTAATTTTATGGCTGCCGTCATCATCCACAGTGATTTTGGAGCCCAAGAAAATAAAATCTGTCACTGTTTCCATTGTTTTCTCATCTGTTTGCTATGAAGTGATGGGACCAGATGCCATGGTCTTCGTTTTTTGAATGTTGAGTTTTAAGCCAGCTTTTTCACTCTCTTCTTTCACCTTTACCAAGAGGATCTTTAATTCCTCTTCTCTTTCTGCCATAAGGGTGCTGTTATCTGCCTATCTGAAATTATTGGTATTTCTCCTGGCAATCTTGATTCCAGCTTGCAATTCATCCAGCCCAGCATTTCTCGTGATGTACTCTGCATATAAGTTAAATAGGCAGGGTGACAGTATACAGCCTGGACATACTCCTTTCCCAATTTGGAACCAGTCTGTTGTTCCATGTCCAGTTCTAACTGTGGCTTCTTGACCTGCATACAGTTTTCTCAGGAGGCAGGTCAGGTGGTCTGGCATTCCCATCTCTTTAAGAATTTTCCACAGTGTGTTTGGTCTATAAAGTCAAGGGCTCTAGTGTAGTCAGTGAAGCAGAAGTAGATATTTTTTCCTGGAATTCCCTAGGTTTTTCTGTGATCCACTGGATGTTGGCAATTTCATCTCTAGTTCCTCTGCCTTTTCTAAATCCGGCTTGTATATCTGTAAGTTCTTGGTTCACGTACTGTTGAAGCCTAGCTTGAAGGATTTTGAGCATTACTTTGCTAGCATGTGAAATGAGTGCAATTGTGTGATAGTTTGAATATTCTTTGGCATTGCCCTTCTTTGGGATTTCCAGTCCTGTGGCCACTACTGAGTTTTCCAAATATGCTGGCATATTGAATGCAGTACTTTAATAGCATCATCTTTTAGGATTTGAAATAGCTCAGCTGGAATTCCTTCACCCCACTAGCTTTGTAGTGATGCTTCCTAAGGCCCACTTGACTTCATACTCCATGATATCTGGCTCTAGGGAGTAATCACACCATCGTGGTTATCTGGCTCATTTTTTGTATAGTTCTTCTGTGTATTCTTGCTACCTCTTCTTAATATTTTCTGCTTCTGTTTGGCCCTTATTATTTCTGTCCTTTACTGAACCCATCTTTGCATGAAATGTTACCTTGGTATGTCTGATTTCCTTGAAGAGATCTCTAGTCTTTCCCATTCTATTCTTTTCCTCTATTTCTTTGCATTCTTCACTTAGGAAGGCTTTCTTATCTTTCCTTGCTGTTCTTTGGAACTCTGCATGCAGATGGGTATATCTTTCCTTTTCCCCTTTACCTTTCACATGGTGCCAAGATGCTGCATACCTATTGATGGAAGGATTGTCCCCGACACCCTGCAGTGTCACAAATGAGAGTGTCTCCCTCCCAAAGACACTGCTGTGTCTGTTACAGTGTGACCAGCACCTCCACCAGTGCCCAGCACATAGCACGTGCCTGGTAAATATTTGCTGAGTGAACAAACGAAGCAATGATGAACAGTGATTAAGAACTCTTGAAGGAGAGAGACTTTGATTTGAATCTTGCTTCTCCTACTTCTGAATGTGGCTAACACAAATCTTTTACTCAGGCTCTTTCAGATCCTGGTCCTTCATTGTTCATTGAGAAGACCAGTATCTCTTATGGTTTGGGGCTTAACTATGAAACACTTAACTTGGTGTCTGGTATCTCGTATGTAGTAGGGCTTCCCTGGTGGCTCAGATGGTAAGGAATCCATCTGTAGTGTGGGAGACCCGGGTTTGATCCCTGGGTTGGGAAAATCCCCTGAAAAAGGGAATAGCTGCCCATTCCAGTTTTCTTGCCTGGAGAATTCCGTGGTCAAAGGAGCCTGATGGGCGACAGTCCATGGGGTCACAAAGAATCTGACATGACTGAATGACTAACACTTTCACTTTTTTCATCATGGCTTGGGGCGTAACTGTGAAACACTTAGCATGGTGTCTCGTCTGTGCTGTGCTGTGCTTAGTCACTCAGTCATGTCCAACTCTTTGCAACCCCATGGACTGTAGCCCGCCAGGCTCCTCTGTCCATGAGGAGTCTCCAGACAAGAGTAAGTATCTAAGAAATATAGCTGCTTTTAGTAACTTCTGTTGTTAATGGAGTAACTTTAAATACAGCACTTGATACCGTGTCTGTCTATTCATTTATCAAATGAAAATACTCTGTCCACTATACAGGCTGAGGACTAGTATAAGATGGGGTACAGACCTATATGCCTGGGGTCAGTGCTTGATAACTGGTGGATGAGACGCCATCACCTTAAGTAGAAGACCTTGAAGGCTCAGCTAGTAACCCCTCACCTCCCGGAGCAGCAGGCATGTTTGTAGCCAGGCCTGTCTAGAATGTGATAGCAGCTTTCCTGGGCAGACACCCAGGCTCTGCCCTTTCCTTGGCCTTTCTCCGTGAAAGAACTCAGGCTTTTCACAGGCATCCGAGACTGTATTATCAGACTTTCACCTAGCAAGCTGTTCTTTTCAGCAGTCCGACTGTTACAGTTCTCATGACTGATCACCAACCCTTCTTTACCAAAAACCCCTTAATCCTTTGATCTTGTCTCAGTCACAAGAAATGATTGTCTGTTACCTCTTGCCATACAGGAGTTAGAGAGGATTACCAGGCAGCAGCCTCAGTCAGGCCTTAACCTTCTTCTCCCGCCAGCCAGTCGTTTCCTGATGTGAAATCCTCCTGTCTCCAGTCCCTGGAAAATATCCTTGGGAAGAGCAGAGCTGAGCAAGGTAGCTGGGTTAGAGCAAAGGGCATCTCAAGGTGAGTGGCTGATGGGAATATCCTGGTGATAGGAGTAGGGGTTGAGTCTGGATAGATATACAGTACTGCTAAGTGAAAGAAAATCTGTTGTGTGGTTCAGGAACAGACCAGGGCCTCACAGTTGACAAAGGCCCAGTGTCCAGGCCATCTTGCCTGGCCCTCACATCAGCTCCAGGAGTTGGCAGTGCCAGGCATAACAAGTACACGATGCTTTTCCAAAACAGGCCCAGGACTTGTGCAGCTTGCATGTGGTCACGTGGTGAACGGTGGCATCTTCAAGACTAGATCTCAGCTTCTTCTCATGATATAGTGTTTTTCTGTCAGCAAGATCAAGGGCTGAGAAGTAACCCAGGTCTTGGCATCCTGATCTCTTGGTTGGTTGCTCTCAGATTCATCCTCTACCTGTACATGGCAGGGTATTCTGTGTATCCCAGGGAGCGGACATTGCAAACTCCATTCCCTTAAGCTCTCCGGACATTGGGTCTTCCGGCTGGGCTCAGCCAGTAGGAGGTCATGGAGGGAGATTGGAGGGTGGGACAAAGAGGTTGGACACTTTTCCCTCTCCCTCTTCTTCCACTTGTGGCTTTGGCAGTCACTGCATGTGCTCTGTGGATCTGGGTCCTGCTGGACGCTGGCACTCCTCTTGATGTCTTAACCGCCCTTGGACCACACAGCCATAGTCCCAGTCCCTTGTCTTGCATCCTGGTCACAGCATCTCCTTTTTTTGTTGGTCTAATCCCAGGACTGCTCACAGCTTCCTGCTCTCCCTAATCCCTGGATCAGTTCCTTTTTCCCTGGCTTTTCAGCTTTTCTAACACCATTGTAAGGGTTCCCCACATGAAATTCTCTCTTTGAAAAGTTGGCAAGGACTCTGTTTGTCTGATTGGCCCCTGACTGATCCTTTGTTTCAAACCTGGCTCCACATTGTATGAGAAAACTTTGGACAAGCTGGTTAACCTGCAGAACCTCTTTACTCACTCAGAAAATGAGGATTTTAGAATTAGAGATGAGATATATATATATAGAACCTAACAGAGGACTTGGGACATAGTAGGTATTTAAGAAGTGACAACTCTTACTATTTTTTTTTTTTTAACTAATCATTTAGGGAGAGAATCAGAATGTCTCAAGGAAGGAACCTGGTCTTTTTATTTTTCAATTCCTTTCAGGATGCCTCACATTTAATAAAGAAAATAAACTTAATGAAGTTATATATACATACATATATTTATATACACGCACACAGACACACACACACACACACAGATGTCTCAACTGAAAGAGTTGGATGAATTGAGAGACTCTGCCAATGTTATTCCAGGATTCTTTTTTTCTTAATTGACCATATATGTGAGAGTCTATTTTTGTCTCTCTATTGTTTTCTGTTGGTCTAAATGTCTGTTTTTATGCACCATATAGCACCACATTTAAAAAAATTGTTTGTTTCTGGCTGTGCTGGGTCTTCCTTGCTACGCACGAGCTTTCTCTAGCTGCAGCAAGCAGGGGCTACTCATCCCTGTGCTGCACTTGCTTACTGAGGTGGCTTCGCTTGTTGGAGCATGGGCTCTAGGGCATGCAGGCTTCAGTAGTCGCAGCATGCGAGCTCAGTACTTGTGGCTCAGAGGCCCTAGAGTGTGGGCTCAGTAGTTGTGGTGCATGGGCTTAGTTGCTGTGTGGCATGTGGGATCCTTCTGAACCAGGAATCAAACCTGTGTCCCCTGCATTGGCAGGCAGATTCTTATCTATTGTACCACCGGGGAAGTCCTATTCTAGGATTCTTAATTTTCTTGGTGAATTCTCTAGTGAAATAATATCACTGTTTTCACTTTGGAAGCCCATTTTAAATGTTAATCACCATAAAGTTAACAATTGGAAAATACCACAGGATCCTTTGGAAGGTACTTACTGTAGCAACATTGTCAGTTCCCCCTTTTTATGGAGGGAGGTGTCACTGATTCTTCTTCCCTAAACTCGCTGTTCAAAGCTGAATCCCTTAGCAGTTCTCAGTGATCATGGCTGCACCCCAGGCTCACACACACTGTTTCTTGCATCAGCACTCTTGCAGGAGTTGGCAGATGTTCCTCGTTTTGGGGTGGGGGATTGTAAGGTTTCCTTAGTCACACTTGCTAAAACTGCACAACTTCCAGTGGGCTTGTTAAACATGGGGAAATCCCTGTGTGTAGATATTTATGGATTAGGAATCCAGTGTTAAATATTTACTTCAGCTCCTTGGAATTAGAAATGATTTAACAAACCCTTTGGGGAGTTGGAATGACTTTGGTTTAGAACCAGCCCATATATTTTTCTTCTCGGCCACCATTCACTCTTTTGTGACATAGCAGCATTGGGGAGATGCCCATGAAAAAGATGGAGAGCTCAGCTTTGAATCTGGAGGTTGGGTTCATCTGTTTTTGCCTTCTATATTGCATGATCTGTATTTTCAGAGTGGGCATTCACGCAGGGTGAAAACTCCACCCTTCAGTGCCATCCTTCACAGCTACACTGTAACGCAAACCACCTGGATGTTTATCAGCAAACATGGCCCTTCCTCAGATCCAGTGAGTGGGCATCCACATGTAAGGACTGAGCATCTGTATGCGTCCAAGCTTGCACTGAGAACCTGAGGAAGTTTCTCTCTGTGGACCCCTGGGAGGATCCTGACGTCACAGAGAACGCAGTCTTCAGAATGAGACAGGCCCAGATCTGAATCTCATCTCTGCTGGTCGATAGCTGTGTACCTTGAAAAAAACTTTTCCTCTCTCGACTTCAATTTCCTTGTCTTGATAGCAGAGATAAAGGTAACTCTGTACTAGTTTCCCAAGGCTGCTGTAAAAAATTGCCACAAGCTTAATGGCTTAAAAGAACAACAGGGACCTACTTGGTGGCCCAGTGGTAAAGAATCTGCCTTGCAATGCAAAGGACATGAGTTCAATCCTGGTCTGGCAAGATTCCACATGACACGAGGCAACTAAGCCCACGTACTGCAACTAAGATTCAGTGCAGCCAAATAAATAATTAATTAAAAGAAAAATAACAGGAATGTATTCTTTCACAGTTCCAGAGGCTAGAAAGCCAAAATCAAAGTGTCCATGTGAAGGTTTTAGAGGAGCATCGGTCCCTTGCCTCTTCTCGCTTCCGGTGTTGGCTGAGATCCCGTGGTGTGTGGCCACATCTCTTTATGCTCTGACTCCCCTACATTTGTCCTTGGATTTAGTACCCACCCAAATAATCTAGAATGATCTCTTTATCTTGAAGTACTTAAATATGTCTGTAAAGACCTTTATACTAAATAAGGTCACATCATACATACACAGGATCCCTGAATTAGGACACGAAAAAGGTCATTTAGGGGTTGCCGTTTAGCCCATTATTGCTGTGGTTCAGTCGCTAAGTCGTGTCCAACTCTTTGCATCCCCATGGACCGCAGCATGCCAGGCTACTTTGTTCTTTACTATCTCCTGGAATTTGCTCAAAATTCATGTCTGTTGAGTCGGTGATGCCATGCAACCATCTCATCCTCTGTCACCCCCTTCTCCTCCTGCCTTCAGTCTTTCCAAGCATCAGGGTCTTTTCCAATGAGTCAGCTCTTCATGTCAAGTAGCCAAAGTATTGGAGCTTCAACTTTAACACCAGTCCCTCCAGTCAATATTCTGGGTTGATTTCCTTTAAGATTGACTGGTTTGATTTCTTTCTAAAGGGTTGGTGTTGTGTGTCACTGGCATCAGTTCTGATTGGCTAGTACCCATGCCATGAATTTACATGTAACAAGCCTACTTTGTGGAGATGTTGTGGTTGATTGAAATTATATGCATGTACCTGTGTGCCTGGGGCATAGTAAGCATTTATTAAACAGTAGCTTCTTTTGTTGCAGTTTACAAGGTCTTCGCATGTATTATTCATCCTTCATTCGGTTGTTTATTCATTCATTCACTCTATATTCATTTAAACAGCAATTGGTGGAGTACCTGTCTACCATGGGCCAGTCACTAGCCAGGCCATGAAGATATAAAATATAAAACACAGTTTCTTTCTTGAGACACAAGCCCTATGTGAGAATAGACAGTGACTATAGCTCAGTGTGAGATCTTCATGTAGGTATTTATCAGGGATTGGAGAACGCTTCACAGAAGAGGTAGCCTTCAAGCTCACTTATGAAAGTTGATTAGGAGTTGACTAAACAAAAGGAAGACGTGCATGAGCCGCTTGCAGTGCTGCATGTATTGAGGCATAAGAAATCATAGCATTTTTGAGGGATGGTGACAAAGTCAGGGTGTGGGGGCACAAGGTTTATGCAAGGGAGAAGATGAGACAGCCATAGGAAACAAAAGCCAGATTTTATGTGATGCTCACAGAGTAAAAGTAGCATTGATCTCATTTTACTGGGAAAGAAAGAGAAATGGACTTGCCCAGCATCATGTAGCTGGTTAGCAAGAGAGCTTGTGCTCAGCTGTCTGCCTCTCCTTTCTCATAAGACGAGCATACCTGAATGCCCTTCTTCCACTGCCTGCCAGGATTCTCTGCAAGGCATTTTTATTCTCTCTCTATTGTGGTCCCTTTGATGCTAGGGGCCATGCCTTGTGACTAGCATGCACCCCTAGCCTGCCTTGTGCCTGGCACCCATCCAGCTTCAAGCAAATCTTTATTAAATGCATTTCATTGCAGCTGAAATTCTGGTATCAAGCAGGAGAGCTCGCTGTGATTCTTTTTTAAGTCCTCCATGACCTCAAGCTTCTAGATTGAGTTTGCTTATGTGGGAAGGTGAGGTTTTCTTTGGGGGTCAAAAGACATGGATACCATCTGGGGCCTGTTGTTACTTATTTCTCTGGGGTAGCAGGGGAGTATTTTTTCCCTGCAGAGCCTACTCCCCGTCTGTCACATGCTTTTCTATTGGTTTACAAGGATAGATCTATTTATGTTTGCCGTCCACGAGTGCTGCTCTCTCAATAATTCATGGAAACGTCGCACAAAATTAATCTACAACAAGAACCTGAACTTGACTGAAGCTGAAGCCCTTGCTTGCGAATGTCTTTGTTACTGACAGCATATCCATTGGAGCTCTTTTCAGCATTTCCCAAGTTCCGAATTCTCCTTTAAGAAGAAGCAGATTGAGGAAATCATTAATCTCTGACAGTTGTATAGATATAATTAAAGATATATGAATTTAAAAATACCTGCTCTTTCAAATTACTTCCTAAAAGAACAGGGAGGGGAAGAGAGAATGCTATTTAAAATGTCAGATACAGACACATTAGGCTGGGTAGTCAAAGCACTGTATGCCTGTCACTCATGAAAACTGACAATTAGGTCCATAAATAGATTTTACAGGCTTCCACACAAGAACACACATCCTTCTCTTCTTATCCACATAAAGATGAGCGCGGATGGCAGCTTCCCCTGACTCGCTGACTCATGGGAAGGGAGAAGGGCTTGGGAGATGCTGAATGAGACATTCAGAGCAAATTCACTGTGCCTGGGGGCTGGGTGTGGGGTTGGGTGTGGGGCTGGTGGGAGGTGGGGAGCCCACTGATGTTGGAGAAGGATGTGTCAGAGAAGCCCTTCCTGGCTCTTCCATGTAGCACCCACGCAAACCCTGGCTGGTCTCATCTTTCCTGTTGTAGGTTTATTTCCCCATGTGCAAAATGAAATTGGCAGTAACCATCTCTACCATTCCCATCTCCCACTTCTAAGGGTTGTCAGATCAAATGAGGTTAGAGAACTCCTTGGAAACTTGGAAAGACTCTACATACATAAGCCACTGATTTATTATTACTAATTTGTTAATATTGACAGCTGAGATATTGACATATATACCAGGAAGAGATCGAGTAGATGATCAGAAAGGTGTTAAGACCAAGACATCAGAGGATCAAAGAGAAATGCCAGAGTTACACTGAAATTTGCCTCACCTTTGAGAACAGAAAATTCAGCCACACCCACATGGGTGAGAGCCTGGAAGGTTGGGGGACAGGATTAGGAGATTAGGAGACCAGCTTGCAAAGTTTAGGCTGCATGCTCAGGGGTCCTCACTCTCTAGGGGTCAGTCTTCTTCTCCACAAAATAGGGCACATGGTTCTGTGCTTCCCTTCTCCACAGGATCAGTGTGAAATCAAGTAAAATCTCAGATTTGTGTTGCAAATTATAATGCCAATATAAGCTTTCTGGTTGAAAATAGGTTCATAATCAAATTGGAAAGGGGTCAGAGGCAGGTCAAGCACTCACCTTCTGCCATTCATTCATTTGTTATCCTCATTAAATAAGCATCTATTTATTTATTATGCTTCCTGTGTTGATTGAATGTTAAGTTCCACAAAAGCGGGAATATTTTTGTGTTTATTGTTCATTGAAGTTTCCCAAGTGCCAAGAAGGGTCCCCATCATCTGGTAGGTGAACAGTAGATATTTCATGAGTTAAGTTTGTTACATGTTAGGTATTAGGATTTGGGCAGGTGCTTGGGTACAGAAAAGACTGTTGTCCTTCAAAGAGTTCATCGTTTGGTTGAGGGGTTAGTGTAGGGGAGACATATGAACAGATGAGTCTAAAGCAAAATGTTAAGAGCAATATGATATATACAGAA
Organism: Bubalus kerabau; assembly: GCF_029407905.1. Classification (NCBI taxonomy): domain Eukaryota; kingdom Metazoa; phylum Chordata; class Mammalia; order Artiodactyla; family Bovidae; genus Bubalus; species Bubalus kerabau. Next base: position 89,390,798 of record NC_073629.1, read on the forward strand.
GATATATACACTGTTTGGGCTTCCCTGGTAGCTCAGCTGTTAAAGAATCTTCCTGCAATATGGAAGACCTGGTTTTGATCCCTGGGTTGGGAAGATCCCCTGGAGGAGGGCATGGCAGCCTACTCCGTTATTCTTGCCTGGAGAATCCCATGGACAGAGGAGCCTGGCAGACTACAGTCCATGGGGTCACAAAGAGTTGGACACGACTGAGTGACTAAGCACAGCACAGCACACACACATACACCATATACGTATAATATTGCTTATTATATGTATATAAATATATGTGAAGATATTTTGGGTTAACAAAAAAATTCAGGATTTTCCATAACGTCTTATAGAAAAACTGAAAGGAAGCTTTTGCCCATCCCAATAAATAGATTCAGAGATATATAGAGAAAGTAAGAAGTGAATACAGATATATCAATATTTATAATGAATATATATAGAAAGTAGGGGAGCATAAAAGAAGGTATTCTCCCAGGCCAGAATAGGAGTCTGTATTCCTGATGTCTCCAATTTGCCCACTGTGTTCTGTTATGTGGCAAAGAGCCTGGTATTCTTGGAGTGTGGGACCCATATTTCCTGAATCAGAGACTACTGCCAAGAGACCTTCTGTCTTAGACTTGGCCTGGGGGCAGAGATTCGAGGTTGGTGAGCCTCTGCCCAGGCACCCTCTGAGATGCTTTGGATCCCACTTCACATGATGGGCTCAGTACCTTACAAAGAGGAAGAGCAGCCCCAGTGGCCTGGCTTGATGCAAATGAGCCTCTTAGAGATGCAAATGACTTTCCTACAAAGAGGAAAAGAGCTCTGGGTGTGAGCTGAAAGGCTGAGTGACTTAAACCACTGTCTGCTGAAAGAAAGGAGGCAAACTTCCCTCAGGGACTTGCCAGCTCATTAGCGGTGCTGGCCCTGCTTGGTGGCCTGTAGACATGGGTTAATCTATGGGTCTAGTGCTCAGTCTTCATCCTTGTGGGCAGCCCTGGGGAGAAACCCCCAGGGCCAGAGCACAGATCTTGGGCCCTGAAGTTCCAAATCACATGGCACCAGTGTTGTTCACAGCTCTCTGGCAAAACTAAACTTCTCTAGGACTGTTTTGCCTAATGATTGTTATATGATATGATTGCAGTCCAGCAGGCCTGGTTCAAATGTGGCTTCTGTCATATAAAGCTGTGTGACCTTGGGTAAGTTACTGAACCTCTCTGAGCCTTGGTTTCCTCATTGGTGCCATAGGAATAGCAGTGCTCCGTGACGGGAGTGGTTCTGAGTATTAACAGGTACAAGCTCCCTGGCATGTTGAATAGCTTCGTACCTCACTGGGTGCATCCCTTCTTCCTCTCTGCCTTGCATTCCTAGATTCCACTTTTTTGGCAGTCGTTTCCTCTGTAGACTGGCTGGAAAACACCCCCTCCCCCAAAGCCTCCGTTTTTTTTCCTCCGCACCAGTAAACTCCTTGAGGACAGTGGCTGTGCCGTGTTCATTTGAGTTTGCTCAATGCACGTCCTAGATGGATGATGAGTAAATGACGTCCCTGTCATTCCATACATAAGAGCAACAATGACATTTCTGTACTGCACTTCAGTTTGGAAAAGTAATTTTACTATTCACTTATTGTTTAGTCTGCTTAGTGTTCTGTGAGATGGGATATATTGTTATCATTTTACAGTGACTTGCAAGTTGCAGTGACTTGCCCAAGGTCAGCCTGCTGGTATGTGGCATGTCTCATGCTTCATTCACTTGTTAGCAAGTGTGCATGGAGCACTTCCTGTGTGTTTGCAGAACAAGGACTGCCTTTGGAGGTTTCCTATGGGAAGCAGATTTGATTCCTGCTGAGACCCAACACTTCAATGAACATTTCTAGCTGCTTGAGATGAGCCAAAATAAACATGGATCACTGCCTTCATAGAGCTTGCTTTCAGTTAGTGGGAACAGAGTGCAGGGATAAGCAGCATATTCTGGGATTCCCTGGTGACTCAGACTGTAAAGCTTCTGCCTGCAGTGCAGGAGACCTGGGTTCAATCCCTGGATCAGGAAGATCCCCTGGAGAAGGAAATGGCAACCCACTCCAGTATTCTTGCCTGGAGAATTCCATGAGCAGAGGAGCCTGATAGGCTATAGTCCACAAGGTTGCCGAGTCGGATATAACAGCGACTAACTTTAACTTGTTAAATGAGTAAATTGTCAAGAACATTAGAAGGTGATACCAGATTTAGGAAAAAGATGAGTTAAGGGCTCTGATAGCTCTGAAAGGACTCTTTAGCCTCTAACATCTCTGGTTATAAAACAAATTTTCTTTGATACTGACTGCTGCTGCTGCTGCTAAGTCGCTTCAGTCGTGTCCAATTCTGTGTGACCCCACAGACAGCAGCCCACCAGGCTCCATCCCTGGGATTCTCCAGGCAAGAACACTGGAGTGGGTTGCCATTTCCTTCTCCAATGCGTGAAAGTGAAGCTGCTCAGTCGTGTCCGATTCTTAGTGACCCCATGGACTGTAGCCCACCAGGTTCCTCCGTCCTTGGGATTTTCCAGGCAAAAGTACTGGAGTGGGGTGCCATTGCCTTCTCCGATACTGATCTGCATTTTGAGAAAATATATGCCAGATCCTGAGGAGATTCATTGCCAAATGTAAGAATTAAATTCAGGCAGTCCATGTTTTCTTTCAAAGGCTGGGGTGGTGGTGGTGGTTGCAGGAGGGTATTAGAGAATGAGAGTGCCGGTGTATCCCAACAGATTAGGAGGGTGTCTTAGATATCTGAGTCCCTTACACATAGTAACTCATTTAATCCTGAGAACAAACCTGATTGATAGCTATTGGGCCTCATTTCATGCAATGGGAAACTAGCACAGAGAGGTTACACAACAGATCTAGGCTGGGAACCCAGGCTGACTGTCTCCATAATGAGCTCTTTTAACCATGCTACCTGCTGCAGAGTAGAAACCAACCCCCTCTGATTAAAAGAGCTGGCATTGTGTGGCCTGAAAACAGCCCAAGTCCTGCTGACATGGGCCACAGAGTGATAGGGGCAAATGTAAAGCAAAATCACTCTGAGTGTGAGGAACCAAGAGCGCTGGACACCTCGAAGTTGTTTTTTTACCTTTAGTGGGTCACCTGACTGCTGTGTGCCTCAGTTTTCTAATTCATACCCTGGGGGCTTATTGGGTTAGAGGATCTTGTAAAGACCCTTTTCTGTGCTGTGTAGCCTCAGGATCTTTGCAATTTATGCCATTGCATTAGCTCTTGACAGTCAAGTTGTCAGTAGCAAAGGTTCTAAGTTTGGAATTCATCCTGATTTAAATTTGAATTGTGATTCTATGTTTTCCTGAGGGTAGTGAGGTGGCTTGGAAAAATAGCTTAAATTGGGTAACTTGAGACTCAGTTTTGTGGTCTGCTAAATGGATGTGCCAAATGATCCTGTCCCATAAGGTTCTTATGAAATTTAAATGAGATCATGCATGCAGTGAGTTTGCTATTCTCTCTGGCATTCAATAAGCATTCAGGTGCTGGTGGATTCCTCTAACCATGATATGGTGAGAATTGTCTGGATCACCCACCCTAAAGTGTGGTCACCTTGGAGGAAGGAGGGACTGGGTTCTCCTTTTCTCCCTGCTCTGGACCCGAGGATGACACCTGGTGTGGAACCAGCCTTGTCGAGTGTGGGTGAAGCAATGGAGTCTTTGTTTTTCTATCTCTCTGCCCACAGAACTGGGCAGCAAGGTGCTTCTTGGAATTGTTCTTAGTGTGTCTGAGAGTCAGTGCTGCATATATTATAGAGTTCTGTGTCTTTAAGGATGCTTTCTGTGTTGATTAGACAATGAAGAACAACCTTGACGTTTGCAAACTTGTGTCATTTTTTTAAAATCACCTCACTCCTTTCTTGCTCAGTATAATAGCAAACAAGAATAAATGCAGGATAATGTAAAACCACAACTACAACAACCAAAACCCAAACCTGATTATCTTGAAGCTGTGAAAGCCATCTCAGTTAGTTTTTGATATCCTGGTCTGTTTTCAATCATTCAGATCCCACAGCAGGATTGCAGAAACCTGCAAAATCATTGGCAGCAGTTGGCAAGGCGATAAATTTCTCTTAAAACTTATTCATAATCTTTTTACTACTTTTTGTGCACTAGTTGGGCTTCCCAGGTGGCTCAGTGGTAAAGAATCCACCTGCCAAGCAGAAGACATGTATTTGATCCCTATGTAGGGAAGATCCCCTCAAAAAGGAAATGGCAACCCACTCCAGTATTCTTGCCTGGGAAAGTCCCATGGACAGCGGAACCTGGCAGGCTACAGTCCGTGAGGTCGAAAAGAGTTGGATATGACTTAGTGACTACATAGCAGCAGCACACTAATTGCCTTGTGACCCAAGTAAATTACAAATGCCTTCACTTGTGTGTTATTCGCTCTGTTTTCTGCAGTTTCTCACCATTGCTTTGCTTTGCCTTTGCCCACCAGGAGCTAGCAGAGCCTCAAATCTCCCGGAACCTTCCCTGCTCTCTCCTCCTTTAGATCTTTGCAGGTGCCCTCTTCTCAGCCTGGGGTGCTCCTCTCCCTCTCAAGGCCAACTCCTGCCTGCAGGTTAAGAATTAGTTCAGCTATCCCTCATTCTGGAATCAGATGCCCTGATGGGCTGGCCCCAGTTTGAATTAGGTAACTTTCTTTTCTACTCGTGTAGGATATCCTGCTTCCCTCCTCCAGGCCTCACTTCACTGTTTCAATCACTTCTTTACTCGTCTGCCTCCCATCTAAACTGTGAGTCTCCCAAGGACAAGAGCAAGTACTGTGGTCATTACGTCCTCAGCTGATTCTTAGTATATTTTGCTGGCTGAATGGTTCATGAACAGGAAGAGATTAAACAGGGGCCTGGATGCAATGAACACCCTGCACAGGGAAGGCAGAGACCAGAGGATATGCTGTAGACACAGGGACTTCCCACTTTTCACAACAGCTACTGTGCAACATCATCTAGTTGTCAATTAGCTGTGTGGTGTTGCTCTCCAAGGTGCTTAATCAAACCCATCTCATTAATCCTCAAAAATCTTCCAAGGAGGCGAGAATGTAGAATTCATTTCTTTGTAGCATGAGGAAATGAGACATCAAAGGTGCTGAACCTGCTGCATTTGGATATTTAGACAGTTAACTCCCCAGCTCCTGGGGGAAGTGGGTCCAGAATTCACTCCCCACCCCGAGCCTGCACCTCCCATTCTTTCTCTGACATCATCCTGACATGTCTCCCCCACCTCATCCCACCGCCCACCTTCCCACTGCCATCTATTTATGACTTGCTGTGTCACATCCAGGTTCACAGATGATTTTAGAAGTGGAAAGCCAGCAGTTTAACCAGAATCAAAAGGATTTGGATCATTTGCGTAATTGGGCTAGCCAGATGGTAAATGTAGTTCAAAGTACAAAAATGTAGAATAATTACAAGGGGAAAAAGTAACGCAGTTTATAGATGAGGGAAGTGATTTGGGAGAAAAACTCATTGAAATCTTTATCTCGATGTGTTAGAAATGAAGGACAAAAGCACCACTCTGGGTAATAGAGACAGAGCACGCAGAGTGCCCTGGGGACTCCCCACCTGCTTGGAATGCAGGAGAGAGGACATTTCCTGAAGCTAGGAAGGGAATGGATGGGGTGGAGAAGGGTCTGGGAGGAGGGATGGTGATTGGTCAGGCAGAAGAGCATTCATGCTCACCTTATTGGGCGCACCTCATGTGCTTCCGTCTTCACTTGTGACCCTTAGTGAAAATTTGTGTCCCCCTGAGCTTCGATTTCCCATGTGGTAGCATGAATAGGCTAATGCCTACTTTCCTGATGCTTTGAAGAATATATGAGGTCTCGGATGTGAGAAATACAGGCACATTGTTCTGGAAACTGAGGAAGTTCACTCTTATGACTATTAATACTATATTCACAATGCCAAAAAAAGAATCCAGTGCTTTCAATGAATGGAATTTGGGAATGGATTGTTTACTAATTTGATAGGCTGAAAAATGACCCCCTAAAGTATCCATGTCCTAATCCTAAGAGCTTGTGAACATTAACATTTATGGGACTTTGTAGATGTGATTAAATTACAGATCTGGCATTAGGGAGATTGTCCTGCATTATTTAGGTATAGATTAAATGCAATCACAAGTAGTTTTTGTTGAAGAAGACTAAGGGAAATTGACATAAAAGAATGTAATGTAACCACAGAGGCAGAGATAGGAGTGATGAGGCCATAAGCCAAGGAATGCCAGCAACCATCAGAAGCTGGCAGGGACAAGAATAGGATTCTCTCCCAGGGCCTCTGGAGGGAGCAGAGTGTTTCCAGGACTTTGATTTCAGCCCAGTGAAACTGACCGTAGACTTCTAGCTTCTATAACTCTGAGAGAATAAATAGCTGTTGCATTAAGACACCATGTTTTGGATAATTTTTTACAGCCACCACAAGAAGTTAATATAAATAGAGAATCCAACCAGCACAGAAAAGATCTGGATCAAGTCCAGTCTCTAATTTTCACTTCGGTGACACCCTGGATCATCTGATTTTCTTCGTCTTTAAAATGGGATAATAGCATTTTCCATATGTGGATTGTTGGGAATACATAAAAGAGATAATGCAAGTACCTTATCCACTGTAGACACTTTATAAACAATTGCTATGCTTAGTTTTCAGTTTTACATCAGGTGGTATTTAGCCAGTACTCAGAGTTCCAGAGAAGCTGACAAGGCACAGTTTTGGAGGATGGAGGTGAGAGTCCGTACTGTGGAGGCTGCCGGCGTGTCAATATAACCTGTGCAGTGTGTTAGTAGAAGGCAGGACCATGGAACCAGAAAGAGGCTCAAGTCTGGCTCCTGTCCTAGAGAAGGTTAGGGTGGGAGGAAGAGCAATCCTGCAGAACTCAAGAGCTGATACCATGATCAACAGAAGGCGGTACCTCAGGTTAGAAATAGGATTTGCGCAGGGAAGTCATTCTGGGGCCTCTTGATCCCAGGTCTGACTGCCAGCTGAAGAACCTCAGGTAAGACTGCTGGGCCCAGAGCCTAGGTTTCTAAGGACAAATAATGCCAGGCCCTAAGATTTTGAAGTCAATGATATAAATCCTGCTTTCATCAGAATGGGCCCAGGGACTGATACGGGTCTGGTCCAGGAACAATGACCGCCAGACTATTGGGGTCACTGAAGGCTGCTTTGAAAAATGGGACCACCTGGTTAAGGAAGTCTGAGCTAGATTTAGATGCTTCTAGAGAGGGCCAGGGTTTGTACCACTTCAGGAAACAGCCAAGCTGATCAGTTCACACCTTGATCAAGAAGGAAAACCAGAATACAGAGCTGGCCACAGTCTTCAAAGATTTGAGTCTGAAGGACAAAGCAAGGTGACAGGAAGTGAGGCACAAGGTCAGGATCTGAAAAGATCAGCCATGTCTAGAAAGCTGGGTGCCAGGTGGGTGCAAGCTAGCGCTTCTAGCTAAAACTGTGGATGACGGTAGGGCCAGAGGGACCCTACATGTGTGTGGGTGTGACGTTGGCTCTGATACAGGGAGGCTCTGATGGATACATATGGAACCTGAAGACCAGAGGGATTTAGCAACTTGCTTAAGGATGTGGCATGTTAGAAACAGAGCTGGACCTAGACATTTTGTCCTTGGCGAAATTTTTCAGCTGATCAAATATGACCTTTTTGTAGGTCTCAGAGACTCTTTGCTCTTGCATTTGCAGAGCTTCAGTTCCAGATCCTGCCTCTGTTCTAATCAGCATTCACCATTTAACAACTTTTGTGCTCTCTGATTATACCTCAAGTTTTTGACCATCATTTGAGGAAAGAATGAGCAGGGAGAAAGGGAGGATTCAGGAATAAAAAGTAATTAAACATAATAAGCCTGTTGAGATTAGCCATTAATTTGGATGTGAAATGTAAAATTGCCTTTAAAGTAATAAGGGATAATATTGAGCAATTGTAATATCCAGCCTGGGAAGTACCATGCTGATAACATTGCATAGGGCAGGATAATACATGTGGCAGTTCCCTGATTTTTGTAGAATTAATGATGTTGGTTTCATTTCACTGCTGATTTAAGATATACATTTCACAAATGGCACATTAAGGCAAATGTATCAAAATTGCACCAAAAGAGCTGAATAGTCGGGAAATGGCAGCCCCTTGAACTTAGCAATTTGATGATATCTTATGTTTAATGCTTAATCAGTAGATATTTACAACTGTTTATTTTAATGCCTTGAAGTCCCAGTTCAATAGAATTATCGGAACTATTATAAGAGAGGCTTTTTAGTATGCTGGAATAGCATTCTGATTTAGACAGTAGACTGAAAAAGAGACCAGATACTCTTACAGAAAAGACACAGTATTTTTTTTTTTTTTTAAACAGAACAGAGGGCCTGGATTTTTCTTGTCATCCTGGAAGAGATGTGTTGTTTGGATTTCAGAGAATATATTGATACATAAAGCATATAATAAAGTGAGTTAAGACAATTTCATAACCAGGTTTGACACATACTATATTAACTCCAGACTTTTATCATGATGGTGCCTGCTTCTGACCTAATGGTTTCTAAGAGAAGCCCTGGGATTGCACAGCTGAATTATTTCAATGTTTTCAGGGTAAAAACCATTCATTCATTCATTGTTTGTTCTTTTATGCTATTTAATTTATCCTTTCATCAGGTGTTTATTGAGTGCCTGCTATCTGCCAGGCACTGTTTTGAATGCTGAGGATTCAGTAATTAAAAAAGAATCAGTAGTCTCTTAAATTCTGTGTTATGGTCTTAAGATAGAGTATCATATACCATAAGTTTTTTAAATGGTTAAGGACTTGACAAGATTCTTAAGATCTCAATGCAAAAGCAGAATGAATGTCTGCTTCAATTTTAATCTTCAGTTTTATCTCTCTGTGTGTATGTATGTGAGTAGGAGTAGAGGAATTAATTATTAGAGTGAAACAGTCCAGATAGTAAGTGTGTAGATTTTGTAGATTAAGTGTAGATTTGATTTTGTAGATTGTGTGCATTTTGTTTTCATTTTTGTATTTGTATTGTCTTCTACAGTAAATATTCATGGCTTAGCAAGATGAGAAAAGGAAATGGGTATCCAGAATGATTACTGGTTACATAACTGACCAGCATGGATGAGTAGAGGATTTTTAGGAGGTTAGCTAGGGTACAGAGGAAACTTTGTGTAAAGCAGTAATTTATTTGGATCCTTTGTTTATCATGTGTTAAAGTCAAGAAGTCCTCTCCTTTCTTTGGCACATTCTTATCACTGACAAGAGCAATGATTTCTGATATGATGAAGGGATTTCACATTAGTGAAGGATTATTAAAAACTAGCCGCTTTTGGTAATTGATTATTTTGTGTGTGTTACCTTAATGATACTGTCTGAAGGATGAAATATCTTCTCTGCGTTTGCCAAAGCAGCCTTCTGTAACCCCTGGTGACACTGGGTTTTCCTCACTGCCTTTAATTACTCTATGCAGAAGCTCCTGTTTCAAGTCTGGGTGTGCTTCACCTACAGTGAGGGGACCCAGCTGATGAACTAGCCCACAAGAGCTTCCAGAGCTAGTCATGGAATTTGGAAACCATTAGAAAGCTGGGCAATTTCATTATTCATTCACTTGAAATAATCCTGAGACTGCTTTCAGTGACATGGTTCCTTCAGCAAATAAAGATAAGCCAAATCCCTGGGCACTCAAAGGAGGAGAAGATTCTCTAAATTAATTCCAGGCTCAAATAATTCAGCAGTATTTGTAATATTCTGTGCATAAATTGGCAATTTGCTAGAGAGATCAGGAAATGATAAAGGCTTTCTTTCCCCTCCCCCTTCTCATCTTAACAACCGCTGAGGCAGCTATTGGGATAAAAGAAATGTTTTATCCTTAATAAATGTCCTATCGGGTAATGCGCTGATTAAGGATGTCCCAACAACATCCGCCCCTCCCCCTTCAAAGCAATTATTTTTCATCAGAGAGACTGAAATACTTGGGACGTAGAAGATGGTCTTAACATGTGTTTGTTTTTTTTTTTTTTTTTGACACAAAGAAGTTTTATATGAAAAGTAAATATATACCAACAATATCAAGAAATACAGAAATATAAGTGCTAAATTCCAGGGTTTCCTCTTGGCAATTGAAAGGTGTTTCAGTGGTTTTGTTTTGTGGTGATTTTTGAAAGATCATTCACTGATGTACTGCTGATCCAGATCCCAAATCCAGCCTTCAGTATCTCTGAAATCTCTTTTTGTCCTTTTCAGCCCCCTTGCCATTTGTGTGATTTGGATTCTTCTTGGGGAATCTTCATAAGGGTTACTTACTTGTGTGCCCCTCTCTCTCTGCATTTTGAGCTAACTGCAAACACGACATGGGGAACCAGATATAGAAAATACCTACATGTTGCTGGCAAAGCTGGGCCCGGAGTGTGTGGCTTAGATCTAAGGTTGGAATCAGTCTTCATCCTCCTTGCCCTCCAAGTCTGTATCTGGAGACCTCCTGGAGTCAAAGTCACAGTTACTCAGCTGGTCAGGGAGGGGTGAAGACAATGTTCTACTAATATCTTCCCCTTGCTTCTTCCCCTACCCAAACAGGACTTCCCTCACCCAATCAGAGGCAGATTGCCCCTGATTGGCCTGATTGGCCCGACACTAACGCCCTGATTGGCCCGACACCAACGCCCTCACTCTCATTATGTAGATCCTGAAACAGAACCCCAGATGGTCTGCACTCCACTCCCTACATTCATTCCCAGTCCCGAGGATCAGATCATGCACCCCTTCTCTTACTAGAAATGGCAATAGAGAGGGATGAAAGGGCTAATGCTAACTTCCTGTCCTTTGAAAGAGGGTGAGGGGCTCCACTGTGTGGACTCACTTCAGCTTGATCCATACAGCCAATCTACCTGGCCCTTGGATGTCTGAAATCATCTGTCTAAAACACAGAACGTCAAGGCTGTATATTGTCACCCTGCTTATTTAACTTACATGCAGAGTACATCATGAGAAACGCTGGGCTGGAAGAAGCACAAGCTGGAATCTAGATTGCCGGGAGAAATATCAATAACCTCAGATATGCAGATGACACCACCCTTATGGCAGAAAGTGAAGAGGAACTAAAAAGCCTCTTGATGAAAGTGAAAGAGGAGAGTGAAAAAGTTGGCTTAAAGCTCCACATTCAGAAAACGAAGATCATGGCATCTGGTCCCATCACTTCATGGGAAATAGATGGGGCAACAGTGGAAACAGTGTCAGACTTTATTTTTCTGGGCTCCAAAATCACTGCAGATGGTGATTGCAGCCGTGAAATTAAAAGACGCTTACTCCTTGGAAGGAAAGTTATGACCAACCTAGGTAGCATATTGAAAGGCAGAGACATTACTTTGCCAACAAAGGTCCATCTAGTCAAGGCTATGGTTTTTCCAGGAGTCATGTATGGATGTGAAAGTTGGACTGTGAAGAAAGCTGAGCGCCAAAGAATTGGTGCTTTTGAACTGTGATGTTGGAGAAGACTCTTGAGAGTCCCTTGGACTACAAGGAGATCCAACCAGTCCATTCTAAAGGAAATCAGTCCCGGGTGCTCTTTGGAAGGACTGATGCTGAAGCTGAAACTCCAATACTTTGGCCACCTTATGGGAAGAGTTGACTCATTGGAAAAGATTCTGATGCTGGGAGGGATTGGGGGCAGGAGAAGGGAATGACAGAGGATGAGATGGCTGGATGGCATCACCGACTCGATGGATAAGAGTTTGAGTGAACTCCAGGAATTGGTGATGGACAGGGAGGCCTGGTGTGCTGCGATTCATGGGGTCACAAAGTCGGACAAGACTGAGCAACTGAACTGAAAACACAGAACTGGTCCTGCTACTCTTCTGCTTTCTAGTCTTTCAGGTTAGCATGGTTTTAAGCCCATTCATGAAGTGCCTGCCATCTACTCCCCTTGATTCATAGCTACACTCCAGCCGTGCGCAGCTATTTGTTGGTAGGACCTTAGAGCCTGTGCTCTCTCGGCCCTGAAGCTTTGCCTCTAATTCATGCCCCATTCTGCTGGGGGTGGGGGCCCTTCATCTCAGAGAGCCAGGCATCTGCATTTATTTTACATCTGTTGTATTTCTTAGCACAGTGTATTTTCACTGGCAGTATACTTTTCCATATCTCCAACTAGACATGTGAGATGTCGTGTTTGGTACACAGTAAAGGCTCATGAACTTATAGTTGAGTATGTAAATGAATGCACATTTGGGGAAGAAAGAGCAATTAGCCTTACATCGAATCCATCTGAAAGGAGGTTGTCAAACTGATTTCTTGTTGCGTTTTGCTTTTTTGTTTCACGAAATAAATACTTCCTAATGCAGTTCTTCATTGTTTTAAAGATACCCTTAAAATAGCCCTGAGGTTTGTTATTATGATCACTGGAATCAGAATAAGAGCCTTCACCTCATCTTGACTCCTTTGTAATAAGCTGCATGAGTTCTTCATCCAATACTTAGGTTGCAGGGGCTGGTTTTACTTGCATGACATTTTATCTTCTTGGATGCAGAATCAAATAGGAGAACACGGGCTGTGGGCCAGGTTTGTACTGATAATTAGCAATGGATGAAAGATTTTTTTTTTTTAAATATAAGAGAAGGACAAATGAATGTATCTTTGTATTGGCTGTAATAGGAATTTTCCCCTATTATTAAATGTATTCTTTTCAGTTATAGAGAGCCCTTCTTTGATGTCTCTGACTCACTAATATTGGGGTAACAATGGCTGTGATTTATTCTTAAGGACTTAAAGGAAAAGGAAGACAGCCGCAGGTGTGTTTCACTTTCATCCTGTCCAGAGAGTCTCTGCTCAGTGTTCAGGCTTGTGGGCCCGGAGGTAGGTTTCTATGGAGCGTGGCTGCTGGAGGGCTCATGGTGACAAAGGTCATTCCCTATTAGTGCCTCACATCAGCGAACACGGGCCCCTCCCACACCCTCTGATCGCATAGAAAGGCCACCATTTTCTGTTTCCAGAATCACTGTCTCCAAAGAAAGGAAGAAAACTTCTCCCAGCAGGTTTTGTTGGGAAGAAAAGGATTTCAGGGACCAGGAAAGAAAAAAAAAATCCTTTTTCTTTCCATAAGCAAGTTAAAAGGAAAGATTTTTTTTTTTTTTGCTTTGCTTTATTTTCTGTTAAGGCTGAGCTGATAAAAGTCCTGAAATGAGAAAATCAGGGGGGCAGCAGTTATAAGCACTTGTCTAATGATGTCTTTTTCTGTCTCCTCAAGAGCGAGTTTAAGCTTCTTACTGGCCATTTCAGTGTTCTCGGGGTTACTCGCTGTATCACACACTAAACCTTTTAAATACTTCGTTTACAAAATTATTCATCTCCAGCAGGCTAGACAGTTTTAAAAGGTTGGCCTCTTAAGGAGCTGTCTGGGTAGAAGATGAAGCTGTGTACATCCTTACAAAATATTCCATAAATCTCAGCATTTCAATAGGTGCTAAGGACACTGGTGATGAACAGTGATATCAAGGCAGTCTGATGACTGGGTTTTCAGAAACGGCCCTGGAAGCTGGCAGCCCCAATGCCATTGCTTTTCTGCTTTGAAGCAAGACTTTCCACTTCAAAGAAATGTTTCACACTTACACAGACAGTTGACTATGTAAACTAGCATATTGAAGGGACTACCATTTACATTGGTAAGATGTGTTGACTTTTTTGGTAGTCCAGGGTGACATGTGGACAACTAAACATATCAAGGCCTTTATTTAAAATGCTATATGGGGACTTCCCTGGTGATCCAGTGGTTAGGTTAGGGCTCCGTGCTTCCATGCAGGAGGCATGGGTGTGATACTTGGTCAGGGAGCTAAGATGCCACGTGCTGCATTGTGTGGTCAAAGCAATTTATTTAAAAAGTTTTTAAAAGATATATTATTTGCTAAAAAAAATTTAAAAATAATATATGATTTTGTCTATGAATTCAGTGATACCACATTTTGTTTTTCCCAGCAAATTAATACTACCCCTTCCCCACCCCCACCCTCATGGCACTACCACACACACACACAACTTTTGAACACAGTTTAAATCTTGGGTCAGAAAAATACTGTCTGGATGACTTTAATCAAGTTAGTTCACCTTTATGGATATCAGATTTCTCTTCTGTAAAATAAGGAATAGAAGCATTTCCCTTAAAAGAAATACATGAAATTATGCATATAAAGCATTTAGTAATTTACTGATGTAAAAAAAACCTAAATATGTGTATTTACCAAAATAATGAATTAATGAAAAGCAGTTGGCTGGTGAATGAATCTTTGCTGTGGGCCCATTATTCTGCATTGATAGGCATGTACAAATTATGAAAGGCTATAGAATTTTGCTGTAATGTCAGGAACTGGAAAATCTTAAAAAGGTTTTTGGAGTGAGTCTGTTTTTTATAGACTTTATTGGAACCTAGCTTTCTGTGCTAGGTAATAGGAAAGTCCCATTAAAGAACTCTCTCAGTTTGTCCTTAAAGGATTTTATAGTAGGCTAGAAAGAGGAAGCTAAATGTTCTAGTTTTTAGTATATTTGCCATCTCCCTAGGTTATGAGCCCCTTGTGTAGGCACTACCTTAGTTTTACATATTTTTATTCCTTAGTAAGTATAACCTGAATATAAAAGATTGAAAGATTACTGACACAAATAGTTATAGTACAAAACCTAGAGAGATGGATGCACTATATTCTGCCAATTGAAATGAGGAACTAACATTTGTCTCCAGACAAAACTGCAAACCACAAAGTCCATGGCAATGTATTTGATTCATCTGAGCAAGGGCATGAATTAGTTTCAGCTCTTCTACCAACTAGTTCTGTTGTCTTGGGCAGGCACTTCCATTTCAGTGGGATTTGATTTCCTCCTTTGCAGTTGAGTTGAGGAGAGCAAAGGTTGGCTGAAGTTTTGTGGGCCAGCTGATTCTAGGCACTGGGACCTAAAGGTAGAAGAGACTCAAGCCTTGCCTTCGATTACCACCTTTGGAGAGGTGGTAGACCTGTACATCCCTAATTGCATGTTAGTTTCTCAGTCGTGTCTGATTCTTTGTGATCCCGTGGACTGTAGCCCACCAGGCTCCTCTGTCCATGGAATTCTCCAGGCAGGAATACTGGAGTGGGTAGCCATTCTCTTCTCCAGGGGATCTTTCTAACCCAGGATCAAACCCGGGCCTCCTGCATGGCAGGCAGATTGTTACCAGCTGAGTCACCAAGGAAGCCTGAATGTGCCAAATGCAAAAAAGAAGATTATTGCAAGACACCCAGAGTAGGACAGGTTTTAGTCTAAAAAAATTAAATTATCAGAGCAGTATAATAGAGGAGGAAATGCCCAGGCAAAATTTTGCATGGAGATAGTTGTCAGACACAGGAAGTTAAACAGATGGAGTGCAGTAATGGAAAGAGCACCAGGCATTCTGGGTAGAGAGATAACATGTACAAAATCAGAAGAGGTATGGTATGTTAAGATCAAATTATAAGCAGGACTGTTTTGTCGAGAGCTTCATGAGAGTTGGGGACATTGTTTTATACAGAGATATAGCTCCAGTTCCTAGAATAAGGTCTGGGACGTGATACTCAAGAAACTAAAAAATGACGGAGTAGATAAATCAGCATAATACAGAAAATGGATGTTTTTCTCTATATGTCCAAGGACCACATCAAAATTCTGTGCCCGTGCTCAATTGTTTGTCACATTTCACAAGTAAATCATGCATTCCTCACCAGCAAAAAGCACTTGGAAGGCCTTCAGTAAACACGTGACAGTTGAATAATCAGTTCAAGTCTGAATCACTGCTTAAAACCTTTAGAGAAGGTCTGACTTGGCACTGCCCATATCTAGGGATCCTGAGCTTAGCATGCTTCCCTTGTTGAGGGGCATCACAGATCAAGAGGGTTAATTCTCATGATTGTCCTGGGAAGCCTGTTAGTGAAGGCAACACAGCATCTGCAAGAGACTTGACTGGGTTTCATAAGGAGGAGAAAAAGTGTTAGGAAAAAATTCATTGAAGATTAAATAACATCCCATACACTATAATGAGGGCCTGAGCAAAGGCAGATACCTGTGGTTAAAGAAAATCACAGCTCCTACCCTCCCAGCACAATTGTGGGCGTTGGGGACCTTCCTGCTTCATTATTCTGAGGAATAGCATTATCAGGGAATTGCAAAGATCTGAGCTTCAAAATCAATATGTGCTGAGAATTACACGGCAGGGAAGCCAGAAACTATAATACTTTGAACACTGTTTTTATAGTCAATTTTGACAAAGTCCATGAAGTCAAACTCAAGGACACATTTTCAGCCCTGACACTTGTTAGCTGATGTAGGTGTGGGTTTCTTCATTTTTTTTCCCCCTCATTTCTTTTAGAAGCCTTAGATGAGTATATACCATTGGCCAAGCACTGTTCTAGTTCTATGGTATGTTCAGTGCTGTGGATTTGGGTGTTAAGGAGCATACAGTGGTGTTAGTTAGGAGAATTCCAGCCACTTAGCATAAATGCATAATTCAAGAGAAAGCAGAGTGAACTTCTTTCTCCTGTAGTAGCCCTGGACAGTTGAGCTGATTGGCAGGCATCTCTTTTCCATGAGCCATTCAGGAATATAGGCTAAGGAAAGGCCCATCATTTCCTGTATATAGGTCCAAGGTCTTCCTGGGGCTGGCTTCCATTCCAGAAAGGTAAAAAAGGCCAAGGGAAGAGTGTCCATAAGTGGTTTTTATGAACAAGACCTGAAAATGGCCCTTTTCATTTCTATTGATACTTTTGGTCCATGGGCTAGAACCAGTCAGAAGCCCACTCCTAGCTGCAAGGGAGGCTGGTAAATGTGGCCCAGTGGGGGGGTACAGGTTGTAGTCTCTACCATAGCAGACTACATGAGAATATAAGTTAGGTTCAGAACCCATGGTAATATAAGAGGAGGACCATGTGCATTTATTGGCTACTGGGTGATAAGCCCCTCACTTTATACTGCCCCATGAATTACAGCATGTTGTCCTCCAAATAACTTCAAATTATATATTAAAGTTATTTTACAAAAGAAGAAGTGGAGATGTGGAGCATTTTAAGTGACTTTTGATGGTGTTTATTTGAAGCTACAGATAGAGAATGAAAGGAAGATTTGATGCAGTCCCTGTGTCTATGATTTGCAGGGCAAATGTTTTCACTGGTCAGGAGTAACAATGCAATGAATACTATTCTGTATCTCTCAAGACACGGTTTTCAGCTGGAGATCATCTGCCCAGGTTCACCATTAGCACATTTTGGTGATATGTGACTTCCAGTAGCAGTTTAGTGGATAACAATCCTCTAAGGCATGGAACAGGGAGTCATTCACTTGTTTGCCCATCTATCCACCTTTCCTTCATTGGTCCATTTATTCGCTTTTCTTTTGTCAAACATATCTAATATTTACTGTGCACATTGTGTTTAGCGCTATGTTAGGTGTTTGGAATACAAAGGAAAAGTGTGGTGCCTTGCCTTTGACAAGTTCACTTTGTAGTCAGGACAGTCAGACATAGAAAACAATAATTAAAATGTTGTAAGATTTTGAAAAGGACATGGGGCAGAAAATGCAATTGGACTGAGAGAAGGGAAATCTGATTCTTCCAAAAAGGGGTCCAGAAGAGAGGATGCACAAAAAAGGAATACATAGATTTGGGGAAATGAAAAGGTTTCCCAAGTTAAAGAAGCAACAGGCAGAACATTCCAGTTAGAGGAAATGGCACAGATAAAGAAAAGAGGCATGTGAAACTGAGGTGTGTTCAAGATTGTTTAAAAAACAAAAGCCACGAAGTAAATGACTGTGGGGAATGGCAGGAGATGTGCAGGGATTGGAGCCGAATGTTAAGAATGTTCATCTGTTTCAGTGATGAGCTGGGGTCCAGGTGGTTGTCAAGGTTGGTCTGTACCCTTGGTGTGCAGGATGTCACTACCACTACCACTGTTTATGTCACATAATAGGCAGTGCCAGGATCCATCTGCCCCAGTGGACCTCTCCAGAGTCTGAAAGAAGACATGACCTGTGCGAGGAGTAAATTTCCAGTACATCAAAAACTGGAATTGCCTTGTCCAGCAGGCAAGCCTGACATGCAGAATGAGTCCTAGAGGTCAGACATTGGACAGATGCAAGATCCAAGGAGACAGCAGCAGAGAAGGGACAGGGGGAGGTGGGGAGCCAGGGCTTTGGGTATGAGCTTGCTTGACCGCCCCCCCCATTCCTGGCATTCTTCCTCCTTCTCCAAAATGTGTATGTGCACACACATGGATTGTGATTCTTCTACCTATTGAGAGCTTAGAATTTTTAGAATTTTATTATCTTAGTCATAAGGAAGAAAACACAGACTTGGGGCCCAAAAGGTGTTGGGAAAACTACTGTGCATGTCAGGATGCGTGGGAGAGATGCACCATTAACCGCTAATCCTCTATGGATTTTTTCCAAGTATGTCTCAGCTGTTATATTCATTCACAGTGATTTCAGGGACCACTCATCATTACACCAAGTAAGGCAGTCTTTAAGAATGATTAAAGTAAAAATAATAACAATAAACATGAAGGTATTGATGCATCGTGGCTGATCAGTCATATCTTTTCCATTTAGCGGGTAGATAATTAGCACTGGTAACAGGTGGGATGGCTCAAACGTAAACTAGAGTAGCTCAGTCGAAGGGACCTCAGAGCACCCACTTTAGGACTCTCACAGCTGACAACCCATTTCAACCCATTTCAACTCAAAGCTGACAACCCACTCTCACAGTGACAACCCATTTCAAGTCAATTCAGTAAGTATTTATTGAGTATCTACTAAGCACATGAATTGTGCTGCCAGAGTAACAGTGATCAAAGGATACTGATCTGAATGAAATTCTGCTTGAAGTTTTTTCCAGTTGGTTAATTATGTTTAGAATTGTGGCTCTAGGGGATGACAAATGGAGATAGTCTAAGAACATAGTTCTGTTTAGATGTGTTTTGAAATGCTTTATGAGACTTTTGGCTCTTGTATAATGAAAAGCAGGTTAAAATTTGCTTGAAGAATGGCTGGAAGGTTAATGACCTTTAGTATTAAAATATTTGGCAGAAATTAGGAGTCATAATAAGTGACTCCAAAAATTTTAAATGGATTGGGAAAAATTAAGTTACATAGATGAATTATTTAAGCATGATGAAGCAGCCAGCAAGGGGTTCTATGTAGACCTGAGGAGTTACATGCATGTTGCTTTTGTCATTGTGAATGTCCTTGTATTTTTCTTCCTCCTGTTTTAACTTTTTTCTTAAGTAAGAATAAGGAAATTGTAAGGGCCAATAGGTTCTGAGATAGTACGTGTTCTGAGCATCTCCTTTAGAAATGCAGGCACCTCCTGTAGCTCCCTGATGTATAGCTCCCTCCACCCCACCCTAGGAAAGAGCCTTGGCCCTTTTTCCACTCCAGAGGAATCCCTTTCTGTCTCTCTGCCTTTGCCAAGCAAAGTCCTTTATGACCCCTTTGCCCAGAGTTAGAAGATTAAAGGCAGAAGGGAAGCACCTGAAAATGCTTTTGTCTCCAAGATGCTCTGAATCCTCGAAGGGGGAAAACTGTAAAGATTCTTTTAACTCTTAGAAAAAGTTCAGGGAAAGTTTGAAGGTTGCTTTTTTCTAAGACCTTGGAGTTGGGCTTTAATAATGTCAACCATAAATCTATAACCATTTACTTGTGATATCTTTTTCACATCCAGTACCTAGAAAAAGGTATATGAAATGATGCATATATACACATATGGAAAATCATGCAAGTGAAACTAGCTCCCGCAAACTTAAGACTATATGGCTGTCATAACTCAAGCAGACTCTTCTATGAGATTTTGTAACTTTAATGTAAGATTGAGAAATAGGAATTAGGGAAAATTACTGGACTGAGGCTGAAGGCATTAACAAGCTGTAGATAGCTCTTGAAAATATGGGCTTTCCTTCAGCTGGTCTTAGAATGCAGGGGGATTAATAAGGTAGCTGGGGCCTCACTGCAGAAAGGATAAACACTGGGTGTTTGAAGCTCTGCAAGTTAGAGGAACAGCCCGTGGCTTCCTTTCCATGGCAGAACCCAGCCAAGAGCTCATAGTATGGAGAGAAGAGAAGTGAAGTTGCTTATTCGTGTCCGACTCTTTGCAATCCCATGAACTGTAGCCTGCCAGGTTTCTCTGTCCATGGGATTTTCCAGGCAAGAATACTGGAGTAGGTTGCTGTTCCTTCTTCAGAGGATCTTCCCAACCCAGGGATCGAGCCCAGGTCTCCTGCATTGCAGGCAGACTCCTTATCAGCTGAGCCGGAGGGAAGTCATAGTAAGAAGAGTAAGGCCCTAATTCCCAGGATAGGATCTGGCAAGGGCTAGATGGACTCGGAAGGACCCTCTGTGTAAATGGTGGCATTCCCATTTCCAGTTCCAGTGAGAAACACTGTGCAGCCGCCGAGCAAGTTAGCAATACAGTCCTATCCTCAGGGCCAGGTTCGCAGACAGATAGTAACTCAGTTATTCTCTGGATGTCCAGGCCCCATTCTAAGCCCAGTGGCTATTAATTAGGTCTATGGCCAGATGACCAATTCCAGGCCCTATATTCTAGTGAGACTGATGATCTATTTTCTGCTCTGGGTGGTAGACTTGAGACTCAATAGGCTGGAACCTGGGATGTTTCATATGCATGTCTTATTTCTCGATTAGAGGAGGACTGAAGAAGGCAGGAGAAGGCTGACAAAGGTCATAGCTGTATAGAACAGTTCATTTCTCAGGGCTTTATTCCTGCTCTTCTTCCTCCTTCCCCTTGTTACATGGAATATTTGTGTATTCCTTTTGGCTGTTGTGCAACACATACTGTGTTGATTAATAGTTGGCAAGAAACACAAAGCAGTTAAGTTCATGAGTACAGTACACTTTTATGGAGCACCTAATCTGGGTCAGGAGATAAAATGGTGAATGAGATAATATCTGCCAGATTTCTGTATTGCACCCTCAGTTTTCTTTCTTAGTATACCTACTGTGCTAGCGGTTACATACATAGAAAAGATATATGCACGTGTAACTGTTGTCCATTATTTAATATATTTGGATGTGCACAGCTCAGATAACCCTACCAGGAGATATGAGAAGATACAAGGTCTGCATTTATCTTAAATAAGGCCTTTCCCAGAACAACAGTCAATCCCAGAGGGAAGGTCGATATAATTAACCAAACGTTGATAACAGTAGTAATCTCTGTAGTTTAATCACATACATTGAATCTGCAATGGTAAACTCCATGTAATGACTGAAATTTTAATTTCCGTAGTACTATCATATCCATCCTTCATTTTCCAAGCTCGTCCTCCTCAGCTCATTCTAGCCTATGTTCATCATTCTTACCTTTCATTAGTTAATTTGTAACATTAGAGGCAATATTGTCTAGTGGAAGAAATAGTGGACATGCAGTCAGAAAACCTGAGTTTGGGTCTTGGTGCCTGTATTATTTGTGACTTTGGTCCAGGCTTTCCTGATGGCTCAGACAGTGACAAATCTGCCCACAGTGCGGGAGACCCGGGTTTGATCCCTGGGTTAGGACGATGTCCTAGAGAAGGGAATGCTGCCCACTCTAGTGTTCTTGCCTGGAGAATTCCATGGACAGAGGAACCTGGTGAGCTGAAGATCATGGGTCACAAGAAGTCAGCCACGATGGAGCCACTAACACTCTCACTTTCACTGGTCTGGCTACCATCTTCTGAGCCTGAGTTTTGCTCATCTGTAATGATTCTGGCATTTTAGGGTTGGTGGGTCCAATCAGACGATGCGTGAAAATTGCTTAGGAGTTCAGCTGTTTTTCCAAAACACCTTGCACTGTGTATGGCACTTTGTAGACGGTCGATAAATGTGTGCAGTAAAACCATTATTTGTCATATGTCCTGGATGAGATTCAAATTTGCCTTTTTGAGTGTATTCTTCTTTGATTTATTGCATTTCAACTTTTTATAAATGTCTTGTCTCCCTAATCAGATTCTCTACTCCTTAGGGAAGTGCCTTTTCCTTTTATTTGTTTTGTCCCTCTTTCTCCCCACTCTGCAGGTCTTATCTAAGAAATGCTCAGTAAATAGTAATATAGTGCTTCTGATTTCTTTTCTACCACCAGTTAATACATATTTGTCATCAGTATGAATGATGGCACTCCTAGCATGCCTAGTATGTTTGGTGGTGGCTGAGGTTTGCAGTGTGCCATAGACAAATGAAACAAAAAAATGAATACTAGTTCAATTCAAAATAATCAGGGTCAAGAGACAAGAAAGCTTAAGCTTCTAGAAGATACAGGCTGTTTCCTTTCTCATCTATGAATTCCGGGTGGAGGGACTGGTTCACAACAGGGGCTCCTTAAAAGTTTGCCAGTTGGATGGATGGATAAATTAATTAGTTAACTGACAAATGACTTGACAAACAGCAAAAGTCTTTGAGAATCAGAAGGCAGAGAATTTATTAATAGAGTTTTTTTTTTTTTCTTTTTTCTGAAGAGGAACCTAATTAGTTTGTTTGGA
This sequence comes from Bubalus kerabau, assembly GCF_029407905.1. Lineage (NCBI taxonomy): Eukaryota > Metazoa > Chordata > Mammalia > Artiodactyla > Bovidae > Bubalus > Bubalus kerabau. The sequence goes on from NC_073629.1 coordinate 89,413,313, forward strand.
TTCTTTCAGGATGAAATAATCCTTTGGGTAAATAAAAAGGAAAAAGGGAATATCTCTCTAGTCAGGGAAAACAGAACAGGCAAAACTTGTCTTTAATTTTCTTATGTTGAAATCTACCCCAGTCTTCGAGATCTACATATAATTCATTTTAGTTAACTCAAAGTGTTTCCTTACGTGTGGTAGGAGCTTCTTAGATCAACCTGGTTTTCAGTTTTAACTCTACCTCATAAAGCTTTGAATCTTTGAATAATTTGGAGAATTGCTCTGAGCCTTTACTTTTTCTGTAAAATGAAAATGATGATTAGAAACTTTCAAGGCTATTGTTGGGATCAAATTCATCAGTGCATGGGCAAATGTTTCATAAACTGTGAAGTGCTACTTAACACTAGTTATTTGGGCTATTATTTTTTCTTAGACTATGTCCTTTATACTCAAGACTATTAGGAAGATTATAATGAACATTTTGCTTAGCTCATTAGCAGTAGGAAATAGGAGTGGCCTTATGAGAAAGAAAGAAAATCTTCCTGTTTCAACAGCCCTGATGCTAAAAAGAAGCAAAGAAATTCTTTTGGTTGGATGATAAAGGTAAGCAGGGATAGTTTATTTTCCAACTTAGCTTACTTCTGGGCTATTAAAAATATGTCTCAGAGGTGGTTTATGTTTAATTATAAAGCTTCCCTAAGAGAAGATAAGTCATCTCCCTGTGGGGAAAGATTGCCTTTCATCTGGGCAGTACCTGCTTCCACTCAACATAGGTTCCTCATGTCAGGTCCTGAGCTGGGCACTTTGGGTATACTCCCATAGAAGAGAGACAATTTCTGCCCTCAAAGAATTCAAATCCAGTAGTGACAGGTGTCAGAAATGCCCACCACCACCATGGGATAGTCTCTCTCATCCACATGTATGGGGAGGCTGGGTCCCTTGAGAAGAGAGAGTGGAGATAGAAACACCCAAAGAATTCTGACTCAGTGTTCTCCTATAAAGCTGCCACTTGCCACACATGGCAAGTTTAAAATTCAATTAATTTAAATGCATTTACATGAAAAATTCAGTTCATCAGTTGCACTAGCCACATATCCAATGCTCAAAAGTTTCATGTGACCCACAGCTACCCTATCAAACAGCACAGAATATTTCCATCGTGTTAGAGGATATGGTGGGGAAGCTCCAGGAATCCAGTTCCTGTGCCTTCTCTAGGGGACTGAGGACCTGGTGGGATCCATGGTATCCATTTTCACTATCTTTCTGTCCCTTCATCTTGACCTACCCTGGGATCAGAGTGATATGTTCTATTCTCAAATGGCAAGATTTCTTATTTAGAAGAAAAATCAGTCCTTAACTTCCTATGCAGTGAGAAGAAAAGAAAGTGTTCAGCATGACATAAAACGAGCATCCCTGGGATTCTTCCCTGTGCCCGCCCTGTCCCATGCCCATGTGTGCTATTGCTGTATTGAATTCACCATTTTTCAGTCACAACTTGTAGTTTCTTTCTCCGAGCCCTTTGCCTACCTCTTACCCCTTCCCTCTTATCCACATTCTTTGTGTGCATCCTTCAAGGCACATGTTAAGTGTCTACTGACTGGGACTTCCCTGGTGGTCCAATGGTTAAGAGTCCATCTTGCAATGAAGGGGATGCAGGTTCAATCCCAGGTTGAGGAACTAAGAGCCTACATACCGTGGAACAACTAAACCTGTGTGCTGCAGTTAGAGAGCCTGTGCACTGCAACTAAGACTTGATGCAGCCAAATAAAAAAATAAACTGACTTTGAAATAAAAAGTCTACTGACAGTTGGTCTCTTCCTTCATTGTGCTTTAGAGCTCTGCTGTGGCATTTCTCGTGTCCTGCTGTAATGAACCTTTAATATGTCCCTCTTCCTCCTCGACGGAGAGCTCCTTGTGAGCAAGACCTCAGTCACCTTTGAAGGCCATGCTTCTCATAAAAGACAAAGTCGAAAGTGACCATTTGAATGAATGGGTTCCCACATGAATGAATGAACTGCAATGCAAATGGGTGAGCGAAAGAGTACACATTGTTAAAGCTTTTGCACCCCCAGACCAATTCTGTTCTTTTCTTGGCTATAGAATTCTAGCTGATCTCTCAGTGTCCAGAGCCAAATATCTTTGAACTTAGGGTGTTAACCCAAATACTAGGGCACTACCCCCCAAAATGAGTTAATCATACTAGGAAAAATGTAGGTCAGGAGATAAGGAAGCATGCTGGCTTCTGTTGAGACAGATGTTGCTAACAGGCCCTGTGTGTCCTCCTAATGAAGTGGACTATCAATTCTGCGCTGTGCGCACTGCAGCAAGGGGGGACGCTGGCATTGTGATGAGTCTGCATGATTCTGTGAGCTTAGCGTTAAGGGGATTAAAATGCAAGCCATAAAATTGTGCTTACCGTGGTGGGTGCAGCAGACGTGATTCAGTAATGCACTAGGCAGTTGAAAGTTTCAGATGGAAAGCACAGTGCTAAGGACTAAGACAGGACTAAGTTTGAGTTTTGGCTGGCTCTGCTGTCATTTAATGAGGGACACTGAATAAATTACTTGACCGTTTCTTACCTGTAAAGCACAGGTAATAATAGCTCAACACCTGACATGAATTTGTGAAACCTACATGAGATGACACACCACCGTGTACAGCATAGACTCCAGGAGGAAAGGAGCTGTTGTATGTCAGGCACCTTCTGTGACCCAGGCCCTATACTAGATGCTGTATCATGGTTAATTCCCATCACAGTCCTCAAAATGTAATGTGATCATTACCACAAAATGATGTCTCCTGTCTTAGACCATTCTCTCCATTTCTGACTTCTATCAGACATTAGTTAGTTTCCCAGGTGGAACTTCAGTAAATCCTCATACCAGGTAAACTAGTTCATAATATCACTTAATTATGATGAGCCGACTCCCTCAAAAAGATTTTCATGCTGAGAAAGATTGAAGACAAAAGAAGAAGAGGGTGGCAGAGGATGAGATGGTTGGATGGCATCACCGACTCAATGGACATGAGTTTGGGCAAACTCCAGGAGATAGTGAAGGACAGGGAAGCCTGGCATGCTGCAGTCCACAGGGTCCCAGAGTTACTTAGTGACTGAACAACAACAGCAAAACTACAATGAGAGAGACGTTCAGAGAAATTCAGTATCTTGTCTAGAGGCAGAGATTAAATGGCAGAGTGGGAGTCTAAGCCAACATTACAACTACAACTGAGACTTTCCCCACTCACTCAGTTGGCTATGGTTGTGTGCAAGGCAGCATTTCTAATATTATGCCCAAATGTTATGCCCTAATCTCTGTGACTATGATGAGATGCCAGTCTAGTGATTGCATTATGTTATGTGCATAGTTTACATTAAGAAGGAAGATTTTTCCAGGTGGGGATGATCTAATCACTCAAGCCCTTAAAAGCAGAGAGATTTTTGCTTTTAAGGTAAGATTTTAAGATTTCTGCTTTAGAAAAGGAGTCAGAGAGATTCAAATCATTAGGGCAATTTACTGTGCTGCTGCTTGGAGATGGAGAAGGGTCCCTAAAAGATACTGGTGTGAGCTTGAAGAGCCGTGAGTGGCACTAGGTCACAGCTGTTACTACAGAGAACCAAATTCTGCCAACAACCTGAATGTGTTTAGAGGTGGGTTCTTCTCCAGAGCCCCAGATGAGAACACCTCTGGCCAGCACCTTGATTTTGGCCTGGCCAGACCCTAAGCCAAGAAGCCTGCCTGAACTGTGAACTCATAAACAGGTGTGAGATTAAGCTGCCAAATTTGCGATAACTTGTTACTCAGCAACAGGAAACTAATACAAATGCTTTAGATTACTTTGTGTTAGTTAATAGCATCTATCTGATGAGGTTATGAGGTGAAAAAAAAGTATAAAGCACTTAGCACTATTCTTAACATTTTATTGTTGTTATTTAGTTGATAAGTCGTGTCCGCCTCTTTCGTGGCCCCGTGACTGTAGCATGCCAGGCTCCTCTGTCCTCCACTATCTCCCGGAGTTTTCTCAAATTCATGTCCATTGAGTTGGTGATGCTATTCAACCATCTCATCCTCTGCCACCCCCTTCTCCTTTTGCCTTCAGTCTTGCCCAGAATCAGAGTCTTTTCCAATGAGCTAGTTTCTTGACATTTAGGAAGAACTTAAAAATTGTTCTTCCTTTTACCATTGCACTGATTTTACAGATTGGAAAGCTGAGATTAAATAGGTTGAATAGCATGCCCGAGGCTATAGAACTGGTGGGAGTGATGGTGATAGTCTGCAAGAAGGGCTGCCTCTTATAAAAGTGTGCTCTTTGTCCATAGACCAGTGATTTTAACCAGGAATGCACATTGGAATTATTGGCAGAACTTGCTAAAATACAAGTTCTTATGTCCTGATTAGTTATTATGATTCAAGGTCTTGGGTTATCTTGGGTAGCTCTCTTTTGTAATAAACAGCTTCGTGGACACTTTTAATGTATACACCTGTAGAGTTATTGCCCTAGACTATGAGCTTCTTGGGTTAGGGACTTGTCTTTTTTTTTTAATTGAAGTATAGTTGATTTACATCATTGTGTTAGTTTCAGGTATACAGAAAAGTGATTCATATATATACATGTGTGTGTGTGTTTCAGATTCTTTTCCACTATAGATTACTATAAGATATTGAATATAATTTCCTGTGCTATACAGTAGGTCCTTGTTCTTTATCTATTTTATATATAATAGTATGCATCTCTTAATCCCAAACTCCTAATTTATCCCTTTCTTGATCCTTTCTGCTTGAGTAATCATAAGTTTATTTTCTGTGTCAGGAGTCTGTTTCTATTTTGTAGATAAGTTCATTTGTATGTTTTTAAAGATTCTGTATAAAGATTCTATTTATAAGCGATATATAATATTTGTCTGTCTGACTTACATCACTTAGCATGATAATCTCTGGGTCCATCCATGTTGCTGCAAATGGCATGATTTCATTCCTTTTTGTGGCTAACAGTCCATTGTACAAATACACCATATCTTCTGTATCCACTCATCTGTGGGTGGACATTTAGGTTGTTTCCATGTCTTGGCTATTGTAAACAGTGGTGCTGTGAACATAGAGGTGCGTGTATCTTTTCAAATTAGGTTTTGTCTTTTCCAGATACATGCCCAGAGAGTTTGCAGGATCATATGGTAATTCTTTTTAGTTCTTTAAGGAGCCCTCATACTGTTATCCGTAGTGGCGTACCAATTTATGTTGCCACCAACAATGTAGGAGGATTTTCTTTCCTCCACACCCAGTTAGGGGCCTTTTTAATCATTATCATCACAAAAGGACCTGGACTTGTAAATACATGAATATATATGCTACATATTATCCTTCCAATGGATTGCTGGGACTTTACTCTTTCAACTAAGGTCCCATTGACCTTGTATTGGTTGTGGGTGAAAATGCTTCCTACCTTTCTGCTAAATTGCCCCATCTTGGTGACTAGCATGAGCCCAACATTTATTGTATCTGACAACTCTCAGCCCTTATGGGTAAGCCTCTGCAGGCCCTACCTCCACACTTACCCATGTCTATAGTTTTTTGGGTTTTTTTTTCTTAGTCCATGGAGGAGGCCTTGCCACTCATCTGACAGCAGCAGGTTTAAATAAGTTTAAGAATAGGAGCAGAAGCTTGCAGCTGTATTGCTGCGATGGGCAAAGCCTTCTTGAGTTGGCAGAGCTGTTGGAGAAAGGCAGTGAAAAGGCAGCGTGGAGCAGGAGCAGGATAACCCTGAGAGGGAGCCCAACTTGGAGTGCTGGCACCTGGTGTTTCATTTCAGTCTCAGAAGTGGGTGCCAGTGTCTTTCGGTTTTTCCTACTCAGTTTTACCTTTAAAACAGTTCCCTTTTCTCCAGACAGCCCACACAGTCCTGTTAGTAATAAATCATGCAATGAACACCTTCAAGGAGACAAAGGAAGGCCACTCCAACTCCTCAGAGGCATTGGCTGCCTGCTGAATGTTTGACTGGACATGGTCGTGATAATGACAGTCCTGTTCTAAAAAATTTATACAGCTCCTGCTGTCTTTCCAAAGACACCACACTCTGCTGTCAAATTAGTTTCTAGTGCTTCTCGGGGAGCTGAATGCCAGGCCTTTTGAAATGTCCCTGCTTACATGGTGCCTAATAAATGCCAACTCACATGTTGCTCATCAGATGGGCACCGTCTGGTGTATTGGACAGAGATTTCAATTGGAAACAGCAGAGCAATGGGCATTTACTAGACTTCTGGGTCTGAGTTTCCTCTCAAAAACTGGGAAAGAGTGGTGTTTAGACAATCTTTAAGGTACATTTCATCTGTTAGAGCTCAAGCAATATATTAAGGATGGAAGTAAGCTTCATGAGGGGTGGCCATCTGTCTTGTTCATTTCGTATTCCCATTGTCTGGCATGGTGACCAGCAGGTAGCAGTTGTAGAGAAAATATTTGTTGAATAATGCCTGACTGACTGAATGGATGACTCAACTAATGTCAAAGTAATGAAGAAATCTATGGCATGTATTATTGTCTTTTATGCTCATCTTAATAGGATTTATGGGAAAAAAATAAAAACAGGAAAAGGAAAAAAATGGCTGCGTATATAGTGCCTTTGACAGGTGTATTAGCTGTGATGTATGAGAGTAATGATAGATTTGTTGCTTTTGACTCATCAAAAGCCTGGACACTTAGTCTCTTTATTGGTCTTGGGTGATTTATAAAAACTTGCAGTGTACCAGTCTGAATTAAATGTTCTGATGGGTATGGTTGGCAGTGGCCACCAAGGGTGGTGAGTGAGAGAACTCAGAATTCAGTTTTCCCTTAGACCTCAGGTTTAAGCTGCTAAGAGATGAAATCTAAGAAAGTCAGCTTAGACAAAATAGAGAAACTTTACAGGTTAAGAGCTTAACCTGGGTGGCTTAACCTGGGCTTCCCAGGTGGCGCTAGTGGTAAAGAACCCATCTGCTAATGCAGAAGATGTTAGAGATGCTAGTTTGATCCTTAGGTTGGGAAGATCCCCTGGAGAAGGAAATGGCAACCCACTCCAGGATTCATGTCTGGAAAATCCCATGGACAGGGGAGCCTGGCAGGCTACAGTCCATGGGGTCACAAAGAGTAGGACACAACTGAAGTGTCTTAGCACGTGCCCTACAAGTAATCCATAGGTTAAGGGAGATGGTGTACAGACCCAGTGAGTAAGAAACTCAGGAGAAACAGTTAAGGAATAGGGAGCTTGATATCTGATATCAGAGTGAAGACTGCATGAGTCAGAAACAGATGTTTCATTCTAGGGCCCCACATGTGAGGGTCTTCATTCTAAAAGTTCTTATGTGCCTCCACTTTTCCCAAAGAGAGTTTGTTCTGTAAGGTGGGTGATCTAGATGAATGGAGAGAGTAAGAGTTTCAGCATTAGACCAAATCGAATTTGAAAGCTGGTGCCATCATTTACTACTTTCATACTCTGGAATGGCTTCCTTCTCTGAATCTTGGTTTCTCCATCTTTAATATGTGGTTAGTAACAGTGCCTACTTGCCAGTGTTACTGTGAGGACTAGGTCAGGTGACAGGTATGTAAAGCACCTAACTCTGTGTCTGGCACACGGCAAGTACTTGGTAAATGCTTGTTTTATTTTCTCTTTCTCATTCCTAGTCAGTCATTAATTATTCATTGAGCACCCAGAGTCTGGTAAGCTCTGTGCTTGACACAGGTGATGAGACATGAAAGAAACAGTCTCCTCTCCCCTGTAGCTCATGGCTGAGTGGAAGGAGTAGTAAAAACAGTAAGTGTACTAGAAATACAGAAGTATGAACTGGGAGTATCGAGAAAAAGAAATGCTCAGTTCTGTTTTGAGGAGTCAGGGAAGTTATCCATTTCACTCCATGTCAGGTATTTTGAAGATGCCTACGAAGATCCCCAGTTTGGGGAAAGAAAATGTTCTCTCATATCTTGAATGTTGTTGTGTGGGCTTTTCATTTTAAAGGTTTTAATTCTTCATTTGAGTTGTAGGAATCAGGAACACTTTCTTGATGATCTGTTGAAAATAGCAAGGTCTCACACATGTCAATTATGTGATAATAATAATAACTAATGTTTATCCCTGGTGGCTCAGACGGTAAAGTGTCTGCCTACAATGCGGGAGACCCAGGTTCCATCCCTGGGTCAGGAAGATCCCCTGGAGAAGGAAATGGCAACCCACTCCAGTATTCTTGCCTGGAAAATCCCATGGACGGAGGAGCTTGATTGGCTACTGTCCATGGGGTCGCAAAGAGTCAGACACGACTGAGCGACTTCACTATCTATCTATCTAAGAATATGACTGATAATTACTAATTCATCTTTATTATGTGACAAACATTTTTTGAAGCCCTTTCATTTCATCATCTCAGTTAGTTCTTCACAGATTCCTATAATATACCTTTTATTATCCCTTAACACTTTTGTTATCCCCATTTTACAAGGGAGGAAAGTAGAGTTTACAGAAGTTAAGTGATTTCTGCAAGGTCACCAGTTAATAATTTGCAGAATTACGACTTGAACCCAGTTTTGTCTTCAAAACTCATGCTCTATAAGAGAACATGCTGCCTCCAGAAATCTCTTTATTTAGAAAAGAGAAATAGCATGGTTGAGTTTAACTGCAAATCCAAATTAGAATATTGGAAATGATGTTTGTTCATTTCTATATAATCATTTAATTTTAATGATCCTATTTCCTTATCAGGATGACATTCTTTTGGAAGATCTGATGAGTACATTTGATATCTTTGTTGTCATTTAATTCACTTAACATCTGGAGCAGCTGTTCTCCCCGCCACCCACTCCCTGCCCGAAGTGGTGGTAATTGTAATCTTTAGGGAAAATTTTTGCTTTTTCTTATACATCTTCAATATTGAAAAACAAAGCAAATGGTTAAACCAATCTCTGAGTCATAGCTGACACATTTCAGAGTAGTTCTTAGCTTGCATAAAAAAAGATAATGTAGACACTGTCAGAATGAGAGTTAAAGAGCTCAATTTTGGGTTGCTAGAGAAATCATCTGTAATCATGAGAGAGATTACTTGGGTGTTCATTGAGTTCAGAGCTCAAATATAGAAGTCTCTGTAATAGTCACATATTTTTCATATGTTGGGAAGGAGAAATGTATGCTTCAATAAACAAGTCTTGGTGATAAAGACCAAATAAAGAAGGTGGGAACTATGCATAACTCAAATCTTAGGCTCTTGCAAATTTCCCTCTGATGTTTGGGGCAACAAATCAGGGGTGCTCATATCAGATAGAGTTCAGTTGAAAGATACTTACTCAACTCAAAGTGAACCCCATAGAAAAAAAGGCAAATTCAACTTTTTCGACAATGAATGTAACACAGGGTATTTGCTTTTGCTTGGAAGCAGAAACATAATTTTGGGAAGATGCATATGGCCATGTAGTTCTACAGATGGCCACCAAAATGTTGAAAAAGTCTCACTTGCAACCCAAAAAACCATTCTGATGTTTCATTGTTGCTTTTTAAAATTATGCAGATTTTAAACATACAGATAAATACAGAGGCTATTATTATAGATATCAGCATATCTACTTCCTGGTTTGGACAAAGCTTCAGATTTTTTTTCTTTAAGAACTGAACCTATTCCATCTTTCCTCAAGTGGAAATCAGTATTTTGAATATGATGTTTGACGTTTCTTCAAGAGTTTGAAATTTTACTGCATATGACATATCTAAAACAAAATGTGCTTTGGATGCTGTGTATTTTAAAAGTTTGCAAAAATGCATTCATACTTAATATGAACTTATCTCTTTACTGCTTGGGTTTAGTATCAATTTTGAGATTTATCCCTGTTGATATATAAGTAGTTCTGATTCATTCATTTTAACTGCTACTTAGTATTTAGTTAAATGAATATAAAAATATTTATTTACTGCGTCTTCTGATGATGAGCCCTTAGGTAGTTAGTTAACAATGCGGGGCTATAAACAATCTTTAATAACTATTTTTATCTATCCCTTTGGTCTCAAGTGAGAAGATACTGTAAAGCAGAATGTCTAGGACCAGATTGTTAGATCTTACTATATATGCATTTTCAGTTTTAGTGGATATTTCCAAATTATATTTTAAAGTGGGTTTCCCAATTTATATATCCAGAAGCAGGGTGTATAAGAGTACCCTGTGCTCCATATAAAAAGAAATAACTAAATCATTTGTTACTGTTAGATTTTTAGTTTTTGCCAATCTTATGGGCATAGAATGATTCCTCATCTTTGTTTTAATTAGCATTTGCCAGAAATTCCTTTGAGGTTAGGCTATTTTCATCTGTTTATTGGCTATTCAGGTTTTCTTTCTAGGTTTCATGTTCATATCCCTTGCCCTGTTTTTATCTGGAGTGAATTTCCTTTTTCTTATTGATATGTCGATCTTATGTGTTCTATCTACAGATTTTTTCTTGGTGCCTTTATAAAAATTTTTGGGGTGTTGTTTTTGCAGATGATACAATTAATTCAGTGCAGTCCAGCTCAAAATCCTAACATGTATGGGTGTGTTTGTGTGTTATTTGATGGCTTCTAAAATTTGTATATCAGAATGCAGATGTCTAAGGTTAGTGAAGACTATTTTGAAAAAGAACAAGTGGCAAATATAATACTTCTGGATATCAGTCTTATTGAGCATGTATTACATGCCAGGTATTATTACAGACACTTAGTCTGTTAATAGAATGGAAGATTAGAAGTATTCCCTTTAATGCTTCAGGAACCAAAAGAATTTCTGCTGCTTCTCTTTCAGGTGATGAGGCAGGCAATAACTAATGCTTCTTTCCTCACTCTTCACCATTAGATGTAATATTTCTTCCTACGTTTCACCTGGCAGCTACTCTGCTGAAGAATACCTGGCCTCTTCTGTTGCTTCAGTGCATTGAGAGCATCCCTGTCTCTGCTGCTTTACAGTATCATTCTCTGTTGCTCCATCTTCTTTACCCAGCTTTATCACTCTGTTTATTTGGTTGTAGTCACTAAGTTGTATCTTATTCTTTGCAACCCCATGGACTGTAGCGCACCAGCCTTCTGTCTTCCACTATCTCCCAGAGTTTGCTCAAATCCATTTCCATTGAGTCATTATCTATTTTGTTTTATTGTATATCTTCCTCTTTAGACTATAAGTTCTCTGAGGACAGTTTCCTGTATTCATTGCTGAACCAACGGGTCTAGAGTACTGCCAGATATGTAATAGATTTTCAAATAGTACTTGTCGAATGAATCTGTTCTATACTTCAAAATCTTGTCTATATACTTCAGTTCCACCAAGGCCTAGGATATAAATGTCGTTTGCATTTAATGTGCCAATGGCTTCTTGACAGTAGGGACTTATGATTGAGAGCGTGGGCTTTGGATTCAGAAGGAGTTGGCTTTCAATCGTTCTTTTTCTACCATTTATTGGTGGTATGATTGTTTACTTAACCTAAGACTGTTTCCCCCCTTGTAAACGTTGACATAATTATAGCACTCTTGAGTAACAAGATCTGACTTGCTTTTTCAAAGACTTGCTGTGGTGACTGCAGTGGGGGTAAGGAGGTAAGGGAGTGGTAAGGGAATGCATGAGGAAACAAGGAGATGATGAGGGGATGTAGACAATAGGGGTGATGAACACACTTGGCTCGGAGAGGAAATGATGGAGGGGTTGAGAAACAGCTAACTTCCCCATTAATTTTAAGGATAGAGCCTGCAGAGTTTATTAAGAGGTTCGCTTGTAAAAAGGCAGTTGAGAATGTCTCCAAAAGTTTGAGCTGAGAAACTGGGAAGGTTGGAGTTGCCATTTACTAAGCTGGGAAATGTTGAAGGAAGAAAAGGCTGGGGGAGTGTTACTATGGACATTTAAGTTTGAGATGTGGTTTACATGCCCATGCGTAGTTGTGGAGTCGGCAGCTGGGTAAGGAATCTAGAGGTCAGGAAGGATATAGATGCAATCAGAAACCATGAGAACGTGTAAAAGTATTGAAGCAAAGAGTTTGGGGAGAGAAGAGAAGAGTTTTGAGGACTGAGTCGAGCTCTCTCAACATTTAGAGGGTGAGGAGATAAGAAGGAACCAGTGAAGAAGACTTGAATAAAAGTGGCCAGTGAGGAAGGAAAAAATCCAGGAGAGTAACAGCCAAGAGAAGAGGTGTTTCCAGGAGGCAGGGGCGGCCAACTATGTCCAGCATTGCTGGCCTGTCAAGTAAGATGAGGACTGAGAATTGACCCATATTAAGTTAAATGTAAATAGTTCTATACCTTGTCTTAAAGGTAAATGCTATGGTGGAGTTTGACCCAGGAAACTTCTGAAAAATCTCTTTTATAAAAAAAAAAAAACAGACAAAAAAAATTTTCCTCCATTATTGATCTCTTTTAAATGTTCATGAATTATGCTTTTCAGAGACCATTGATTTACAGCTGGGTGCACTTGAATTGGCAATCACTTAGTTGTGTTTTTTATTTTAAAGACTTTTAAAGAAAACTTTTAGGTTTACAACAAAGTTGAGAAGAAGGTATAGAGATTTCCCATATCTCTCCTCCCCACACACAACATAACCTCCTCTGTTATCATTATCAAAAAACTAAAGTGGTACAACCGCTTTCACGAAGGATGAACTTACATTGATACATCATAATCACCCAGAGTCCATAGTTTACCTTGGTATTCACTCTTGGTGGTGTACATTTTATGGGTTTGGATGAAAGAATAATGACACATATCCATCATTATAATACATACAGAGTGTTTTCACTACCGTAAAAATCTTTTGTGCTTGTTCATGTCTCCCCTCTTTCTCCACATGCACCACGGGCAAACACTGATCTTTTTATTGTCTCTGTAGTCTTGCCTTTTGTAGATTAACATATGGTTGGAATCATATTCACCTTTTTTAGATTGGCTTCTTTCACTTAATAATGTGCATTTAAGGTTCATTTCTTTTTAATTCACTAATATTCATTGTCTAAATGTACCATGGTTTATTTATCCATTCACCTACTGAAGGACATCGTGTTTGCTTCCAGGCTTTGGCAATTACGAACAAAATGACTATAAACATATGAATGCAGGTTTTTACGTGGGCATAAGTTTTCAGCTCCTTTCATTAAATGCCAAGGAACACAATTGCTGGATCAGATGGTAAGAGTGTGCTTAGTTATGTTAGAAACCTCCAAACTGTCTTCCGTAGTATCTTTACTATTTTGGATTTCCACCAGCAATGAGTAAGAGTTCCTGTTGCTGCACATCCTTGCCAGCACTTGGTGTTATCAGTGTTTCAGATTTTGCCATTCTAATAGGTGCATAGTGGTATCTCACTGTTGCTTTAATTTGCACTTCCTCATGATATGTAAGGTAGACTGTATAAGTTTTCATACACTTATTTGTCATCTGTGTATCTTTTTTAGTGAAGTGTCTGTTAAGCTCCCAGCCCGTTTTTTATTTTAATTTTTCACTTTTTTAATTGGAGTATGATTGCTTTATAGTGTTGTATTGGTTTCTACTGTTGGGGAAGACTACCCCTCCCCACATCAGACCCCAGCTGCAAGAATACCTAGAAGAGCTATTGAAAAAAAAGGGGAGGTCTTAATGACCCAGACAACCATGATGGTGTGTGACTCACCTAGAGACAGACGTCTTGGAGTGTGAAGTCAAATGGGCCTTAGGAAGTATTGCTATAAACAAAGGCTAGTGGAGGTGATGGAATTCCAGGGGAGCTATTTTGAATCCTAAAAGATAATGCTGTTAAAGTGTTGTGCTCAATATGGCAGCAAATTTGGAAAACTCAGCAGTGGCCACAGGACTGGAAAAGGTCAGTTTTCGCTCCAACCTCAAAGAAGAAAAATGCCAAAGAATGTTCAAATTACTACACAATTGCACTCATTTCATGTGCTAGCAATGTCTTGCTCAAAATCCTTAAGCTAGACTTCAAGAGTACATGAACAGAGAACTTCAAGATGTACAAGCTGGATTTAGAAAAAGCAGAGGAACCAGAGATCAAATTGCTAACATCCATTGGATCATAAAAAAGGATGGAAATTCCAGATAAACATCTACTTCTGCTTCATTGACTACAGTAAAGCCTTTGTGTAAATCACAGACAAACTGTAGAAAATTCTTACAGAGATGGGAATACCAGACCAACTTACCTACTTCCTGAGACACCTGTATGGAGGCCAAGAAGCAACAGGTAGAACCACACATGGAACAATGGGCTGGTTCAAAATTGGGAAAGGAGTACGTCAAGACTGTATATTGTCAGCCTGCTTATTTAACATATATGCAGAGTACATCATGCAAAAATGTCAGGTTAGATGAATCACAAGCTGGAATCAAGATTGCTGGGAGAAATATCAATAACCTCAGATATGCAGATGACACTACCCTAATGGCAGAAAGTGAAGAGGAACTGAAGAGCCTTTTGATGAAGGTGAAAGAGGAGAGTGAAAAAGCTGGCTTAAAACTCAACTTTTAGAAAACTAAGATCATGGCATCCAGTCCCATCACTTCATGGCAAATAGATGAGGAAACAAATGGAAACAGTGACAGACTTTATTTTCTTGGGCTCCAAAATCACTGTGAACAGTGACTGCAGCCATGAAATTAAAAGATGTGTGCTCCTTGGAAGAAAAACTGTGACAAACTTAGAGCGGAGACAATACTTTGCTGACAAAGGTCCATATAGCCAGAGCTATGTTTTTCCCGATAGTCATGTACCAATGTGAGAGTTAGACCATAAAGAAAGCTGATCACCAAAGAATTGATGCGTTCAAACTGTGTTGCTGGAGAAGACTCTTGACAGTCCCTTGGACAGCAAGGAGATAAAACAAATCAATCCTAAAGAATTTCAATCCTGAATATTCATTGGAAGGGCTGATGCTGAAGCTCCAGTACTTTGGCCACCTGATGCGAAGAGATGACTCATTGAAAGAGACCCTGATACTGGGAAAGATTGAGGGCAGGAAGAGAAGGGGCAACAGAGGATAAGATGATTGGATGGCATCACTGACTCAATGGACATGAGTTTGAGCAGACTCTGGGAGATGGTGAAGGACAGGGAAGCCTGGTGTTCTGCAGTCCCTGGACCCGCAAAGAGTCAGACACAATGGAGCAACTGAACAATAACAACAAAATAAACCCACACTTCTGTCTGGCTATCTACAAGTTGAGGGATTTGCATGGCCTCTTCAGCTTCAGAAGTTTGTTAGAATACCTCTCAGAACTCAAGAAAGCAGTACACTTGTGATTACCCTTTTATTATAGAGGATCCAGATGAATAGCCAAATGGGGAGAAACATAGAAGGAGGGTAGGGTGTAAGAGCACTCATCCCTGTGGAGTCAGGGTGCCTCCAATACATCAGTATATTCATCAACCAGCAACCTCCCTGAGCCTCACTGTTCAGAATTTTTATTGAGATTTCACTATATAAGCATTATAGAGTACATCATTGGTCACGTGATTAAATTCAATGCCACAGAGGGCAGGGGACCAAGCTGAAAGTTCCATTCCTGTAATCATGTGGTTTGCCTCTCTGGTGACCAGCCTCCATCCTGAATCTATCTCAGGGCCCTTCCAGAAGTCACCTTACAAGCAAGGGATTTTTGAATTCTTTTTCAGGAGCTGGGGATATATAATTTTTATTAGACCACAGTGATTATCTTAAAGAGGACTGGAGGAATAATTGAGCCCCAGATCTGCCTCAAAGGAAGATGCTAAAAGTGAGATGCTGTCCAAAGAAAGGCAGAGGAAGGACTCCAGTGTGATGCAGGTTGGCATTGATGACCAAGGAAGGCCTGGGTTTTGGGTGGTGTTGGGTAGGACATGGCAGTCAGACCAGTTAGTTAGTTGGCAGCGTCTTGGCTCAAGAATCGTTCATCCTCTTGAAACAATGTTCTATCACTGCCAGAAGGGAGGTGGAAGATAGATTGATCCTATTCCCAGACAGTTGGTTTAACTAAGCTCCTATTCTCCAGCCTGGGGGTTATTAGCTAGGATATATCTGGTAGGTAATAATTGAGATTGGCCATAATCCCAGCAGAACCCAAGTAGTAATCAGGGAAGGGAAGGGACAAGGTTAAGAGAAACAGCAGTTATTAAGGTCTCCAGTGATGGTCCACTGTGCTGGGTTCTTTACACCTTCCACAGCCGTCCTTCTAGGTGGAAATTCAGTATTCATCTACATAGGCTTGTTGAGTTATGTCATGTCTCAGGCTCTGTAGTAGTCACTGGGGATAAGACTGTGAATAAGCCTGAGGTGGTGTCTATTTGAGGAACTTTAAATCTAGTTGAGGATAGTTACAAACTGGTAAGAACAGTAAAATATGTTATGCACAATGCAGGATGCTTGATAAATGCATAGAAAAAAGGTAATAAGAATTAGCCCAAACAGTAAAGAATCTGCCTATAATGTGGGAGACCTGGGTTCGATCATGGGTCAGGAAGATCCCCTGGAGAAGGGACTGGCTACCCCCAGTATTCTTGCCTGGAGAAGTACATGGACACAGGAGCCTGACTGCTAAGTAGGACTGCCCAGAGGATCCACTGGGGATGGTTCTTTTTGTTTATTGCAATTCCACCGCAGAGCCCTAGGTGTTCTCCAGCATCTGCCTGCCTCTGTCCAGAGTCTGCTGAGGCAGCACATTTTGGGGATGGGCTTGGCTTCCATCCACATTGCTAACTAGGAGGTGGATAGTGTGAGAGACCACTTCTTTTTACTTA
This sequence comes from Bubalus kerabau, assembly GCF_029407905.1. NCBI lineage: Eukaryota > Metazoa > Chordata > Mammalia > Artiodactyla > Bovidae > Bubalus > Bubalus kerabau. Next base: position 89,430,007 of record NC_073629.1, read on the forward strand.
ATGAATGGGTAGCTCTGCTGAGCATAAGAACCAGAGACAGGGCTCCAGTCTGGTCACTTGTAGCTCAAAGAGGGAGTGACAGATAGGGAACTGCAGCGACCTGCTGTCAGTTTCTAAGCCAGCAAGGCTAATTTCCAGTTTCTGGCCAGGGGAGACTTGGGCCATAAGGCCCTGGCAGATCCTGTACTTGTGGACAAAAGCCTTGCTGTTACCACACAAAGCATCCTCCTCGGTAACACCTCCTGTTTTGAAATCTCTCATTTTATCTATGTTCTTCTCTCCTTTAAAAATAAAATTGATTCCCGAAGTCGTCACTAAAAGTGCTTTTGGCAACCTCCACTGTCCAGGGTGGTGGTGGTCCTCGGCCTCTTGGTCCCTTCTCCCTTTTGCTTCTCTAACAAATGACTACATTGATCGTACTCTGAATAGCACTCGCCTTTGGTTTTTGACGAGCTGAAACAGTGGAGAGGTTTCTGTGCAAAGGTGAGCTATGCGCTGAGCCCTGCACAGGGGAGCTGTTGGACACCTTCTCCTGCCAGGGCATCCAGAGGAAGGATGGGAGATTTTATACTGCTACAAGTACCACTGCAAGCCTCCACCGGAAGCCGTGCTGGCATCGTTGTGCCCCAATGAGGCATCTGGCGTGGGGCAGCTGTGCCCAGACTCAATCGTGAAAGGCATTACAAGTCATTAATAATAAAATACAAACAATTGCCAATATGTACTTGTTAAAAGAACAGTTAGATTGGATATGGGATTGTTCCCGTCATTGATTTCCATGATGCTTAATCCTTTCATTTCCCAATGGGAGAAAAATGGGGATAGATTTTCCGCTCGCGTGCATGAAATTGAACATCATTATATTTACACCTATGAGAATGGGTCAACTATGTGAATGTTTTGTGACTTGTGAGTCTAAAGGAAATTAAAACATGTGAGCCTGGGCTGTGGTGGAGTAACTCTAGATTCCTTGCTGCTGCTGCTGCTGCTGCTAAGTGGCTTCAGTCGTGTCCGACACCGTGCAACCCCAGAGACGGCAGCCCACCAGGCTCCCCGGTCCCTGGGATTCTCCAGGCAAGAACATTGGAGTGGGTTGCCATTTCCTTCTCCAATGCATGAAAGTGAAAAGTGAAAGTAAAGTTGCTCAGTCGTGTCCAACTCTTAGCGACCCCATGGACTGCAGCCCACCAGGCTCCTCCGTCCATGGGATTTTCCAGGCAAGAGTACTGGAGTGGGTTCCTTAGTGTTGCATAAAAGGCCCTAGCCTGGGTTGCCCTGTCCAGCTGTATCTCTGCCACCCATTATTCATGTTCTGTATCCCAGGTTTGCTAACCACTGATCTGCTGGTGCCAAGCCTCCTCGGCTTATGTCCACCTGCACTGTGTCACCTGAAGCTCATGCCCACCCCCAACCCCGTGGAGGACTCAGCTGGGCTTTACCCACTGCCCAGGCACTGACTTTCTCCAGCTTCCACTACCCCTGTGTAGTCCCCATCACAATATTGCAGACTTTTCTATTATTCACTACATTGACACTCCTTAGGATAGAACCAGAACTTTGAATCCCTAGTGGCAGAATTTGTTCATGTGTTTGGAAGGAGGTAAAAGGGAGGGAGGAAAGAAGGAAAAGATGAAGGACAGATAGGCTGGAGAGTCCTATGTGCTTGGGTACCTTTCAGAGTTTTTCTGTGTCATCTCAGACAGATCTCTTCAACCCTTAAGGTTTTGTTTCTTCAGCTGGGGGAAAAAAAAAAAATAACAAAAATAATATTTTCCTCACTGAAATATTACATTTCTAAAAGACCTAACAGTGCCTGGCCCTTGGAAAGCAAGATTGAATGCCACTTTCCTGCCCAAGTGGTCACTTTGGGCAAAGAAAAATAAAAAGGAATTATTGTGAAAGGCACTGGGAAAAATGATCTATAAACACCCCCCCAACCCCCCAACCCGCCCCCCCCCCCATCAGCTATTAACTACTGCCCATTTTAGGGTTAAAAAAAAATTCTGTTCTTTAAATATGATGCAGAGGGTAGTGTTGCAGAGAGGAAATGACATCTTGGGATATTTTGTGGCAGCAAATGAAACGATGTGTGTATTTTTAATCTTTTTCTTAGAACAGTTCAGTTAACAGTTCAGCCGCTCAGTTATGTCCAACTCTTTGCAACCCCATGGACTGCAGCACACCAGGCCTCCTGTCCATTGCCAACTCCCAGAGTTTACTCAAACTCATGTCCATTGAGTCGGTGGTGCCATCCAATTAGAACACTCACCACAAATTTTGTCTTGATTTCTCAAGGCTAAAGTAAGGAGGGTGTGATTCTACTGAAAGCAGAGTTAAGTATCTTCATGCTACCATTCTCCAGGGTCTTAGCTCACACTTACTAGCTCAGGAGGGAAGGATGTGGAGATTAGGATTCTCATAAATTGTGGACTCAAGCCCCATGTGTGCCGGACAGTCTGATTCCAGAGCATCATAGTTTTGTGAAAATATCACTAGATCTGGGGAAAAGAGACTGTTTATATTATTACTGATTAGGTGACCTTTGTCATGTAGCTCCTCTAAACCTTAGTTGTGCAATGAATATACTGCTTATAATGTCTGATGTCAGAAGATTGCCAAAAGGATCACGTGTGATGATGGGAAAGCTGTCTTTTGTAAAATCTGCATGCTGTACCAAGGTCAGTCAGGGTTATGGTTGCTACCAAACATGTCCACAATTCAGGCCTCCCCCCATCCAACCTTCTTGGGAATTTTTGTCTTAGACCTCAGGGTGAAACAGTGCAGTTGAATGTCTTATTTACAGCTCAGAACACACAATCTACCAATGCTGTTCTACTAGTGTCCTTGGGAAGATCCTCTTGGGTTTCCAGAAGGATTCTAGCAACATGACTACAGCCCAGAGGGATCTGTCAAAGGATTTGGGAACCAAGGAGACCACCATGTCGTAGCTACGATTGCATGGTTTCCAGTGCTTTGGAAACCTGAAAAACAGAAGCAACTGTTACTGACAGCCTTAAACCAGGGCTTCTTCTCAATCTGGAGCATTTATTCCCTAGCATTTATGTGCAGAACCACTTTTGGCCCTGTGAAATCTTTTCTCAATAATCTGGTGAAAAGGTTAGTTGCTCAGTCCTTTCTGACTCCTTGCAATCCCATGGAGTGTAGCCAACCAGGCTCCTCTGTCCATGGAATTCTCCAGGCAAGAATACTGAAGTGGGTAGCCATTCCCTTCTCCAGGGGTTCTACCCGACCTTGGGATTGAACCCGAGTCTCCCACATAGCAGGCGGATTCTCTACCATCTGAGCCTCAAGGGAAGCCTACCAAGATAGAGTCTTACAGAATTTATGTCATCACAGGAGTCAGTGACTGCCGTCTCACTGTGCTGTATTCTGTTGAGAAGAAACACGTGCCAGGACCTGCCAGCACTCAAAGGCAGCAAATATACAGAGGCGTGGGTCTCCTTTGGGTGGATCAGTCCCATATGGTGTCAGGTAGGGTCTCTAAATAAAGAAATTATATAGCACTGACTTGCCTGATCTGAACTGGTCTAATTTTTAGGAGGAAAAATAACAGTCTTGTGTATTTTTCATAAAGCCATATTGATTATTTTGAGACAAAATTTTATTTTGAGACAAATTTTCTATATTTTAGTGTTTAAATGCCTTTCTTTGATGAAACAACAGTCATAGTACATATATGTAAAAAAAATTCTTGGTGACTTAAATATGAAGATAGCAACACTATAGTAGTTCTTGTGAATTTTTTTTTATTGAAAATTTCACTAATGTGTAAAAGCCCAAGACTGAAACTCCTCATTTAACGCATTAGCACTTGATTACGGTCCACTTGAGGGACCTAGATGGTCTTATATCGATGTAATAGAAAAAAAGAAAGTTGACATGTTTCACTTAGGTTATTTATAGACTAAGCATAGTTTTGTCAGTGCCCTTCCCCTGCAAAGCTTTACCTTTAGCCTGAAGAATGCCCTGATGAGAGACCAGAGCGCACTGATCTGGTTCTGTAAGCCCCTGTCCCACACCTGTGCAGCCGTCACCCTGAGGGAGAGGATGGGGACTAAGACCCCAGCAGCCTTTGTCTTGGCCCAAGCTGCTTTGTCAAAGCAGTGCTTCTGTCACCTGCTCGTGAGCCCAGCTCTCTTCTTGACACTGTCACTTTGTTTCCTTGTCCCCATGAACACAGAGCAGACTGTGCAAGGTGCTAAAATGTGGGTTATGGGAGCAAAAAGGAAGGAAGAGAAATTTTGTCTTTAATAGTAAACAAAGAAGATGACTTGGAAGCATTTAAGCTAGGTCCTACAAAACAGGTAAAATTTTAAGAAGTAGATGGAGTGAAGATAATGTAAGTAGATAAAAGCTTAGGTGGTGCTAGTGGTAAAGAACCCACTTGCCAGTGTAGGAGACGTTAAGAGTTAAGGACTCAATCCCTGGGTCGGGAAGATTCTCTGGAGGAGGGCATGGCAACCCACTCCAGTATTCTTGCCTGAAGAATCCAATGGACAGAGGAGTCTGGTGGGCTGCAGTTCATAGGATCACAGAGTCAGACACAACTGAGGTGGCTTAGCATGCACACATACAGAAAGGCTTTTATGCCAGAAGACACAAAACCAGGAGATGCTTTTTCTCTCCCCAGTGCCTGTGAACACGCTGTATCTTCTCCCTTCAATGCCTTCTCTGGTGGCTCAGACAGTAAAGCATCTGTCTACAATGTGGTAGAGCCGGGTTTGAGCGCTGGGTTGGGAAAATCCCCTGGAGAAGGAAATGGCAATCCACTCCAGTACTATTGCCTGGAAGATCCCATGGACAGAGGAGCCTGGTAGGCTACAGTCTATGGGGGGGAAAATCCCATGGACAGAGAGCCTGATAGGCTACAGTCTATGGGGTCGCAAAAAGTCGGATACGACTGAGCGACTTCACTTTCACTTTATTATTGACCTTCACATCACGGCTCAGCTGTTTGAGAAACCCTTTTCTGCTTTCCTGTAGCATGGTATGATAGCATACTAGGGTCCCTGTCAACCTTCTGTAATTATGGGCCTCCTTTTCTAGACTGTGAGCTCTTAGAGGCCAAGGATTATTTGTTTTACATCCCCAGTGCCTGGAGACAGTGTACCCATGTTTGGATGAATGAATAATGACTGAATGGTGATTTGGCCAAGGCATTGTGAATGTGAGCTCTACAAGGAGGCATATCTGGATATCAGCGGGTGGAGCAGGAGAGGGGGCTGGTGCATGGGATCAGATCTTGGAAGAGTTTTAGTGCAATTGCAATCATTTATTCCTCAGATTAGGGGGTTGTTGTCTCTGAACAAGACAGTGACACTGTCAGAACCATGACTTAGGGTGATCATTTTATCAATAGGGTAAAAAACAATTCCCAGCCTTCCCCTTCCTTGGCCCCATTGATTCCATCAACCTAGAGATTTGCCAGATATCTTCTGAACTCTCTGTCATCTTATTTTACGTGCCTGGCCTGTTTTGTGTCTCAGTGCTCTGCTTCTGTGTTTTCAAAGTGTTTCTTTTTGAATTCCTATGGCCAAGGAATATAGTGACATGAGTTGAAGTTAACATGATTTTGTTTCTGAACCAGTTGGGAAGTGTTACTCAGGACCTGTATCCATTGCTGACAGAGAGCCCAGCTCTGCCTGGTCCATTGTAGCAGGCTGACCTTCCCACAGCCCTCAGGAGGTTGGCCAAGGTGTACTAGAGTTAAAATCAATTTCCTTAATGCACTTTAGTGTAGAACCTACAACACATAGTCTTTAATTTAAATAGTCCTATCTTAGAGTGGCATAAGAAGTCAATTAAGATACCAAGCCCTTTAAGTATTGTGAAGGAAATAAGAGGTATTTAGGGAGGAAATTACAAGTGATACCCTGCTTTATGAAGACTAGTTTCGTTTCTTAGGCAGTCTTCCAGTAGAATTATCTGTGCCAGTCTGAGAAGGCCAGTTGGTTTGGCCTTCCACTTCAGATCCTAGAGGGGCTATGCTTAGAGCCCTTTGCAGGCGTGCTGATCACTAATAGGTGTTCCAGAGCCACTCACCCTTGCCACAGACAGTTACTGGTCTGGGCTGGTCCAAAAAGGGACTTTCTGAAACCTCTGGACATTCCCCAGAACCAGTCTGAATTTGTGCAGAAGGAAGAAAGGAGGTGCAGATCTGCCTAGGTCTAGTTGTGGAGGAATAAGGTTGATGGAAGGAGGCAGTTTTTTTACTTTTCAGTGATCACTGTGTTTCCATTAGGAGCAGGATGACCTTCTCAGAAAGGTTATAGGATTGTTATTAGAGATTGTCAGAGCTGAGTACACATTGGATTAATGGCAATTTGGTAAGTTTCTATAGTGCTTGAACGCAAAATTCATGGGCCAACACAAAGACATATTTTCAAACCTCAAAGACTGTGTGCTCAAAAGTTTTTGGCTTTAGGAAGCTAATATATGTGTGTGTGTGTGTGCGTGTGCACACATGCGTGCTCATTCCTAATTCACAGTGCAGAGTTTTTAGGTGAAGCGATCAAGGGTGGGGCTGGCTTTCCTGGTGGTGCTTTGATTTGATTTCCTCTTCTCCCACATTCTGAGTGCAGTGTCAAACATGGAACAGTTGGTTTGTTCTAGCAAGTCCTCCTGGGAACAAATGTTTTCTGTTTTTATTAAGTTTCTACTTGCAGATTCTTCCCGAATGCCTCGTCTCCATCTGATTTGGAAAACTGCTTTTTCCCCTACATGTTTCATATCAAGCTAATATTATGCATCCATCAGCACAGCATGGAAAACTGTGAGATCACAGCTTAGGCTGAAACCCCAGTGCTAAGAGTCTCCAGGGGATAAGTGGACCTTCACCATCTCAATCGGAGTAGGAGAGAGATTGTAAAGCAAGTGATCTTTGCCTTACAAGTGCCTCACTTGCCTTAAGGCAAGTGATCATTCCCCAGTCTGGAATTCCACATGGCCCCTGATGCTCAGATCTCACGAACCCTCATGATTTCTCACTGTGTTTTGTTTCATTTTGTTTTTCTAATCTGAAACGGAAGCCATGCCTTTGTCCTCTAAGGCTGGATTGGCGAACATCAATGTCAAGTTTCTTTGCCTTGGATTTGGATTTATCAACTTACTGTGACCATATTGGAAGGCTCTGGGTTACACTGGGGAAGAAAACTGGAAAAAGAAATGATAACTTAGTAACTGAGGATGACAGATAAAACCTCACCTCTTTGAGGCTGTTTATGATCCCCCTCAAACCAAAGGATAGTCACATTCTCTCTCCTTGTTGACCCTGTTATACTTTGCATCCCTCTAAAATACTTTTTTGTTCGTCTATTTCCCACCACACCTAACTTCTGAGGGCAGGGACTGTGTTCCTCAACTCTTAAGTCCCTAGCAACTAGCACAGGGCTTGTCCATAGCACATGCTCAGTGGATGATGAAAGTTTATACAGGAGGAGGGCCAGAAAGAAATGGAGGCAGGTAGGGAGAAAGAGATTGGGAGAGAAGGCAAATTAACAAGTGTATTAGTCTAGATTCTCCAGAACCCATATGATACAGACATATGGAAATATTTATGTATATGTGGGTATATATATGAATATGTATCATATCTGTTTATGTGATATGTAAATGATTATAAATACAGACATATATGGAGAGATTTATTAATATAAGACATTGCTAAGTCACTTCAATCGTGTCCGACTCTGTACGACCCCATAGACGGCAGCCCACCAGGCTCTCCTGTCCCTGGGATTCTCCAGGCAAGAAAACTGGAGTGGATTGCCATTTCCTTCTCCAGTGCATGAAAGTGAAAAGTAAAAGTGAAGTCGCTCAGTTGTGTTCGGCCCTCAGCGACCCCGTGGACTGCAGCCTTCCAGGCTCCTCCGTCCATGGGATTTTCCAGGCAAGGGTACTGGAGTGGGGTGCCATTGTCTTCTCTGAATATAAGACATTAGCTGACATGATTATGGAGGCTATGACATTCCATGATCTGCCATCTGTGAGCTGAAGACCCAGGAAAGCTAGGAGTATAGTTCCAATCTAGTCCTAAGAGCCCTGAAGGTGCAAGTCTCAGTTCAGGGAAGGAAAAGACAGGTGTTCTAGATGAAGGAGTTAGGCAGAGAGCAAATTCTGTCTTCTTTTGTTCTATTTGGGCTGTCAGTGGATAGGGGGATGCCTGCGCCCACATCAGGGAGGGCAGTTAGCTTTACCCAGTCTACTGACATAAAGGCTGATCTCTTCCAGAAATATTCTTCCAGACACACCCAGAAATAATGTTTACTCAGATAGCTGGTTATCTCATGGCCCAGGCAAATCAACACATAAAAATAACTCTCACAGTCACCCAAGAATGAAAAAAAGACTGGTGAAATATTGCAAGGATCCTGGGCTAGTCAAATCATCTCATTTTATAGGTAAAGCCTCAGGGTCTAAAAGAGGTCACCTGCCTGTAACACACTGCACCCCAGGCTTTGTTCTGCAGTTTTGGTACCTTCTGCTTCCTCTCTCATTCTTTCCCCAGGGAGAGAAAGGAGGAAGGCCAGGCCAATGTGATGAGCTTCCTTTTTGTGTTCTGGATGGAGACTGCGTGTTGTGTGATGGTAGACTCAGATGAATTGTAGGAAAAGTACTGTCTTTCTCCTCTTCCCTTTGGGTCTGTCCAGGACCCAGAAATCAGGACCTCTGGTCCCCTACCCACTACCTGAACTGTAGATCTGCACTGTCCAGGATGGTGGCCATGGAGCACCTGCTTGTGTGATTAGTCAAAAATGGGATGTACTGGAAGCAAAAAATACACCCCAGATTTTACTACCTTGCTACGTAAGAAAGGAGTATGGTGGGAGGGGGGTGCAGGATGGGGAACATGTGTATACCCGTGGTGGATTCATGTTGATGTATGGCAAAACCAATACAATATTGTAAAGTTTAAAAAAAAAAAAAGGGGGAGTATGGAATATCTCATAAGTGATTTTTGCATTGAGTGTATGTTGAAATGATAATATTTTGGATGGGTTAAATAAGATATATTTGTGAAATCCACCTGTTTCTTTTTACCTTTTTCAGTGTGACTAGGAGAAAATGTTCAGTTGCATCTGTAACACACATTGGATTTCTTTTGGACCTCAGTGCTCTAGGTCTGCTATTAATATGCTGGGCCTTCAGCCACACAGTTCACCCAGCGCTTGGACTCATCTCCCACCTGCTGACTCTGTACCCTCCCGTTCTCTGTTGTGGCCAGCCCCTACCCATCCCTATTCCTGCCACTTTTCACTGGCCAGACTAGGTCCTCAGGTTCCCAGTGCTGCCTTTTCTGTAGCTCAGTTTAGGATGGTAGAAATTGAGGACAGATCCAGCCTTCAGTCCACATTCTGCCACTGATTAGCCAGTTAACCTTGGAAAGGTCAATGCACCATTATGAATGCTGGATTCTCCCTTGTTTAAAATGAGAGTAACAGTATTACCCTGCCTGCCTCATGGGGTGCTGTCAAGATAAGAACAAAAAAGAATTAGTCCATATGAAGGTGCTTTGTAAATTACTGGGTTGGACAAAAGGTTCATTTGGGTTTTTCCATGGGATGTTACAGAAAAACCTGAACGAACTTTTTAGCTAGACCAGTACAAAGTGACATGCACATGTACCACTGGCGATGTTTTAATTTTTAAATTCATAATCCTTATTGCCATTATTTAACTCCTGCCTCTAAGTTCCTTTGTGGCCATTTGAAATATAAAAGGGTAGGCTAGGTATTACTCCAGTTCCGTGACTTTATGGTAGGATGCAGGATGCTGTGACATAGAGAACAGGAGTTGGAAAACTACCAGCTCCCTGCTTTGGAACCATAGTTGGGTCTCTCTTTCTGGCCCCCTCCACAGAGTGGCTGGAGTGGGCAGTCTTCCTGCTGATGTGAACACTATAGTCTCTCCAGTGGTGCTGGGGGCAGCTTCATCCTGGTTGGTGTTGTATCATGGCCCTTGAGATGTGGAAACACACTGGGGCCTTCCCAGACCATGGCTTCTTCGGGACTGGAGTTCAGGAAGCTGACCCAGGCTGGTTAGCAGGGCTTCCTCTGCAGATCACGGCAGTGCTCAGCAAGGACACCTTCTGGTGCCTGCAGCCCTTTTATCCTCATCAGCAGGAAGCCCAGTCTCTCAAGGTGGTGGGTCCCATCCCTAAGTAGCTGCTACTGCAGTACCCTACCCCTGGGGTTTCCAGGCCAAGGGCTAAGTGTAGTGAGGGATGTGCCCTGCCCAATAGTCAAGGAGGGAAGGAGAGAGGGTCACACATTTTAAAAAAATTTTACTGGAGTATAATTGATTTACAATGTTGTGTTAGTTTCAGGTGTACAGCAAAGTGTCAGTTATACATCTGTGTGTATGTGTGTATGTGTGTGTGTGTGTGTGTGTGTCCATTTTGGGGCTTGTTCATTTAATGACCACAATCATTTATCTTTTAAAATAGAAGTGTAGTTGACATACAATAGTTGTTTCAGGTATATATAGTGAGAGATGGTTACTAAACTTCTACCCATTCTTTTTCAGATTCTTTTCCCATTTAGATTATTACAGAATATTGGGTTGAGTTCCCTGTGCTATACAGTAGCTACAAAAACCTAGGATTTTGTAATCTATTTTATACATGGTAGTGTGCATTTGTTAATCCCAATCTCCTAATTTGTCACTCCTCCCCTCACATTTCCCCTTTGAAAACCATAAACTTGATTTCAAAATCTCTGAGTCTGTTTCTGTTTTATAAGATCATTTGTATCACTTTTTAAAAATTAGATTTCACATTTAAGAAATATCATATGGAATTTGTCTTTCTCTAGTTTACTTCACTTAGTATCTCTAGATACATGCATGTTGCTGGACATGGCATTTTTCATCCTTTTCATGGCTGAGTAGTTGTCCATGGCATACATGTACCTCATCTTCTTTTTCCATTCCTCTGTCTATGGACCTTGAGGTTGATGGGATGTTTCCACAACACTTTGAAATTCTTATTCTATAGCCCTAGTCTGCAGATAATTTAATGGAGACACCCAGTGGTTAAGTGATGTCTCCTAGGTCATTCATCTGTAAAATGGGAAGGAGGGTTTGAATGGGTACCTCATATTCCTTCCTACACATCATGTTGTATCTGGTAAAATATAGAGAAGAGAAAAACCTTCCTTTATAGTTCAGTGTAACTCTCACCCCTCTTCCCAGTGTGGCCTCTGTGCAGATGTTCCCCTCCGACCACCTGTGGGTCTCACCTCTTTCCAGTGGTGAAGCATTTTAGAGACTCCAGTTCTTTCTTCCAAAAGCTTCCTCACTGAAGAGCCTAAATGAACCCTCAGTGTTTTCATTGACTTTTCTGATCTTCCAACTCAAGTTGAAAGCATAATTTTGCTTCGCTGTCAGTCAATTTCACTTTTGTAAGAATTTTAAAGATGTATAAGCCCCTAAGGTGACAGTCTCAGCCTGACGCTGTCACACTGAGCTGTGTCATACTGAGTTCTGTCACTGAAAAGAAACAAAATGAAATGCACCCAGGTGTAAAATTCCAGGCCTTGTTCCTTCTTATCGATACCGGATTAGAATGGCAGTGTCTAATATTATGAAATGGATATGATGAAGATGGATGGTTTCACTTTAATGGGTGGGTAGTAAAATGTACCATTTGTGTATTTATGCACACATGGTGAAAACCAGTTCATTTGTCCCCGCTTTTACATTTTAAGTGTGTTCTATTGGTAATTAGACTTGATGCCTCTTAAAATGTACATACTCTCTTTTTGCCCTCTTTTTGAAACCCAATGAATTTGATTGCAACCACATGGTGTTTCCATCAAATTTACTGATAAGTCTTTTGGTTTGAGATGAACTTTTATCTGCTTGTGTATATGGGTATGTGTATTTAGGTCTGGTGTCTTGCCATGTTTCTCAAAATGCAGATTATTTTTTGAGATGGCAAGTTGATGAATGAGGCCTTTGGTATACTGCTGATGAGACACAGCGGTCTACAAGACATGAGGCTTTTATAACATTTACCAAGAAACCACTATCCCTCAATCTCTATGTCCCCCAATGAGCTGGGTAGGCTAGCTCCTGCTGACTTTACCTCCCAGGAAACAGGCTGGAATGTTTTATTTATTATTTTTGAGTTTTATCTTTATTCAGTAGAACAGTTTGTCTTCAAGAGTTTAATGGCAAGAAAATTTTAAATGACTGTCTTATCTTACTATCTTTTTCAAGTATGATTTTGGTTATGTTTTCAAATTATAGCAATAGACATTTTCCCCTAAAATATTAATGGAAATTGTATGTCTTTAAATCACACAATAATGATGATTCTAGCAACATAATACTTATTAATATTAATACCAGTGCTAATGAGAGTAGCTTCCACAGGTCAAGTTTTTAAGCACTCATTCAGATTTTTTTTTTCTATCTTCCCATTTAATCTTCACCATAATCCTAGAAGTTAGACATTATTATCTCAGTTTTCTTAATGAGGAAAACCGAGGCTTAAAGAGGTTAATTCATTCGGCTAAGGTCACACCATTTATAAGAAGCTAAACTGACATTTTAGTTTTGGGCTTTTTATTCCAAGCTATGTGACTTTTCTGTAATCATATAAAGACCTTTTCCTACGAAATTGTGTTGTGTTTATATCACAGTAGGCCAGGTATACTGAGAAAGTGCCTGGTGTGTATGAGGGAAAGATTGAGGATGCAGGTGTTGGGATCAGAGGAGAGGAACAATTGTGAGCCATTGAATTAACAACAGTAAGAGGGCAGTGTGTTGTGAACCAGGCATAAGGCCCATTGGTTTCTCCCACTTTGCAGTTGCTGGTTATCCAGTAGCAGTAGTCAAAGTTCAAGAGCAGATTAAGGTCAAATAAATCAGCCAAAGTTAGCTGTCAGATCTGTTCAGCTCAATGATGGGAGATGTGAGTTATATTACAGGGTGGTCCCCTTAGCTCGCAAAACAAAGGTGTGGTGAGGAATGGAAGCTGACTGCTAGGCATTCACTCCTTCCTTTCGATTCCATAAAAGATATTATTGATGGCAGGGAGCACAGGCCACAACAGAGGCACAGTTTTTGGTGAGAAGGTCGGAATGATAGCTTACCTTGAAAGGTGTCGGATTCATGATCTCTGAAGAAGAAGATGTAGCTTCAGGACCAGGGACCAGGCTCGATCACTCAAGAGCTTTTGTGTAGCAGTTTTATTAAAGCGAAAAAGGGAAGAGAAAACTTCTGACATAGACATCAGAAGAGGGATAGGGAGTGCCCCCTTTGCTAGTGTTAGCAAGGGAGTTAAATACTTTTTAAATTGATTATTACAATAAATCAAAAGAATGTCTCAAGGTTGTAAAGATCTTACTAGACCAACTCCCATAATTTACATTTTAAGATAACAGGATTAGCCAGAAGGTTTTCAGGAAGGAGAAACTGTCCTGAAGCAGGATACATTGTTGTTACATAATCCTTCAGTCAGTTCAGTTCAGTCACTCAGTCACTTCTGACTCTTTGTGATCCCATGAATCGAAGCACTCCAGGCCTCCCTGTCCATCACCAACTCCCGGAGTTCACTGAGACTCACGTCCATCGAGTCAGTGATGCCATCCAGCCATCTCATCCTCTGTCGTCCCCTTCTCCTCCTGCCCCCAATCCCTCCCAGCATCAGAGTCTTTTCCAATGAGTCAACTCTTCGCATGAGGTAGCCAAAGTACTGGAGCTTCAGCTTTAACATAATCCTTAGTACAGAGTTTAAACTGAGTTGTTTGTTGTGTAATCATCAGTTCCGGGCTTAAAGAAAAAAAACATTTCATGTGACTTACTCTAAGGAATGTAGAGAAGAAAGATGTTTGCTCTTTTTCCTCCTTGAGAATTCCAGACCCCTATCTCCTCCTCAGGGACCCTGGACTTCTTATCAACCTGCCTAGGAATTGACTCTCTCAGGAGGGCATTGGTCTTACCTAAGGGAACATTATGTTCTGTGGCGTTTAGATGAGAAACCTTGTTAGGAAGGGGAGCAAATGCTCCAGAGCCCTTCCGTATCCAGATCCAATGTCCTCTGCCATTCCAGTACCATCCGTAGCTGCATTTCTGTGCCAACTTTTCGGAAACTGAGGATAGCCATTCTGCTCATCAGGATTGTTAACATCTCTTGCAGCCCTTAACCAATGACTCTGGGCATTATTATATAAATACCCCAGCTTCTTCACCCTTTGGGTGGAATGGTTGAGGTTGTGTGTTTTACTCTGTTTTCTAGACTTTTCTGGCTTCTAGTTTAATAATGGACTTTCTACTGGCTGTCTTCCTTCTCTGAATCACCTTTCCTTCCCCTGCCAGTTTTTCTTTCCTCTCCTGAGTCAGTTACCTGCACTGGAATCATTATTTCAGGGCCTGCTTTAGGGCATCTCAAAGTAAGACAAGGAAATATTTTCCCAGCTTGGTGTCCCAGGTCATATGGTATTTCAAGGTCTTTGACCTTTGTGAACACTTTGCACATGACCTGACAAATCGGCCATCAATTTGTCTTGAGCTGTGGCTTTATTAAACTTTTAAGAACTAAGCCCTTTAAGATATAAATACCTAGTCGATCCCAAGACTTGCAGCGTAGCCAGAGGAAATAAATATCTAGCAAAGCTTCCCGGATAGCTCAGTTGGTAAAGAATCCACCTGCAATGCAGGAGACTCCAGTTTGATTCCTGGGTTGGGAAGATCTCCTGGAGAAGGGAAGGGCTCCAGTATATTCAAGTATTTTGGCCTGGAGAATTCCACAAACTGTATAGTCCATGGGGTCGCAAAGAGTCGGACTCAACTGAGCGACTTTCACACTTTCACAAAGGCAGCTTAAGCTCCTTTTGCAAAGAGAGAGGTTAGAAATTTAATTCATTAAATTATTTCTGTAAATGGACACACACTTTTTTTTTTTCTTTTTTTTGCTCTTCTTTTGGGGAAAATCATGAACTGAAGAAAGTGTCATCATCTACATTCCCATGATACCTGGAGCAAATGGTATTTGTTAACAATAAAAATAAGTCTGACGTTCTTTGGAGTGTTCTACACAAGTCAGACATTGTACACACATCATGACACGTGCTTGTTGTGATGCCCTATCTGACACATGAACTTCAGAAAGGCTGAAGGAGCGTATACTTAAGCCCAGGTCTTCCTGACCTCAAAGCTCCTTCATGTTTCCCTTTGTCTCCATACTGCCCCTTGATGGAGCCCCATGCTTGGGACTCAGCTCTGATCTGTAGACACAGGCCTGCAGCAGAACCAAAAGGATCGTGGACTTTTACATGTATCTTTAGAGGCAAGAGAAACTGTGAGAGCCAGATCTGAGCAGCAGCAGTCCTTTGAGGAAAAGAAAGAACCACCAGCCACAGCCTGGCACATAATGGTGCTCCTTTGTCTCGTCTAGTGAGAGAAAGCACATGGAGGAGACAGACCTGGGTCCTCAAATGTTCACTGAAATACAGAGGAAAGGTGAAAATAACCCGAGTGGTGCTGAAGGCTTGATGGTTTTTTGTGGAAACTTGGACTGTTCCAACATTACCACTATGCATGTGCGCATAGTCATGTCTGACTCTTTGTGACCCCCTGGACTGTAGCCTGCCAGGCTCCTCTTGTCCATGGAATTTGCCAGGCAAGAATACTGGAGTGGGTTGCCGTTTCCTTCTCCAGGGGATCTTCTGTGCCCAGGGATCAAACCGGCATCTCTTGTGTCTTCCACATTGGCAGGCAGGTTCTTTATTAGCTGAGCCACTGGGGACACATCTTACCAAGAAGGCAGTCAGAGTTAGGCATTTGGGTAACTAGAGCCTGGACCTTGGACTGCCCAGTGGAGCTCTGTCTGGTAGATGGAGTCCCCATTCTTTCAAGGTGGGGAGGAGGGTGGTGATGAAAGAGATCATCTGGTCCACCCTGATGTCTTTAGTTCTATTTGCTGAGCATTCCTTCCTTCTTTCCCTTCTCCCTCCTCTCTCTCCCTGCCTCCCTGCCTTCCTCCTATCCCCACCTCTTCCCCAAAGCCTTTCTAACAAGCTCCCTCTTACTAAATTACAGAACAAAACCAGCTTCCCGCTAACCCTTTGGACTTCAATTAAAGGCATATTTAAATGTGTTCCGTGCTCCAGCACCATCAACCCTAAATAGCACATAAGCACTTTTGCAGTGCTTAATGTAAATTTGTTGAAAATGTACATTATTTTTCATTGACTTTAAATTGGATAAATGCTCATTGAAAAGGATAAAGTGAATTGATACTGGAGAGAGCATTAAAAAAAGAGTGACAAAGAGAAGAGCCAATAAAGGCGTGTGGTTTCTAAATGCAGATGCGCTAATTTTTCTTTGTGGCCCTCATTTGGTCGCACTGTGTGAATGTACTTGGAGATGTTGTACATTTTAATGAAATGAGGTTTGTTAAGCTTGTGTGCTGGAGATCCAAGTTGAAATAGCATTGCCTTTGAGACTAAACAGTCTCAGGTGGCCGCTTAGTTAGGTGCCTGGCCTGAGCAAGGAAGTTTGCCTTTTTTGAGGTTCAGTTTTGATTATTAGAGAATCTGGATGAGATGCTGTATTGAAGGTGGTTCAGATGGTGAAGAATCTGCCTGCAAGACAGAAGACCCAGATTTGATCCCTGGGTTAGGAAGATCCCCTGGACAAGGGAATGGTCACCCATTCCAGTATTCTTGCCTGGAGAATCCCATGGACAGAGGAGCCTGGTGGGCCTAGTCTATGGGGTCACAAAGAGTCAGACACGACTGGACAACTAATGCACTTTCGCTTTGGTTATTAGAAAACTGGATGAGATGACGTATTGACACATCCTGGTCTCTGATGCATAGTAGGTGGTCAGTTACTCAGTTCTCTTTCTAGGTAAGTAAAGTCTCTGACTTTGGGGGCTCTAGTAGAGGGAACTTTGACACCTGATCCCCTATTGCCTCTTATTTTTTAAATTTTAATTAGAGTATAATTGCTTTACAATGTTGTGTTGGTTTTTGCTGTACAACATGAGTCAGCTGTAATTATACATATGTCCCCTCCGTCCTGAGCCCCCTACTTGCCTCTGGATCAAGTTCAGAAAGGGCTAGACCTACCTTTTTTGTTTACTGCCTAGCACCTGGAAGGTGAATAATAAATATGGGTTAGAAAGAGTAATGGGTGACATGAGCTGGACCAGCACACTGCGGTGGAGGTAGAACTGCCGGGAAGCCCAGTTTCGGGAGAGGTTTTGGTTTTCAGGACTTATGAGGTGCCCTGCCTCTTATTAGATGGTCTCACAAATTCTCTTTTGTGTTGGGTGAAGAGGGACTTTCCCCTCATGCTTTAAGATAACCAAGGAACTCTTTAATAATGAGAGAATACAGGAAGGGACCCAGTACCTTCAGAAGAGCCCATTTTTTTCTGGAATTCCATTAACACCCTTCAATGGATGGTCTTGAATTTCCCACAGAGCAGCTTTGTTTTCCAAAGGTGACAGACTCCTCTGGGAGATTGCTGCAACCATCTTTTTTTCTCTGTATTTAAATCTCCTTAAAACTAGTGTTGCTGCTGCTGCTGCTAAGTCGCTTCAGTCGTGTCCGACTCTGTGCGACCCCATAGATGGCAGCCCACCAGGTTCTCCCATCCCTGGGATTCTCCAGGCAAGAACACTGGAGTGGGTTGCCATTTCCTTTTCCAATGCATGAAAGTGAAAAGGGAAGTCGCTCAGTCGTGTCCGACTCTTAGCAACCCCATGGACTGCAGCCCACCAGGCTCCTCTGTCCATGTGATTTTCCAGGCAACAGTACTGGAGTGGGGTGCCATTGCCTTCTCCAAAATTACTGTTGCATTTGTATTTTTATGGGGGAGGGCAGTTGAAGATCAGTTGCCATTTTTCAGAGCCTCCTAGACATATATTTGATCACAATGAATAAAAGACAAGTTTGGTAAAAGTCAATGGCAATAATAAACAGCACATCAGCCTTAGTTACACATGCTAATTCAACTTATATTTGCTGCTTCCCTACTCTATGGAATATTTTACATACACTTCTCTAACCCTCCTGACAGTCCCAGCAAAGCCTTTGTTAGGGTCCCCATCCCTGCTGTGCCTAGAAGGAGCCTAAAATGATTTTTCTGAGATCATGTCATCAAAGTGCCCAGGTCTGGAATCAAACTCTGCTGACCCCATCAGAGACCACGTTCCTTGATGTTTCAGGCATGGACTAATGGCTAACCTCCCAGACCCAGTTGGAGTGACATTTAGCATTTTTCTAGACTGCTATTTCCATTTCTTGTTCTGTGGATCCTTAGATCTGTGGAGGTACATCAGGAGTGGAAGCAAGGGTGAGTCTGAATAAATGCTACCCATTGCCCCCTACTCTCATTTCAAAAGAACTGTCTTATTATTTTTTTAGATTTGGGGGTTTCTAAATACTATTTAATTTGGAAGAGATCTGCTCTTATTGTTTTTAAAGCACTGCTCTAAGAGGAGTTTGAGCCAAGCCCACAAAGCGTGTCTCCTTGTCCTCGCCAGCTTTCTAGAACTAGACTAGGCTCTGTTATGTCCTTCACAGAAACAGGCCTTGGGAGTCTTAGATGAAAAACCTAGGGATGTGGGCTTGGGGTGGAATGGAGACGATGTATCTGATGCAAAGGCCACAGAATGCAGTAAGCTTTACCATTAGCAGTCCCTCACGAGGCCTTTCTCAGCTGTCACGGGGTGGGGTTGTGTAAGGATCCCCACTGGCCAATTTGTTCTTGGTCAGTTTAGTTTAAGGCTGGCTCAGTTGGTTTTCTAACTGCCATTGCAACTGCATGGTGACAGCCGGTCTCAGGGGTGACTGATTCCTATCCCACCAAAGTCCCCTTTCTCACTGTCCCAGACAGAGGATCCTCCTCAGCTGATGTGTGTCTGGGACAGTGTGTCAAGTCCCACTCTTTATTTTCCTTTCTCTCAGGGAGCTTATAGTCTAGCAGAAAGGGATACATGCATAAGCAAAGGTTAATGGAGAAGTCCAGAAAACGGATGGGGAGATGACAAGAGGGGACTTGAAGGATTAGTAAGAGTTTATCTAGTGGAGAGAGAATGCGGGATCTTTCTGTCAGATTGTTTGAAACTTGGATATGTGACTAGTGGCTGACATTTAATTTGTGGGGTTGTGTTTGGAGTTGGGGGCAGGTGACGTTCTTTCTTATCCTGCTTTGTAGCCAGTTTCCTCTGCCTGAAACCATCTCTGCATGACTACCCCAAACATTTCATCCACATAACACAGGTCCCCACTTAACACATGTCAACTTAAATCCCCTTTCCTCCAGAAGTCCCTGTGATGGGACTTCTTAACATGCATTTGCTCAAATTGATTGTCTGTCTGTCTTCCCTGCTTGTACTGAAAGATCTTGGGAAACAAGGCCTGTGCCTGCATGCTTATCACTAAGGAATGAATAATGGAAGACACACCTGGGAATGTGCGTTAAATCCAGTTAAGGCAAGCCTTGACTTTGGACTTCAACTTGAAAGCAGTAGGGTTCCTCTGAATTTACTGAAGTGGGGAGCTACATGATCTGATTTGTACAGAAGAAAGATAATTGGTGCCTGTGTGATAACTTAGCCATAGGTTTTCAATGAGAATCAAATGAAATAATGAATAGATGTGTATTTTTTTTTTAAATGCTCTTCTAAACTGTAAAGTGTTTATCCAAATGGAGGGAATAGCCACTATATGTTTTTTTGACACCTGCTGTTCAGAATTAGTATGTCAGAGAATGAATCCTCTCCATCATCTTCCAGTTTCTAATCTTGATTCAACTGTTTATTCAGTGATTAATTCCACATTCCATTTGCTCTTCTTCCTGAGTGAACGCAGGTAAAGGGATCCTAGTTAGAGACCTGGCCTCTCTTTGCATCTCAATACGCTCCCACGTGGAACTGCCAAATTCCAAAATGCTATTAAAATGAGCAGCACACCAGCAAAAATCTGTCCTCATCAAAAATTCAGGAAAATAAAAAGATGTAAGGCCACATTTTCAAAGGATTCAGCTTGACCCCCTTGTATTTCTTTGTGTATGCAAAATGTTTTTTTTTTGCACCTGCAAACACAGTCTCTATAAGCCAACTATAGCCTCCAAATTGCCAGGGCTTAAAAAAATAAATCTGCTTTTCAAATCCAGCCCAGAAACCCAGCAATGAAACAAGAATGGGGTGGAGGGCTGCCTAAATCTATTTATAGGAATATTGGGCGAGATAATTACCACCTTGCAGCTTGTTCTCAAATACCTCTGCTTGGCAGAAATAAGTATACCACACTCAGAGATTGAAGGGAATCCTTAAAGATGGCGGATTACTTGAATTTGTGACAGTAGCAACTTGAATGCCTTCTTTTTCCTTGTGTGTGTGTGCACGTGTCAGTTATGTCTGTGTCTGACTCTTTACAACCCCAGAGACTATAGCCCACCAGGCTCCTCTGTCCATGGAAGTTTCCAGCCAAGAATACTGGTGGGTTGCCATTTCCTTCTCCAGGGGTTCTTCCTGACCCAGGGATTGAACCTGTGTGTCTTGTGTCTCCTGCATTGGCAGGGAGATCCTTTACCACATGGGAAGTTCTTTTCCTTGACCTATTTTTAAAAACAATCTATATAAGATGTTTTTGGAATTTGAACTGCTCACTCACTCATTTATGCATGCAGTCATCTTTCATTGGAACTTCATAGACCTCATCTATTAAGTACCTGCCAGGTTTCAGGCTCTGTGCTAGGCTCTGTGGATTTATTGGTGAACACAAAGCCAAACCCCTATTCTTATCCATCTTCCACGTGAGTATAAATTACAGCCAGCTATTGATCATGCAAAGAATTCTTTACAATTGTGATAAGAGCTCTGGGAGAAAATGCTACCTCTGCCTAGAAAGGAAATGTTGATGAGAGCAGTGAGTTTGTCTGTTGTGTTCCTACTGAATTCTCAGGTCCTGCAACTAACTGTCCTAACATACCTTTCTGCATGAATTTAGAAACAGAGTGTACTTTCAGAGTACAGATGAGAGGGCTGACATGGACAGTGAAGCCCAGGAAAGTGGACTCTTCTCAGGATGTGACATTTAAGCTGAGACCTGAAGAGTGACTGGAATTTGCTGGTTAAGAATGGGCACAGGTGGGGAGTGGAGAGTTCTGAGGGAGAGAAGAGTTTGTGAGAAGGCCTTCCAGGGAGACTGAGCTGAGTGCCCTTGATGAGCAAGTCTGGAGACAAAAGCAGGACCTGGGTCATGTGAGTTGTTGAAGGTGACAACCAACATGTGGAAGAAGTGCTTAAAAGGGTCCTGATCTGGGATAGTCCTGCTGGTGGAATCCAGAAAATTGTGCAAGGTGGTGGCATCATGTGTACTGGGTCTTACAGGACTGGTTCATGGGAAAGATTTGGAAGTTGATGGATACCGTCTTTTGGCCAAGGCTGTAGACGCACAGCTAAGTTCCAGGGGAGTAGGGTAGACACAGAGTGAATGATCTTTGACTAACAATGAATGAATGAATGCTATTCATACCCACCATGAGTGCCCTCTGTGTGTCATGCTATAAGCGGTTTTATTGACAAAGGTACAGAAACTCGATGGCAAGGGAGTTTCTTTGCACTTTTTCTTTTAAATTTTATTTATTTTTGGCTACTCTGTGTCTTTGTTGCTGTGCGCGGGCTTTCTCTAGTTGAGGCGAGCAGGGGTGACTCTCGTCGTGGAGCCTGGGCTCTGGAAGGTGCAGGCTTCAGTAGTTCTGGTGTGTGGGCTCAGTCGTCGCAGCTTATGGGGCATGTGAGCTTAGCTGCCCCGCAGCATGTGGAATCTTCCCAGACCAGGGATTGAACCCATGTCCCCTGTACTGGCAGGCAGACTCCTAACCACTAGACCACCAGGGGAGTTGTCTTTGCACTTTTTTTCTGATGGTTTTGCAGAAGAAGCAGTGGCTTCTGATGTCGGACTTAGCCCCTAGTGTTGCTTAGCTGTATGGCCTTGAGAGAATCACTAAACTCTCCGAATTTAATGTATGTAATGCATCAAGCATAGTGGCAATCTCATAGAAAATGATGCCTCAATCCTCTCATCTTCATTTGTTCATTCAAGAAACATCTTTTGCACACCTCGTATGTCTCTCACCCTGGGCTTAAGTGTTGAGGACCCTATGAAGAATTAAGACGTTAAGAAAAATATCTTGCCTTGCCTACCTACCTACTGCAGGTGGCTTTGTTTTGATCATCAAGTGCAAATATGTATGAAGATGTTTTGTTAATTGGAAAGTCATGTATAAACATGAGTTGTTTTTTTATTCTGTAACCTTGCCTGTTTATTGATCATCATCTTCAAGCATTAACTTACAAAATTACAAGTGAAATAACTTGTGGGGTTGGTCAAATGTAATTATTAAATTTTTCACTAGCATTTATTTTAGTTCTTATTAAGTTCTAGGTGCTGTCTTAAGGGCTTTATGTATATTAACTCATTGAGTCCTTGTCACATCTCTATGCAGAAACTGAGGCCCAGAAGGATAAAAACACTTGTCCTAGAGTGTACCATGGCAAACAGCAGACTGGAATTTGCACTCAGACTGAACTGCCTCTAGATCACACATATTGTACCAAGATTAGATTTTTATTTCATCGTCAGGTTAATCCTGGCTTAATGCCTCCCCTTCGTGTCACAGACCGAACTGCATGTTACATGAGGGCTGAGACCTTGGAGATGTTTACCCACTATGCCTAGAACAGTACCTGGTGCATAGTATGTGTTCAATAAATATAAGCTGGATGCATCCTTTCTAGCAACTTAAACACATTATTTGAGGCAAACCGGCTGACTTCAGGCTAGAGTGTTGCTGAACCACAGCTATGCAGCAGCTAAAGATAGTCGAGGTGAAAGGCGGACAGGTGTGTGTGCGTGCTAAGTTCTTCAGTCATGTCCTATTCTTTGTGACCCTGTGGACTGTAGCCTGCTTACCTTCTCTGTCCATGGGCTTTTCCATGCAAGAATACTGGAATGGGTTGCCATTTCCTTATCCAGGGGATCTTCCCCGACCCAGGGATCAAACTCGCGTCTCTCATGTCTCCTGCAGTTGGTGGGCGGCTGCTTCATGTGCGTGTGCTTAGTTGCTCAGTCGTGTCCGACTCTCTGCAACCCCGTGGACTCTAGCCCACCAGGCTCCTCTGTCCATAGAATTCTCTGTGCAAGAATACTGGAGCGAGTTACCATGCCTTCCTCCAGGGATCTTCCCAACCCAGGGATCGAACCAGGTATCCCACATTGCAGTTGGATTCTTTACCATCTGAGCCACCAGGGAAGCCCAAGAATACTGGAGAGGATAGCCTGTCCCTTCCACAGGGGAACTTCCCTACCCAGGAATTGAACCAGCGTCTCCTGCATTGCAGGCAGATTCTTTACCAGCTGAGCTACCAGGGAAGTTTGTGGCTGCTCCATAAGTGAAGTCAGTCGTGTCCAACTCATGGCGACCCCATGGACTGTAGCCCACCAGGCTCCTCCGTCCATGGGATTCTCCAGGCAAGAATACTGGAGTGGGATGCCATTTCCTTCTCCAGGGGATCTTCCCGACTCAGGGATCGAACCCAGGTCTCCTTCATTGCAGGCAGACGCTTTAACCTCTGAGCCACCAGGGAAGCTGCTCCATGGTCCCCAACAATTTTGTATCCAGTAGGGGGCAGTATTCAGTTTTGCCTAAAGTTGCTCTAATGATCTCATCTGAAATATAGGGACTTGATTAAATGAAATATTGGTTTGCTTCACATAGTCCTATGAGGACTACAGCGTTGACAGGGCTGATATCTTACAGACCAAGATCTCTTGGTCCCAGGCCCATAGGCTTCAGGAGTGCTCTCACAGTTCAGGATCTTGGGGACCTGTCCTTGGCTGCACAGCTTTGCCGATGGCAGAGGTAGGACCAGAACCAGGGTTTTGGCTCAGGAAATAAAGTGATGGTCTGTTATACCCATAGTTCTGGGACTGCTGTTTTAGTTTGTGTCCCATGTTTTCTGAATTTCGAGACTTTGATTTGGAGATCAGGTAGGTGATCAACATGGGGATTGACAGGAGAGCAGGACACAGCCCCAGGGCTTCTCATTCAGGTCCGCATTCGTTATTCTCCTTCTTGGTGAACTGAAGCGATCTTATTGTTCCCCTGCCTTAACCCCTCTCATTGCCTGCTCATACGCTACAGGGAGATTCCCGTGTTCGCTTTGCAGATGGATGCTGCAGGTTCTGACTCTTGCCTCGTTGCCGCCATGCCCTGCTCTTGGCACCCTCCTGACCTCAGGGCACCCCTCTACCATATCTGTGCTCTTGCTTCCTTTCCTCCAGCTTCCAGCCCTGCTCACCTCCTGCTCAGATTATTAAACTCAGCACAGACATCACCTCCTCCAGGAAGCCATCCTTGTGTTCCTCTTCCCAAGCTTTTAGGGCCAATCCCCTTTCCTCTCCTACTATCTGGTGCTTGCCTGGGGGTACTAACTACTGTGAAATTTTTGATAGAAGGCTTAGTCTGGATTCTTTTGTGAAATCAGAGTTTATTTCAGTATATGGCACACAGTAAATACATAATACATATTTGTTCAAACAGGTAAGTAACCAATTAATTATTCCGCTAGGTGGCAAATCACGTTGGGTGGGCCTCAGCTCTCTTCACCTGTCTTGGGAACCCTTTATTTTGTTCTCTTTCCCTGAATCTCCTGTACCTTTTTTACTCAAGTGACCCTTATGGCAGAAAGCAAAGAAGAACTAAAGAGCCTCTTGATGAAAGTGAAAGAGGAGAGTGAAAAAGTTGGCTTAAAGCTCAACATTCAGAAAACGAAGATCATGGCATCTGGTCCCATCACTTCATGGCAAATAGATGGGGAAACAGTGGAAACAGTGGCTGACGTTAGTTTTCTGGGCTCCAAAATCACTGCAGATGGTGATTGCAGCCATGAAATTAAAAGATGTTTACTCCTTGGAAGGAAAGTTATGACCAACCTAGACAGCATATTAAAAAGCAGAGACATTACTTTGTCAGCAAAGGTCTGTCTAATCAAGACTATGGTTTTTCCAGTAGTCATGTATGGATGTGAGAGTTGGACTATAAAGAAAGCTGAGCGCCCAAGAATTGATGCTTTTGAACTGTGGTGTTGGAGAAGACTCTTGAGAGTCCCTTGGACTGCAAGGAGATCCAACCAGTCCATCCTAAAGGAAATCAGTCCTGGGTGTTCATTGGAAGGACTGATGTTGAAGCTGAAACTCCAATATTTTGGCCACCTGATGGCAAAGAGCTGACTCATTTGAAAAGACCCTGATGTTGGGAAAGATTGAAGGCAGGAGGAGAAGGGGACAACAGAGGATGAGATGGTTGGATGGCATTACCAACTCAATGGACATGAGTTTGGGTAAACTCTGGGAGATGGTGATGGACAGGGAGGCCTGGCGTGCTGTGGTTCATGGGGTCACAAAGAGTTGGACATGACTGAGCAACTGAACCGAACTGAACTGAGCCTGGATGCTCAACCTGGCCAGACCTTCCCCCACCCCCAACAGATTGGACTCCCCTTGAGAAGGTTTGTGAGACTATGTATTGCGTTTTGGACTAATTTGGGCCCTTCAGTATGCTGTTGTGTGTTAGCCCTACTTGGCACTAGGCTAGACCATCCTGCAATGGACTGGTCATTCTTCTCATTTAATAGACAATGAAGCATGGGCTCAGACATGAGGGTCTCTTGACTCACAGTCACAAAGCTTGTCATGGAGCAGCCATTGGGCCGAGGACTTCTGACTCCAGATCCCATCATATCTTCTTTTCACATGACCCGTCTTTGGTAACAATGATCTTATTCCATAGGCATCCACAGTTGTCCTACCAATGACTTCCATGATATTACTATAATCAGAGTTGTTCTTTGACCAAGAAGATGTGGAAGAAATGATCCATCCTCTTGCTTACTCGGGGGCTTCCCTCATAGCTCAGTCAGTAAAGAATCTGCCTGAAATGCAGGAGACCTGGGTTCAATCCCTGGGTCAGGAAGATCCCCTGGAGAATGAAATGGCAAATCACTCCAGTATTCTTGCCTGGAGAATCCCATGGACAGAGGAGCCTAGGAGGCTGCAGTCCGTGGGGTTACAACAGTCAGACACGACTTACCGACAAAACCACCACCACCACCACCACTTGCTTACTCACGGCTGTCATGGCTGTGGTCACATTTCCCCCCCAGTGTGACACGGTTTCACATAATGATGGCCACCAGGCCATTAGGAGACAAGCCAGCTGTCGCTTCCCCCCAAGTCATTAAGTGAAGGTGACAGAGTGCCCAGATGTTGGGCACGTGTCTCTGGAGCAGCCCTTGTGAGGCCTCTGTGAGCTGCACTAGGCACTTAATGATGCCCTGTTCCTGGCCGAACTATCCTTTATGTGGGTATCTTAAAAGATAGCTACTAGTTCACCCCCCTTTTCAAAAGCTTCGGTAGTTAGAATTTTTACTTTGCAAAAGAAGTTATTCAAAGCTTGAGGAGCACTGTTCTTTTAAAAAAAATTATTGAAGTATAGTTGATTTACAATGTCGTGTTACTTTCTGTTATACAACAAAGAGATTTAGTTACATATCTATATACATTCTTTTTGAGCCCGGTTCTTTTGATTCCATTTCAGAGGGAACTTCTTAACAGCTTCTTGGCAAGGTAGCAAGGAAGCTACCTAGAGGGTTCCTATGATAGGTGGGTTGGGACTCAGGTACAATGGTGGTTTTTTGTTCACACCACCATCACTAATTTTAACCTTAGAAAGTGTTTCCCTTTCCCAGCCCGTTTCCTCATCTGGTCAAGCTTAGTCTCTTTCATACAGCTGCCACAGGCTTTTTCTTTAAAACAAATGTTTCTAACACCACTACCTTCCTTCATTCCCTTCTGGGGCCCTGCATAGTGCACACAGCTCACTGCAGGGTACTGACCTTGACAGACAGACCTTTGGGAGCTGGATTCATTCTTGTCTTATTTGCACTCCACCCATCCTTCCATTCTAGGGCTTCCCTGAGAGCTCAGCTGGTAAAGAATCTACCTGCAATGCAGGAGACCCCAGTTCAATTCCTGGGTCGGGAAGATCCACTGGAGAAGGAATATGCTACCCACTCCAGTGTTCTTGGGCTTCCCTTGTGGCTCAGCTGGTAAAGAATCTGTCTGCAATGTGGGAGACCTGGGTTCGATCCCTGGAGAAGGGAAAAGCTACCCACTCCAGTGTTCTGGCCTGCAGAACTCCCTGGACTGTGTAGTCCATGGGGTCCTAAAGAATCGGACACGACTGAGCGACTTCCACTTTCACTTTCAACCTTCCATTCACTGAGTCTGCCTGCTTTCTCGGGGGTCAGCACCTCTGCTCACCAGATCTCTGCCTTTCCTCTCTGCCCCATTTGAAATACCCCATCTCCTTCTTTAGATTCCAGCTAACATGCCCCTGCCATGTGTGTGTGTGTGTGTGTGTGTGTGTGTGTGTGTTGGGCCAGGATGTGGAGGGAGAGGTAATTTCTGGGAAAGGAAACAGAGACTGCAGAGGAGAAAGAATTTGGTGGCTGTGTGTGTGTGTTGGGCAAGGATATGGATGAAGGAGGCATTTCCAGGAAAGGAAAAAGAAAATGCGAAGGAGGAAGAGTTTGGGGCACTGAGGGACTGAGGAAGGCTTATATTCCTGGCATGAAGGGAGAGTAGTGGGAAATGAGTGTCTAAACTTAGGGCTTTGGGACTATGCTCAGGAGTTTGGATTTTACTCTGAATGTGGTACAGAGGTTATGAGAGGTTATATTATATTTTGCTTTAGGACTATGTCTGTCTTCCCTTCTAGACTGTGAATTTCTTGCAGATGGCATCATGCCTTCAGCACCTCCCTTGTCCCCTCCCCACCCCCCTGCCATCTCTTACTCTGTATGTGGTGGGTGTTAGTAAAAGTTCAGTGTTTAGTAGAATAGATGCAAAGGAGGGAAGGCTGAGGTAATGAACCTAAAGCTGCTAGAAGTTATTGAGATCCCTTCTCATTTCCCCCAGCTCATGTTTTAATGTCTTTGAACCCTATTGGTATAAGTTTGGCAGACAGAATTTATAAGAAAAGCAAGTTTTCATTGATTGTAATTGACGTTTATTATGTATACTGTAGCCTCATCATTTTATGTGCAAAGAATGTTTCTTTAGCAATACTCTTTGGGGAGATAATATGCAAAGAGATCTTCTCTTTCATTTTTACTAACACCTCTGCAGTTTGCTAAATCATCACCTTCGAACCATAGTCTAATCCACTGGATTGCTTTCCAAAGCACTTCTTCTAACATTACATTCCCTGGGTATTAAAAAAAATAATAACTGACTCTAAAAAATAATAACTGACAAGTGAAGCTAAATAGGTGTTTGTCCCCTTCAGCCTTCTGGTGTCTGTGCCATCTCTCATAGCTGAGTGGTGGAATTTGCGGTCTTAAGGAGACGATGTTACTCAAAGGGGATGTGAAACCATGCTCTCTAATGAGTACTCTCTGGATATGGAGGGAGCTGAATCTGGTTTTAAAACCAGGCTCCACTGCTAATTAGCAGTGTGAGATCTTGAACAAATCACCTAATACGTGAAAGCTCCAGTATCCCCGTTTGTAAGTTAAGTAACTAGTTCATGTTGTGGTTTAACATCAGTGTTTGAAAAGAAAATGTAGAAAGTGCTAAGAAGAGTTCTAACAATAGCAAGTACTAAGAAACAGCAGTTGTTGTCATTTATAGTAAAAACCTTGCTTCTTGCCATGGGGTTTTAATCCAGTTAGTGAACTTTGGTACTTCCATATCTTTATCTCTAAAATGGGGGGTAAAGTGGATCACGTGATCAAGAGTTTAGGAAGTGCTTGGCATATGGTAAATCCTCGATTAATGTTAGCTTCTCTTATTACTAATATCAGTTATCATCATGTATGGTTGCTTCTTACTTTCAAATGCCAAATAAAAGTGAATTTCCAGACTACATAAAGGCTAAGTTTTGAACAAGCAAAAGGGACTGTATCAGACATTATTGATACTTCACTTAATGTGATATGCCTGGAAGCTAGGAGTATTTTCAGTTTCTGATTTATCTGAATGATTGTGTTGTGATAACTGTAGTATTCTGGAGTCTCCCCAGTTTGGTTGATGCCATTGAAAGATGCCCAAGAACTCAAGGCTCAAAAATCATCTTTATTAAACAGAATTGTTACTTCTGCTTAGATCAGTGTTGGGCGAAGACCAAGAATTATTAAAATGGTCTGGTCACAAAAGGACAAATAGTGAATCATTTCACTTATATGAGCTACCTGCTGATGCTGCTAAGTTGCTTCAGTCGTGTCCGACTCTGTGCGACCCCATAGACGGAAGCCCACCAGGCTCCCCCGTCCCTGGGATTCTCCAGGCAAGAACACTGGAATGAGTTGCCATTTCCTTCTCCAATGCGTGAAAGTGAAACGTGAAAGGGAAGTTGCTCAGTCGTGTCCGACTCTTAGCGACTCCGTAGACTGCAGCCTACCAGGCTCCTCCATCCATGGGATTTTCCAGGCAAGAGTACTGGAGTGGGGTGCCATTGCCTTCTCTGATATGAGCTACCTAGAGGTGTTAAATTCATAGAGTCAGAAATAGATTGGTAATTGCCAGGGGCTGGAGTGGGGAGGATAAATGGAAAGCTATTATTTAATGGGTACAGTATCTCAGTTTTGAAAGATGAAAAGAGTTGTGGAGATTGGTTGGACAACAATGTGAATATATTTAACACTACTGAACAGTATACTTAAAAATGATTAAAATAGTAAATTTTATGCTATACGTGTTTTACCACATTTTATAAAAATACAGAATGTGATAAAAGCACAACTTAATGGCTTTTAAAGAATAGGCGTGATAGTGGAATTGTAAGATTTTTTTTAATCAAGGGAGGGCTAACCTGCACCCCCTCTGTGCATATCATCAACACTGTTGTGCCCCTCCAAGGAGAAAGGAGAGGAAGGTACCCAGAAGCGCCCTGCCAGCTGCAGGTGGAGAACATGGCATGCGGGGATGGCAGTGCTGTAATAAGAAGGACAAGTGGCCAAACCAAAGGAAGGATGATATGGATGGTGCTGGTACAGCAGTTCACCCTTCCTGAGTGCAGGGCACAGTTCTCAAGGCTTTGCCTGTTTTCACTCAGCCCTCTTTCACAGGTGAGTAACCCAAGGCCAAGAGAGGTTAAATCACTTAGCCAAAGGCACACCTATAGTTAGTGGAAGAGCTGGGATTTAGCTTATATGCAGAGTACATCATGAGAAATGCTGGACTGGACGAAGCACAAGCTGGAATCAAGATTGCCTGGAGAAATATCAGTAACCTCAGATATGCAGATAACACCATCCTTATGGCAGAAAGTGAAGAAGAACTAAAGAGCCTCTTGATGAAAGTGAAAGAGGAGAGAGAAAAAGTTGGCTTAAAACTCAACATTCAGAAAACTAAGATCATAGCATCTGGTCCCATCACTTCATGGCAAATAGATGGGGAAACAGTGGAAACAGTGTCAGACTTTATTTTTCTGGGCTCCAAAATCACTGCAGATGGTGACTGCAGCCATGAAATTAAAAGATGCTTACTCCTTGGAAAAAAAGTTATGACCAACCTAGACAGCACATTAAAAAGCAGAGACATTACTTTGCCAACAAAGGTCCATCTAGTCAAAGCTATGGTTTTCCCAGTAGTCATGTATGGATGTGAGAGTTGGACTATAAAGAAAGTTGAGCATCGAAGAATTGATGCTTTTGAACAGAGGTGTTGGAGAAGGCTCTTGAGAGTCCCTTGGACTGCAAGGAGATTCAACTGGTCCATCCTAAAGGAAATCAGTCCTGATTATTCATTGGTAGGACTGATGCTGAAGCTGAAGCTCTAGTACTTTGGCCACCTGATGTGAAGAACTGACTCATTTGAAAAGACCCTGATGCTGGGAAAGATTGAAGGGGGAGGAGAAGGGGACACCAGAGGATGAGATGGCTGGATGGCATCACTGACTCACTGGACATGAATTTGAGTAGGCCCCGGGGGTTGGTGATGGACAGGGAGGCCTGACGTGCTATAGTCCGTGGGGTCACAAAGAGTCAGACATGACTGAGCGACTGAACTGAACTTAATTTTCTGATGGGCTTCCTCAATGGCTCAATGGGTGTGAATCCACCTGCAATGCACGAGACTTGGATTTGATCCTCAGGTCGGGAAGATCCCCTGGAGAAGGAAATGGCAACCCACTCCAGTATTCTTGCCTGGAAAATCCCATAGAGAGAGGAGCCTGGCGGGCTACAGTCCATGGGGTCACAAAGAGTCAGATGTCACTTGGCACGCACGCACGCATGTAGGTCCAGAGCCCATGGCGTAAGCACTGCACTCAGCCGCGGTGCTGCGTTGTTCTTCTGACACTAACAGCAGTTCCTGTGGTTTCATCTGTTGCAGTGCTGCACTGTTGTTACAGTGTGGTCCTCTGCTCAATCTCACATCCATCCTGTCTTTTGATTTTCACCACAACCCTGGGAGATCAGCAGGAGTGGGCCTTATCACCCACTTGTTACAGATGAGGCAGTTTGCAGCTCACTGACCCAAACAGAGTCACTACCCCCTTGAACACCAGGATTTTCCCCTCAACTCTACACGCGTGGTCGAAGACTGGCTGTACACTCTAAACCTTGCACAGGTTTACTTCGACATTATGATCAAGATAGAAATCTCCCATCACTGTTATGGAAGTGTCCATGATTCAGAACTTTGAGTGGAATGGTGATTATAAAGCTCCGTTTAACTTTCTATGAGCAGGAGATAGGCAGGGGAGGATGATGGGAAGTTATCAAAGAGGCAGGAGGACATGGTTCTCAGAGCTTTGCCTCAGGAGCATGTAAGAGGGCACAGTCAGGGTGACCCTCAAGACATGAGTCAGTGGTAAAGGAAGGGCTAATGGACAGCCAGACCCAAGTATAGACTAGACAGTGACTGGGCTATAGGTAATGATGAGTTGTTGTTTTGAGTCTTTAAATTGTTCAAGCATCCCCTAAAAATTCTCAGATCTGAAAGTGTGCCATGAATACAAAAAGATAGAACATTGCACCATTCTGTGAGGTCTTGCAGTTGGAGGCATCTCCGTATCTTAAGGAAACACAGGCCAGGAATGTAATAGCTTTTGATAAAAATGCAAAATCCCAAAGTAAAGAAGTCAAAGTCAAGTTCTCCTTGAAGAGCTCCTATTTTCAAGTTCCTTTCTCATGAGCACACATTTCTCATCACTCATGATTCCTATTGATTTTTGTTGTTATGGCAGCTGACCATTCACCAGATATATACACCATAGCATTAGTTCACTCCTGCTGTCCTGTGTCCTGTGAAGTAGTATGACTCATGTTAGCAGCTCCTGTTTTCAGGTGAAGAAACTAAAACTCAGTGGAGTTAAGGGACTTAACTGACAAATAAGTAACTACCTCCAGATATTAAGTCTCATCTTTAGACCAGATGCACAGTCCTTGGTACCAAACAACTTGTAATTCTGAAGGATCTCCAATTTTGCACTTAGGTGATAAGTCATGGAGCCCCTTAGATGGTACTGTAGCACGCCACTCTTCCAGACCCCCGGCAGAATCCAACTTTGAATTGCACATGCATGCACTGAAGAAGGAAATGGCAAACCACTCCAGTGTTCTTGCCTGGAGAATCCCAGGGACGGGAGAGCCTGATGGGCTGCCGTCTGTGGGATCGCGCAGAGTCGGACACAACTGAATCGACTTAGCAGGAGCAGCAGCTGTTTCTCTGAACTTCTCTTGTGGTAGTCTCTGGGTGGTGCATGTGCCTTGCCCTGTGCATTTCATCTTGGGTCTGTTGGATTTGGGCAAAAGTCTCACAGAATGGATTGAGTTGTTGTATACTGGGGGAAAGCTCCAAATAGGCATTTTACAGAAGACAGACAGAGTAGTCTCAGGAGCTAAGAGGTCTTCCTGAAGTTCATCAGGAACTGGAACTTTTTCTTGAGAACAAATGTGGCTATTTTCAGGTCTCGAGGACCCTGATTCTGATCCTGGATCTGCTCCTTTATTAGCTGTGTGACCATGACCAGCTCACTTCACCTCTCTGTGCCTTAATGTCCTCATCTGCAGAATGTGGCTTAGAAAGTCTGCTTTTGTGTTTAAAAAAATTGAGAGCATCCTTATGGAGTGGGAAGCACTTTGGCACATGTTGGTTATAGTTGAAGCTGACTTAACCCTCATTGCTTTCCCTTCTCTTCTCGGAAGCAGTGGTTCTTAAAGTGTGGCCCCCAGACCATATTAACCTCACCAGTGTACTCAGCAGAAACTCACGTTAGGCACCTACTCTGGGGACCAGCTCAGTGATCCGTTCCTTAACAAGCCCTCCAGGTGATGTGATGCTCACTCATATTTGAGAACCATTTCTCTCAAGTCACCTCCCTTTGGGAGTCTGTTCCTGTTTCTAGCTTCTGAGTGGGAATAAACACTGATTTGAACATGATGCCTCAGGCTCTGGGCCCTTCCCTAACACCAGTTTCTGTTCAGCCCTAGCGTGAGCTGCTCTACACTCCTGGATATCCTGCACGGTCCCTCGGGCATGATGGGCCATTATGGTAGTTTTGTTTAATTTATTTTTCCCTCTGCTATTCTCTGCCAACAAATGTTGAACACTTCTGAGAGCCGGCCAAATATCCCGGTTTTAGACAAGCCTCCTTGTCTTCTTAATTGCTCTCCTGTGTGTCTCCTTGGAATGGCTGTGCCCATCCATCCAGGCTCCTCTCCAGATGGTGGGTGGAAGTCCCTCATTCTCCTCATCAGTGACAATGTGGTGGCACCTTTGTAGCTCCAGGCTCGACATCATGACCTGCCTGCCCTCTCGCTGTCAGAGATGACAGGGGTCTCAGGAAATCAGGTGGCAAGTGCTCCGGAGAATCTATTAGGGTTAGTGATTCCTGCAAAACCATTTGCTCCAGACAAGAGATTGCTTACAAATAACTCTGTCTCAGCAAGCCAGGGTCTGTTATCCACTAATTATTTTTGGATTAGGAAGGGCTAACAGGACTTGGCCTTGGGAGGTCAGAGTAGTTTGAGTAGATAACTAGGTTGCTACGTTCCCCAGAGGAAAGACGGATCTGTGAGATCAAGGCTTCAGCATTTTGATTGAAAGGAAACCATGCTCTTATTTTTTCTCTGATAAATGTGGATACAGGGCTACCTTTGTATGATTTGCCAAATGTCAGCTATTGTATCTGGTGGTTGAATCATTTGGAGGATACTGATGCTGTGGCATCAGCAGCAAAATTCTTAGTAGGTGACAAGGAGCAGAAGAGGGAAGAAGACTAATGATTAGGAGGTGACTGGGATCATCCAGATAAGTGGTAATCATCCCCTGATTAAGGCCATGGAGCGGAGTGGTCAAGTGAAGTCCAACAAGCCTGGACTTGAATTTCTGTCCCCTCACCCTCCCCTCTCCTCTGAACTTTGAGACCTTGGGCAAATTAAGAAAGAGTCTCTGTTTGCTGATTTCTAAACTGAGAGAAAATGAATAATCCTGTGGCATCACTATGAAGATTAAGTGAAAAACTTTTTAAGATGAATTTATTTTAGCAAAGAATCTGGTACATAGTAAAGACTCAACAAAGGCGAGCTCTAGTTATTCTTACAGGAATAGTGGTGATGAATTGATGTGGTGAGTGAGGCAGAGAGAAATGTCTAGGACTGTACCCCAGAAGTCTTGGGATCACTGGTAAATGAAACAGTTTAGGGTAATGAGAGAAACAAGATGGAAGTCAAGCCAAAAACCAGAAAGTAGCAAGGAGAAACAAGGGAGATGTGAATAAAAGCATTGAGACTTTGAGTAAGTCACACACACACACCCCCTGCTTTGATGATGACATCAGACAAATGAGGTGTGAGAATATTTAAATGATGGCTCCCAGTGCCTCTTCTCTGGGTCATTATGAAACAGTGTCCAATTAGCTATGAGCCAAATTCTGATCTTATTTTTTTCATTAGTCCGGGACACTTTTTTCTCTGTAAAGCCCCATTTATAATTTCTTTCTTTCTTTGTACCTTCTCTTATAGATCACGCACATTGAACCATTATCGTATGTTAGTGACTCATGATGAAAAATTCCATTTCAGAGTGTAAATGATCAATGTGCTTAATTGAATAGGAATTCTAAATTAATTCTGAGGTGGATTATCAGTGAAATGGTTTGCCTGAGAGGTCTCTGCACTGTACTCAGGCACGGCACAGGGCCATAGGGCATGGCCTTGCCCTTTTCACTCTGCTAAAGAGCCAGACAGACTTTGGGTGAAATCCTAGCTCAACCACTTATTGGGCAAGTAATTTTTGGCAATTTACTTAACCTCTTTGTTAGCCTTACTTTTGTCTGCCATACAGTGGGGATAAGAACATACATATGTGTTTTACATTTGCAAAGTCTTCCCTGATTTCCCAAGCCTGGTTTATATGTGTCTCTGCTGTGTTCCCACAGTACCCTAGACCTTCCTTGTCATGGGCTTTTGCATGTTCACTTAGAATTATCCAAATATCTGTCACCCTTAGATGTCTGTGTTGTATATCGCTGTGTCCCCGGCTCCATCCTCAGTGTGCAGAATATAGTAGCTGCTCAGTGAATACTGGCTGAGTTGAATTGAATAGTGTGTCTTTGAGAAATTGCTTCGTCCTGCCCCTTTCACGTGGCTCTTAGTCATCTTCAGTCTCAGGAGGTGAACATGGAAGGATTCTTTCCCTACAGATTTTTATTAATAACAGTCCTTTGAATCCATTGACCGCTTCATTGTTGCCATAGCCCTTTTGTGTCTGGGGCATCCCTGGGGGTACAGGGCTTGTGCAGCTGAAGAGGGCAGAGTGGAGCTCAGCAGACAGGCACTAGGTCTCTGTCATCACAGATATGAAGTCAGGTCTGTTGAAGAGCTGCTATCTGCACCCGAGCTGGCATGACTCCATAGCCCTTGTTCTTTGGACTCTGTGTTCCCTCTCCTAATTCCTCTCTGTCTTGGGGTTTGCTCTTAGATGTATCTCCATCACTTTTCCTGCCAGTATTCTTTTCCACTTCTGTATTGGTTGCCTGAAAGAAGATGACATTCTACATATGATATGGGAATATTTGCTCAACCTAAGGATTTAAAGATCAGAGACCCATCTCTTTCTTTAGAGATAAGCACAATCATTTTGTTGTTTTAGAAGTTGATCACTGATGCGTCAGGGTTAAAAACGGAGGGAAACTTTTTCCTTTCCATAGTTAACTTTGAGCTTCTATCCTCAGCCCCCAACTTTATTCAGAAATTAATGCTTTTATTCTTGACTCAGATGTTCCTTGTGGGTATTTCTGGGGCACTCTCC
Organism: Bubalus kerabau; assembly: GCF_029407905.1. NCBI lineage: Eukaryota > Metazoa > Chordata > Mammalia > Artiodactyla > Bovidae > Bubalus > Bubalus kerabau. The sequence continues at coordinate 89,466,372 of NC_073629.1, forward strand.
AGCCTTAACTTGGCAATCTCAAAGGACAGGGTAGCAATTCTCAGGGGGATTGTCAGCCCTGGGGGAGGGGTGCTGTGTGAGCAGTGGCCACATGACCAGATTTCCTGGGAAGTTTCTAGTTTTCAGTATGCTGTTGCACAAGCCAACAAGTCCATTGACACCTTTGGTACATGCACTTTCCAGAATCACATGCAATTTGCTGTGTTGCATTATCATAAGATGCTGTGGAGTTTCTTTACATTCGACCTTACTACAATGATGATGTGAGCAGATTTATAGTGATACCTACATTATAAGGCATATTAGTTACATAACTAATATGAAAACAAGAGATGGTGGATAAAAATCATGCAGTAAGGTCCTGTTGTTTGGTGTGAGCTACAGTTTTGATTCTGAGCTTCCTGGTGCTCACAGGAAAAAGACAAACACAACCAGTTTTAATATATATAGTGTCAGTTCAAAGCCGAGTTGGTCAGGGGAGTCACAGAAGGTATGTGCTTCATTTAATGTGGGTGCACACTTTTAAATTCAACATGCAGCATGAAGTTTTTATACCACATGCATGCTAAGTTGCTTCAGTAGTGTCCCAGCTCTTTGCGACTCTTTGGACTGTAGCCAAAGAGTCTGGAGCCAGGCTTCTCTGTCTATGGGATTCTCCAGGCAAAAATACCAGAGTGGGTTGCCATGCCCTCTTTCAGGGAAGTTTTTGTACTACTGACTTAAAAATTGGAAAACGTGTATCCTGGGATCTTTTCAGATTGTACCTTTCTGGGTGGGTGGGTGGGTGGGGAAATGACAAGAGCTATCAAAATTTGGCATTCCAATGCAAAATGGAAATCAAACAGCCTTGAACTAACAATTTAGGAATTTTCTAGACCACTCAATAGACAAATAGCCTGTTATTCAATTTTAGGACATATATTATTTCTTATGTAATTGAAACAGAGTAATTTCCCAGCAAAGCATCCTAAGACTGCTGGCAAGACTTCATTTGGAATACAGATGTCTTTACATCACTAATGGAACTTCACTAATGCTAAAATTCTTGACGTTCAGCACTGAAAGAAGAATGTTTTGCACACTTTACAAATAATATGCCTCTGTGGAGGGGAATGCTGACTCGTACAATTCAGGTGTTGGCTTATTTGGATATTCATAAGGTCCCTCTTTGCTGATTATGTCAGCACAACCTCTATTGAATTATGGATTGGGTATTTAATCAAGGCCTGTACCTTATTATTAGCTGTGTAACATTCCATTGTTTCGGTGGTAAATGAAATTTGTAAAACGTGATTCACATGAAGAGCTAGGGGTCCACTAATAAATAATGTTTTACAGTGTACTCTTTTTTTTATCCTTATAATCCTTACCTGCCAGGGAAATGAGAATGTATAAAATACACCTCGCACAGGTGGATCGGGGAAGCACTCCTGTCAGTGGTGGCCAGCTAGACCCCGTGTGCGTGTTTCATGAGCTTGCTTCTCCTATCGTAATCCTAAACTTTGAGTCAGGGCTGTTTTTGGAGAAATGATGATATATGTTAGAGAGAGTTTGTATTCTAATGTAATCACTCAGGAGGTTTGATTTAGTCTGGTGATTCTGACCACTTGGTTGCATCTTAAGTAGAACACTTAAAAGGACCATTGCCAAGGATGTCCCTGGTGATCCAGTGGTTAAAACTTTGAACTTCCAATGCAGGGCGCATGGGTTCGATCCCTGGTCAGGAAACTAAGAGAGGAGAACGAATCAGACGAGGGCAGCGATGGAGGCAGTGTAACCTCTAACGCGTTCTCACTCATCGAATTAGAGTCCTTTCCCTTCAAAGTACGTTACAAGTTTCTACCTGAATCAAACTGTTGTAATTTCCCAGGTCCTGAAACACTTTTGACTCACAGAGGGCTTTCACCCGCATTCTCCTTCCCTGGGTGGGAGGGGAGAGTCTTCTCTAGCCCTGAGGCCCATGTCAGTGTAAGGAGGAGTGAGGTGCCTGGAAGTGGAGAAGCAGGAGTTCTGACTCTTTTCACAGTCTTGTTATGTGATGGGCACTTAACTCTTTTTAGGAAAATCTTGATTTAAAAAAAAAAAAAATGATGGAAAGAAAAAGTGGAGTGCAGCAGGGAGAATTGGTCCATTCTTAATAAATTCCCTCCCCACCATCAGTCTTGTCTAACGATGCCCTTTCAGGCTTTAAGACAACTGCATCTCCTCCATGGAACCTCCCGCATTCTCCTTTGCTTATCTTCATCTCCATTCTCCCATCATTTTGCTGACTTCTTGTCTTCCTAATAGCATCTGTTTCATGAGAGCACTGCCTGTCTCCCCTGGAAATCACAAATCCTCTGAAGAGAGGGATTAGTTACCCATTTTTTCTAATTATTTTCCTCCACAGTCACATGCTTGGTGCGCAGAAGGCTTTATTGCTCCAGGTGGGTTGGTTTATGGCTCACAAGTTATTAGGAAACAACTGTAGTTTGATGAAATGGCCCTGGGGCTTCTGCATCTGATTGCCTGGTGGGCATCTCCATCAGAATGTGCCAAAGGCAAGAGGTAAACATGCCCAGAAAGGAAGGGATCAACTCTCTCAGCCCCTTTCCAATCTCCCTTCTCTGTTGCACGCCCCAGGTAGTAGTAACATTATACAAATACATTTTCTCAGCCCAAGATCCTGGGAATTCTTTATTCTTCCCCTCTCAATACACCCAATATTGATTCTCTGGCTTCATCTCCTGCATATATTTCTCCATATGTTCCTGTCTCACCATCTCTACAAGTTTAAGCCTAGGTTTAACTGCGCTTCTCACAGTATCTATGCCTTATTGTCTGCACCTTGCAGCTGAAATGACCTTTCTAACACCCAGACATGTTACCTAAGTTTTCTTTTTAGAATTCTCAACAGCTCACCATCATCTTTGCCTCCTCGTGATCAGCTCTGTACTTCCCCCTCCAGCCTTTTCTGTTTGTGCTATAATGCTGTGTATTTTATCATCTAAAAATCTCATCCTCCCTTGCTGTTGCCCTGAATTTTTTGTGATAATAGAGATAGTCTACATCTATGCTCTCCAGTATGGTAGCCATTAGCCACATAGGCCTGTTGAGTACTTGAAATACGGTTGATGTGACAGAAGAATCGAATTTTTTATTTTATTTAATTTTAGTTAATTTAGATGTGAATAAGCATGTACTAGTGTCTCCAATCCATGTGCCATCGCAGGAGACGTGGGTCAGGAAGATTCCCTTTGAGAAGAAAATGGCAACCTGCTCCAGTATTCTTGCCTGGGAAATCCCATGGACAGAGAGGCCTGGCAGGCTAGAGTCCCTGGGGTCACAAAAGAGTCAGACATAACTTAGCGACTAAACAACAACCATATTGGACAGCACTGTTCTAGACTCTTTATACTAAAGTATCCTTTACCTCTGTACCTCAGATCAAGGTTTGCTGTCTTTCCAGAATGCTTGTCCCTGAATCCTTTCCAAGAAAACTTGCACCGGTCTGTAAGAATCAGCTCTGCTACTCTCCCCTCACTCCTGCTAAAACCTTTCCTGAACATGAGACTGAATTTGGTGCTGCTTCAGCCTTGTCCTCACCCCCACCATAAAACTCATCATGCATTTTACTTTTACATGATACAGTCTCTTGCTTCTGTCTTTTCCCTTCCATCTCCTCCATTGAACTGTGGCTACCTCCGGCATGTGTGTGCTCCAGTCGCTTCTGTTATGTCTGATTCTATGCAAACCCACGGACTGTAGCTCACCAGGCTCCTCCATCCATGGGATTCTCCAGGGAAGAATACTAGAGAGGGTTGTCATGCCCTCCTCTAGGGGATCTTCCTGACCCAGAGATCAAACCCACATCTCCTGCATTGGCAGGCGGGTTCTTTACCACTAGTGCCCCCTGGGAAGCAGCTGCCTCCAGAGTAGGGGCTAAATCTCTCCCCCATGGTATCCCAAGGATATTGCACAGTACCTGCTGCCACAACACAGCAAGGAGCCTTGTGATACAGGGTAAGTGGACAGGCAGTTCTACATTCCGGCCACCTTTCTGCTACTTAACAATTCTGCAGCTTTGGCCAAGTCCACCTCCCTGAGCCTTAATTTTTTTCGCCCGTCAGTGGAACATTATGACTCCTTCATTGTTCAAGTGATTATGAGGATTACTGATAAAGTACGTCAAGTCCCTGGGACATGTGCACCCTTGGTAATTGATAGCTACTTTTATTAGATGTTCTGTACATGTTTGAGCCTTTCGCTCTGCAATTCCTCAGGTACTTGAGTGCTAATCAGTGTGTTAACCAGTTAATTAGGATTTGCTTTTTACGACAACCCTAATAAGGCAGTTATGACTATCACATTTGATGGTTGAAGTCATACTCCACAGCTAGGAAGTGCCTTAACTGGGACGCAAACCCAAGTTTGTTTGAATGCAAAGCCCATGCTAGACTTCCCCAAAACCACTCTCACATGAATTTGTACTTAATTCCAGGTAATGATGTACATATTCAATTAAAGCAAATCATGAGGGAGATCATTTTAAAACAGCCAACAGAATTAAGTGGAGAAGGCAGTGGCACCCCACTCCAGTACTCTTGCCTGGAAAAATTCCATGGACGGAGGAGCCTGGTAGGCTGCAGTCCATGGGGTCGCAAAGAGTCGGACACGACTGAGCGACTTCACTTTCACTTTTCACTTTCATGCATTGGAGAAGGAAATGGCAACCCACTCCCGTGTTCTTGTCTGGAGAATCCCAGGAACAGCAGAGCCTGGTGGGCTACAGTGTATCTGGTCGCACAGTCGGACAGGACTGAAATGACTTAGCAGCAGCAACAGAATAAGTAGAACAAGTAGACTTGGGAGACTGCAGTTGCATTCTTTGTACAGAGTTTCCATTCCCTGCTTGCAATTTTTAGGTAAAGAGATAAGGAAACATTTAATCCTTCCTCTCAATTAGACTGTGTAATAGATTGTCATGAGCATTTTCAAGATAAGTGTTCAGTGATAGTGTTGTGAAGTGCATTGATCAGCTGCATTCCCAGAAGTCTCATTGATTATCAGGTCTGTGTAAAGCAGAAAGACTGCTACTGTTTGATCCTTGGAGGACTCAAACTTGAGGGTTTGAAGGTAGTTCATAGGAGCTTCAAGTCAGGCCCTCACTTTCTTTATCTATATAATAAGCTTTGCTTTTGAAGAGACTCAACTGGAGCCAAGATGCTGGCCCCTTTATTGACATCACTGGGTTCCTTCCCCTTCAGTTGCTTTTTGTTTTTCTGAACATCAATTCCCTTCTCTGCCACTTTAATGGAGTATCTTACTATATAAAGGCACTAGGTTTTATGGGCACTGGGTCAACCTGCTCTGGAAAGGCACCTGTCACTGAGATAGAGCTCAGTGTTGACCTTTGAGTAGACAGCACCAAGATGAAAGGCCCGCATGTGATGTTAGTGAGCACCTGTGGTTAGAAGCATCCACCACACCTAAGAGCCTTACACAGAGCAATCCATTTAATCCCCACCACAGTCCTGTGTGTTAGATACTGTCTGTCCCCATTTTATAACTGGGAAAACAGACACACAGAGATTGCATAACTTGCCAAAGATCACACAGCCAGTAAGGTTAGAGCTAGGATTTGAACCTAGGGAGTCCAGCTTTAGAGTCTTTGCTTACACTTAGAGTGCTGTATTACCTTTCCATTGTCAGAACTCACTGTGATCTTTCTTTAGATGCTATCCTGTTCACATGGTTTGCTTACAGTGTTACTGAAGGGGAAGCTGGGGAAGAGATGCAGCTTATTCTTCATTCCTACTTCTTTAATCTGAGAAAAGAATCAACAAGTTATAGACAAGGCATTGTATGATCAGGGAGTTGCAAATGCCATCCAATTAGTGATGCATGGGGCATGTGCTCCAGGGCTTAGATTAAATATTGCCTAGTTATCTCACATCTGTAATTAAGATTTTAAAGTTTGAGGTGAACAGAAATAGGCAAACAGGAAAGGGGCAAAAGAGCTAATTCTTCTGCAGAATTATGAAGTGAGGAGAGAGCAGGTGTTAAGGAGAGTTGGCATTTGAACTGGTATTGAAAGATGAATAGTGATTAGCTTGGTTTCCTCTGTGAGAATAAATCTGGATTGTGCCTGGAAAGTTATGGGCTCTCAGGAGAGAGAAACAGGGACAGAGACACCTCTATTACTTCCTCTTCAGTGTAAGTGTATGTAGGGAGCTTAGTGACAAGAATGTCACGTTAGCCAGGACCAAAATTAGAGTGAAATGTGTGCTGTAGTTCATGGGGTTGCAAAAAGTCAGACACGACTGGGCGACTGAACAACGACAATCATGTTCTATATGGAATGATATCAGAGCCTTCATAAAATTGCTTCTGAAAACCCTTGCCCATATGTCCACAAACCTTGAAATCTCTCCAAGTTTTGCTTTTAGGCTTACTTTTGCTTGCAGCTGGAAAATAAAAAGTCCTGGGTGGCTGACACGTTAAAATGTTAAATATTAATAACAGCACAACTGTTCTAATCTTTACGGAATAAACCCCTAGGGCCATAGCAGAACTGAGGGTGCAGGTAAAAATTGTTATGCTACAAAATAAAGTTTGGGTTAAAACTACTTGTGAAAATAGAGTGAGATGGTCTTGGTTGGGGGAGTGGGATGGTGGAGACCAGAGGTAAGAGGACAAGACAGGGATCCCTTGGTCCCCTTTGCAGTGCTCTGTTACCTAAGACTGGCTGATCATTTCCATAGTTTGTAAACCAGATTGTTCTTAGAGTCTGTAGAAGAGCGAAGTGAAGATTTATAGCTTGGTGGGAGGATTAACACTTTAGCCGGGTGTGAAGAGTGTGTGCTGAGGAAGGGGTTCTTGCAAGGCTGCCCCTTTTTCATTTTTCTTTCCCTTTCCCTCCCTCAACTAGGACAAAAAGAAAACAGAAAGACTAATTTGAAAACGCTAGGACGGGTTGGTGAAAATCGGCATGCTGTTGTCATCCTCTGGTTGACTGATTAATATCCTAGGGTCCGTGTTCACCATCTGTCCTTATGCTTTTCTTCTTTAAATAGTACTTTTCCTTATTAGATATAAAAACAAGCCATTGGGAAAACAACAACAACAACAAAAACAAGCCATTAGATATACTACTACAAACTTACAGGAAACTAAAACTTCATACTGCCTCTGTCTCCAGCACACGTGCCCACACACACACACACACACACACACATGTGTGCACACACCCCACAAACACACACACAAACACACACACACACACCAGGAAAAAATTCAACTTAATAGCTAGTCATTGTCTCAAGTGCACGAAAATGTTTCATGTATGTATTTTCTAAAGAGGATTTCACTACTTTCCCCCAGCTTTTAAAGCAGGTAGGATTGAGGATTAGAGGTGATTTATTTGGATGATTTCAATAATAAAACTCAAGGGGAAAATTGGTTCATACTGAATACAACCACTTTTCATAAAATGCAGCTAAAGGCCTAAGAATGAATCTGAAATGGAGACTAGACCTGCCATTTGAATCAGGGACAAATACACACTTTGCATCTGACATAAATTCTCCGAGGCTCCTATTAGGAGTGTGGCAAAGCAGGCAGTGAAATTGATATCTCACCTGTTGTTGCCCCTTCCTGAGCTCTGCTTCTAGAAGCCATTAAGTGACTCCAGGTACAATGGTTGGGATGTAGCCCTTGGGTGTTCCCCCGTCCCTGAGATGTTTAGCAGATTGCTGCATTTTAGGCCTTGATCCATCATCCACCTCGGCTGCTGCTGCGCTGGAATCGCCTTTAAATAAAAGCAGCAGGGGTCTCTGAGCGCCACAGCCTGGAAGAACAGCCTTATGTCATTAAACAGGGTGCTGAAGCCTCACTTCTAATCCACCCCAAATCCCCAGGTGCCCTTAGGCTACGTGGTAGAGTCTGAATATGGAATTTCAGGATTGCTATGTAAGGTTGAAATCTGATGATACTCTTCTCCCCAAACAAAATATTCATTCCTCCTCCATTAAAAGTAACCTGAGTGTATTGTTTTCAGTTAAAGAAAACCTTTAAAATGTTATATAATATTTTGTGTCTCATTCTCAGTGAAACTTTAATCTCTAGGATGTACAGAAGGGGTTGGGGGGCAACTCCCCTTCTATTTCACCTAATAGATGCCACACACTTTGTTAGGTATCTGTGTGATTGGGTATCTTTGAGTTATTTTCAGTTTTGTATCATATAACATGATAAAAATTTAAAAGTACAGAAACAGTAATAAGACATAAATGGACAGCCTAATGAATGATTATAAAATGAATGCTTATAAAACTCATATCCAAGTCAAGACATTATAACATAACCAGCATCCTTAGAATTTTCCCATGTCCCTTCTTAAGCATAGTGCCCTCCTTTCCTCTAACAGAAACACTCCTGTTTTTTATGACACTTTCTTCCTTGCTTTTCTTCATGTGCTGCTGTGCTTAGTCAGTCAGTCATGTCCAAGTCTTTGTGACATTATAGACTGTGGCCTGCCTGGATCCTCTGTCTATGGGGATTCTCCAGGAAAGAATACTGGAGTGGGTTGCTATTCCTTTCTCCAGGGGATCTTCCCAACCCAGGGATCAAACCCACGTCTCCCACATTGCAGGTGGATTCTTTACCATCTGAGCCACCATAGTTGATCCATAAATAAAACAATCCATAGTTTTATTTTTCAAGATTTTGAATTTCATATAAATGTGAGCACACAGTGTATATTCTATCAGGATTATCTTGTTTTGCACAACTCTATAATGCATCCACATTGCTGCAGGTAATAAAATATTTTTTAGTTCATCTGTTTTTATTGGCATATAGTATTCCATTGTGTGAATATGCCACAGATAAAAACAATCTATCCTAAAACATCTGTGCTTGGAGCTCCTAGAACCATTTTTTAAAGCATATACTCTCATTTACATTAGCTTACATTCAGATGAAATGGGACTGCTAGGTTGGAGGATGTGTATATGTTTATATTTAAATAGAGGGTTTATATTTAAACATAGAAGGACACACCTCTGTAATATTGGTTAATGCTGAAACTAAAATCCCAGTCACCCAAGGGAAGCCAAGAATATTCCTACCCTAACATGCATCCTCTTCTTTGAGCCTCACCATCACCCCATGAAGTAGATACAACCACAACTACATTGTCGATGGGGAAACTGTTCTTTAGAAAGGTTAAGTCTCTTGCCCCAAATCACATGGCTTCAATGTGACAGAGTCTGCATTTGAATCCAGGTCCATCTATGTTGCACTTAACTGCTATACAATAACGCTCCAGATAAGGAAGAAAAATTCGAGGAGGAAAATCTAGCCTGTTAAGAATGTCAGCCTGGAAGCCAGCTTTCCTGAAAAGGTAACTTTACAGGGGCTGTCATTCTGCTAGGTTTTGCATTGAGTGTCCAGTATTTGATACTCTCTGCATTGTCCAGTAGTATTTACAAGAATGCTATTAGCAGAGAGCAAGCAACATCTGGAATTTGCAAGGAACACTGCAGTCTTTCTGAGAAATTCTCCAGGATGGGCCATTGTGATGCTATGTTGAGGTCTTACTATTTCAGTGCAGATATGCCATGCAAATGGTTAAATTTTCCTCATGTTCACCACAGAGCTAAATGCAAAGGCTTTAGTTGTAATTTGGATGTAATTTTTTGTGGTGATATAAATATGACTCTATTTGAAGTGGGTTGAATTCGAAAACTCATGAATAAATGCTTTGACATAATCAGAATTATAGAGCAAGGAATTGACCTACTTTGCAGGAAGACTCCCCCAGAGTTCCTTAGCTAATAGTACATTAACCCAACAGAGAAATCTTCCTGCTAATAGCACTTAGCAGAGAAGATTGGAATCTGCAGTTGGTCAGGTAATCCAAAAAAAGAAAAAATTATTTAAACTGGGAAATCATTTAAGAAATGACTCATGTTTCCCTTTACATTTTATTTCAACTGAAGACATATAATAAATGTACATTGGTTTATTGACATTTTAATGTCAGTAAAGGACTTTTCTTGGGATACAGATTTGCTAATTTCAGTGCTGTATACTCTCCTAATAAAATCCATGCCTGTAAAACATATCTTCTATGATTACCAGTTTTGGTTTCTTATAAGTGGCATGAGGATTTAAAATCATTTCCAAAGTAACCAGAGGGGAGAATCCTTCTGGGTTTGTGTGCTTTTTCACCTAATTTTTTTTAGAACACTTTCTTTTCACAACTTGCCCATTTTGATTGTTTCCAGTTGTTGAACTTCATAGAAATAACACCTCCCCTTTCTTTTTGTATTCATATTTCACTGGTACATGTAACATTTAATGATTATATACTTAGAATAACAAGTATAATTCTCATAAGCAGGTATGGGAACAAATGTGTAAGATTCTTGGTAAACATCTAACTTAACGGCATCAAACAGAAATCAAGCAGACTACCCAACAGTGTGAGGGAGGCAGCATCAGACAGTGAGAAAGGTCAAATACATTACATTGGTTAGCTTAGGAGATTTTTTTTTTCCTGTACGTCTTCTATAGCGTTGTTTTGTGGATATGATGTATAGTAAGGCATATAAACAGACTAGCACGAAAAAGTGATGAGTACATAGTAGGATCTCAGAAAATCATAGCTTAATGTTTTCGTCTTTTCCCACACCTATCAATTCATTCTCATTGGATGCTTATCATTGGTTTCAATATTTAGTTTTGCTACTAGCCTATGAGCCTGTGGGGATAAAGGGCATGCCAGAGTCATTTGCTTTCTCTCCATTATATTGCTTCGCATCTAGTAGGCCACCTGAAAATGTGTTTTAACTTTTGCACTTGGACCAGGGTAGGGATTACTGTTAGGGGGAAGAGCAGAAGAATTCTGGCCAAAGGGCTTGTGTTTGGGGTGGGGATGCCAAGAGCAAATGCTAGGGATTGGCATGTGGACAGGCGAGGGGATTAGTATGGAGATACCATCACAGGTACCAAGTCTGTAACGCCCATGACTTGATCCTGATGGGGTTGGTGGGACCACAAAGTCCCAAGTCAGCCTGATTTTCTCAAGTACCCTTCTGGGGAGCTTCTTCCTTTGTGTTTCAGTCTAGCCTCCTGCCAGGTAAGATCATTTTATCAAAATTTTTATGGCAAGGTTTGCCACCAGACAAGAGGATTCTTGCAAAAGGAACCAAACATAATTCCAATCCTAGAAACTTCTTAAGAGCAGTGATGGTATCTTACTCATTGTTAGGTCTGTCTCTTTAAAAAGACAAATTGGCAATTCCATGAGTTTCCAGACTTTCAACAGTCAAAAACCTCAGAGTCCCCTGTGTGGACTGAACTTACTGTGATGCTTCCTCCCTAGGGAAAAAATACACTTTCCAGTTGTTGGCAACTCTGTTAATAGGAATCAAACCCTCTTTATTAAAGCCATGTCTAAACAAAAAAATGTTTCTTGGACCCTATGCCAAGTTACAAAGAAAAGAAGTGAAATGGCCTTTATGAAATGTGGTGAGCAAGACCCTTTCTGTGTTAGCTTGCTCTAATTTGAAAAAGCTGTCCTGGGCGAGTCGCAGAATGCAATCTCCGCTCTCTTGCTTTTCTCTCTGGCACTTAGTCTTTCTCTCTCCACCTGCTTTTCTTTCTGGCAGTTAGTCTCTCTCTCCACCTGGGGGCTGTTTTCTGGCTTTAATAACCCATAATTTGGAATCTGCATACTTTAAGGGGTAAGCGGCTGATAGTAAGGGCCAGGTGCCTCCGATCACTATGCCTGTCACTTACAGCACTGTTTTCCTGATGTCGACGCTCAATATGAAGGACCACTCCTTGGGACCAGTCATCAGTGGCAGCAGGCAGATCAAGTAACCAGTTTCATTATGGTCAGAGGTTATATAGCAGAAAGGCACAGATGGGGTAATTAGGTTCAGGTTCACGATTCAGCTGCATTCTTCTACCTCTGCAGTTTGGCCAGATCACTTCACCTTATTGAGCCTGCACCTCTTCATCAGTAGACAAGAAAGCGTTATGTCTTTTCTTTTCCATGAAATTGTTTTGAAGATGAAATGAGCTAACATGGCCAAAGCACCTGTGTTATGAATTGAGTTGTGTACCCACCATCCCCTCCAGTTTTCATGTGTTGAAGTCCTAACTCCTGGCACCTCAGAATGTGACCTTCCTACAGTAAGGTTGTTGCTGACGTAATTAATTAGCATGATACCATTAGGGCGGGTCCTAGTCCTATATGGCTGCTGTCCTCACAAAAAGGGGAAATTAGTACATAGAGACAGACACACAGGGAGAATGCTGTGTGAAGATGATGGCAGGGATTGGAGTGATGCATCTGTTAGCCAAGCAGTGCCAAAGACTGGCAATAAAAGCTAGGCAGGAGCCCGGAACAGGGTCTCTATCACGGTCCTCACAGGGAACCAGCCCTGTCGACACCTTGATCTTGGACTTCTAGCCTCCAGAACTGTAAGACTATATATTTCTGTTGAAAGCTGCTCAGTTTGTGGTACTCTGTTCCAGCATCCCTAGGACACTAATGCACATGTCAGTCCATCTTAGTTCCTGACCTTTCTTCCATCTGTCCCTCCTCCTCCTCTTGTTCAGGCGCTCAGTCGTGTCCAACTCTTTGTCACCCCATGGCCTACAGCCATCAGGCTCCTCTGTCCATGGGATTCCCAGGCAAGAATACTGGAGTGAGTTGCCATTTTCTTCTCCAGGGGATCTTCCTGAACCAGGGATCAAACCCACACTTCCTGCTTGGCTGGTGGATTCTTTATCACTGAGCCACCTGGGAAACCTCTTTCCCCTCCTGTGGCCTCCTTTAAATGTATCCATGTAAATGTGCTGCAGGACCCTTTTCGGGGACATACATCTGGGTGTGTTGAACATGACATTTCTGCTCTTCCTAAGAGCACAGAGAAGAGGGGTCATCTTTTCTCAGATTGTAATGTGTATTTTTTAATCCTCTGGGTTGTGTGTGCAGTCATCTTCAGCACAGACATCCTGCTGCAGGAGATTTGACAATAAGAACAGACTCATGATACCAGCCTGAAAAGGAACAGATAGAAACACGTTACTGTTTTTGTCATCTTGAAAAAACATTTTTAAGGCATCTCAGAGAGCTGGGAAAAGAGAGGAATTCTTCTAGGCCTCCTGGTCCTCCACTGGCAGGAAAAGATATTTACAGGTGTGTGGAGACGGCTGGAGGGACCTAGGAGAGCGGCTTCCCTGGAACCATCCCGAGTGATTTCCATTGTACAAAGAGAGCAAAGAACACTTCACTTTGCCATTCATATTTATTGAGCAATTTTTAAATGTAAAAGGGAGTTCCTTGTGCGTGCATAGTCAAGGCTATGCCCCAGTGCATCACTGGTCATTTCCTTGATATTGTCTTTATTTGGTACAGCTTCACTTTCAAGTTGGTGCTACATGGAAAAACCTCCACCAGACTGGATGATAGCATACTTGTCACCGCTCTCAGCAGCTTTCTCATAAAGAAACTCAGACTCTGGGAACCAGCAACCCCGATCCCCTGACTCAGAGGAGTTTTCCAGCCACAACGCAAAACAGTTTCTCTTTTCTCCCAAGCCATATTGAACCCTTTGCCTTGATCTGAGAACCTAGGATTTTAGCTCCTTCAAGTGTTCAGGTAGCAGTGAGGGAGCCAGGGCTCCTGCAGAGCGAGCCGCCTGCAGGCTGCAAAATTCCAGCAGAGAGAGGGTTTTTGAAGTATCAAAAGCTCCCCACCTGTGGGTGATTTCCATGCAGAGACTGAGAGCAGGAGTAGCCAACCCATGACCTCTCCAAAACTCACATCTATTCCAGCCCTTTGAGGATCAGAACCTTCCCTTTTGTTTTCCCAGACGTTGCAGGAATATAAAGAAGATGAAGTGTGTATAGATTAGGGAGAGAAAAGAGACAATGGGGCCATCTCAGAGGGCACTGGAGCTGGACTCAGAGATGTGCGTTCCAATTCTGCACTTGCCAAGTTACCAGGTAGGGAAGCTTTTCAAATCCCCTGTAGCTGCTAGCATCATAGTATCTTTATTTGTAAAATCAGTTCATAATAAGTACCTGGCAGGTCTATTGCCAGGATTTTGTGTTGCAATGTATATGAATGTACCTTACACTTCTGTATGTATCTGTCAACCTGTTTTCTATCCCCCATCTATCATCTGTCACATTTATTGAATGATTACTTTATGTCACTTTGCTAAGTATATCATATTCATCAGTTACATACTTAAAGGAGGCAGGGTGTTGTTAATAGTTAAAAATTACACTGCTGCTGCTGCTAAGTCGCTTCAGTCGTGTCCGACTCTGTGCGACCCCATAGACGGCAGCCCACCAGGCTCCCCCGTCCTTGGGATTCTCCAGGCAAGAACACTGGAGTGGGTTGCCATTTCCTTCTCCAATGCGTGAAAGTGAAAAGGGAAAGTGAAGTCGCTCGGTTGTGTCCGACTCTTTGCAACCCCATGGACTGCAGCCTACCAGGCTCCTCCATCTGTGGGATTTTCCAGGCAAGAGTGCTGGAGTGGTACTTAAGTTCAAATGAATTCCAGCTGCCTGTGTGACCGTGGCCAAGCCCTTTTTACCTCTGTAAGCCTTGGTTTGGGCTTCCCAGGTGGTGCTAGTGGTAAAGAACCTGTCTGACAATGCAGACTTAAGAGACACAGGTGTGATCCCTGGGTTAGAAAGATTCCCCTGGAAGAGGGCATGGCAACCCACTCCAATATTCTTGCCTGGAGAATGCCAGAGACAGAGGATCCTGGCAGGGTACAATCCATAGGGTTGCAAAGAGTCAGATACAACTGAAGCAGCTTAGCATACACACATGCAAGCCTTGGTTTCCTCAGTCTGTGTAATGGAGAGAATAACAGTGTGTACATTAAGGGATTTTTGTGAGAAATCAGTGAGACAGAGTTTGCAAAATATATGCATAAAGCCTGGCACACAGTAAGTGCTCAGTTCAGTTCAGTTCAGCCACTCCGTCGTGTCCAGCTCTTTGTGACCCCATGAACTGCAGCACACTAGGCCTCCCTGTCCATCACCAACTGCCGGAGTCTACCCAAACCCATGTCCATTGAGTCAGTGATGCCATCCAACCATCTCATCCTCTGTCATCCCCTTCTCCTCCTGCCCTCAATCTTTCCCAGCATCAGGGTCTTTTCAAATGAGTCAGCTCTTCACATCAGGTGGCCAAAGTAAATATTAGTAAAAACAAAAAGAACTCGTTGAAGAGTGAGTTTCTCTATAACTGCTGAAGGGATACACATACCTGTAAGGTTGTCAGGTACCTCTGTCTGTGTCTAGATTTTAGCTGTGTTAGAAAATGTATTTTGTAAATCACTTGAGTTCTTTGTTAACGTGCATGTGTGCCCATTTCAGTTTATCTGTATTTCTTTTGTTCATAAGAAACTTTTCAGTATGAACTAAAGAGAAAGGGACATTTGGGAATGTCTGAGAATGGAATTCATAGATTGAGGGAGAGAGATCAAGGGAAAAATCATATTTTGGAAGGAACTCAATTCATCACATAAGAGAAAACTAGGAGGCAAGACTCTAAAGATTTTGGACTGGTGGACAGAGGTGGGAACAGGAAGGTGACTGGCAGGTGGGATAAGACAGACTCTTGCTTGTGCCAGAAAACGTGCAGGAAAATGCATGGGTATGCAAACATGGAGAATGTATTTGGGGACCTGGCTTCCAGTGGGCTTTGCTTGACTGAAGCAAAGATCTTATGTTGGGGAAAATGGGAGTGAGGAAGAAGAAATGAATTTTTTTTTTCCTAATTGAAAAGTCTGTGGTCTTCACAAGGGCAGGGAATTTATCCATAACGTTCTCCTCTAGCTCCCCAATGTTTAGCAAGTAGGCGTACAGTAAATATTTAATGAAATACTGAATCATTGACTGAGAAATTTCTGTTTCATTTGGTTTGGAGGAAAGTGGAACCATTGAAGACTTGTGAATAATGGAATTGCATTTATACGAATATACTGTCTGAAGAGCATCTTATAGTTCTCTATCAAATGGACTTGAATAGGGAAAAATATTAACAGATAAACGAGTATACCGTGGAATTATCTAGGGAAGACTGAGGACCTGAATAAATGTGGTGACAGTGAGGATATTTTGGAAATGTTATTTAGACTTCTTAATAATGTGTGTGCAAGCTATGGTAAGGTAAACGGGAAATAAAAGTCTTTCCAAGGTTTCTACCTGAATAAAGGGTAGCCTGCTTGTGAGAGTTATCTGACACGTTACCTGTATTACACTGGGCATTGTCCTAGACACAGAGGACTCTTTCACTTTGATGAGTGAAAATCAAAATGGTACATCACATCTGCGAGGCATTGCGCAGTGCGCTCCGTGCTTTTGTTGATGTTGGCGTAAACGAACAGTTAGGTTTTGCTGACTGCACTTAAACTCGGCCTGGTGAGGCTTCGTGGGGAGTTGGCAATGGTATTGGGCCTTGAGATGGAAGAGCTGGTTTGAGTAAGGGAGAAATTAGTCATCTTAGTTCTATACATATTGAATTTTGCTCGTTGTAATAAATTCAGATGGCGGCATTTAGAAGGCAGTCAAAAAAAGTGAGCATGGAACTCAGGAGAGGCATTAAAGCTAAATATTATTAACTAGGATGTCATCTAGGAGAGGTGAGATTGTCCAGTGCAAAATGAAGACCACGGACAGAATGTTAGGGAAAACCTTCAGTAAAGATCTGGCAAGAAAAGATACACAGCAGTCAGGAAAGGAGGAGAACCAAGATAATAGTCACAGAAGCATAAGAGGGGTGATATCTTTAGGAAAGTGGAGACAGTGAGATGTCCAGTTGTATGCAGAGGTCAAGAAGAGTGAGCGTGGCGAGAGGACTGTTGAAATAATAATTTCTTGATGTGTTTACTTTCATGAGAACACATCGTATGTCATCAACTCCATAGTGGTCTGTTGCTGTGTCATTTTTAGTGAATCCAGAACCAGATAAGTCTGTTTGCAGATTGCGGCTTGCAGATCTGGTTGCCTTTAAGATGCTTCACTTTTCATTTGAGTCCTAGCCTAAAATGAGAAGTAAAAGACTGAATTTCCACCTTAATTCGTCTGTTTCACCCAGACTTAGACACTTTCTCCATAATGCAGACCATGTTATAATAATGTTGCTTAGCAAAGACACCCTGAACACCCACAGAAAAGAGGTGGCCTTCACGTCCCTCCAAAATCTGAGCACAGGTGATGGATCATAGTGGAAAGAGAGTGAACTTTGGAGTCAAATGGGCACCATTGAATGCAGCTGGCTGTCTTTCTTGGCCAACTTGTCCCTCTCTGATGCCTAGTATATTTTATGTACATGAGCATCGTTTACCATGTGCCTAGTATCATTCCTGGCTCAGGAGGGACGCCCAATAATGTGGAGCAGTTATTACTGTGCAGAGTTAGGTAAAGGCTCCCTTGCAGCTTTTCTCCTCTTGCTTTTGCCTTTAACAATAGCAGAGACTGGACCTCTATTCCCTACTTGATGTAAGTTGTGCATCATTTGAGACCTGGCTTTTTCAGTCTCACCTCTTCCTGAAAACTTTCTCCAAGGACCTTGCTTCAAAGTCTTGTGTCTTTTCTCCAAACTCCTAGGACACTGCTCAGTATAACATACATGCTAGTTATTCATGGGCTGACCTGGGCCATGATGTTTTTTGTCCTTAACTTGTTTTTCTACGTTAATTTCTTGTTTCAGTTTTCAGAGTGTATGTTTACTTCCCTGACTGCAAATTCCCTGAGGGTAGAAAGAGGCCTTATAATTTATTGCATCTATAATTTGTAGCTATTTCTTTTTCTTCTTTGTCCTTCCATTCTTTGGAAGATATGACCTAGCAGGGGGAAATATATTATTTAGAATCAAAAATGCCTGGACTGGAAATAATTAGCAGCTAAATGAAGATTATGTGACATGGAAGAAATTACCCTCCCACTGGGAACACAACTTTCTTCATCTGTAAAATTGAAAAAAGAATAATACCTCCCTCATAATGTCACTGATGGCCTAAACACTGCATAATTGGTCCTCCATTATGATGTTTTCACTACTTCCCTGGGTGTTACTAAGGTGTGCAATACTGAATATATCTGTTTTCTCAGGACTTCTTAAAAGATTTGCTCTGGAAGCCTGTGCATCCCACAGTCCCCCACTGAAATGCCACCTCTTCGATATGCCAGTTTGTGTCTTATCCATCAGAAATTGAGATTCTTCCCTGGCCCTCACTTTTCACATTGGTGGCACCTTCATTTGATGAAACACTACCTTTGATGAAACTGTACTTCTTCCATTAGACTATGATCTTCTTAAAGGGAGTAATTCCATTTACTCACTTTCTCAGGGAGAAAACTTATGCAGAACAGAAATATATACAGATATGGAAACAACATAGCTGGAGTGAATCCTGTGAATCAAATCTCCTTATTGGCTATGTGAACTCTGGGCAGGTTTCTTGATTTCAAAAAGCTTCATCTGCACATAGGAAGGTCATAGCACCCATTAGGGCTGTTGTATGAGATAGATGAAAAGTAATGTATATAAAAATGTTCATCACTGTACCTGGTGCACAGTAGGTGTTTAATACATGGCAGTTCTAGCCCCAGGCATGGTATCAGTTACATGAAAGATGCTCACAAAATGTTGGCTGAATTAAACTGCAAGGGATTTAATACTTATTTGTTTTCCATTGATCTGTTATATCCTACTATTGCTGATTATCAACATTTGTCACATTTTCTCCCTGGCACTTTACTACAGTGGTTTAAGAAGCATTAGGATTGTGCTTGCAATCCTGTGTTGAGCTCTTTGGAAAGGAGGTGCTTTGTTGAAATCAGCAAGACCATGTAGGCATTCAAGCTTTTGTTATCCGATCAAATAGACTTATCTATTTTTCCTTGTTAGCAGAAAGGAGACAGAAAGAAGTTGCTTAGAAGATAATTGGCTCTTATACATAAAATTAACTGAAAGCTAATCTCCAAAGAGAGAAACTACAAAATTAAACAATTTGTGGCCTGAGATATTGGTGATGACAGTGGGGAAAAGATCATCAAAATTCAAATTCTTTCTCTTTTCATGGCTTTATTAGCAGGTATGAAGCTAGGTAGAAAGACTCGAAGATAAAGCAGATTCCCTGGGGCAGTGCCCTGAGTACCACCATCTACATTCCTTCCATTCGACAAGCATTTACTGACTGTCTGCTGACCACACAGAAGTGGGCCAGGGGCCAGATGTACAGAAATTAATATCCATTATTAATGAAAACTTTGTAGTTGCAAGTAATGAAAGTCGACTTGAATGGACTTAACAAAGGGACACATTATTAGTACTGAGCGTTGTCTCACAGACTTAAGGAAGGGCGTGTGTGAACTGAGCCTCTGGAAGATGAATCAGGGGTTGGGAATCAGAAAGGATATTCCGGGGCTTCCCAGGTGGCTCAGTGATAAAGAATCCACCTGCCAATGCAGGAAACACAGGTGACATGAGTTCGATCCCTGGGTTTGGAAAATCCCCTGGAGAAGGAAATGGCAACACACTCCAGAATTCTTGCTTGGAAATCCCGTGGACAGAGGAGCCTGGTGGGCTGTATAGTTCATGGGGTTGCAAAAGAGTCAGACACGACTGAGTGAGTGAGCAGGAGCGCAAGCAAGGAGACTCTACTTTCTGATCTTTCTTTCTCCTTTTCATTTCTTTACAGTGTTTTTTCTTTGTGGTCACCTCTTCCAGAGCAACTTTTCCCTTGGCTTTTTATAAGATTGCCTTTCTGTTACCCAAGCCAATGGCAGGAAAAGTTGGCCACCCAGAATTCTATAATCTAGCCATGAGGAAAGATTGACTCCTCTCTGCTTTGGTTCTCAATTCCCAAGGCTGGGGCTCTGATCACCACAGCTTGGACCAGGTGTTAGCATCTGGTCTGGTCAGCAGGGGCCAGAGGGTCAGGCCATATTGTATATACAAGGTCACTGTAATGATAACTGCTGTGTGGGAGGGGGCAGTCAGCTGGGGGATCAGTCACTAAGACTGGACAGATATCTTGAAAGTTGTCTAGTGACCCACTCAAGTGTTCTTGCCTGGAGAGTCCCAGGGACGGGGGAGCCTGGTGGGCTGCCGTCTATGGGGTCACACAGAGTTGGACACGACTGAAGCGACTTAACAGCAGTAGCAGCAGCAGTCTTGATGAATGAGGCCAAGTCCCAATTCTCACAGTCAGTGAGACAGGGAAAAAAAAAAGTGTTTTTAGATAATGATATGATGGCTTTTCAGCATCGACGCAGTTCAGTCTGTACTCTGGGGCTACATTTAAACTGGAGGGAAAAGACCTCATACTTATGGAGCACCTGTCTGCCAGATGGACTACTCTCCCACATCCTGATTTCATGCTCACACATCCAGGTAGGTCTTGTCTATTCCATGCGTTAAATAAGGAACTTCCCGAGACTTAGTGAGGCCTGGGGCCCTCATGACAGAACTAGCATTTGGGGGTTGCATCTGTCTGCTTCTGAATTCCACACACAGTCCACAGAGCTGGAATCTGAAAGGTCTTAAAGGGAACCTGAAGTCACCCGGATCCCTTGGCTCTGTCTCCATCACTGATTAGGATGGCTTTATCTCAGAAAGGGAGCCTGCCTTCCACTTGGGTCCCTAAGCAATAATCAAGAATCATACTGGACTCCTTCCTTTTCCTGCCTCTCCCACAGACAATCTGTGAATGAGTCCTGTCTGCCTTCCTGCAGTGTCTGTTTTGATCCAGCCCATTTTTCTGTGTGTTAATCCATGTTCCTGATCTCTTCTCTCACCTGGATCACTACCATACCTCCCGCTTTGACTTCACCCCCTTTTACCAAAGAGCAGTTGGAGAAATGGTTATAAATGCCATCATGTACCTGCATAACGCCTTCCCCCCTCAACACCATGGCTTTTTGATGGGCTTAGAAACAAATCCACACCCCTCACCTGACCTCCTAAAGCGACACTTGCAGGAGTCCTGCCTCCCTCTTCCCTGCAGCTCCCACCCCTCCTTCTTGGATCTGCTTCCATCACACTAGTGCCTTTCTGTTTTGTAAACAGGCCAAGCACATTCCCTCCTGGCATGACTGCCCTTTTCTTGATGTTCACATCTCGCTTCAAATGTCATTTCTCCTGAAATGTCTTCCTGGACCAGCCTGTCGAAATTAATTGTTCCCCACCCTGCCCCAGTCACTCTTCATCTTATCAAACTGTTTTATCATCTTCATAACACTTATCACTCTCTGGAATGATCTCGTTCATTACTTATTTATAGGCTTATTCACTGTCTTTCCTCTTCAGGTCTGAAGCTCTAGGAGAGCAGGGGCTTTCTCTCTCTTGTCCATGACCGTTGCCTGAGACCTGGGCCAGTGTTGTGTGGTGGGCATTCAATGCATGTTTGTGGCGTGAATGGATGAATATTAGGCTGCCTGTGTTAGAAATCCAGGGGTGTCAGGGCTGGGCCTGTGCCCTTGCATTCATTACTGGCAATGTCGGGGGGCACTTAGTCACTGTCTATTCCAGCACATTCCACTTAAACCCTCCATCACTGTGATTTATCTCTGAGTTTAATCAAATGTAATTTATATCACAGCCTCCTCAGTAAATAATTGATTTGCCCTCTCTGTTGTCTTCATCACAAATACTTCTTTGTACTCTAAAGAAATCATTTAATCAGTCGATAGCATACACAGCCCTCTTGTTTAGAAGGCAGATGGAAGATAAAGCGTGAGTCTCGCTCCCACCAGAATCTTTTTAGGACCAAAATAATCTCCTTAAAAAATAGTCTGTGGGCAAGCTGGCAGCAGAGAGACTCATTAAAGCCTCTTCTTCTTTTTCTTTTTTTTTTTTTCTGCTAATGGAGATGACCCTGTGAAAGTTGTGGCTACTGCGGAAGAAAGTTCTTGGCCAGTTGTAGGCTGCATACGAAAATAGAAACCCTTGTTCATTTGTGATTTAATTAACCAGTGTCTGGGTCCAAAAACAGACTTTCAAATGTTGGGTGTTTGTGCATGGGGGGTGACAACTTAAAACTGGGAGTTCAACTGTTCTGTGCTGCGCTATGACCTCAGCTTACTGACTAAAGCTGACTCCACCGGTTCTCGCTCTGATCTCAGTCGTCTGGCTTCCCATGGGCAGCATGTTCAGAGCTTACAAGGGATTCCTGTGTGACCCAAATCATAGACTTCCTTCCTTCACCCTTGTTTCTCCCACTGAAAAGCTCTGAGAGAGGTAAATTTTGCATTTGTTTTCACATTTGCACTTGTCTGTTTGAGCCCACACTTCTCTGGAGTAGAAGGGTAGGGGGAAATAATGAAACGTCATCTCTGATACATGTAGAAAGATTCCATGAAGCCGTTCTCACAGGGAAAATCCATCTTCCTCCTGTCTTCAGCAGAAATTCTCAATATTGTATCTCTTTGCACTGTTTTAATTGGAAAGATCTTAACTGTCCAATGATAGGGAGTTGGTTAGATAAATTACGCCACGTCTATAGGATGGGGATATTCGGCAGCCACTAAGAATCATGTTACAAAAAAATATCAATATGGAAGAAAAGATGTACTGCCCTGCCAAATGAAAGAAGCAAACTGCAGATGTACAGTATGAAAACATTTTTGAGAAATGTACATTTGTGTGTGTACACTTAGAAAATTTTAGTAGGGCATATCCTCAAATGCAATCATAGATATCCCTGGAAGGAATTCTGGATAACTTGCCCTCTTTTTCCTCTCTTGCACTTTACAAATTTTAAGATTTGAGCATGTTTGATTTTGAAATTGAAAAGAAAAGGTTTTTTTTTGTTTGTTTGTTTGTTTTAAAGAATGGAAACAGAAAAAGTTTTAAAATGTATCTGTTATTTTTCGTTGAAAAACAAGATAACCTTCACTTGTCATCAGCTCTCAGGGCTTTGTAGGTGCCTAGTATCTGCTATCATGTACATTTGCCAAAGGGAGACAAGTTGTGAACTTTAGAAAAGCAAACCCCAGTGGCCCTCCCAGTTCTGGTGGTGGCAAGGATGCCCTTGGATGGGTGATCACCCAGCTGACTCCTACAGACTCAGCTGCCCACAACAGCTTTGCCAGGGGCCTTTGAGTTGCATTTGGTGAGTGTTAGCTCTGGATTTGCCCTTTTGATTAGGCTTAGCCTCATGGAGTATCAAACCTGGTTACATTATTGGAACATTCAGTGCTGCTCCCCCAACCCCCACCCCAAGCCCTCTTCCTGTTGCTCTTGGGTTATTACAGACACTTGCTGGCTTGCACTCCATGTCAAGACCCCCTCTGTATCATCTATCAGAACACTTTCTCTCAAATGCACTGATTTTGTACTGTCTTCCATCAAGTTCCCAGGAAACCAGTGGTGGAGATGGAGATTTGCTTAGGAAGCTTATTGGGGAGGTGCCTTCAGAGTCAGTGCTGATGAGGAGTGTGGGTGGCAGGGCTGGACAGAGGGAGGAGTTGACCCTGATGCAGCTGCAACAAAGGCCTCAGCTGATCCCCACCATTCCACAGGGAGCTCTTGAGCTGCCTTCAGCGGTGTCCCCAGTTGAGGGTTGGGCTGTGGACCTTCATATTCAACCCCATCTAATCAGCCAGTTATTGATTGGATGCAAGCTTTAGGGGGCCGAGGGAATGAGATGAGGGGAACCTGTCCTTGGGTGAGGGACTCTTTGGTGGTGGACAGTTCTCTGAGAGCAGCTTACCCAAGAGCCTTCCTGGGTCAGCATGTCACCTGGGGGAGGAGTCTTCAGACCAGAAACTGGGTTTGGGAGACAGCACATGCAGGCTGCAGTTCACAGGAAAGGAAGTGAAAATATTATCAATATATGATGGGAGCCAGCAGGTGTACGGCTCTGTTAGCTGCTTCACCCATACAATGGCATACAGTTCTTCCAGTAATCCTGCAGGAGAAGCATTGTTAACTGTCTTCTGTGGAGAGATGAAATGACTTGCTCCAGGCCAGGAGTCTTCGAGTATCAAGTGCCCCCTGAACTCCGTTCTTTCGCTTTCATCTCCTGCCTCTCCCCACCCTTATGTGCATCATCCTGACCTGCCTTCATCCCTGCAGCCCTGCAACCATAACAGGACCCTTTCTTTTGCAAATAACAGAATCAAAAATGAATTCCATGACTATGGATTTAGACTGCCCTTCCCTTGCTTTTTGTTTCTTTCTTGCTTTTGTGGTTTTGTTGTTGTTGTTTTGTAGTTTTTTATTGGTGTAACATTGGTTTGTAACAATATATAACTTTTTCATGTGCTCAACCTTATAGTTCCATTTCTGTATTCTCTACAACATGTTCACCACTAAGACTTTCCATCCATCACAATATAGTTGATTCCATTTACCCATTTTACCCTCCCTCTAGCCCCTTCCCCTCTAGCAACCACTACTCTGTTCTCTCTACCTGTTTGCCTTAAAATTTTGACTTCAACTCCATTGATTTTTCATCACTCCTGGCTCTGCCTTTTCCAAGCTCTGTGGTCTTAGGCCAATCTTTACCTCTTGGAGCCTCTATTTTCTCGTCTGTAAGAAGGGACTAAGAATGCATGCCATGCTAGGCTGTTTGTTGTGAGGAGTAAAAGAACAGTGGAGGGGAGCATACAAATTGTTTAAAGCACATTCTATGCCTTGCACTGTGGCATCAGCATGAGATAAGATATTGCACACCTGGTGCTTTCCCTTACACGTGGTGTCAGCACACACTGGTTTCACCCTCTCCGCCCCATGGCCACTCAGAAAGAGACACAAGCCCAGCTATCCAAAGACCTGAGGAGTAAATGGTGTGTGCCATCCTCAGGCTCTTGGTAAGCAAGTGAGAACAAAGAAAGCTTCAGATTAGAGGCCAGGATGGTTAATCCTTGAAACAGGCTCAAGTTAGCAAAATCTACCAAGCGGGTACGCCTTCATGGAGGACTTCAGGACTCAGCAGTGGAGGATTATGGATATATTTATAATCTTAAACCAGAAGATCTCTATTTTTTTTCCGTCTCACTGTTCTTCTTACATGGAGATATGATTGACATTATGCCTGACTTCTGATTGAGAAACATTGCTGGGTTTGCAGTGCCACTAATCTGATTAATAGCACCTGAGACTTTGGGCATCATGAGAACTTAAACTTGACTTTCTGAAGTTATACAACGCTATGTCTGTGTGTTTGGGAGAGAATATTGAAAACTCTGGATTAGTGAGAGCAAGCTCCTTTACTGAGTATATCTTTATTCAGCAAGTATTTATTGAGTACTACTCAGTGCCCCGACTGTCCTGGTTGCTTGGGATGCACAGAGAGGACAGTGGATGGCCACGGGAGACTGTGGAAGCTGTCAGTCCAGTGAGGGGGACTCCTGGGCCCAGATTCTTCCTGCCACAACATGCCCTCCGGCTCCAGGAGTCACCACAAAGAGTACGATTCACACCCCACACTGCCTTAGCACGATGGTCTCTGCAGTTGCCCTTCACAGAAACTTGAAAACGGGGTTTGAAAGAGCGCTGGCAGGAAATTGTTGGTTTAAGGATCTGTTGGAGTGGCATGCCCAGTGATTGTTTTCTCCTGTTATTGAGCTTATTAATGATGTCATACAATGTTTGTAATAGATTTGTTAAATGAACACCTGGCAGAAATAAAACAAGCACTAGTAGACCTTTGTCAGGAAAATGAAAGAAGGGCCAATTATCCGAGAGTAAGAATTGGCTCACATACGTTTCACTAAAGGACCTGCCTTGTTCTTGTATGGCTCCTAATCTGACTGCCTAGGAATCATTGGCCAAGCTTTGCAAATGCAGATGGCCAGCCCCTCACATTAGAATCTGTAGAAATCTTAGTGCTCCATTCTCCAGATGCCCATGTTTCCAAAAATACCAGAGAGGAGCATTTGTAAAGAAAATGCCTGTAGGAGTTATAGGTTGAATATTTATTTTACTTCTTTAGTTAGTTTACCTTTTAGCAATGATGACAGCAACCATGTTCATAAAAGTGCCTTTTAACAGCCCCTTAAGTGTGTCGTTCCCCTTATTCTGCTCACTGCCCAGCTAGTTAATTACAGAAAAATCAGCATTCTCCCCTACACAGTCAGCATACATAATTTTTTGTCCACTGCAAATCAATACCTGGATAACTGCAAGATAGAATTCTAAATAAAATAAGTTGTCTCTGCTCCTGGGCCCTGAGATTCTCCCCACAATCTGTTCTTAAATCGGACAACCTAACAAACAATAGAGCTTTCTCAGCAATGGACAGAATGATGTTGGTACGCTGGGGGTGGGGAACTCTTTGAAATTTTCTTATCATCAAGATGGATGGCCTAGTAATTCAGGGAGATATGCAGAAGGAGGGAGGATTTCTCTGTTTGGATACTGTGTTAATAATTCATAAGGTGGTCTCCCTGTAGCCTTCAGGAAGGAACTTCCTGTTCCTAATTGCAACCTTATTCCCGAGAAACCAAAAAAAAAAAAAAAAAAAATCCCAAACAGCTGGGACCATTACTTCTAAAGTGGTATGACTTTGCTATGGGTAGCTTTGGGCCACTGATGCTTAATGTGAAATATATTATTTGGGAAGGAGGAAGGCAGTAAATATTTATTGAAAGACTGCCATGTGCCTAGGAGTGTGCTAAGAGCAAAATGTGTATTATCTCACCAAATCCTTCTAAATGTTCTAATTGTTGTTTAGTCACTAAGTCATGTCCAGGTCTTTTCAACCCTTTGGGCTGTAACCCGCCAGGATCTTCTGTCCATGGAATTGAATTCTCCAGGCAAGAATACTGGAGTGTGTTGCCATTTCCTTCTCCAGAGGATCTTCCTGACCCGGGGATCAAACCCTTGTCTCCTGCATTGGCAGGCAGATTTTTGACCACTGAGCCACCAGGGAAGCAACTACCATAGTTCAGTTAAGTTTGGTTGCTCAGTTGTGTCCAACTCCTTGCGACCCCATGGACTACAGCATGCCAAGCCTCCCTGTCCATCACCTACTCCCAGAGTTTACTCAGACTTATGTTCATTGAGTTGGTGATGCCATCCAATCATCTCATCCTCTATCGTCCCCTTCTCCTCCCACCTTCAATCTTTCCCAGCATCAGGGTCTTTTCAAATGAGTCAGTTCTTCACATCAGGTGGCCAAAGTATTGGAGTTTCAGTTTCAACATCAGTCCTTCCAATGAATATTCGGGACTGATTTCCTTTAGGATGGACTGGTTGGATCTCCTTGCAGTCCAAGAGACTCTCAAGAGTCTTCTCCAACACCACAGTTCAAAAGCATCAATTCTTGGGCACTCAGCTTTCTTTCTAGTCCAGCTCTCATATGCATACATGACTACTGAAAAAACCATAGCCTTGACTAGACGAACCTTTGTTGGCAAAGTAATGTCTCTGCTTTTGAATATGCTATCTAGGTTGGTTATAACTTTTCTTCCAAGGAGCAAGCATCTTTTAATTTCATGGCTGCAGTCACCATCTGCAGTGATTTTGGAGCCCCAAAAATAAAGTCTGCCACTGTTTTCACTGTTCCCCCATCTATTTGCCATGAAGTGATGGGACCAGATGTCATGATCTTAGTTTTCTGAATGTTGAGCTTTAAGCCAACTTTTTTTTCACTCTCTTCTTTTACTTTCATCAAGAGGCTCTTTAGTTCTTCTTCACTTTCTGCCACAAGAGTGGTGTCATCTGCATATCTGAGGTTATTGATGTTTCTCCAAGAAATCTTGATTCCAGCTTGTGCTTCCTTCAGCCCAGCGTTTCTCATGATGTATTCTGCATATAAGTTAAATAAGCAGGGTGACAATATACAGCCTTGACGTACTCCTTTTCCTATTTGGAACCAGTCTGTTGTTCCATGTCCAGTTCTAACTGTTGCTTCCTGACCTGCATTCAGGTTTCTCAAGAGGCAGGTCAGGTGGTCTGGTATTCCCATCTCTTTCAGAATTTTCCACAGTTTATTGTGGTCCACACAGTCAAAGGCTTTGGCATAGTCAATAAAGCAGAAGTAGATGTTTTTCCGGAACTCTCTTGCTTTTTCGATGATCCAGTGGATGTTGGCAATTTGATCTTTGGTTCCTCTGCCTTTTCTAATCCAGCTTGAACATCTGGATGTTCACGTTTCATGTACTGTTGAAGCCTAGCTTGGAGAATTTTGAGGATTACTTTACTAGCATGTGAGATGAGTGCAATTGTGCGGTAGTTTGAGCATTCTTTGGCATTGCCTTTCTTTGGGATTGGAATGAAAACCGACCTTTTCCAGTCTTGTGACCACTGCTGAGTTTTCCAAATATGCTGGCATATTGAGTTCAGCACTTTCACAGCATCATCTTTTAGGTTTTGAAGTAGCTCAACTGGAATTGCATCACCTCCACTAGCTTTGTTCATAGTGATGCTTCCTAAGGCCTGCTTGAGTTTGCATTCTGGGATGTCTGGCTTTAGGTGAATGATCATACCATTGTGGTTATTTTGGTCATGAAGGTCTTTTTTGTATAGTTCTTCTGTGTTCTTGCCACCTCTTCTTAATATCTTCCGCTTCTGTTAGGTCCATACCATTTCTGTTCTTTATCAAGCTCATCTTTGCATGAAATATTCCCTCGGTATCTCTAATTTTCTTGAGATCTCTAATCTTTCCCATTGTATTGTTTTCCTCTATTTCTTTGCATTGATCACTAAGGAAGGCTTTCTTATCTCTCCTTGGTATTCTTTGGAATTCTGCATTCTAATGGGTATATCTTTCCTTTTCTCCTTTGCTTTTCACTTCTCTTCTTTTCACAGTCATTTGTATGGCCTCCCCAGACAACCATTTTGCCTTTTTGCATTTCTTTTCCTTGGGGATGGCCTTGATCCCTGACTCCTGTACAATGTCATGAACCTCTGTCCATAGTTCTTTAGGCAGTCTGTCTATCAGATCTAATCCCTTGAATCCATTTCTCACTTCTACTGTATAATCATAAGGGATTTGATTTAGGTCATACGTGAATGGTCTAGTGGTTTTCCCTACTTTCTTCAATTTAAGTCTGAATTTGGCAATAAGGAGTATCCTAGAGATGACTACAAATAACTATAGCGTTCTACAGGTGGAGACTAACACTCAAAAGTTAAATGACTATCCCAGAATCCCACATACACAGGTAGGCACAGAGCTACTGCAGTGCCATCTGACCCCAGAGTTAGGCAACCATGCCCCTCACTAGCAGTGTGGCCTTGTATTCAATACCATTGACCTCCATTCCCTTATGACCTCCATTCCCTTATCTCTTAGTGGGATGCAGTCTGCCTCCAAGGTGGTTCTCAATTTTCAATTAAATAGTTTATGATTATGGAACAGACACACCTGCTTTCGGATGTCATCCACCTTTTCCCTTTTCCTTCCTCCTTCCAGCCTCTTGTTACAGAATGAATGTTTGTGTCTCCTCCCCCAACACCCTCCAAAAGTTTATGTATTGAAGCCTTAACCTCTGATGAGATGACATTGAATGTGGGGCCTTTCGGAGATAATTAGGTTTTGATTAGGTTAAGAGGATGGGGCCCCATTGGTGGGATTCGTGCCCTTACAAGAAGAGGAAGACAGAATCAGAGCTTTCTCACTTGCTCTTTCTCTCCACTGTGTGAGGATACAGCAAGAGGATAGCCATCTGCCAACCAAAAAGAGGGACCTTCCCCAGGGTCAAGTATGCCAGCACCTTGCTCTTAGACTTCACAGACATCAGAACAGGGAGAAATCGATGCCTGCCATTTAAGCCACCCTGTATGTGGTATTTTGTTATAGCAGCCTGAACTAAGACACCTCCTTAGGTGTTTAAGTATCTAAAAAAGAGAATTGAACATTCAGCTTAATATAAGAAATATGTTGATGTTGACCTCTGCTAGACAGAGAAATACGGTAACTGTCAAAAGTTAGAAGAATTCACAGCCAGACTGCCCACAGTAGAAAAAACAATCTTGCCTCTTGCGTGGGTTTCTGTGGCCATGATCATTATCATCTAGGATGTGTGGGGGAGGTAAAGAGAGAACAGTCCTGGGTGTGAAATCTCGTTTATTTGGCCATTAGCCGTCCTGAGTGAACAGCCTGGCGTGGGAGACGGATTATGACTCTAGTGAATTCTGTGGGCTCTCTGCCTCAGTGTCATGGGAAATGCTAATTGCCTGCTTCTTTGGGATCTAGGCTTCTGGCCAAGGGGCTTGTTTTTATTGATGTTTTTACAAGGTCACTCCCAGTGTGGGACTTCCACGCTGGGAGTGCCTTCTGCTCCAACACAGGGACGTGGTCTTCTTCCTGACAGCATCCTTGAGGCCTGCTCAAAACAGGGAGCTTCCTGGGTGTCCTCGGCACTTTCTCCATCTAAACTCAGAGAGTCATTTCCCGGTTATGAGGTAAGCAGGTTGTGATGAGATTGAGAAATGCTCTTCCCCTATTGGCATGAAGTGAAGGCAACAGTGAGCTTAACTGCAGGTGAGACATTTGCTTCCTCCCATTAGGAATTTTATTCCTTGAAGATTTAGTGATCCACGCTCATGCAATGGATTTGAGATAAAGTCTGTTTGGAAGGGGTTTATAGTGACCCTGTACACTTCCCCAGAGTGATCCAGACTCTGGGAGTCAGTGGCCTCTTTTGAATAAATAAATAACTGTATTCGTGTATTCAATTATTCAGTAGAGCTGTGAACTGTGGGTCCATTCTCTGCCAGGCACCATGCTACGTTCAGAGAACATAGCCCCATCCTCAGGGATCGAAAGTGCAGAGAAGGAAACAGGCTTGGAGACAAAGTCATTGAGGTGCCACCGTGCTGTGACAGATGCTGTGAGGGAATTGAGTGAAAATGTGTCTGTTTGTTAGGAAAACGCCAGTTTCCAGGGATACCTTGGCTAACAAATCTAACATAGTCCTGGGCTTTCTGGACCTTCCAGAGGGATGAAGAGGAGGAATTTAAACAGATGATTACAGATGAGATTAATTTGTTGCCAGAAGGCAGGGGACTTATCAGGATTAGGTCACATCTCAAAGGGGACCTCCCAGATAGACCTCGGGGATAGAGAATCCTGGGCATGTGGCATTGTGCTGAGGCTTCAGGTGTCAAAGGGAAGTGGGGAGGGGCTAGGGGGATGAGGCAGGATGAGGATGGGCGTGTGGTGGCTTCAAGGTCTGAAGAACAGCAGGTGCAAAAATGCAGAGCCCAGCATACATTTGCTCAGAATATGGCTTTTTGGAGAGACAGGATGAAGGCCATTGTGGCGAGAATGTGAGAAATAGAGGGGAGGGTGGTCCAAAAATGAGGCCATGCATTCAACAGGGACCAGATTTGTCAGGGCTTTGTAAGATATGTTAAGGACGTTCATTTTATTTACACTGATATTTACCTATCTTAAAGTTGTATGCTCAAAAATATTTTACAGATAGAGATGTGATTTTAAAAACTAAAAAAATCCCCGGAGACCCTGCTTCTGTGGCAGACCTGAGTTTAAATCTTCACTGTAGAACTTACCTGCTGCTGCTGCTGCTAAGTCGCTTCAGTCGTGTCCGACTCTGTGCGACCCCATAGACGGCAGCCCATGAGGCTCCGCCATTCCTGGGATTCTCCAGGCAAGAACACTGGAGTGGGTTGCCGTTTGCTTCTCCAATGCATGAAACTTACCTAGATGAATCAATTTAAGCAACGTGACCTCTCTGAATTTCTGGCTCTGGATTCAAAATATGTGGACAGCATCACATTTAATGTGAAACAGTAAACTGAGCTCTACAAAGTGCAACCATACAATTCTGGCCATGGTTAGAGTCTCTAAGTATTAGTTCTAAATGGCAGAACTCTGTTTTGAAATTCTCATTCTGAGGGCCCAGTTTGAGAAATAGCACCTCTTAGGAAATTTTCTATATAAGAAGGTTGCTGTTTGACCCCTTTCTGTTCCTGGTGAATTTCCAGGATTACTAGTGTCTGAATCAACTCAATCTATTGGGTCTCTCCCATTAGGTTCAGTATCTGAACGGGTGAGATTTAGGAATCCCTATTTTTTTGTGTGTATGTGGGGTGTATGTATGTTTGAAATGGGCAGTTCTTAATTAAACTATACTTAGAAAATGACTGGAATAATCTATTGATTTTTCCACCAGAATGTAAGCTCCATAAGTACAGGGATATTTCTATATTTTGTTCACTACTGTATCTCTAGCACCTTAGAACTTATAGTGAGCACTCACTATATATAAACACACACACACACACACATCTATATATATACACATATATATTTTTAATGTGGATGGATCTATCAACCAATAAAGAATCAATGAGACTTTTATACTTCTCCAAATGTTGCTACACTATTGTTACTGTTTTAATCTAATCCGCATAACAGACCATAGCATTAATAGCTCCTGTGGGCTAAAGAAGAAGCCCAAAAGCTTGAGCTTAACTTCGAAAACTCTTCTTGATTAAGCCCCTCCAGCCTTTGTTAGCATCACTTGAGCTGTGTGCTTAAACACAGTACTTTGCAAGCGTGTTGATTGGTTCAGGCTCACCCCAGATAAATATACTAAAAATCTATGGAGTAGTATTTGAAAAAGTTGCCAAGATAATTCTAAAACATGGCTAAAAGATGTGCACATATACAATGGAATATTACTCAGCCATTAAACATGAAATAATGCCATTTGCAGGAACATGAATGGACCTAGAGATTATAATACTGAGGGAATTAAGTTGGTCAGAGGAAGAGAAGTATCATATGATATCACTTATATGCAGAATCTAAAAAGAAATGATACAAATGAACTTTTTACCAACCAGAAACCATTGAACGAACTTATGCTTACCAGAAAGGAGAGGTGGGAGAAAGGAATAGGCAGTTTGGGATTGACTTTTAAATACTGCTGTATTTAAAATGGATAGCCAAAGGACCTACAGGAAACACTGCTCAACTTTTTTTTTTAACAACCTAAATGGGAAAAGAATTTGAAAAAGAATAGATACATGTATATGTATAACTGAATTGCTTTGCTGTACATTTGATAGTATCACAGTATTATTAATAAACTATATTCCAATATAAAATAAAAGTTTAAATAAAAGAAACAAATCCAAGCAAACAAATAAAACATAGCTAGGGTTGGAGAAGGCAATGGCAACCCACTCTAGTACTCTTGCCTGGAAAATCCCATGGACAGAGGAGCCTGGTGGGCTGCAGTCCATGGGGTCGCTAAGAGTCAGGCACGACTGAGCGACTTCACTTTCACTTTTCACTTTCATGCATTGGAGAAGAAATGGCAACCCACTCCAGTGTTCTTGCCTGGAGAATCCCAGGGACAGGGGAGCCTGGGGGGCTGCCGTCTATGGGGTGGCACAGAGTCAGACACGACTGAAGTGACTTAGCAGCAGCAGCAGCAGCAGCAGCAGCAGAGTTGAGAAACAGTCTAACATGACTACTCCCTGTCTTTGAATATTACCATAATCTTAATTCCTCTAGAAAAGTTCTTCCTTACTTTTCTATTTGTTGAATCTCTGCTTCTTACCATCCTTCCTCAAACGTCATCTCACCTCTGCAGCAGTTGCTCATCCCCTCCCCATCAAGCAGAAACATTTTCTCCTCCCTTCAGCTCCATATGACATTCACAGTCCTGATCATCTCAACATTTTGTAAAGTGATCTGTGTCTCTTTCTGAAATGTGGCTCCTAGACCGGAGAAGAGACCCTCCTCACTCCCCTAGGTGCCACAGGAACCTGCACAGTGCCCTGCACAGAGAGCATGCCGAGGCAGTACAGTGTACAGATGGTGATAACATAATCAGGGTGACCACACAATTCATCATCCAAACTGGGACACTTCTGAGGATAATGAGGGGTGCTATATAACAGTGTCAGGACATAAGGTATAAACAGGGACTGTCCCAGACACACTGGAAATATGGGCACCTAGATAGCAGCAGCCAACGTTGATTACCTCTTACTGTTTGCCCCTCACGCTCCTACATACTGTCTGTGTGGCATTTCGTTGACCTACACAGTGACCCTATATGGGAGCAACTGTTCTTTTCTACACTGAACAGAGAAAGATGCTGTGGAAGACATTGTAAAGGAACTTACCTGAGGCAACGCAGTTACGGCAGGGGACGGAGAGCTGGGACTTGAACTCGGGTCATCTGAATCCAGAGCTCAGGGCTCCCCGTGGAGGAGCTCAGGCCTCAGAGTACACAGGATGAGGCTCTGTTCTGAGCCCTAACTGAAATGACTTTAGTTACCTTTCTGGATTTAGTTTCTTCCTCTTGAATGATGATGGCACGTCCTTCCAGTAACCTTAGAAGATTAATTTGGACAAGATATGAGAATATCAGGCAAGGTGTATGTACTTGTGCTTGTCTTAGCGGTAAGCTATCTTGCAATTTACAACAGGCTCCATATGACATCTACTCAAGTAACTGTGGCACAAAGTGAGAAGTAGTTAGTGCTATGATGGGTCACAGGAGGCCCCATAGCCTAATGGTTAAAAAAGTATGGCATTTTGCCTAAGACCTAGGGTCAAATTCAGCATATCACGTTTGAATAGTCATTTCACCAAAGTGGATAGGCAAATGGGCAATGAACACGTGAAAGATGCTCAACATCACTAATCCTGCAGACAGTGCAAAACACAACCATGGTGAGATATCATTAAACCCCTGCTGGGATGACTAAAAAGCAGTGACGATAAGAGATGTTGGCAAGAACAGCTGGTGGAGAAGTTGGAACCCTCATACTTTGTGAGATTTTAAACTGGTAGAACCACTTTGGAAAAACAGTTTGATAATTCTTCAAAAAGTTTAACAGAGTTACTGTATGACCCAGCAATTTCTCTCCTAGGTATAATCCTAAGAGAATTGAAAAATACGACTATATAAAAACTGGTACAAAAATAATTCATCTGAGTATTCTTCATAATACCAAAGAAATAGAAGCTAAATGTCCAGCGACTGTTGTGGTATATCCTTATAGTGGAATATTATTCAGAAAGAAAAAGACAAAATAATGATAAATGCTATTACATTGAATGATCTTGAAAATGTGATGCTAAGTGAAGGAAGCCAGTCACAAAAGACCTCATATTACATGATCCCATTTGTGTGAAATGTAATTGCCTCCAGAACAAGCAAGTCCATAGAGACAGAAAGTAGATTAGTGGTTGCCTAGGGCTGATGGGTTTGGGGAAGATAGGGAATAACTGCTAACAAGGACAAGGTTTCCTTCTGGGTTGATGAAAATGTTATGAAATTAGCTACCAGTGGTGGTTGTATAACTATGAATGTACTAAAACCACTGAACTGTATACTTTAAAATGGCGAATTGAATGGTATAGGAATTAAATCTCAACAAAGCTGTTACCTAAAAAAATTCTGGCAATGCCCTTGGCTTTGGGCATTGGTGTCATCTTCTATAAAATAGGGCTCATGACAAAGACAAACTCAAAAAGCAGGTATGAAGATTAAATAAAAAAATGCATGTAAAACTTCTGGCTCAGTGACTGATATCATAAATGCTTGATGATAGATGATTTTCCTTAAACACATGGCCTTTCTCTTGCCCATCCGAAAACAGAGGGTCAGTGGTACTTTCAGCCGACTAGGCTGGGAATTCATGATGACTTCAGATGCATGAAGATTGACCCTCCCTTCAACACCCTCAAGTCATGTGCCTCCTAAGGAATAGCCTTATGGCTCTGGTATCTGTTATTTATTTCTTAACTTATATATCTGAGACCTCGCTCAAGATGTGCTCATGAAAAATTACCCTTTTAATGGTGGAGCATTTAATGAGAAACTGGATTATCTACTGCATAAGTGCCCTTCATACAAATTAGCTTGGCCCTGGGTCCTAATCTAAATTGGACTCTCTACTTTCCTCTAAATGGCCTAATATTTTCTTATTAATCTCTGCCCTCATTCACCTGATCTCGCTCTGCCTCCTCTTACAAAGTGTGCTCCTCAGCAGAGCTCTGTGCCCTGACAAATGTTTCTTAAGGCTGTCTTTGTATCTGACTTATGGACATTTTTGGGACATGACCTGGAGTCTGGAATATGTGTGTTCCATTTTCAAGCCATCTTTCCAATGGTGTTTTAATGCTGCCAGTATATTAAAGATCAACAGATTTGGGCGAGGTGAGTTTTTGTATAAGTATCATCTCAAGGGCTTCCCATGGTGACTCAGATGGTAAAGAATCTGCCTGCAATGTGGGAGACCCAGGTTTGATCCCTGGTTTGGGAAGATCCCCTGGAGAAGGGAATGGTTATGCACTCTAGTATTCTTGCCTGGAGAATTCCATGGACAGAGGAGTCTAGCAGGCTATAGTCCATAGGGTCACAAAGAGTTGGACATGACTGAGTGACTGACACTTTTATAGGGAAGTCAGATAGATGAGGAACAGTTAATCATTATAATTAAGAGGACAAGCTTGAAGACATAGAACATAAGCAAACCGCAAGTATGGTCTTTGGCATCAGACAGATCTGGGTTCAGGTCCCACTCAGTGAGTTTGTACAAGTTGCTTGGCCTCTCAGACCTTCAATTTAGATCCTCGTCTGTAAGATCTGAATAACAGTACCTACCTCTAGGATTATTTTAAGGACTAAACAAATTGAGGCATATAATATGCAGTGCATAACATGATAAATACTACCTGGTATTGCCATTATAGTTAAACTTTAGAAGAAGTTCCAGATAGTCAAAGAGATGTCATTAGTGATTGAAATAGTGTCAGGAATTGAAGAAAGAGTAAGATAAACTTCCCAAGAAATAGATCAAACCATAGGCCACTCCTACCAAATATTGTTTAACAATGCAGGGAGAGGTGACCTGCAGTGCCCACAGCTAGATGTCAGTATAGGGTGTATCATGGCAAATGTTATTCTTTTTGTTCTTAGCTTTAGTCTCTGACATCTGCCCTCACTGATCCCAGAGGCTTAATTTTTACATTGATTACACATTCAGACAAATCATCCATGTGTTATATTTGCTTAATGGAATTAATTCAGAGACTTCAATATACCAGGAGTCAGCAATAGTGTGGTGGAAAAAATATCAAGTGGGATTTGGGGATGACAGGTCCAGGACTAACTCTGCAGACACCCCTTCTCTGTGCTTTCCTGCTCTCAGAATGGTATCTTCTAGGTGCTTCTTTTACTGAGCTGATAACAGGGGCGGCAGCTACCGTGTATAGAGAACTTACCATGTGAATCCATGCTATTCATGTGCTATCTCATGTAAGTTACTGTTCATAATAACTCTGAAAGTGAATATTTAATCTTCATTCAATAGTTAGGAGATGGAGGCTCAGCAGACAGCTTAGTTGACTTACGAGTGAGAGCCATGATTTGACATGAGGATGTCTGGCTGTAAAGCTTTTGCCTTCTTGTATACCTAGCATAACACACTACACATTTTTGTTTGCAGTCATCAAAAACTTGAGCCTCTAGGGGCATAGACTTTGTTTCATTCATCTATTGCCAGTGAGTAATAGCATCTGGCACAGAGATGCTGCTCAGTAAGGGATGAATGAATAAATGAATGAAATGCATGCCGTGTTCTGTCAATAGAAAAGCATCATACAGTGGTTAGCTATTACTGTTGTGGGTTTTTTTTTTTTTTCTGTTTTAAGTATGTCCTCAAATAATTCTCAGCCCCACTTAATGGAAGGGCCTCAATATGTGCATCATGTAGATAGAGAGAAATGGGCTGAATTACTTCTGATATCCTTAGCTCTAAATTTCCAACTGATGAAGGAAGGCCTAATGGAGGAGGTATCAGAAGCTGAAGTCCATGATGTTCCAGGAGATGAATATCAGAAACCTATGGCATTCCAGGCTTAAGGACCGCATGATTGGGACTTCCCTAGTGGTCCAGTGGCTGAGACTCTGTGCAGAGGGTGCAGGTTTGATCCCTGATCAGGGAACTAAGATCCCATATGTGACCCCCCCCCAAAAAAAAAAGAAAAGGAAAAAGAACCACAGGAGCAATGCCCCAACCTGTGACTCCTCTGATGGACATTTGATGACGTTAGAGATTAGAATTCCTATATATTCTGTTTCTTCTGACTGTGTGAATATGGACAGGCTATTTTAATTCCGTGACCTTCATCTGGGAGCTGGATATGGTTGAGTTGTGAAGAATGGGAATAAAGTTTATGAAACATCTCACAAGAAACACATGGTCTGTTCACAGTAACTTTACTGTCTTTATTTTATGTGAATGTGTTTGAACTTCTGGTTGATATGTCTTAGCAAAATATTATGCTAATAATTACTGGGAAATCCCACTGCAAGTTATGGGGGCACCGTACCAAGGAGTGTGGAAGCTTATTTCTGTGCACACATGAGTTAACAGAAGAGATATTGTAAAACCATTCTTTGATAATTGACCCTGGGTCATTACTTGATACAAAACAATTACTCTGGAGCCTCGTTATAAAACGGCCCATAGAATTGGGTGTAAGGAGGGTCTTGGACCCTGGCCAAAGTCATTTTAAATGCTGGAAATACCAGAGAGACTCAGGGCTAATACTTTTCTAACAAGGGTGTCAGACATAAACTTGTAGTGGGTAATGATCATTTGTTGACAATCTAGTGTGCATCAGACTCCATATTGGGTATTTTATATGTGTTATCTGGCTCTTTTTAATCTTAATGCCACTTTGTGGTTGGTTACTTTTTCATTTTTTTCTTTGTTTCTGCCTGAGAAAACACAATTTTAGAGAAAATTATGTAATCTTCTTTAGGATTTGGAAGGATAGAGCCAGAATTTGCATCCAGGAGTGTCATCATTCTTTTGTACGTGATCCAATGATTTGACTTTCCTTGAACTTAGGTAAACCGGAGAACCAGTCTTGGTACTGTGGATATTTAAAGTCAATGGGTCCTGAACACCTACATATCCAAATCCTGCCTTTCTTTCTTTTTAGGTCAGGATCGCAGTGAAGCCACTTTGATAAAGAGGTTTAAAGGTGAAGGGGTCCGGTACAAGGCCAAACTGATTGGAATTGATGAGGTTTCCGCAGCTCGGGGAGACAAGTTATGCCAAGACTCGATGATGAAGCTCAAGGTACCGTGCCAACATTTTGCTTTAAACAGTGCACATTTGATATGACCAAGAGGGAAAAATGATTACAATCACTCTGGTAAACCTATTTTTATTTCTTCACATACTGCTATACTACTTAGTATCCTGGTGACTCACTGCATTTATATATTGGGAGGATATGTCACTCATTTAGCAAATATTTATTAAGCATCTCCTATGTGGATGTGTTTTGCTACTCCATGTTTTGCAGTTATTGATATGATAAAAACATATCACATTTAATTCAATTGTATCTTCATTGTGTGGTTCCAACAAAAATAAAAGTACCAAATCATCAAATCCTACAGTCACTCAATGTTATAGATTTTTCTACTTTATTTTTTAATAACTTTTCTATATCCTACCATATGATGAATGGTAGATTTGATTTTATGTTAATATAATGGTAGATGAAAGATTTTATGTTAATAAAACTGATTTTATTCATCCTTGTAATTTTTTAAAATTTATTTATTATTTTAATTGGAGGCTAATTACTTTACAATATTGTAGTGCTTTTTGCCATACATTGACATGAATCCACCACGGGTGTACATGTGTTCCCCATCCTGAACCCCCCTCCCACCTCCCTCTCCATCCCATCCCTCAGGGTCATCCCAGTGCACCAGCCCTGAGCTCCCTGTCTCATGCATCAAACCTGGACTGGCGATCTATTTCATATATGATAATATACATGTTTCAATGCTATTCTCTCAAATCATCCCACCCTCGCCTTCTCCCACAGAGTCCAAAAGTCTGTTCTTTACATCTGTGTCTCCTTTGCTGTCTCGCATATAGGGTTATCGTTACCATCTTTCTACATTCCATATATATGCATTAATATATTATATTGGTGTTTTTCTTTCTGACTTCACTCTCTATAACATCTTCCGGTTTCATCTACCTCATTAGAACTGATTCAAATGCGTTCTTTTCAAAAGCTGAGTAATATTCCATTGTGTATATGTACCATAGCTTTCTTATCCATTCGTCTGCAGATAGACATCTAGGTTGCTTCCATGTCCTGGCTATTATAAACAGTGCTGTGATGAACATTGGGGTACACGTGTCTCTTTCCCTTCTGGTTTCCTCAGTGTGTATGCCCAGCAGTGGGATTGCTAGGTCATAAGGCAGTTCTATTTCCAGTTTTTTAAGGAATCTCCACACTGTTCTCCATAGTGGCTGTACTAGTTTGCATTCCCACCAACAGTGTAAGAGGGTTCCCTTTTCTCCACACCCTCTCCAGCATTTATTGTTTGTAGACTTTTTGATAGCAGCCATTCTGTCTGGTATGAAATGGTACCTCATTGTGGTTTTGATTTGCATTTCTCTGATAATGAGTGATGTTGAGCATCTTTTCATGTGTTTGTTAGCCATCTGTATGTCTTCTTTGGAGAAATGTCTGTTTAGTTCTTTGGCCCATTTTTTTCTTGGGTCATTTATTTTTCTGGTATTGAGCTGCTTGTGTATTTTTGAGATTAATTCTTTGTCAGTTGCTTCATTTTCTATTATTTTCTCGCATTCTGAAGGCTGTATTTTCACCTTGCTTATAGTTTACTTCATTGTGCAAAAGCTTTTAAGTTTAATTAGGTCCCATTTGTTTATTTTTGCTTTTATTTCCATTATTCTGGGAGGTGGGTCTCCTTGTAATTTTTATTAATATTCCCCACATACCTTATAATAAAGGGAAAATATTTTTTTAAGTGATGTGTAATTAGATATTGGTATTTGAAGATAATACAAAGAGATTTCTGATTTTAAATGCTTTATAGAAGCCTTTCCTTGAGAAATCTAAGAAATTGGGAAAAATTTTAATATACAAAATAAGAAAATTATATTATTAAGTAGCCTTTAAAACCATACAAAATCATATATTGTCTGTTCCCAGATTCCAGTCTCCATGTAGTCTGTGCTTCTTTTTTAAAGAAAAGTAATATAAAATATTAGAAAAATTATTTAACAAGAAATCTATGAGTATCATATACACTTAAGATCTATAATTTAATTCCTTTTTTGATTATAGAATTCAAAAAAAATGCTGTGTAAAAAGTTTGAAAATACAGAAAAGTGTAAGAAGGAAAATTAACTTATAATCGCACTACACAAAGAAAATCAATATCAACATTTTTGTGTTATTAACAGTCTTTGTATTTTTATATACATTTGTGTATATATATGTGAATCATATGCATATATGTAGTGTAATTTGAATGACCATTTATAGTTTCATATCTTGTTTTCTTCCATACCTAATAATATACATCATATACATTTTTTTCATATTTTCAAGTAGTCCCTGAGGATACAACTTGGTCAATATAATTTTTTTAATGTAAGAAAAAGGGAAGGAAAAAAAGGCTGGCCAAGTGCCTAGTAATATTATATGGAACAGTGTCTATAAAATGAACTCTTTGCCTTTTCTTTGATAAATGTTTAATAAGGCACAGTTATTATTTTTGTTT
Organism: Bubalus kerabau; assembly: GCF_029407905.1. Lineage (NCBI taxonomy): Eukaryota > Metazoa > Chordata > Mammalia > Artiodactyla > Bovidae > Bubalus > Bubalus kerabau. The sequence continues at coordinate 89,507,922 of NC_073629.1, forward strand.
ATATTGTACACATTTTCTCAATGGTTTATTTTAACATGTGTATCAGATTCTAAGACTCCTTGTAGTCTAGCTATAGGAATCATTCTTTTTAAAAACTCTTAATTTTCTAAACTGTATCCATTACTTTCTTTTTATTTTTTTAAGCTGTTACAAAGCAAATTTTATTTTAATATTTATAAATCTACCAGAAGGCATACCAGAAAATGTATAAAAGATGTTAAAATCACGAGTTCACAGATTGCCTCCTTGGAAGAGGTTAATGTATCTTTTTATGAAAAGAATAATTAAACGATGTTATGAGATTTTAGGACAGTCTAATAATGAGCCCCCTTCTTCTGCCAAATTCAAATCTGGGTGATAAGTAGACAAAGGAGTCCAACAGGAAGAACTCTAAATTTCAGCTTTATGACTGATAAATGTTGGTCTGGAAGACATGATACAGCTACACAGCCACAAGGCATCTTTGAAGAAGACAGGCTGGTCAGTGGGTCTGTGGGACAGTTGGCTAACTGCAGACCTCCCTGTTCACCCCCCACTGCCCTAGAGCAGCACTGTGACCCAGGTGTGAGATCACCTCAGAACTCACCCTCTCTACCGGCAGGTGGATTTTAGAGCGAGAACCCAGAGGAGACTGTGCCAAGCCTGCTTCCCCACTGAGACTCTAATCAAGGATGGGGATAAAGGCCAGGACCTTAATTCTTGGTGAAGTTGGTCCTTACTGAGTATGAGGCCAGGCAGGTGAAGATGTGCTTTTGACAAATATGAATTAAAAGACATCAAGAAAATCTCCAGGGACTGGTTCTCACCCAGAGCTACAAGTCTGCTGAGGACAAGAAAGAGGCTGAGGCATCCTCACTCAGCATCCTGATAGATAGCATTCAGCAGGCGTGAGTCATAGACCACCTCACTGGCCATCTGCCTCCATAGAAGCATAGAGGTCTCAGCGGGTGTGAGGCAGGAGTTGGCTTCTGTGCCCTGAAGTTCTCCCTAAAGATTAACATTCACACAGGCTAGCTGGACCAGCCTGGTTATGACTGCTAAGCTCGTGTGTGTGTGTGTGTGTGTGTGTGTGTGTGTGTGTGTGTCTTGGTTACCTGCAGTAAAGTGTCCCACCTGTCACCCCTTGTAACCAAGTGGTCCCCAAACCCCTGAGGCTTGGTCTGACCATAACACACTCCTGCCAGATGCTCTGAACTTGAGGAGAGTTCTTGGTTTCCAGACAACTGTCTTTCATTATTTGCAAGTTGCAGAGAAGAATGTTGACATTTCCGCTCCCAGTGGTGTTCCTTTAGGAAGCACAGAAACATAAATGATCGATTCTCCATTTGGCTACCGGCCCAGGAAAGAAAGACAAAGAAGTAAAAAATGTCTGTTAGCCTTGAAAAAAGGCCCACTTGTTCATGTCAGGCCATATGAGAAATTAAAAAAAAAAAAAATTCTGTTTGCTAGACTCTCTGACGCTGGTGCCTGTTGTAGAAGTTTTTCTCTTGGATTATAGAGATTTAAGAGGGGATTCATAATGTGAGTTTGCGTGAGCCATTGCCTGTCTACCAGCGAAGCTTCATTGTCATTTTATTTTAATTTAGTCAACAGAACACTTTTATATATATTATCCCTTTTGATCTTGTGAGGTAGCTATTAGCCTCCTTGTTTGTAAGTAAGAAATCTGAGGCTCACGGAAGTTATAGGATTTGCCCCAGAGCCTTCATTTTAATCTGGAATAAGCCCAGAATTCATACCCAGATCTCCAGATGTCTCGTGTTTGATAGGATATTGTTAAGTGCTTCCTTCTATTCTGTTTTGTATCTGCACTGAAATGTATCTTGGTTGCCCAGCTAGATTTTTAAACCCCTACCTGTAAGCTACTACACGGTAGCCCCCCATCATTAACTTACAAAGTACTCACCTCTCAGAGGTATTGGGCAAAATGGTGTCTCATAAAGACAGTGCCTAGAAGACTGATTGCAGAGCCTGAAGTGAATGTATTAGTCAAGGTCCTATAGGAAACAGTCACCCCAGCTAGGTCAGATGAGGATACTTTAATGAAGGAGCAACTCATGCAGGGTGGTTAAGGTAGCAAATGGGCTGGTGAGGCACCAGAAACTAGAAACAGTAAGAAGCTGTTCCCACCCCAAGGAGAGATGTATTAACTGGAACCCAGATAGGTGGGGTTGAGGAGGAAGTCCCCTTGCCAAACACAAATATAGCTACTGCTGGAGACTGTAGAACAGGGATGGGAAGGAAGCAAAAAGAAACACCCGGACCTCTCTACTTCCCCCGCTCTGACGTCCTATCCGTGCCCTCTTTGGTGGAATCCAGAGGACGGGATGCTCAGAGGACCTGAAAGTGCAGGGCTCAGGGCCCAGTCTCTGGGTGTAAAGCGAGGAAGATATCTGTATTCCCTTCTTAACTGGGAAAAAGTGAAACTTACGATGAGTTTCCCCCCAGAGACTGCAGAGCTGATTTAACTCCTAGGGCTGAGATTGGAGACCAGGTTTAGTTCATGGATCTTTCTGGAATAGCGTTCTAGATTTTCAGCACTTCAGGCCTGCAGCCTGTTGTGTGGGCTCGCCTGCTGGACGTGTTCCCTGGGGATCACAGTCATCCCATCATGGGCATGCACCCCGCTGCGTGAGGTTTCAGTTCTCTCCTATGCAGCATCTTATCGGACTCCAGTGGCAATCCCTGACTGGACAGGTCCATCCTGCCTGGTGTGCCTGACCCCGTCTGTGTGCATACATTCCTCCAATAAGATGCTACCTCAGTGTGACTCCCTCAGAGATGCCTGCATCAGTCGTTTCACACAGCACCCAGCACATGGCGTCACTTCACAGTATCAGGATTGGCACCAGTGGTGATGGGCAGTCAAGTCTGCTAGCTCTCCCTGCTTGCTGCACCCCGTGATAAGTGCAGTAAGTGCGGTTTGCTCTTGTTAAAAGTACGAGTAATCGCACTTTGAGTTCTCCTTCACTACTGCATCTGGAAGCTGGGGGTTCCACCTTTTTTTCATCCATGCTACCCCATGGAACCCTGCCATAGGAAGGGACCCTAACATTAAAATTCAAAAGATTGCTGTTGGAATTCCCTCTATGTCTTTTTAGTCCCTCGAGGTTTGGGGCAGTCACTTGACCCCCTGACCTTATTGTTTGTCATATGTAAAATAAGGGAGGTAATTCTTCCTTCCTAGGATTGTGGGGTGAGCTAAATTATGTCACATGTAAGAGAATTCCTTCCACTTGGTAGATACCCAGAAAACACCTCACTCTCATTTCCAGGTTCCCAACAATGACTTCGTAGGCCAGGTGGCTAAACACAGAAACCCCAAAAGACACCTACATCTGTGTCTTCTAATTCTCCAACCAGGCCTGTCACCTGATCCTCTGTCAGTTCTACAAAACACCATGGGGAGGTGTGACCCTGCGGCAGGCTGTCTGGCAGCAGACTTACTTGGACTTCAAGTAGTTTTTTCAGGGCTTGACTCAGGGTTGTGTCTCACAGGAGAAATGTGCTTGGTAAAATTGGAGTTTATTTTCCCCAAAGATTGTACCACGTGCATCATCCTCTTTTGTATTTGTCCTGGGAAGCTGTATCACAGCAGTCCCAAGCAGAAATGCTCTCAAACATGCTCTTTCCATCCCTCTTTATCTGCAGCCACATTCTACCAGGGAATTCTTGGAACCATTTGGAACAAGAAGTGAAGGGGAGCATTAGCTAGTCAGCATCACTGTGTGTTGGGAATTAGTGCTGTTTGTTGTTAGGTAATTCCAAGAGCTGGGGGTTGTTAGGACTGTTTCGGAGATGGGGTCGTTGAAGCTACTCTTTATGACTAGAGGAACTGTGATATCTTCACGTTGGAAGGACTCAAACAAGAAAGAGAGGCTCCCTGCCCATTGCCACAGTCCTTCCAATGCCTCTCTTTATAACAGGGCTACTTCTTATTCTCTCTTTTTCGTACTTCTGGATCCTGAAGTTGAAGGTCAGGCTGCAGAGGGATGGCAGCATCAGTTACTTTTCTCCAAATCAAACTAAGAACACATATTTCAAAGTCAAGGTTTTCATAGATTCAAAACCTAGATTGTTCACTACTTGAGTGAGCGGAGAGTCACTTCACTTGTTTGAGTGCCTTTTTTATTCCAGTCTCCATTCTTGACACTGGGCACACAGAATGAATAAAACAGAGTTCCCATTGTGCCCGTTGAGCTTTTGTCCTATTGGACAGAGGCAGTCAACAAATGAATATACAGTATGCCAGAGGGTACCATAAGGGAAAAAGATGCAGGGAGAAAGATCAGATGCAGTTTGGAGTGGAGGGTGGCAGGGTCAGAGACAGCATCTTTGCTTGGGTGACACTGAAGAGAAATAAGAACTACCCCTGGGATTGCAAAAGCATACTCTGAGCCTTTTCCCATGGCCATAAAACCATCTCTCAGTGAATTTATGGGAAAGCAAGCAGCACATTGAGGAATCTAGAGACCTTTGAACAGGAGGAGGGGTTAAAAACACAGAGGGCTTCGGTTGGAGTAAGTCACCCTGTAACTATGTAAAGGGCAGTCACTGGAGGAGGGATCTTATGTCAGTGGGTACATCCCTAAAGGTCAAAGGAGGAACACCAGGTAGGATTACAGGAAAGAAATCTGGGCTTATTAGAATGAAGAGAGATGTAAGGAAGTAATGACTCTTGCACCAAGAGTCTTGAAAGTGGATGTGTGGTCTCAACTTTCTAACCAGTTCTCTGTACTGTCTTGGAACTGTCTACCCAGCTTATCGAACATTATTTTTCGATAAGAAAAATGTCAGTTGAGAAATTTAGACTGATTACTTTGAAGGTTTCCTGTGACTCTAACATTCTGTACATCTGTATGTCAGAGGTGCCCGAGGATGAATGAGTGACTCCCGAGGGAGTGAATTTCTTGTTACTGGTTCCCAAACAGAAACTGGGCCACAAATGCTAAGGGTTGGTTATGACATCCTACAGTGTACCAAGCACTGTACTAGGCACTTTCCATGCGTTTTCATTTTCTCAAACATGCAAGAGAAGTATTTACATTCAAGGAAGTAGAGCTAGGAGTTAAGTCATTTGTCCAAGATTACAGCCAGAAGTATAATCCAGATGTTTCGATTCCATAGACTATTTCCAGTACCCAAAGTGAGTATAATCACACAACCTTAAGAGAGTGCTCCTTCCTTGTGCTGGTCATACCGCTGACTCTGTTCCATAACATGCTGTGCTAAGAACAACGCAAAGGACTTTTTTCTCTTGGGAATATGAAATCATTATTATTTTAGACTTTCCTACTCTGAAAAAAGCCCAGCATGATTACTGGTGAAAGATGGACTTAATCTCCCCTTCTGTGGAAGCTAGAAGGGATGAAGGGGTTAGAAGCTTCAAAACACCTAATGCAGAGTCTGCAACAGTCCTAGAGCATAAAGCCCCTGAATGTCCTCATCCTCTGAGTTGTACCCTACCTAGAATGATGCCCGTGAAAAGTGAATTGAAAGTGAAAGCCTCTCAGTCGTATCTGACTTGGCAACCCTAAGGACTATACAGTCCACAGAATTCTCCAGGCCAGAATACCGGAGTGGGTAGCCTTTCCTTTCTCCAAGGGATCTTCCCAACCCAGGGATCAAACCTAGGTATCCTTCATTGCAGGCAGATTCTTTACCAGCTGAGCCACAAGGGAAGCCTGTGCTTGCCTATAATTGGCCACCACAGAGGCTAATTTAAGAAGCAAGTGTTTTTACTCTTAACTTGCATTGTATCAACTTTGGAGGGGACTCTTGATAGCACATTCATATCATAATAATCTCTTAAATGCCTCCCACCCTCCAGGGACTATCCTAGGTACTAGAGAGAGAATCGTGAGCAGAGTAACATACCCACCTTTTGTGACATTTACCTTCTAATTGACTCATACACATATCTTCAGTATTTTACAAAAAAAATTGGTAAAGTGTGGAAACAGGTTTTTGAGAAATAGAAGCTCTTGGTAGGTGCTTTTCTGGAAAGCACAAGAATGATTGGGAAAATGGTAGAAGAACATACAAAATGTGTGGGTAAGGACTCAAGCCATAGGCAGATGACGATCACATTTTTCTAAACAGACTTGAGACATGCAGTCTGGCAATATTTTTTCTTTTCTTTTTAATCTCTATAATTAATTCATATGAAAAGTTTTTTCCAGAAGTATGAAATTAAAATCACATTTAGGAACATATCCCATGACTCATCTTTATTTAAAAGGTTAAAACCATATCTAATACAAAACCCAGAAAAGATCTTAACAAGAAAACCATATTGTGTTTATCCTAGGATCTCAAATTCTGAGCTGACTATCTAGGCACAAAGTAGGCACTCTGTAAATCTTGGTTTGCCCAATGAATTTAAGTTCAGATATTTGTTTATACAGTTTTTGAGCAGTGAGGACAAGTGTTACCCTAAAACATCAAGAGGATGCAAGCCCATTGGGAAAGATAGAATGGAAGTGGGGAGGAAAAAGAGTGTGCATGATTGGTGGCATTCGTTCATGGTATCTGACATGCCTTTGGGACCAGAAGGAATTTTCAAATGAAAACACTAAAGTAAAAACACATCCTTCTTTTCAACAGGGCGTTGTTGCTGGCGCTCGTTCCAAAGGAGAACACAAACAGAAAATCTTTTTAACCGTCTCCTTTGGAGGAATCAAAATCTTTGATGAGAAGACAGGGGTAAGTAAAAGAATCACATGGCATGGTGAAATTGAATCCATTGACAGATGTGCCCTTAAAAGCCTCCGCTCTTCTAGGCAGGAATATCAAACAAGCATAAAAACACGTAAAGCAACTGACAAACTTGATCAACTGTGATCGTTCATCAAAGGGAGGCCCTTCCCTGACTTGGTCACAGTATGACTGCACCGCGTTTCTTACAGTGTAATTGGGATAAAAGTGTCACACAGTCCTGGTAATGCAATGGGAGATTGATGTGCTTTGAAGAGCAGTGGGTAATGTGGCAGTTTAAGTTAAATTTCCTGTGTGTTGGCAACTTTAATGACATACGTCCTAGAGGGAGATGTACGGGGGTCTTTTGACTTGGTCAAAGCATTCAGACTCTCTTGAATTGAACCTGTGGCACCTTGCAATTGGTGTCATCAAAAAGAATAAATGGAGTTTTCAATGTTAAAAAAAAAAAAATCTATTACTGCATGATGGGGAAATGTAAGGGCTGATCTGTTTGTTGAACCCACTGAAGATGTGGTTTGTATTTTCATCCACCTCCTGGCAGCAATTAGCTCCTAGGTTTATCCCCAGGACTTGCCTAGCATTGTTGACCCTGTTAGTTGATGGTAAGGGAAAAAGAGAAAAGCTTTTTATAATCTGTTTTGTCCAGAGAGCAAGAGTCAGATGGACATGATTTTCTTTTATTCACTCAGTGCTTTATAGCTTCAAACATACTTCCACTTATATCACCTCCTATGAACTTCACAGGTAGTTTATCAAGCATTGTATAAACAATACTCATTAACCAAGCTACTTAACCTTGTCATTTTGCATTACAAAATTTCCCCCTTTGTTCTGACTCATATTAAGAGACCATAAGGTTAGTAGGATGATAATTCAATAGTAAAAAAAAAAAAAATTATTTTCTTGAAGAAAGGTTACTCCTGATTAGTAATAGCACAGACACGCCATGGCCTCTTGGGATCCTGGGTAACACACAGAGGGCAGAGAGCTTTGGAATTGTAGAAACTTGAAGGATATTATTCATCCTTTATCATCCTTCATGGGAGGGAACGAAGTAATGTGGATCATGCCTAACTGAGAGATACTTTCACAAGGATTCATATACCCCAATATATGTCATCATCTCCAGTCTTCCCAAGTCCACACCTGCCCATCACCATGACACTGGCGTCACCAAAGGGACAGAAATGACAGGGATAGAGTATCAGATACTTGATCTTGTCTATCTTACTTTTTATTCTTGTGTTTTGGGGTCCTGCTATTCCATCAAGTATCCCACCATCAAATAGTCCTAATCACCAAACTTTAGCTATTGAGTAGAGGTAATTTATATTCTTTACTTTATCTAAATCCTCACTCAAGGGTGGCTAAACTGGCCCCAAAGAAAGATACCACCAAACCTTGAAATGTGATTTTTGATTCTTTCTTTGGACACACACAAAAAAAATACCTGAAAAATCATCATTTCGGCTAAAAGCCATTTGGCTTTGTGGAGGAGAAAAATGTCATATCCTAGTAGAGATTCAGGATGAAGGCAGAATTAAATGTTATCTGTCTGACTTAGTCTGCTGACTTACCTTAGGCTCTTACCTTAGGGCTTTTGCAACCATAGCTTGTTCATTTGTCTTAACACAAGTCTAGGGAAGACTGGTAGAGAGGGCTGAACATTTAAGCCTGAAGTAGAGGTGAGTGTGGGGCAAGGCACTCTGAATTAGTAGGGTTGATCTCTCCAAGGACTTGTTCAGTGTTCTGTGTGACTAAGGGAACAGAACCAAGACTTGGTGATAGACGTTTCTAGGAAGCAGTTTCAGTTTATGAGGAAGAAGAGTTTCCCACAGGTCAGAGCTGTTCAGCATTGAGATGGACCACCTTCTGTGCAAGTGAGCACACCATCCTTTGGAGGATCCAAGCAACAGTCATACGATGGAGATATTGTGGAAGGAAGTCAAGTAGAAGATGAGGTGTTGACCGAAGTCACATCTTAGTTGATTCCCCAGACTAGTTTTGATCGTCCGGTTCTCCTTTAAATCCATCCCTATTGGATGTGACTTATCTTCAGATAACTGGAGGGTTTTGAGCATGAACAATTTACTAAACTGTTGTCACTGCCCAGCAGAGACCCAACTGAATTTTGCAGAATAAGAGTCTCCGTGGTGTTTTGTCCTACTTAGCAAAGAAGTGGAAAACTGGGTCTTTTTCATTTGGAATGACAAATTTTAGTTGTTTATCATGTCAGAAGTGTTCCTGTTCAAGCTTGGCTGTGCTAGTTTTTTCAAAACCAAGAAAAGAAACATTAGCAGAACGTGACAATAGCTAGAATTTTAAAAATCTAAAAGCTGTCAAAAATGTTTTGATCCCAATTAAAGAGACCCTTTGCAGCAATTTACACCTTGTCTTGAATTTCAAAGGGGTTCTTGATCCCAATCCTTATGTGAGTAAATTTTATTAGTAGTATGTTGCAGGAAATAAATCAATATCAAAAGCTGTCCATATGCTCAGATATCTAGGTATTGCTAATATATCAAAAGTATCAGTGAGAATGCAGAAAATGTCATAAATGAGCTCACTGTTACTAGTAATAGTAGGAACAATAGCAAATTAGGAGTAGAAATGATTTCATGTCAGTACGTTACTAGGTCCTCAAAGCAGACCAATGCAGGAGTGATGTCATCTTCATTTCACAAATAAGGAAACTGAAATTCTGGGATTATTCCTGATTTGACTGGAAACTCAAATCAGACCTTCCAATCCCAAATCCTACGTCTTTCCAGGGAAACTCACTAGCTTTCTTCTCTCCTCATTTACAATTTTATTCTACCATATTATTATTATGTGTGCCATTAAAAATCATAAATATTGCAGGAGCCTAAAGTTAAGTCTGTTTCTCGGGATAGAGGGCAGTGGTCTGATTCAACTTTTCAAGATAATACCACATTCTGTTGCCAGTCACAAAGCTTGTTCACTTAGTTTAGCTGGCACTGATTTGTCACTATTATGCGCATCATTTTATGCATATTATGTACATTACAGGAATTCTATGAAGTGCTATTATTAGCACCATTTTACAGATGAGAACACTGAGGCCCAAACAGTTTAATTATACAGTTCTCAAATGGCAGACCTGAGATTCAAACGCAGATAGTCCCGTCCAAAGACCTTGGTGCTAGTAAGGCACAACTAATAATTACACATTTTTCTTAGTATTTGGACTCCTAAAACAGAAACATTATAAACTAGGTGGCTTATAAACAACAAACATTTATTTCACAGTTCTAGAGGCAGGAAAGTCCAGGATCCTGGTCCCAGGATTTGGTATCTGGTGAGAGCCCACTTTCTCGTAGATAGTGCCTTTTTGCTGTGTCCTTTCATGGTGTAAGAGGGAGAGGGGGAGGATGCTTTCTAGGGCCTCTTTTATAAGGGCACTAATCCCATGTATCAGGGTTCCACCCTCACGACCTGATCACTTTCCAAAGGCCCCACCTCCTAATATTAATGCCATCAGAATTTCAGCGTATGAAATTTAAGTGCACGCTCAGAGTAGGACATGACTGAGGCGACTTAGCAGCAGCAGCAGCAGACCACAGCAATCTCAAAGTTTATAAGTGATTTCCTTTCATATGTATGAGAGCAGATCCAGCATTATCCCTGTTCCACTGTCATCATTATTCACTTTCATTTTAATGAGCTTTCCTGAGTGAAGATACTAGGGGTGGCGTTACCATGGGACTGTCTTGTGGGGAGAATGTTGGCAGGGTACCCACTGGTCACCATGTGGTCAGGAAGGACCGCAGGGGATGCTTGTTCTGTGCTGCATGATGCTCTGTTTCCTGGGGATTCAAAGATGAAGAAGATGTGTCCTTGTCCCTGAGATGTTCACAGTTTGGTGGTGAAACCAGACTCACAAAATGAACTGACACGTGCTGAGACACAGGTGTGAATGGAGTCGTCAGTACTCAGGGGATGCAGATAGAGCTTTGCTTGAGATAATCAGGAAAGTTTTCACAGAAAATGGCGCACTGATTTAGCCATGGAGGAGTGAATTGGAGAGGACCAGATAAGCAAGTAAGGGAAGAGAAAAATGTATGTCTAAATGCACAGATGTCTAAAGGAGAAAGGTGTGTGTGTGCACGCACATGTGTTCATTCTTTCCTTCAGGAAATATTTATTGAACATGTCTATCAACACACAGGTTAACAAGGCTGTGTATTTTTGTTCATCACTCTTATATATCTGGTTAGCACTTGAAGTCCACATAGTAGGTGCTCGGTAGTACCTATTGCACACAAACTAAAATGACTTAATGATCATGAATCAGCAGGTGTACGCAGAACAACTAGGGTGTAACACGGGAGAGGTGGAGAGTGGCTCAAAATTGAATATTGTCCCTCATAATAGAGGGGTGATGATGTTTTAAATGCAATGGCTGCACTTACATTTCAGGACTGATTTAATCTCTTATTCTTCAGTGAAAACCAGATATTACGCTTGCTTCTATCTCATCAAAAGTAGGACTGTTCTCCCTTTATTTCTAACAGAATGTTTGGAATGGACTTGGGGAGAGCAGCTGAGGTGGAGCAAAGGAAAGTGGTCCTAGGGAGGGAGACAAGGAGGATGAAGGGGCTACAAAGCAGGATGCTGGGACCTGGAATACCCGTGTCATCCTGAGAGCTGCTGAAGCAGTACACAGGACACTCAGGGACTGGATATGATGATTAGCCTCTAAGCAAGACCATATGGTCTATAGCAGGTCTGTAGACAGGCTTTCGTGATCCTGTCTCATTTGATACCCAACAATTCTTCGAGGTTTTATTACCCTCCTTTTACAGATGGAGCTTCCCTGGTGGCTTAGACAGTAAAGAAGCTGCCTGCAATGTAGAAGACCCAGGTTCAATCCCTGGGTTGAGAACATTCCCTGGAGAAGAGAATGGCTACCTACTCCAGTATTCTTGCCTGGAGGAGAATTCCATGGACAGAGGAGCCTGGCAGGCTACAGTCCATGGAGTTGGACATGACTGAGTGACTAAAAGTTTTACAGATGAGTCATCTAAAATATAAGTAGAGTGTGTGGCTTGCCTGAGGCTACACTGAGTAGCAGAAATTGAGTTTCAATTCACATTTGTAACTCCTAAGCTTGTTCTGTTTCTTTTACCCCAGAGATTCTCCACTTGACTGGTTCCATACCCATAAGGGCTGCTTTGGAACTTAATGTAGGCATTTCGGGTGTTCACAACTTTTGGGGAAGGGGGTGCTGATATAGGAATTCACTAGAGGCAAGGATGCTAGACACTCCACAATGTACAAGACATTCACACACACAAACATTTCCTGGCTACATGAATTTAAATGCCTTACCACACTTTCATGTATGTGAAAATTTTATTTATAATTATCTGAATGTAAAACCCAACTCTACAAATAAAAAAGTAACTTCATATTCACAATAGTGCATTTTGCAGAGTGCAACTAAACAGAAAGATGAGCTTTGTTTTGTTGGAAACTTACCAAGAGTTGGTCATCACTTTAGAAAACCACCCCCCTGTGACTGCTCTTCATATTAAGTCTACAATAGGGCAAAGCTCTATCAGTTCCATGTCTAGCTATTATGTTCACAGTTCGGCTCAGTTCAGTTGCTCAGTTGTGTCCGACTCTTTGTGACCCCATGGACTACAGCTTGCCAGGCCTCCCTGTCCATCACCAACTCCTGGAATTTACTCAAACTCATGTCCATTGAGTTGGTGATGCCATCCAACCATCTCATCCTCTGTCATCCCTTTCTCCTCCTGGCCCTCAATCCTTCCCAGCATCAGGGTCTTTTCAAATGAGTCAGCTCTTCGCATCAGGTGGCCAAAGTATTGGAGTTTCAGCTTCAACATCAGTCCTTCCAATGAACACCCAGGACCGATCTCCTTTAGGATGGACTGGATAGATCTCCTTGCAGTCCAAGGGACTCTCAAGAGTCTTCTCCAACACCACAGTTGAAGAGCATCAATTCTTCAGCGCTCAGCTTTCTTTACAGTCCAACTCTCACATCCATACATGACCACAGGAAAAACCATAGCCTTGTCTAGACGGACCTTTGTTGGCAAAGTAATGTCTCTGCTTTTTAATATGCTGTCTAGGTTGGTGATAATTTTCCTTCAAAGGAGTAAGCGTCTTTTAATTTCATAGCTGCAGTCACCATCTGCAGTGATTTTGGAACCACAAAAAATAGTCAGCCACTGTTTCCCTTTCTATTTGCCATGAAGTGATGGGACTAGATGTCATGATCTTTGTTTTCTGAATGTTGAGCTTTAAGCCAACTTTTTCGCTCTCCTCTTCCACTTTCATCAAGAAGCTCTTTAGTTCTTCTTCACTTTCTGCCATAATGGTGGTGTCATATGCATATCTGAGGTTATTGATATTTCTCCTGGCAATCTTGATTCCAGCTTGTGATTCCTCCAGCCCAGCATTTCTCATGATGTACTCTGCGTATAAGTTAAATAAGCAGGGTGACAATATACAGCCTTGACATACCCCTTTTCCTATTTGGAACCAGTCTGTTGTTCCATGTCCAGCTCTAACTGTTGCTTCCTGACCTGCATACAGATTTCTCAAGAGGCAGGTCAGGTGGTCTGGTATTCCCATCTCTTGAAGAATTTTCCACAGTTTATTGTGGTCCACATGGTCAAAGGCTTTGGCATAGTCAATAAAGCAGAAGTAGATGTTTTTCTGGAACTCTCTTGCTTTTTCGATGATCCAGTGGATGTTGGCAATTTGATCTCTGGTTCCTCTGTCTTTTTTAAAACCAGCTTGAACATCTGGAAATTCACGGTTTACGTATTGCTGAAGCCTGCCTTGGAGAATTTTGAGCATTACTTTACTAGCGTGTGAGATGAGTGCAATTGTGCGGTAGTTTGAGCATTGTTTGACATTGCCTTTCTTTGGCATTGGAATGAAAACTGACCTTTTATCTGGACTTATTTGACTCTTCTTTAAAAATGTCAAATATAAAGGAAAGTTACTGTTCAGTTGCTAAGTTGTGTCCAATTCTTTGTGACCCCATGGACTGCAGCATATCAAGCTTCCCTGCCCTTCACTATCTCTCAGAGTCTGGTCAAACTCATGTCCATTGAGTCAGTGATGGCTGAATGCTTTCTTAAACCAAAATTTATTCATTAATTATAAGAAGGCTCATTGTCATTATGTTCTTCGTTTGCAGTTGTAACTAAGCCTTTATATATAGAAACACATTATTTTTTGATCAGAAATCGTCTTATTTATCCTTTGCGTTTTAATTAGGACATTTTGATTTGCTTAAACTTTATGTGTGTAGTTAGATTATATAATCATTTCCAGACAATACAGTAAGATACAAGATACTGTTATATAAAAAGGAGATTTTTCATCAGATAAAGTTAAGAATCTGTGTATAGATCATTCTGCCATTTTCTTTGGTTTATTCATTTCACAAATACTTATTAAGGGAAAAGGACATTCTACATGCTGGGTGGGGATGAACTAGCCTGAAACCTTTTCTTCAAGAAATCTACAACCTAGGAGGTAAGACATATATAATTAAAAACTGAAAGCAAGAGTAACAAGAGAAAAATGCAAAGTGATCATGAGAGTTCAAAAGAAGAAATTATGTCTTCCATCTGAAAAAAAAAAAAAAAGATATAGGACCAGAGGGTTGACCCTTGAAGAATGGGCAGAGTTTGAAGTTGAAGACATAAGAGGACCAGTGAGTGACCAGATGAAGGGAATTATGAGAAGTGTTTACTGAGGCCCTAGAATGAGAAAGCAATGAAGGAGGCCAGGTTTGGAGAAGAGAGATGGCCAGATATTCTGGATTGGAGGATGTGAGTTTGCTATCAATGAGATAAAACTGAGAAGGTAGGCAGGGCCCAGTTGGGAGACCTGGAATGTAAGACCAAAGAGCTTTGGTTGAATCAGGTCCATTACAGCTCAGTTATTATTCAGTGTATTCTATGGCCCTGAAGCTGCACTAGTTATACAGAGAGGTAAGTACATGACTGTAAGGTCATCCTTGACCTGTAAGTTGCCTTTGTGCAAATCAGGGGAAAATCCCTTTCTTTAAGGCTCACTGCCTGGGATGACTTTCGCTGGGAAATGGTTGCAATAATTAAACATATTTTTGATGACTGTGTGATGACTAGCTCCCCATAGAGCTGTGCAGTGCACCCCCTGCTCAGTGGAAGGTAGCAGATCTGGGAGCATCATCTGTGCATGAGCAGAATCTGTGGGTCCCGTCTTGCCATTTCTTGTACCCACCACACACTGCCCAGCTTTCAGGACTAGCTCAAGGAGACCCCTCCACTCTGCACATCCCTTTGCCCTTCATCACTCAGTGAATAACTCAAGGTCCAGTAATGTCAACAACACTAAGAACAGCAACACAGGACAATAGTGACCACGTATCAAGACCTTTCTTGGGCCAGGTACTTTATTAAACTAAGTGCTTTATGCATTTCATTCTCCAAGCAGGATTCATACTGGGTCTGTCTGAATCTACAGCCCACAGTCCTCACCACTGTGGTACTGGCAGCAGAGACTGGACAGAGCGGAAGGAGCTGCCTTGGATCTGCTCATGCCCAGCTATGTAGTCATAAAGCAGTGGTTTTTATGAATGACTTTGTACCTCTTTTGCTCATCTGTAAGATGGGGATAATCAAAGCACCTATGTTTTAGGATTGGTGCAAGATTAAATTTAATCACTTTTAATTTAATCATTTAAATTGTGATTTAATTTAATCACTTAAGACTTAGAATTGTGCCTGTTATAGTAAAAAGCTCTAGATATTAAATAATATTATATTATGAGTTCTATTAATAATAGAATAATAATAACAATCTATTGTCCTCTCTCTGATATGGGCTTTCTTGTGTCCTCCCCTCAGAATTAAGAAATCCTATCATATGCATCTTGCATCATCCTCTGCTCACCTTTTTCATAGCACGTGGTGGTCCGTATCAGAATGAGCTTACTCATGCTTCCATCAGACTGCAGGCTCCATGAGGTACCTGGTCTCATCCATTGCTGTGTCTGCAGGGTTTACCACAGGTCCTGGCAAGTGACAGAGATGTGAATGGCACATTGAAGGAAGGGAGAGGGGAGGAAGTCAGAGAGAGGTGGAAAGAAAGAGGAAAGGAAGGAAGAGAAAGTAGTGAATAAGGAAACTTATAACAAAATACTGATTGTCTGGGCTAGATATTGGAGCCCAAGATGCTGCATACCAAACAAAGATGCTAGTTTTGCCATGCAGGCAGTGAGCATGGAAAGAAATATGTACGTGGTTCAGAGTTCCTCAGTCCTAGGGTGTCAGGGATGGAAGGTCCCTTAGGCATTGACTCACCCACAAGTGAGTCATTTACAAGTGAAGCAATTCAGAACCCAAAGAGAGGAAGTGGCTCCTGAACCTCTTATTAAATGATGTGCAGAGCACCTAGGTTTGAACATCTCTCAGGACAGATCTGAGTCACTCCCTGCTGCTCACAAAACAGAAAGTGGACAGCATCCTCTTCCCTCCCTCCTCTTCCTCACTTTACCTTCCTGCCTCTGTGCTTTTTTCTCTTTCTGTCTCTACCAACTCCGTACTCTTTGCTCATTTGCTTCAATGTTCAGGCTTCAAACAGCCTGACAGCTGCCCCAGATCCATTTTAATATCAAAGAGAATGAACATCTAAGGGGAAAAATTGGGCCTCTGTATGTTCAGTGTCTTATTGGATGATATTGGATTTTAATTTATCACAATAAGAAATCAATTTATAGCTCAAAACCAACATATTTTTAAAAATTGGCCCTGTCAGGAAGCTGCCACTGTTAGATAATTTAGACAGGATAATTCATGACAGAGGAGAAAGGATGCTCGTATTACTCTGGAAAGTGAGAGCATGAATGTTGTCAAGCAGATTCGGTAAACTCAGAAATACACTGTCTTTCCCTTAATGAATCATTTTTATGAATTTTGGTCTTTAAGGAGATAAAGAGATCATATTCTCTGGGCTAGCTGCTTTTACATGTTTGGTCTCATTTAATTCAACCCCCTAAGAACTCAGCTACGTATTATTTTTCCCATTAAACAGATGGGGAAGCTGAGATAGAGAAGTAAAGGAATTTACACAAGGCCAAGTGACCAACAAATTAGAGAGCCAGGCACTAACTCTAGCCTGGCATGGTGCGAAGGCCCATGTTCTTGTCAGTGCCCAGCAGTGGTCTCTCTCCTTTTTATAAATTTAACTGGAGTTAAGTTGTCTTACAATGTTGTATTAGTTTCTCCTGTGCAGCAAAGTGAATCAGTTATACATAGATGTACATCCCCTCTTTGTCACCACGTAACATTGAGTGGAGTTCCCTGTGCTATGCAGTCGGTTCTCATTAGTTACCTGTTTTTTCTTAGTAGCGTATATATGTGAATCCCAATCTCCAAATTCATTCCTCTTGCCCGTTCTCCCATTGGTGCCCATACGTTTATTCTTTATGTCTGTGTCTCTATTGCTGCTTTTCACATACATTCATCTGTACCATTTTTCTAGATTCCACATATATGCATTAATATACGATATTTGTTTTTTCCTCTTTCTCACTTATTTCGCTGTGTATGACAGTCTCTAGCTCCATCCATGTCTCTGTAAATGACATAATGTTGTTCCTCTTTATGGCTGAGTAATATTCCATTGTATAAATGTGCCACATCTTCTTTATCTCTTTCTCTGTTGACGGACATTTAGGATGCTTCCACGCCTGGCTATCCTCTGTATTGAAGCCTCTTACACTGTTGGTGGGAATGTAAATTGATACAGCCACTATGGAGAACAATATAAAGGTTCCTTAAAAAACTAAAAATAGAATGACCATCAGTTCAGTTCAGTTCAGTTTCTCAGTCATGTCCAACTCTTTCTGACCCCATGGACTGCAGCACGCCAGGCCTCCGCGCCCATCACCAACTCCCAGAATTTACTCAAACTCGTATCCATTGAGTCAGTGATGCCATCCAACCATCTCATCCTCCGTTGTCCCTTTCTCCTCCCGCCTTCAATCTTTCTCAGCATCAGGGTCTTTTCAAATGAGTCAGTTCTTTGCATCAGGTGGCCAGGTATTGGAGTTTCAGCTTCAGCATCAGTCCTTCCAATGAATATTCAGGACTAATCTCCTTTAGGATGGACTGGTTGGATCTCCTTGCAGTCCAAGGGACTCTCAAGAGTCTTCTCCAACACCACAGTTCAAAAACATCAATTCTTTGGTGCTCAGCTTTCTTTATAGTCCAACATCCATACATGACTAATGAAAAATCATAGCCTTGACTAGATGGACCTTTGTTGGCAAAGTAATGTCTCGCTTTTTAATATGCTGTCTAGGTTGGTCATAACTTTCCTTCCAAGGAGTAAGCATCTTTTAATTTCATGGCTGCAATCACCATCTGCATGATTTTGGAGCCCCAAAAATTAAAATCTGCCACTGTTTCCTCTGTTCCCCCATCTATTTGCCATGAAGTGATGGGACCAGATGTCATGATCTTCGTTTTCTGAATGTTGAGCTTTAAGCCAACTTTTCCCCTCTCCTCTTTCACTTTCATCAAGAGGCTCTTTAGTACTTCTTCACTTTCTGCCATAATGGTGGTGTCATCTGCATATCTGAGGTTATTGATATTTCTCCTGGCAATCTTGATTCCAGCTTGTGATTCCTCCAGCCCAGCGTTTCTCATGATATACTCTGCATATAAGTTAAATAAGCAGAGTGACAATATACAGCCTTGATGTACTCCTTTTCCTATTTGAAACCAGTCTGTTGTCCCATGTGCAGTTCCAACTGTTGCTTCCTGACTTGCATACAAATTTCTCAAGAGGCAGGTCAGGTGGTCTGGTATTCCCATCTCTTTCAGAATTTTCCACAGTTTATTGTGATCCACACAGTCAAAGGCTTTGGCATAGTCAATAAAGCAGAAGTAGATGTTTTTCTGGAACTCTCTTGCTTTTTTGATGATCCAGTGGATGTTGGCAATTTGATCTCTGGTTCCTCTGCCTATTCTAAAACCAGCTTGAACATCTGGAAGTTCACGGTTCATGTATTGCTGAAGCCTGGCTTGGAGAATTTTGAGTGTTCCTTTACTAGTGTGTGAGAGGAGTGCAACTGTGCAGTAGTTTGAGCATTCTACGGCATTGCCTTTGTTTGGGATTGGAATGAAAACTGACCTTTTCCAGTCCTGTGGCCACTGCTTAGTTTTCCAAATTTGCTGGCCTATTGAGTGCAGCAATTTCACAGCATCATCTTTTAGGTTTTGAAGTAGCTCAACTGGAATTCCATCACCTCCACTAGTTTTGTTCATAGTGATGCTTCCTAAGGTCCACTTGACTTCGCATTCCAGGATGTCTGACTCTAGGTGAGTTATCACACCATCTTGATTTCTGGGTCATGAAGATCTTTTTTGTACAGTTCTTCTGTGTATTCTTGCCACCTCTTCTTAATATCTTCTGCTTCTGTTATGTCCATATCATTTCTGTCCTTTATCGAGCCCATCTTTGCATGAAATATTCACTTGGTATCTCTGATTTTCTTGAAGAGGTCTCTAGTCTTTTCCATTCTATTGTTTCCTCTATTTCTTTGCACTGAACACAGAGGATAGCTTTCTTATTTCTCTTTGCTATTCTTTGGAACTCTGCATTCAAATGCGTATATCTTTCCTTTTCTCCTTTGCTTTTTGCTTCTCTTCTTTTCTCAGCTATTTGTAAGGCCTCCTCAGATAGCCATTGTGCTTTTTCACATTTCTTTTTTTTGGGGATCGTCTTGCTCCCTGTCTCCTGTACAGTGTCATGAACCTCTGTCCATAGTTCATCAGGCACCTCTGTCTATCAGGTCTAAACCCTCAAATCTATTTCTCACTTCCACTGTATATTTGTTAGGGATTTGATTTGGATCATACCTGAATTGTCTAGTGGTTTTCCCTACTTTCTTCAATTTAAGTCAATTTGGCAACAAGGAGTTCATGATCTGAGCCACAGTCAGCTCCCTGTCTTGTTTTTGCTGACTGTATAGAGCTTCTCCATCTTTGGCTGCAAAGAAAATAATCAGTCTGATTTCAGTGTTGACCATCTGGTGATGTCCATGTGTAGACTCTTCTCTTGTGTTGTTGGAAGAGGGTGTTTGCTATGACCAGTGTGTTCTCTTGGCAAAACTCTATGAGCCTTTGCCCTGCTTCATTTCGTATTCCAAGGCCAAATTTGCCTGTTCCTCTAGTCCACAGGGTCAGACACGACTGAAGCGACTTAGCAGCAGCAGCAGCAGCAGCCAGACCATATGACTCAGCAATCCTACTCCTGGGTATATACCCATTGAAAACCATACTTGTGAAAGATACATGCACCCCAATGTTCATTGCATAAGTATTTACAGTAGTTAGAATGCGGAAGCACTCGCTTCTTTCCATGGGCGTGGTTAGGGCCTCTGGCAAGCAAGCGACCATTCATTTGTTCTCCAGGGGAGAGCTCTAACTGCTCTCTGGTTATTGTTGTTCAGACCACCCCTGTGACTAAGGGTTCATCAGCTACCATTTGGGCCTCTGAGGGGTGTGTGAGGCGCTGGTCTCAAAGTGGCAAGTGTCTAGATGTGCAGTATGACTTTGAGTGGCTCCTCTGCCCACTCTTTGGTACTCATTCCTTATCTGAAGACCACGGTCATTTCTCAGACTTTTTATTAAGGTCCAGGTAGTAAACTTGGCAGCCTTATGGCCTCCTAACCATTTTCTTTTGCCACTGTCATTTGAAGGCCCCCACAGATGGTATGTAGACAAATGAGCTTGGCGAGTTCCCATAAAACTTGCTTTGTGAAAATGAGTAGCTGGCCCACGAGCCATAAGCTGCTGGCTCTGTGCGTGATGGTTACTGTGGAGTCTTCTAATTTGCTCATTCTCACCCCATGACAAGCCTTGCAGGAGCTTGGGGTGAGCTCCAGCCGAAGATCTCTGGTTTCTCATCTCTGGACCCTTGCTCTTTCTTTAGTGGCTTACTTTAGGGATGACATTGAAGATAAATATTCAGCTCTAGGAATCATGTTAGTTACTTCTACCGTTTGTCAAGTAATAATTGCCAGACCCTGTGCTAAGTGCTTCATATATATATTTCTCATGTAATTCTTACAGTCCAAGGGTTAGTTACTTGTTATCATTCCCATTTTACAGAGGAGGTGACTGACTACCCTTAAATTTTAATCCACTTATGGATTCAGCAAATGTTGTGTGAAGTGGTATTCTCAGGGGTGTGCATACATTGATGAATAAAAGGAGGTTATCTCTCTTGTGTTTATGTTTTAATGCAGGGAGACATACAAGAAACAATAGATCCACATAAATAATATGTGCATCTAATACTTTTTTAGAAAGTAAAGAGTGCTGTGAAAAATGGTTAAAATACAGCGAGGTTATAGCATTTCCCCGTTGTACCTCCTTTGTCCTCGCAAAAAGGCCTGTGACATACGTGCCTTGTAAATCACAGATAGGAATGTGCTCTGGGAGCTTCCTTTAGATTTGAGGGTCAACTGAGTAATGGAAAAAGATACTTCTGAAAATTCTCATCCAAATTCCAGAGGCCGTTGCTGTCTGTTTGGCTGTCTCCACCTTTGTTTAGATGGCTGATTGCTTTATATGGGGTCTGCAATTTATTGTTTTTCTATCTTACATGCTTATTTTAAATTTTAATTTAGAACTCATTTTCTAAGACTGTGCCTCATTTATTTACTAGGTACTTCTATTTTAATGAACACATGCCTTTCAGGAGCTGTTTGTATCGAAATGGTGATGCTGTGATTAGGCCCAGCCCTGATCAGATGGTTCTCTGCGCTTGTCTCAAGTACTCGGTGGCAGCCAGAGGTGGAGCAGCATTAATAATTCTGGGAACAGTAGAGAAATGCATGTCATAGAAAGTGAGACCCCAGGTCAAGGTGAAAATGAAAGTGTTAGTCGCTCAGTCATGTCTGACTCTTTGTGACCCCTGACTACAACCCACCAGGCTCCTCTGTCCATGGGATTTCCCAGGCAAGAATACTGGAGTGGGTTGCCATTGTCTTCTCCAGGGGATCTTCTCAACCCCGGGATCAAACCCCGGCCTCCTGCATTACAGGCAGATTCTTTACCGTCTGAACCACCAGGCAAGTCCCAAGTCAAAGTGAGAGCTGGTAAAATCCACCTCTCAGAGGAGAGACTCTATCTGGAGAGATGTGAATGGTGGAACCTGGGGTCTGGATGACCCGTGTCATCCAAAGAAGTCTGGGCTTGTTTTCAGAGGGCCTGAATTTGTATTGTCACTTGAGCTGTAATGATAAATACAACAGTGATAATAATAGTGATGATAATGATGGCCCTTACTGTTGTCCCAGATCTTGTTGTATGTGCTTTACACACATCTCATACTTTTATGAGTCACTGAACCTCTTAGTGGCTCCATATTCTCCTCTAGAGTATGAAGGCATAATTAACTAACCACGCTTTATAGCACTCTTACTAAATGACGTCTTATCTCTGGTTTACACAGGATGGCACTGAGTTTCAGAGAGATGTAATGAACTGCCAAGATATCTCGATTAATGAGGACGGCCCTGTCCACCACATTATTTTGTACTGCACTGGTTTGCTGACCACAACAGGGAAGCTGATGTGTGGTTGTATCTCATGTGAGTGGTTAGGTATTACCTGGAACAAAACACTCCAGTGATATCCTGGCTGACTTTTTCATCATTTGTTGTTTTGTGCTATAGTTACAGACTTTATTTATTTGAATTTGAATAATTATATGTAGATGCTAAAATTAAAAAAATACATATTTTTTTAAAAAATCTAGCATCATCAATGAGATGAATCTAATGCTCTCCCATTTTATGTCTTATGCTCTTGGTCACTACTTCTTTCTTGTACCTTTTCCTGCTTTTCTGTAGATGAGGTATAACTGTGCTTCATGAAAGGTAGAGAGAATTTTAAATAAAGAAACAAAAATGCTACGCTGTGAGTAATTGGAAGCCAGGGTCCACTATTCGGTCACTCTTGTATCTACCACCTTCTGGCACATAGTAAGCTCCCAGGAGATATTTGTGGAATTTCACTGAATTCCTTCACTGTAGACATCAGGCAGCCCTCTGATCCACCTTCTTGTCTAGCTGTGTCCACTTGAAGCCTTTGGGCATTGTGGGAGGCATCTGAATTTTAACAACAGTTATCTCCCTGAGAACAATAAGTAGCAGCTCTGCTCCCTCTGCCATGGGAAGTCATATCTGCCCTTCCTAGAGTTCCTTTAACTTCCAGATGAGTAGAAGGTTCTATAAAATGCCTTTAAGTTTGCATATAATGTATTCAGTCTCAACTTCCACTGTTATTAATGACCTTTATGCATATGTAACTTGTTTTCCCTCATTTTCATTTTCCCCATCCATCTAATTTACCTTTGCCTTCTTCTTTGTCCCTTTTCTCTGCTTTCATATGCATGTAGATTCCCTATTGCCATATATGTTTTCCAAAGACATTACTAAGTACCTACTATGTATATAACATAGAAAGTACAGCCACCTGTTAAAGAAATATAGTGTATTATGCAAATAATGGAAAGTGAAAGTGAAGTCGCTCAGTCCTGTCCGACCCTCAGCGACCCCATGGACTGCAGCCTTCCAGGCTCCTCCGTCCATGGGATTTTCCAGGCAAGAGTACTGGAGTGCGGTGCCATTGCCTTCTCCAAATAAAGTCTAGAGTTGCATTAATAGAACCAACCAATGTTGGCACCTTAGTTAACATTAGGGATAAAGTGTATATGAGAAACCTCTATACTATCTTTGCAACTTTTTGGTAAACCTAAAATTATTCCTAAACAAGTTTTTAAAAATCTGAACATAGAAGCTGCCTCTAGAGGTAGTGTCTGATTTAGGGGCAGGAACGACTTTAGCATTTTGACCATCTACTGTCTATTGAACACTATACTATGTGTTCTCAGACCATCAGTCATGTCCGACTCTTTGCAATCCCTTTGGCTGTAGCCCACCAGGCTCCTCTGTCCGTGGGATTCTCCAGACAAGAATACTGGAGTGGATTGCCATTTCATCCTCCAGGGAACCTTCCTGACCCAGGGATCAAACCTGCATCTCTTACGTCTCCTGTGTTGGCAAGCAGATTCTTTACCACTAGCACCACCTGGGAAGCCCCAACTCTTATAAACTTGTAAACTAAATATTACAATATAAGTTCCTGGGGAATAAAAATCCTTGCTTTCTCCCACTCATCCTGTACTCTGCCAGCAGGGGGAGCTTCCCCCAGGGATGGGAGTCCCTTCAGGGTCTAGGGATGTACGCCTCAGAATTTTGATACCTGGGCTCCCTGCAGCCTGGAACGTGCGCAAATATGCTTGGATGCGAAGGATGAGAGAGAGGAGGTTAGCCTGGGAGAGGGGGTGAGGTGGTGAGGGGTGACCTAGGAGTGTTATATCCATTGTGCTGAGTGAGTTACATGCATGGTCTCCTTCATTCCTTTAGGTCACACTATAACCATAGGTATCACCAACCCCATTCTAGATGGAGTCCTGCTCATGGCAGGTGGCAGAGAATAGAGGTACTCCAGGCACTGAGGACAAAGACCAGTGATCTCTCAGTTCTGACTCGACCCCTAGGTTTCCATCTGTCTGATGAGCCCACATTGGATGCAGCATGCAGCCATCTCAGCCATAGGCAGCTCAGTCAATATTTCTTTTGGGATCACGCCAGTACTCCCTTCCTTCAAGCTGCCTCACTCACATAGCTCAGGGATTTGCCTGGCAGGATGGATTTGACTTCTTAAGTGATTTAGAAAATCAGATTTCAAAGGTGCAAGAAATTACATGAGAAGCATGGCCTCAAAATCTAAATACAAAATGCCTGCCCCTCCAGAGATGGAGGTTTGAATTTTTCATGATATCTAAGAGATGTGTAGACTATTTTGAAATTACATGTTTAAAGTTTTGAAAATAAAGATTGTATTGGCCAGTGTCTAAACTCAAGACAGTCGTAACCTCACTTTTAAGGAAAAGATGCTTCATCTTCAATATAAATGGGTCCAAGGAGAGTGTCTGAGGCTCAGATACAGAGATACATCATCTCATGACTCCATGCAGGATCATCTATTCACCCACATAAATGGACATGCACACTTTTTCATGTGTATTTCTGTGCTGTCAGAGTCTGTGCCTGTATTTTTTTCTGCCTATCTCTGGCCTGTGATACAACCTTCCTGCTGCTGCTGCTGCTGCTGCTAAGTCGCTTCAGTCGTGTCTGACTCCGTGCGACCCCATAGACAGTGGCCCACCAGGCTCCTCCGTCCCTGGGATTCTCCAGGCAAGAACACTGGAGTGGATTCCTAGCACTTAACAAAAGTTTCTTCATCAGATACAATGATTAAAAAAAAAAAAATAACAGTATCTCTTAGGTTTGAGAATCTCTTTGTAGTTTGGGAAGTATTTTCACTTTTTTCTTATAGCTAATCTTTGCATTAATCTTACAATATCTGGACAGAGGAGCCCAACAGGCTACAGTCCATGGGGTCACAGAGAGTCAGACCCGACTTAGTGACTGAACAACAATGTGTATTACACATGCAGTTCTATTGGTGATAAACATGGAACCCAAAGAGTCTAACTGCCAGCCCAGTGTCACACAGTGATGACGGACAGAGACTAATCCTTATTTGTATTTTATGCCTTTTCTATTTATAATATAAAAGTAGCATATATTTATTATAGACAATGTATAAAATACAGAAAAAGTCATAAAGAAGAAAATGCAAGTTACCTGAAATCCCACTACTGAAAGAGAAACCCAGTCATTATTTTGGTGTATATACCAATAGTCTTCTTTATGTGAGTATATTTTTTTAATTAAAATTATACTATAATACTGCTTTGATCTACTTTATTACTTATCCACATTTTTTCTTTTACTAAATATTTTTAAAATATTTAAAAATTTATTTTTAAAATTTAAACCTAATTAAATAAAATTTAAATTAAAAATAAAATTTAAATAAAAATTAAAATGAAAAATTTCATTTTATTAAATGTTTCTATAGCATCATTTTTATCTACTATAAAGCATTCTAGTGTTTGAGTGTAATGTTTTTTAATATATACCATATTGTTACTATCTGTATCTGTGGGCACATATTTTTATACACATCTGTATGTTCTTCTTTAGTTAATTTCCAGAATTCCTGGGTCAACAAGTATGTACATTTTTAATGCTTTGGTCTTTTTTTTTTCCAGGGAGGTTGATATTACGTTCTAGAAAGTTGTACCACCAGAGGTACAAATACTGTCTGTTTCACTGCCTATTTGTCAGCATGGAATATTACCATTTATTTTAAAGTATAAATTTTTAAACTTTATGATATTAAACTTTAGTTTTAATGCCTCTATCTTAATTTCCTTATCTGTTCATAATAGTCATTATAAGGCAGCAGCATAATAATGGCAGAATCTGTCTTTTATGCTGAGACTAATGGTCCATTAGTTTTACCTGCAGATCTGAATGATGTCAAAGGGCATTGAGAATTGGCTGAAAATGAATTTCTCATAGGGCTTGGCTTATCAGTTCTCAAGGTGTTAACTATCCATTATCTATTTTGCCCTTGGTCATATACTTTCTCTGAGCAATATTTAGGGGATTATTATTGATTCTCTATGTCTGAATAAATGTCTCCAAGAAGAGAAAACTCGACGCTCTTTACTATTATAATTTAAGATTTATGATCTTCGACTTTCAGGCAGAATAAAATTTTTTTGTATATTCATTCCTGCACATAGAGCTGTACAATCCTGGCCAAGACCTTTTATCACTCAGAGCCTGTTTTAACAATTATAAGATGGAGATGGGGATGACTTTGGCTTTCTGCAGAGGTCTGTTGCAGTAATTCCAGGGGACGGAGTGTGTTCGGAAGTTCTTTCCAAATAAATGCTCCTTGTTGATGTATTAATACATAATTTTTGTCAGAAAAATGAAGCTGGCACTTACCAAATGTTTAGGAATGAATAAATTCCTCCTTTGATATTCTTTCTAAGAACTTTGTCTAACTTATACAGAAAAGTTTTATTGAGCAAGAGATGGTGCCTAGGTCCCTACATTCAGAATTAGTGGGATCTAACCAGTCCATCCTAAAGGAGATCAGTCCTGGGTGTTCATTGGAAGGACTGATGCTGAAGCTGAAACTCCAGTACTTTGGCCACCTCATGCGAAGAGTTGACTCATTGGAAAAGACTCTGATGCTAGGAGGGATTGGGGGCAGGAGGAGAAGGGGATGACAGAGGATGAGATGGCTGGATGGCATCACTGACTCGATGGACGTGAGTCTGAGTGAACTCCGGGAGTTGGTGATGGACAGGGAGGCCTGGCGTGCTGCAATTCATGGGGTCGCAAAGAGTCGGACACGACTGAGTGACTGAACTGAACTGAAAATAATGAGATTTGACTGTAGCCTCCTTCAGGACAGCTCTAGTATCCTCAGGGCACTCATCATGTTGTTCTTTTGCCCCCAGTGCCTCTGTTCCAGCCACCTCGATAAGGACTTCAAGAGAACTGAATGTACCTTACACTTCTTGAGGCCATTTCTCTAGCCTCAGAGTACTTTCTGCACATATCTGCCTTTGTGTATATTTCTCTTTGTGAAACTAGTATATGAATATCATTGGGAGAGTTAAGGTTAATTATTTTATAGAGAGTAAAATTCTACCCTTAAAAAACCAGAGCTCCCATTGGCACCTTGGTGAAGTCATTTGTTTTTCTTTCCCTGATACTCTCATCTGTAAAAATTAAATTCTTCTGTCAAACATTTACCTAGTGTGCCCTATGTCCCAGTCACAGAGATATGAAGATGTATCGGAAAAACCCCCTGCCTCCCCAGGACTCATGATCCAGCAGCTGAGTAAACAATCAATTATATGACTGTGTGATAAGCAGGATCATGGGATGACCGCCTCACTTCAGGTTCATACGCGTGTGCTTCTGTATTAATGACCTGAAAAGGAAAGCAAACAGAGTTATTCTAATTAAACCAGCAGATGATACTTAATTGGTCTGTACGGGGAATGTTGGTGAAGTAGACATCTAATACAGATACTGTGTAGAGAACAGAATCACCAAAATGATCATCTCAGATCATTTCAAAAATCCTCTCAGCGTCATCCCCAGCTGACCCCCATTATCAAAGAGAACCACCGTTAGTTCTAAATGTGCCTGTCTTTCTCGACCTTTGCACATGGATTGGTGTGGTTTGGTTTCATTTTGCTGCCTAGACCTTTTTTCCCCTGCCTTCCCTCCACCTACCCTCTCTGTGCTCCTTCCTTTATCTGGCTGACTCCAGTTGCTCCTCAAGTCTTCTCAGCTTGGGTACCATTTGTTTAGAAATTCTTCCCTAACCTACAACCTAGGTATGGTTGTCTATAGTTTCATACACCAGCCACTTTGATTACAGGTTATTAAACTATATTGTACCAAAGGTAGAAGCAACCCAAGTGTCCACCAGTGGGTGCATGGATAACCTAAATGTGGTATATACAGTCAGTAGGATAGTATTCAGCCCTAAAGAAGGGAATTCTGACACATGCAATAACATGAGTGAACCGTGAAGACATTGTGCTAAGTGAAATAGGTCAATCACACAAAAAAGCAAATATTGTAGGATTCCACTTACATAAGGTTCCTAGAGTGGTCAAGTTCATAGACACAGAGAGTAGAAGCGTGTTTTCCAAGGGTGGGGTTGGGGGAAAATGGGGGTACCTGTTTGACAGGTACAGTGTTTCAGTTGGGGATGATAAAAAAGGTGGTGGAAATTGGTGGTGGTGATGTTGGCACAACAGTGTAAATATGCTCAATGCCATTGAACTGTGTGCTTAAAATGATTAGAATGGTAGTTTCTTTGTTATATATGTCTTATCACAGTTGTTTAAAATGTGTTATAATTGGGTATGTCATGACAGCATGTTTTTCAATACATATGTGCCCTTGGGAGCAGGAACCATGAATTTTCATCAGTGTATCCTCAGTGCTAGCACACATCTTGCAGATAGTAGGTACTCCATTAAAAAAAAAAAACAGTTGAGTAACAGAATAAATGTAGAAGTTATCTATTATGACAATATCAAGCTAATACATCCTAATTTTATAAAGGAAACTCAAACTGTGAAAGGAAAAGTGCCCAGACTAAATCGTACAAGTAGTTAGTGTCCAAGTCAGAATTGAAACTCAGGTGCTGTCAGCTCCAATCCAGAAATACTCTTTTCATCATGCCAGCCTTTATGTGCCATCACTTTCTACATACAACTCAATAGAAACAGAGGAGTTGGATGCAGATAAATGAATGTAAAATGCCATATCTTAAATTAAAAATGATTTCAGAAGACTGAAAAGAGGGAGGAAAAGGAAGGGGGGGATAAAGAGGCTGATGTAAGACTTTCCCTGTGATATAGTCACTTTTCATTTGCTTTTTGTTTTTTTCCAATCTCTTGCCATGTAACCAAAAGAATTGGAATGGGGAGATTGATTGGGCAATCAGCTGTTTCCCAAGGGCTGTAACAGAATCCCAGTCTTTTAGGTAATTTAACCTGGAGGGGGGTTTTGCTATAGGGAACAGCCTACATGGTTGGGGATGGACAAGATGATTTAATAGGCCTCTTCCTGCCCTAATTACTAATCTTCCTTGTGGGAACCCCCTTCTTGTGCTGCATTAAAGACTCCATTAATTTGTTTGTATATAAATTCAAGCCACTTCGGTTCTGTCACACTTCTAAGAGGCTCCCATTCAGGAGTCTGTGGCTTGCATCACCCATTAGGATTTACTGATAAGAAAGACGCATTATATATTTTATTACCTTGTCTGTGGAGCACATGTGACAACTATAAAGTACATTCACGTATAGTATGAATAACTGTCAGGGTAATTGATAAAGTAGTCTGTGATAAAGGTAACTAGAATGGCATTCCTAAATGCTGAGGTCTCTAAGTGCTGAAGAGGAGGGGGTGGGGGGGCACTAAATAAACCCAGTCTTTCAGAAATTGCTGGCATTTTAAAAAAAAATAGCCAACCAGAATCCTTAGGCCTGCATTTCACTTTCAAGTGTAATTATTTTATGTTGCAATTCATATCTGCTGACACATTGGAATCAACTCAAATAAAGGAATGCTATAAATCTTGCATTGTTTAGATTAAGCACATGTTGATACTGGGAGAAGTCTAGGAGGAGGCTGCTCCTGTGTGTAAATAGTTTAAGAAAATCAAATGGCTGGAAAAGATGTAGATGTAGTTAAGATAAACGGTCTACCAGCAGCCTTCCAGCCTGTTTAAACATCCAAAGATGTGAGAGGCTCAGTACTTTATCCTGGAAGTGAATGGTAGCAGGCCATTATAATAATATGAATACTAATACTAGCTGACACTATCAATTATTGGGCTTCCTCTACATGTCTGCTACCTACATATATTAGCATTTTATCCTCAAGACAGCCCTACATGGGAAGTATTACCAGTTGTGTTATCTGGAGCATGCTATTTAATTTATCTGTAACCCAGATTATTCATTTGGAAGTGGAAAATGATTACAACAACCCTCACAAATGTCACAGGTTGTTGAAAGGATTCAGTGAGGTCAATGAACATATGGTGCCTAGAACAGTGCCTGGCACACAGTAAGTGCTCAGAAAGTAGGAGCTGGCAGTATCATTTTTACTTTAAAGATGAGAAAGTCATAGCAAGGTTCTGAAACTTGCCTACTTGGAAGATATGAACTTGGGTCTTTTTCATTCCAAAGTCTAAATTCACACCACACTTGCTGCCTGTATGCTACATGTTTTCTGTGTTAACATCATGCTTTGGTCTTTGTTCTGACTGTTGAGCCTGAGATGCAGTAGCTTCATCTTCCCTTCATCCCTGTTGGTCTCCCAGCCTGTCGAAGCTGAGGAAGGTGATGGAGCAAGATTCCTTGATAGAAACTTTGTTTTCAACTGATACCTGCTGGCGTGCTGCAGTCCATGAGGTGCCTGCCATGCTGCAGTCCCTGGGGTTGCAAAGAGTCGGGCAAGACTGAGTGACTGAGCTGAGCTGATACCTGCCAGTACCTTACCACAGCTTGTGTCTTGTCCATATGTGAATTAATGTGGCCCCTCAGGTGGTGCATTGGTAAAGAATCCACCTGCCAATGTGGGAGATTTAAGAAATGTGAGTTCAAGATCCCCTGGAGTAGGGAAGGGCAACCCACTCCAGTCTTCTTGCTTGGAAAGTTCCATGGACAGAGAAGTCTAGCAAGCTACAGTCATAGGGTCCCAAAGAGTCAGATGTAATTGAGCACACATTTAGACTTTCACTCTTTTTTGTTTTTGTTTTGAAGGATAATGCTTTACAGAATTTTGTTGTTCTCTGTCAAACCTCAACATGAATCAGCCATAGATATACATATATCCCCTCCCTTTTGAACCTCCCTCCCATCTCCCTCTCCATCCTACTCCTCTAGGTTGATACAGAGCTCCTGTTTGAGTTTCCTGAGCCATACAGTAAATTCCTGTTGGATATCTATTTTTTTTCACTCTTTTTTGCAGCATGATCTGTCTCCACTTCCTCACCACCCCACCATGAAAATCCCTTGGCGGTTGTGACGGCAGCTCTATACTCTTAACTAGAAAGTCTGTTTGAATGATGACAGACCGTTGTTGACTTTGGCCAAATGCTTTTCTTCTCCAGCTGTTTGTAATTATACTGGTTTTATGAGCTAGAAAAAGTACTAGAGAAGGGGTCAGGTACAGGATTGGGCCACCTCATATACCTTTATCTAAATGTCCAATATCAAAAGACATAATAAATGCCAGCTCTTCCTCTGAGGGCTGTGTATCCTTGAAGGTCACTGGGCTACAGTTTCCCCAGATGTCCCAGGCTATATCCTCAACTCTTCCTGCAGATGTACCAACCAGCAGAGCCGCGGGTCGCAGAGCACAGGCTGAGGACACGTGAGGACTGACTCTTCACACCCCTTTCCCTACATTGTGTTGAAAATCCCACCCTTTTCATAAGACTTTTATAACCAGGGCTGGAAAGGAAGTAGACTACAACATTCTAGGAAGATTTTCAGTGTGAGAGTGCAGATAAAATAGCTTAGGAACAGAACGAATGCTTGGTATCAATACAGAATCAGAAGGGAACATACAGGGTCAATCCCAGTTATACTTGTGAGCCGCATTGTCTTGGCAGGTTATACAAATGCTCTGGAAACTCAGTTTCTTCAGTTGTAGGTAATGATATATATTGCACTGCCCTGAGGATTTGAACTATACGATGTGTGTCAGAAATGCCCCATGCAAAGTGTTAATTGCTGCAAAAGTGGAAAGAGGATGGCATTTAAGGACTGAGATAGAAGCTCAAAGAGCAGCTCTCCAACTGACCAGTTGTGTGATCTTTGGCATTTAACCTCCATGAGCCTCATTTTCTTTTTCTGTAAAATGGTCAAAATAATCTACATATCCCACACCTCTTTCCCAGAGTGGTTGTCAGGCTCCAGTACAATGTAAGTGAAAGTGTTTGTTTCAGACTTGAACTCTACAAACATTAACAGGTTTATTATAGGGATGGCCAGGCCGCGGAGTGGCTCTGTCGTTACAAATCCAAAGGGCATCTCTGTAAATGCAGTTAATTTTCCCATTGAGAACCCCTTACTTTTTACTACAAGACAATTTCCAGCTTTCTCAGCCAAATGACTCTTCTCATCTATTTCATAACCTTCACTAGAGAAAGTATAGAGAGGAAACAGAAATCAAAGCCAGGAATCGCTGGGCTTTTCCACATAGGTGTGAATTAGAAGAGCTGTGACTGTCTTGGCCTCTCATTTTGCTGTCTGCTGGACGATGTTTGTACAGGGGTGGGATGAAGTCACTGAGATCTCTATTCAGGATAAATGCTAGTTCTGCTTTGTAGCCAAAGATATATGCCAGGACATAAAAAGAATTCTTTCCATGGCGCTCCTATTAATTCATAGCAGTTATAGAGAGCTGTAAAAAGCCACCTAATTACTTCTTCTTCCTGTGTATATTTCAAAGATGGCAAGTATCTTAGTAGTTCAAGGTAAGTCTAGTATTAAAGCCATTGGGCTATAATCTTCTTTCTTTCTCCTGTCTTGTAACCATCAGCTGAGTCAGTGAAAGAGAAAAGCAACTCCAAGAACCATTTTTATCCTTGTGCTCCCTTTATCCTTGTATGAGCAGATGAGTCCCTGAGTTGTCCTCTTTGCTCCTGCTGGTATCTGTTTGGCCACTTGTAAAATGAGGACAATTGTTGGAATAGCTTCTAAAGAAGTGTAGCTCATGCAGGCAGTATGGCTGAGGGACCCTGTGAAGGCCTCTGTCTGCCTTCTGAGCTAATCTGTGTACAAAGGCAAAGCACTCTGAGATGAGAACGATGTCCCTAAACAATCCCTGAGCACAGTCTGCTGAGCTGTGGAAAGAGTATTTACACATGTTGTTGACATGTATGTGTGATGCGTTAGCTCATGGGCGGGTGAGGAGAGATGGGCTAGCATCCCCATGTAACGCCTGGCAGTAGAGGCAGGAGCCACTGTTCCATGTCACCTGCTCTCTGTGGAGCAGTGTTCCACATGGCCCATTGAGGATCCCTCACTAGCTTGGGAGGGCTTCCCAGGTGGCACAGTGGTAAAAAAAAAAAAAAAATCCACCTGCCAATGCAGCAGACATAAGAGACGAGGGTTCGACCCCTGGGGTGGGAAGATGCCCTGGAGCAGGAAATAGCAGCCCACTCCAGTATTCTTACCTAGAGAATTGCGTGGACAGAGAAGCTTGGGGACTGTAGTCCATGGGGTCACAAAAGAGTCAGACGCAACTGAGCACCCACATCAGGTTGTTAGTCAGACCCTTCCAAGAGAGGCTCCAACCCAGCTCAGCTTCACATCCTTTTCTTGTAAGAAATGGCGCATTTCCTGTCACTCAAAGTGAGGACCAGCCTTCTACAGGTCAGAATCTGTTCTTTAAGAGGCTAGCTCAGGAAAAATCCCTAGCCCATATGGCTTTGCCTTGTCTGCCCATTTTGAAAACCCTGCTTTCTAAAGACCCAAGAAACTTTAGCTCATCCTTCTAGAACTGGTGTTGTCCAGAATAGTAGCCTCTAGCTTCGTGTGGCTATTTCAGTTTAAAGTAGTTAGATTTTGATAAAATTTGCGAACACAGTTTCTCAGTCACCCCAGGCACACTTCAAGTGCTCAAAAGCCATATGTGGCTACTGGCTACCTGTGAAATAATAGGAGGGAGGGGGAGGGGGAGGGAGGGAGGGGGGGAGAGAGAGAGAGAGAGAGAGTGTGTGTGTGTGTGTGCGTGTGTGTGCGCGCATACGCTCAGTCATTTCCAACACTTGCGACGCCTTAAACTGTAGCCTGCCAGGCTCCTCTGTCCATAGGATTTCCCAGGTAAGAATACTGGAGTGGATTCCCATTTCCTCCTTTGGGGGATCTTCCTGACCCAGAGATCGAACCTGTGTCTCCTGAGTCTCTGGTATTGACAGGTGAATTCTTTCAACACTGAGCCACATGGGAAACCCCAAATTATAGGAAATATATACATACTGGTCTCTACCTCCAGTTCTTTGCACAGAGCTCCTAAATCCCTCAGAATTTCCTGGGTGTTGAAGTTTCATCTGTTCTAATGGAGCAACTCTGGGTGGACTTCTGGATGGCTCTTACGTGGGGGCTGGACACACCAGGAAGATCAAGCCATGATAAGAAGCTTGCAGTTTTCAGCGCGACCCCCTTCTCCTGAGAATGGGGAAATGGGCTGAAGATTGAGGTCCTGATCAGTCATGCCTATGTGACGAAGCCTCCACAAATTGACCAGAAATGTGGGGTCGGAGAGCTTCCAGGTTGGTGCCCAGGGACGTCCTGAGAGAGTAGCTCCCTTGGGGAGGGTGCAGAGCTCTATGCTCCTTCCACAAACCTCACCCTGTGCAGCTCTTCCATCTGGCTGTTACTGTCCTATCCTTTTATACCAAATCAGTATTCTAGTAAGGGAATGGTTTTCCTGAGTTCTGGAGCTGCTCTTGCTGGTTAATCAAACCTGAGAAGGGAGTCATGGGCACTTCTGACCTATAACCCGTTGGTGAGAAGCTCAGGTAACAACTTGGACCTGTGAATGGCATCTGAACAAGGGGAAAGTTTTATGGAAACCGACCCTTATCTGTTCTGTCTAACCCTATGGCCAGGTCCTATCAGAGTTGAGTTACATTGTAGCTCACCCAGCTGTTGTCTCAGAGCATTGCTTGTATGTGGGGAGAACCACATACATTTGCTGTGAGAAGTATAGTAAGCATGGTTGTAGTTAAGAGTAAAGGAAAAACATATAGGGGGAGTTGGTTTTTTTTTTTTTCCTCTAAAAACTACGATATTGGAAACTGTGCATATATAACATTTCCTTCATTATAGAAAGTTCATTCAGACAGGACTGTTCTAAAGAGTTGGTAGCACACTGCCCTGTGATGGAATTGCCCACTTCACACTGTGCCAACCCCATGCTAAATACTTTATAATCCCCTGAACATTTTTAGAACTAAGTGTGATTTAACACACGAGCAGCCTGAGGCTTAGTGGTGTCACCCTGCCTGGAGATACATGGCTCGGAAGAAGGTGAGCTGGGACCGGATTCTGGGTCTCTCTGCTCTGAGACTCACTTTCTGAACCACTCTTCTGCCCTGGCTGTTGGTGTCGTATCCTGCAGTAGATGCGGTCATTGGCTCTGTTAGTTCCTGCATAGCATTTTCTGTGAGCTGGTGGGATGTGGGAGGGCTGAGACTGGGGCTAGGCTGATGCTAGCGCTAGGGGTGCTGAGGATGGTTTTGGCCATCCATTCTGCACATGTTCCTTTGTTAGGAACTTAGCAGACTAAGCACTTTGCATGCACATACCATATTTAACTCTCCTAATAACTCCATTATGTAGATACAATTATTATCTTACCCCTGCAGATGAAAAACATCACAGCTTAAAAGTTAAATAATCATCATGGTGGTTGGTATGTGACAGAGGTTGAGACCCAGGTGTTCTGAACACAGAAGCCCCTCTCGTGTCTGCTGGGTCTTGTTACTCTGACCCTCTTCAGTCTGACTTCAGTCTTACTACCCACAGAAGGGTTTTCCACCTCTTTTGAAATGTGGAGGACCTTGGTACAACTTCTGCTTGCTTTGGGAGAGTAAACAGAGACAGGTGTCTGAGTGCAGTGGATGCTTCTGAGCATGGGAACTTACCTAGTCCCTGGAGAGCAGGCCTTGTGCAAAGGCTGGCCTTCTCCCTCGGCCACTGAAGTGTCAATCGATGCAGCAAATACAGCTGATTGACTTCTTGTCAGAGCCCCATTTCGCAACAATGGACAACATCTTCTGTAATTTGAAAACTGATTACAGACCTGCAGTACCGGTTTGCTTTTTTTCCCAAACATAAATGGAATTTCTTGAGCAAAAGCGTTTCTGGTTGATTCCGATACATGTCCAAGGAGGTTTCTTTGCCAGCCCCCTTTAAGTTAATCTTTTCAATTACAGTAACTGAACTTGAAGATACAGCAAAGAAGAAAATAGCACCATGTGCATTCCATTTTCATTCATTAAGAACTCTGAGCCTAATAAAAAAGATGAACCTTCAGGAACAGTGTGTATTCGTTCCATTTTCTCATTTATCTGGAGCGGTCTGTTAACTAATAAATTATATCTATAAAGTTGGTGTATCTGAAGTCCTAAATACAAGATGGCTGGGGAGGATAGATGCAACATAGCAGGTGGTCCCCACCTCTGCATTCATATTTTGGTCAGGGAAGAAAATTTAAACAAGGATCACCGAGGCATAGGGACCAGGTCAGTTGCCATAGAAACTGCTTCTTAAAGTGACTCTAAGGCATCACCAAAAGCAGCAGGAAAGTGTTCCAGCCCCAAGCTGAATTCCACTCAGAGTGTGTACATTCTGTATTCCTTGGCCATCCTTGTCAGATACTCTTCAGGAATAGGGGCATTTATGGGAACGAGGACATGCATTGGAATGACAGAAGTTTGGATTTTGAGCGTGTGCCCTGTACTTGCTAGTGAAGAGAACAGCCTCTGACATCAACCGGAATGGATTTACATCCTGGATCTGGAGTCAGAGTCAGCCTGTAGCCTAAATGGAGTCCACCAGTTTGTACAGTCACAAGTTAAGAGTGCCTTTTATGTTTGTTCATGGTTGGAAAAAATGAAAGAAGATTTCATGATGTGTGAAAAGTATGTGAAATTTGAATTTCATTGTCCATAAATAAAAGTTCATTGCAACACAGCTATTCTCATTGGTTTACATGTATTGCATGGCTGCTTGCATACAACCATGGCTTGGCGATACTCTCCATCCTTGCTTCTTAGAAGTCCAGCAGGATTTCTTGGGTAGAAGATAGCATGAGGGTCTTCGAGGCCAGCAAGTGGACCACCCCATTGATTCACCCACTGGGCTGAAACAGAAGACATTCATGGGCATGATGAGAACTTCCTAATAAGCAGCTGTGTTGATGTCCACTGACTCAGGATGGTCTGGCCTGGAGATTCACAGTGGATGGCCACAGCCCCTACCCTGAAGCCCATCTTTGGCTGTCAGAACACAGGTCCCTGAGGGTATTCTATACTCGTAGCCTCCAAGACTGGAAGCAAATTTCTAGACAGGTGGAACGGATCTTGAAATTAAGCAGACAATTTGACTTTCCCTGTTAGACCCTAGAGTAAAAGAAAGTGTGACAGCAAGAATGTCATAATGATATCACAGACTTTTAGGTGTTAGGAACTCAATTTATCCATAAGTGCTTAATGGCAGGAGTATTACCTTAGTTGGCAGATGCTGAAACTGAGATTCTACTAATAGAATATTTCAGAGCCTGGAACAGAATTTAAGTTTTTTGACTCCTGAACCGTACCAACAAATCCACCCTAAATTTGAGGCAGAGATTATTTAGTCATTTATCTGTGCAACAACTATTTATTGATCATCTATAATAAGCCTGGAGGCTTCTGCACTCAGGGAACAAGACAGATGAGGCCATGATCCTTTTTGCCTTCTATTTCATTGGAGGAGTCTGACAGTAACCACGTAAGTAAATAAATAATTTCAGTTAGCAATAAGTATTGTGATTTTTTTTTAATTCAGGGTAAACTAATAGGGAGTGGCTGACAAAATTAGATAAGAGGAATGAGGAAGGCATCTCTGAATAGGGGACACAGCTATAGCTTGGATTGGATCAGAATGAATGAATGAGAGCATGGGATGAGGGGAGAGTGCTGTGGGGAGACAGGTACCAGCAGGCACTTGTGCTCATAAGAGGAAACTGATACATCCCAGCCTAATGGTGCAACAAGGACCATGTCACAAGCTGAAGAGGGGCTGAAGGTGCAGATGGGTCAACCTTACTTGCTCTTCTTAACAATTCCATCTCTCCCCTTTTCTCCCATCCAAAACCCACCTGTCCTTCAGCTCCTCTCTCAGAAACTTTCCTAGGTTTCACCACCAGTAAGTAGTCTCCTTACTTAAACCCTTTATCTGTACTCCTCTTTTTTTTAATTCTAACATATTCTCTCCTGTGTTGTATATCAGTTCAGTTCAGTTCAGTTGCTTCTGACACTTTGCAACCCCATGGACTGCAGTACACCAGGCCTCCCCATCCATCACCAACTTCCGGAGTTTGTGAAACTAGATTCCACATATATGCATTAATATACAATATTTGTATTTTCCTCTTTCTGACTTACTCCACTATGTATGACAGTCTCTAGCTCCATCTACGTCTCTGCAAATGGCACAATGGCTGAGTAATATTCCATTGTATAAATGTGCCACATCTTTATCTCTTTCTCTGTTGACGGACATTTAGTAGGCTGCTTCCATGCCTGGCCATCATATGTATTGAACCTCTTACACTGTTGGTGGGAATGTAAATTGATACAGCCACTATGGAGAACAATATAAAGGTTCCTTAAAAAACTAAAAATAGGACTACCATAGGTTCAGTTCAGTCGCTCAGTTGTGTCCAACTCTTTGCGACCCCATGGACTGCAGCACGCCAGACCTCCCTGTCCATCACCGACTCCCAGAGTTTACCCAGACTCATGTCCATTGAGTTGGTGATGCCATCCAACCATCTCATTCTCTGTCGTCCCCTTGTCTTCCTGCCCTTAATCTTTCCCAGCATTAGGGTCTTTTCAAATGAGTCAGCTCTTCGAATCAGGTGGCCAAAGTATTGGAGTTTCAGCTTCAACATCAGCCCTTCCAATGAACACCCAGGACTGATCTCCTTTAGAATGGACTGGTTGGATCTCCTTGCAGTCCAAGGGACTCTCAAGAGTCTTCTCCAACACCACAGTTCAAAAGCATCCATTATTCGGTGCTCAGCTTTCTTTATAGTCCAACTCTCACATCCGTACATGACTACTGGAAAAACCATAGCCTTGACTAGATGGACCTTTGTTGACAAAGTTATGTTTCTGCTTTTTAATATCCTGTCTAGGTTGGCCATGGAGAAGGCAATGGCAACCCACTCCAGTACTCTTGCCTAGAAAATCCCATGGACAGAGGAGCCTGGTAGACTGCAGTCCATGGGGTTGCAAAGAGTCGGACACGACTGAGCGACTTCACTTTCACTTTTCACTTTCATGCATTGGAGAAGGAAATGGCAACCCACTCCAGTGTTCTTGCCTGGTGAATCCCATGGACAGAGGGGCCTGGTGGGCTGCCGTCTATGGGGTCGCACAGAGTCGGACACGACTGAAACGACTTAGCAGCAGCAGCAGGTTGCTCATAACTTTCTTTCCAAGGAGTAAGAACACAAACAGTGCATAGTAAATATTTTGAGTAAATGAATAAAATCTTCCTTTTCTCTGTAGATGTAACACTGAAACATTATAGGATTTCAGAACTAGAAGGAACCTTTAGCTGTCAAGAGGAAATGGAGGCCAACAGATATTAAAGAGTTTAAGCCCAACATTACAAAACCTGTTGGTGGTAGATCTGAAAGCAATGTCTAGTCTCTCTCAGAATAGCAGTGTACATAGAAGTAAGTTATTGATAGATCTGAGGGTAACAGAGCTCCAGTTCTCCAAGATGAGCCCCAATTTAGAATATTTTGTCCCATTAGAACACCTGTTTCTCTTGAACATATGGCCTAGTTTTTTTTTTTAATTAATTTATTCTAATTGGAGGCTAATTACTTTACAATATTGCGGTTTTTGCCACACATT
This sequence comes from Bubalus kerabau, assembly GCF_029407905.1. Classification (NCBI taxonomy): domain Eukaryota; kingdom Metazoa; phylum Chordata; class Mammalia; order Artiodactyla; family Bovidae; genus Bubalus; species Bubalus kerabau. The sequence goes on from NC_073629.1 coordinate 89,547,896, forward strand.
GACATGAATCAGCCAAGGGTGTACATGTGTCTCCCATCCTGAACCCCTCCTCCCACCTCCCTCCCCATCCCATCCCTCTGGGTTGTCTAGTGCACTGGCTTTGAGTGCCCTGTTTCATGCATTGAACTTGGACTGGTGATCTGTGTCACATATGGTAATATACATGTTTCAGTGCTTTTCTCGAATCATCCCACCCTCACCTTCTCCCACAGAGTCCAAAAGTCTGTTCTTTATATCTTTGTCTCTTTGGCTGTCTCGCATATAGGGTCGTCATTACCATCTTTCTAAATTCCATATATTTGTGTTAGTATACTGTATTGGTGTTTTTCTTTCTGACTTACTTCACTCTATATAATAGGCTCCAGTTTCATCCACCTCATTAGAACTGATTCAAATGTGTTCTTTTTAATAACTGAGTAATACTCCATTGTACATATGTACCACAACTTTCTTATGCATTCATCTGCCGATGGACATCTAGGTTGCTTCCATGTCCTAGCTAATGTAAACAGTGCTGCGGTGAACATTGGGGTACAGGTGTCTCTTTCAGTTCTGATTTCCTCAGTGTGTATGCCCAGCAGTGGGATTGCTGGGTCATAAGGCAGTTCTATTTTCAGTTTTTTAAGGAATCTCCACACTGTTCTGGAAATGGTGACAGAGGCTGGTCTCATTCATCTTTTCCTTCTCAGCAGAGCACAAACCCTTGGACAGAACAGATGCTCTGTCTACAACAATAATCGAATGGACACATATGGCTACCTTACAGCTCATTAATGTAAAAGTGCTTATGTGCAAACTCATCTCTAGGTTTGACCAAAACAAAGCGTCTGTTGAGTTATGCTTCCTGTGTCACAGAGTAACTTTCATAATCTCAGGCCTTGCCCTATCCCCATGGCCCGTCTGATAAGAGAAATGTCTCCCTGAAAATTTCCTCTTCCCTTGGAAGCAATATGCATTGATCCATCCATGATTTGACATCTTGTGAGCCTTTAAATGACAGCTGGGATATTGATTTTTGAAGCACAGCAGATTGTCTTTAGAAATCATTTAAGGGGTTTGGATTCATGTAATCATTCAGCAAATACAGAGGAATACCTACTGTGTGCAAGGCCCTTTTCCTTTTCCTAATTAGAAATTAGGAAATTATAAATTAGGAAAAATAGTCATATCTCCGTCACAAGGCTGCTGCAAGGAGGGATAAGTGAGACAGAGCATGTAGAGGACTGAACACAATGCCCTGCTGCTGCTGCTGCTGCTAAGTGGCTTCAGTTGTGTCCGACTCTGTGCGACCCCATAGACGGCAGCCCAACAGGCTCCCCTGTCCCTGGGATTCTCCAGGCAAGAACACTGGAGTGGGTTGCCATTTCCTTCTCCAGTGCATGAAAGTGAAAAGTGAAAGTGAAGTCGCTCAGTTGTATCCGACTCTTAGCGACCCCGTTAACTGCAGCCCACCAGACTCCTCTGTCCATGTGATTTTTCCAGGCAAGAGTACTGGAGTGGGTTGCCATTGCCACACAATAATTCCTTAGAATATAGCTGGCATTTCTAAAGTATGTATATTCAGAAGATTGTGACAGAGACTTCAGTGATGAAGAAAGTGACCACAGAATACTTGGAATTTGCACACTGCAAAGCTGCTTTCCTTCCTTACTTTTTTCCTATTTATTTTTTTGAAGTGTAGTTGATTCCCAGTGTTGTTAACTCCTATTGCTCAGCAAACACATTCAGTGAGGCTCAAGAAGAACGGGAGGGGATATATATGTATATACTTATAGCTGATTCACATTGTTGTACAACAGAAACTGTACAATGCTGTAAAGCAATTATCCTCCAATTAAATAAATATTCTATGATCAACATAATGGAAAAGAATATTTTAAAAAATGTGTATATATATATATATGTATGACTGAATCTTCCTTATTTTTTTAACTCACCTTCTCATTAAATCACCTTACCTATAAATCAAGGATATCAGGCAAGATGATGCCCCAAATCCTCTCCATTCTCATGATACCCTGACCCCCTCTGTATTGATACAGCCCTGCTTCCCTGAGACCGTGATAGTACTGATCATTCTTCCACTGCTCTATCTCTTCCTTTTTGTCTGCTTTTGTTTATTTTGTTATGATGCACTTGTTTATCTGGTTCTGCCCTCTGCCAATCTGTGAGGCTTGAGGACAAAAGTAGGTTCTTATCCATCTTGGTTTCCACCAAGTTTAACACCAGAAGTTGCTCAGGAAGTGAAAGATGTGTGGGTTCTACTCCTTTAGTCCTTTATCAACTTTATGCCTTTAAAGGGACGTCATTTCTTTCTACCATTCAGTCAAAAGGAAGCCACTCTATATGTGTCAAACACTTTTCTGTCTTTGAAGGCCTCATACTGTATAAGTGAAAATTCACTTTTTTATGATCTCTGATCCTTCATGGCTCTCCTTGGACAAGAAACAGAGAGGAAGCTCCACCCTACCAACTGGACCTCTTTGGGACTGATCCAGACCCACATACATCAAAGATGGGTTATGCTTGTTGTTTATAAAAGAGCCGCGTACCCTGTGGAATGTGGAAAATGACCTAAAATTTGTGATGAAGTAGTTAAATTGGGCAAACAGAACACTCCTCCCACCCACTGTGTGGAGCTGGTCTTAATGAGCCTGTGTCTTGTTGAGATTAAAGGAACTAAAAATTCCCCCGCAAGGTTTGGTGCAAAGAAATAATACTGGGAGAAAATAAATGAACAGAAAGAGAGATTTCAAAACATCAAATAAAATAGCAGAGGCTTTATGTGTCATTTCAGATCTTATTTCTGTTTTAGAAAAGGTTAACCCGATGTGATCATGGTTGCCTAAGAGAAGGAGAAAGAAATTAACAGGAACTGAGCACCTACCACATAAGACAGATGAGGCAGCAAGGCAGGTTTTAGCCTTTGTGTTTGACAGATAAGGATGCTGAGTCTACTGAGGGTAAGGGATCTGCCTAAGGTCATCCCAAATAGGAAGCAAGGGAGCCTGGATTCAGACTCTGGGCTCCCAGCCCCACACTTATGTTTTTCTCCCCAAACCCATCAAACAGGGGCATTAGGAATAAGGCTCTGAATCCCATGTATGCCCTAGAAGGAAATCATATTAATTATCAAATTAGAATAGGAAAATAGAAAAAAGGAAAAGGACAGAAAGAAAACTTTAAGGAAAATCAAAGTGGCACGGTACAATCAAGCTGGGTTGTGGAGGCTGTCTTTGCACAGACTGTTTAATTGGCGTTGTATTTTCAGGGTTAGATTAGAGGAAGAAGAAAAAAGACAGTGTTCAACCTGATTTACATGAAAATGAGAAGAAGGGGAAAAAGTGGGGTATTAAAATATGTGAGTTGAATCCTTAGATCTCTGCTTCGCGAGTGGTGCACGGTAGAACTTTTAAATTGGCTACATTGCTTTAATTGAAATATAGAATTGTAATAACACAATGTGACAGGCACCTACTGAGGAGGACTGCGGCTGCTCCCACCTCTCCCTGGAGCAGCAAACAACAGGAGGATGGAAAAAAATACACACCGAGAGCACTTGAAAGGGCTTTGTTCTTTTCCAGGCTCTTTTGAGGTTGGCTTTTTGAAAACTGCATTTTTTTTTTCTCTCATTCGCTCCAGGGTCCAATTAATCCACACCACCCCACCCCCATTCCCAGCATGTGCTTCCTGTAGAGGTATTTTGCATCAATTAGGGTGTTTGTTGTATACTGGGTAGAAGCAAAAGAATTTGTAAAATATCCAGATTTGTCTGCAAGGATCCCAAATCTGTTGATAGCCTAAACTAAACTGAGGACTTGGATAGGATCTTAGGTCCCCCTGAAGTTCCCCTTCTGTCGCTGCATGGCTGTGATCATTTTCGAGTGTACCTAGATATTGGCGTTTATTGCAAAGATACTTGACCTAGGTCGAGTCAGCCCTGGGAGATGGGCTTTAGTGATCAGGGATAGATGTTCATTAGGGCATGCAGTGAAGTGACCTAATACTGGAGGTGGACAGCTAGGTTTCTCTCTTAAACCCTTTATCTGTACTCCTCTTTTTTTTAATTCTAACATATTCTCTCCTGTTTCGTATATCAGTTCAGTTCAGTTCAGTTGCTTCTGACACTTTGCAACCCCATGGACTGCAGTACACCAGGCCTCCCCATCCATCACCAACTTCCGGAGTTTGTGAAACTAGATTCCACATATATGCATTAATATACAATATTTGTATTTTCCTCTTTCTGACTTATTCCACTATGTATGACAGTCTCTAGCTCCATCTACGTCTCTGCAAATGGCACAATAGCTGAGTAATATTCCATTGTATAAATGTGCCACATCTTCTTTATCTCTTTATAGCTTCTCAAAGTCCCAGCACACCTCTATTAACAGAATTTGCACTGTGATAGGATTTGGTTATGACCAATCCTGATAGACCACTCCCTCAGCCCTCTTCCAGCTTTTTCTGTAACACACATTCATGTCTCATTTCTCAAGCCTCTCCTCCTTCCATTTCTTAACATATATCTCAACCAGATGCCATGGAGTCCAGGTTGTCTTGATGTCAATGTTGTTGGCCCCATCCTGCTTTATCCTATAGGTATACTCGCTGCTGGCAACGCATCAGCTCTGTTTCTACTCACTTCATCTTTTCCCATAGTTTATGCCTGAAACATATGATTCCCTGGAAATATACAGCTTTTCTGAACCATAGAACAATGACTGGTTTCAGTCACAGCTGAAACCAATTTAAGCCCTTTCTACCTTCATTCCCAGCACATCTTCTCTTCAGGTCATCTCGGTTTAGTGTTAAAAATCAGCAAATGTTAATTGCCAAAAAAAAAAAGTAAATTGTCAGGTATAGATTACCATGGTGTTCCTCTTTAAGCTAGTTGTGGTGAAGGACGGGTCACTTAATTTTCTAATTCATCGAGGAGCAAGAGGTGGTCTTGCAATGAATGCCCTGTGCCACACGTGACTTACCATGTGAGTGCCATGGTAACTAACCTCAGCAGCACCCCTCTCGGTGAGATGGGACTGCTGAGCACACACCTGGATGCTGCAGCAACATTGCCACAGAAGTTTCTGGACAACATCTTTGTATTTACCTTGTCATGCACCAGTAGTAATTTACAGGCCATTTCCAGTCTGCAGACCACAAAATGTGATTCTGGACATTCTTACATTCTCATTCCCCATGGCACATGGTGTTCTGAAAAGAGACCTGTTCCCTCCAGGACCTCCTGTCTCTGGCACTGTTGTTCATCCATTCACACAAGCCATACACTTGATTCCCAAACTGACTGTGTGAAGTCTTGTTGATTTTGCCTCTTACCCATCTTAGACCCGCCCACCTGCCTCATCTCACCGTCCATCACTGTAATCATAGCACCACTGTCTCACCTGGATGCTGGGCCTCCTACTTGGTTGATCTTTCTTACAAACTCTCTGGACCCAGTTCTCTCCATTCTGCAAAATCAAGCCCCAGCAACCTCTGTAATATATACACAGAGCAGGTTTCTCTTCTGCTTAAAACTCTTTGGTGGCTTCTTTTGCTAAAGATCACAGCACTTAACATGGCCTGTGAGGTGCTGGGGGCCTTCGTCCCTGTCTGCCTCCCTGAGTCACCCTGTCCCCACTCCGTCCTCCCCAGCAAACCTGGCCTTCTCTCAGTTCTTTGTAAGTCCTCTGCCTTCCCACACAAAACCTACTCAGGGTCTTCGTTCCTGCTGTTCTCCCTACAAACCCAGTACGTATCGCTCCTCTACTCTAGGGCTCTGTTCCTAGGTACTTTGTAAAGAGGGATCACACTTAATCCTTACATCCACACCGTGTGATTAATTCTATTTTTTAAAATGAGAAACCTGAAGCTCAGAGAGGTTAAATAGCTTGCTTTGTTAGTTGCTGAGTTGTGTCTGACTCTTTGCAACCACATGGACTGTGTAGCCTGCCAGGCTCCTCTGTCCATGGAATTCTCCAGGCAAGAATATTGGAGTGGATTACCATCCCCTTCTCCAGGGGATCTTCCCAACCCAGAGATCAAACCTGAGTCTCCTGCATTGAAGGCAGATTCTTTACCATCCAAGAAACCAGGGAAGCCCCAAGAATACTGGAGCAGGTAGCTATTCCCTTCTCTGGAGGATCTTCCCGATCCAGGGATGGAACCTGGGTCTTCTGCATTGCAGGCAGATTCTTTTCACCATCTGAGCCAAGCAGCTTGCCTGGGGTAGAATGAACAGCTTATTAGTGAGATCCACACCAGCCTGGGAGATGCTGGGGCCTCTCCAGAGGCCTCACCTAGTTCTGGGCCTTAGAGGGCCTCCGTGTGCTGAGATTAGAGAATCATACTGTCTTCCTGTCTGCCCCCTCCCTCACCACAGTGAAATATGCCCTTCCACGAATCTCTTGAGTTTTGCTTTTTACCACCATCCTCCCCACCAGAGCTGACCCTACTTTCCTTTTAGCCTCTTATCTCACTTTCTAGATGATGTTAGCACCCAGATGTTAGCACCCAGGGATTCAGTATTAGGCAGAGACTGAACAATGACTTGAAATATCCCCACTTTGTCCATTTTCTCTGGAGAGGCCTGGGTTTGTGGATTTCTAAGACCAGGTCTTAAATTCAAGGACTTCCTCTCCCCAATCCAACTCTGCCATTTTGAGGAGGGAGCTGTCTGACTCATATCCAGGACTTGGCCATTTTCAGCTTCTCATCTGGAGCTTTCTTGGGCACCAGACAGAAAGCTTCTGAGCTAACAATTTCCAGGAGGCCTCAGCATATTCTGGCCTCTTCACACATGTGAATATACAGTTAAAAATCCATTTACATGAATAAATGAACTATTCAAGAGATGGAAAACTTTTTTTTTTCCATTTAAAATATGAGAAAGAGAATCCCCTGAACTTTGCAGCTTCATGATATCCTATACTTTGTGTCATGGGCCTCCACTGGAAGCGAGAAAAGTTCTGAAAAGAGGAGAATAAAAGCTTTCATGATGAAAATAGTTGAACAGACACTGGCAATGGGAAAAATTCATATGCCGTAATTATAGATTTTTGTTTGTTTTAAATCCTGGCTCTCAATCTGTGAGCTCGGTTTAATAATAAAATACTAGAATTATGCATGCAAGTGCAAATTTGGTATCATGTCAGTCAATTCCAAACACTATTTACAGACTGGAATCATTACAGTGCATTAATATAATGAAGACGGCAGTGTAGTCTATTTCAGTGTAGTGTCGTTAAAACATCACCATAGGGTGGTGGCTGTAGCTCTTCTCAAGCTTTTAAGTTTATCTCAATCCATCTTAACATCCTATGAGCTTTGTTACTGAAATGGTTTGGATTTTGCTATTAACAAAATATATGTATGTTAATTGTGATTCCGCAGAGAGAGGGAGGGATGGGGGGTGGGCAGGGTGGGCCGAGAGAGCTTGGGGAAGGGAGAGAGAGAATGAATGAATGCAGAAGGGAAGATCCTCTGGCTAAGGTTTTGTATAAACATGCTACTGTCACTGCAAAGATCACACTGCTTTGGCATTTGATTGATCACGTGTCTACTGCCTCACTAGATGGGGAGCTCACTGAGAGCATGGACCTTTGTTTATTTACCCCCAAAATAGTAGGCAGTGTGATATAGTGATAAAAGCAATGACTCTGGAGCCAGAACTTCATTCACTTCTCAGCCAACCAACCATGAGCTTGACTTTGTGTAGGTAGTTCTGTTCTCTATGCCTCAGTGGCCTGACTCATAGAGTGGTTATGGGAATTAAATAAGTAGGACCCTAGAAATATGCCTGGCACATCGAAAATTCTCACTGAATATAAACTGTAATCCTTATCTCTACTCCTAGTGCCCTGAACAGTGACTGGTATAGAGTCAATGATGAATCAGTGTATGAAGGGTGGGAGGATAAATGGATGGTTGGGTGAATAAACAGCATAGCTATAGTCCAGAGCACACATTGCTTATTGGCTTCTGTCGCGTTCTTTGTATTTCAATGGCTCTGCCAGAATCCAGGCCTCTTTGTTGAAACTTGAGGCTGCCTGGAGATGACTGGACTTGGTTCAGATGGCTAGCGGAGAGGCAAAGAAGTTTGCACGTTAGGGACTGAAGTTGAGCCTTTGCAAATGTGCAAAACTGAGAACTGATGCAGAGGTCGTTGTTAACTCACACATTTAACAGGATGTTTGCCTTTCAACAAAGGGTGACTAATTAATGTAACAGTTGATTATGTAGCTCCCTTAATTTGTTACTGGTTTTCAAATACCAAAGTAATTATATCACTAAGGGAGGACAGTTGTTAGAAAGTCAGTGTAGAGAAGAGATGGAAAAGGGGTTGACTGTTGATTCTGAGTTCTGTTTGAACAGAGCCCTGTGTTGTGTCTGACTCAGTAGCAGTTTCCAAGGCTCTGAGCAGAAGTCAAACCCTGTGCCCTGGCAAGGGTGAGACTCAAGGAACAGGGCCTGGTGAGTGAATATGGAAGAGCTTTGGAGTCAGGCTGACTGGGTTCAGATTCTGCCTCTGCTGTGGACCTAGAGTGTCTCCAGCGCCCACCTCTGGAAATGGCAGTACTAAGAGTATCTCCCTCATGGTGGGGAAGTTGGCAGGATTGCGGTGCTTAAACAGTGTCTGCCTTACAAGGTCTGAAAATTATATTTGATTTTATTATTTATGATCTGATAAATCTGGTGCAAAGAGATGACTCACCAGAAAAGGACCTGATGCTGGGCAAGATTGAAGGCAAAAGGAGAAGGGGTTAGCAGAGGATGAGATGGTTGGATAGCATCACCGACTCAACGGACATGAATTTGAATAAACTCCAGGAAATAGTGAAGGACCGGGAAGTCTTGCGTGCTGCAAGCCATGGGGTCACAAAGAGTCGGACACAACTTAGCAACTGAACAGAATTATTTATGATCTATATTCTGCTTTTTCTCTCCAGTTTCATCTCTAGCCTTCTCCCCTGTGGATCTTATTTCTCATTCCCTGCCCTCCACAGTAAGCCATGCCTACTCATACCGCTCCCTGGGACTCACTGCTTCAGTCTCCTGTCCCCACCTCTCCTGTCTATACCCCTCTTCCAGCTTGGCAAGCTCCTATTTAACCTGCATTCTTTTTTTCGATTTTTTTTTAATTGAGGTATATGTTGATTTACAATACTGTGATTATTTTAGGTGGACAGCAAAGCAATTCCGAGATGTACATGTATTTTTTTCTTATTTCAATTCTTTTCCATTATAGGTTATTACAAGACATTGAACATAGTTCCCTGTGCTATTATTGTTTATCTGTTTTTATATATGATCGTGTGTATCTGTTAATCCCATAATCCTAATTTATCATTTCCCTTTTCTCCTCTTTGGTAATTGTAAGTTTGTTTTCTGTATCTATGAATGTCTCCATTTTGTAAATAAATTCATTTGTACTAATGTTTTAGATTCCACGTATAAGTGCGATCATACAATAGAATATTTCTCTTTGTCTGATTTACTTCACTTAGTATGATAATCTCTAGATCTATCTGTGTTGGCATTATTTTGTTCTTTTTTTATGACTGAGTAGTATTCCGGGGTGTGTGTGTGTGTTATGCATGTGCATGCATGCATGTATAGCGCATCTTTTACATTTCACCTGAACACTTAGGTTACTTCCATGTCTTGAAAGTTGTAAAGAGTGCTGCTGTGAACATCGGGGTGCATGTATCTTTTCGAATTAGAGTTTTCATCTTTTCTAGATATATTCCCTGGAGTGGAATTTCTGGGTCATATGATAACTGTTTTTAGTTTTGTAAGTAACTTTCATACTGTTCTCCACAGGGACTGTACCAGTTTACACTCCCACCAGCAGTATAGAACGTTTTCCTTTTCTTTGCACTCTCTCTAACATTTATTATTTGTAGAGTTTTTGATAATGGCCATTCTAACTGGTATGTAGTGATACTTCACTGCAGTTTTGATTTGCATTTCTCTAATAATTAATGATGTTAAGTGTCTTTTCATGTGCCTGGCGGCCATCAGTATGTCTTTGGAGAAATGTCTATTTAGGTCTTCTGGCCAGTTTATTGTTTTTTGATATTGAACTATATGAGCTATTTGGAAATTAAACCCTTGTCAGTTGCATCATTTGCAAATATTTTCTCCTATTCCGTAGGTGTTCTTTTAATTTTGTCAACAATCTTTTGGTGTGAAAAAAAAAGTTTACATTTAATGAGATTCCACTTGTTTGTTTTTGCTTTTGTTTCCATTGAATTAGGACACATACCCCAAAAAATATTGCTATGATTTATGTCGAAGAGTGTTCCACCTATGTTTTCTTCTAGGAGTTTTATGGTTTCCAGCCTTACATGTACATCTTTAATCTATTTAAAGTTTCTTTTGCTTTGGGAGACTGACTTAAGAAAATATTGTAATTCAAAGAATATTGTGCCTACATTTTTTCTAAGAGTTTTACGGTCTCATATCTTATTTTTAAATCTTTTAGCCATTTTGAGTTTATTTTTGTGTGTGGCATGAGGGAGTGTTCTGACTTCATTGATTTACATGCAGCTACCTGGCTTTCCCCTCACTACTTGTTGAAAAGACTGTCTTTTCTCCTTGGTACATCCTTGCCCCCTTTGTGAAACATTAGTTATCTATAGTTGTGTGAGTTTATTTCTGAGTTCTCTATTCTGTTCCATTGATCTATGTCTGTTTTTGTGCCAATGTCATGCTGGTTTGATTACTATTGCTTTGCCATATTGTCTGAAGTCTGGAAGAGTTATTCTCCAACTTTGTTCTTTTTCCTCAGGATTGACTGCTTTGGCAATTCTGGGTTTTTTATGGTTCCATATAAATTTTAGAGTCATTTGCTCTAGTTCTGTGAAAAATATCCTGGGTAATTTGAGAGGAATTACATTTAATCTGTAGATTGCTTTGGGTAGTATGGCCATTTTAACTATAATAATTCTTCTAATCCAAGCGCATAGGATATCTTTCCATTTCTTTGAATCATCTTCGATTTCCTTTATCAGTGTTTTGTAATACTCAGTGTGTAACTTTTAAACTTCCTTGGTTAGGTTTATTCCTAGGTACTTTATTATTTTTTATGTGATTCTCCATGGGGTTATTTTTTTACTTTCTCTTTCTGCTATTTCATTGTTAGTGTAAAGAAATGCAGCAGATTTCTGTATATTTGTCTTATATCCTGCTACCTTGCTGAATTGATTTACCACTTCCAGTAGTTTTTATGTCTATAGATTCTGTAGAGTTTTCTGTATAGAATATTATGTCATCTGCATATAATGATAATTTTATGCAGAGGTAATTTTGTACCTCTTCCCTTCCAATTTGGATACTTTTATTTCTTTTCCTTGTCTGATCACTGTGGCTAGAGCTTCCAGTACTATGTTGAATAGACATGGTGAGAATGGACATTGTGTCTTGTTCTTTTAGCAGGAAAGCTTTCAGCTTTTCACTGTTTAGTATTATGTTGGCTGTGGGTTTTTCATAAATGGCTTTTATTATATAGAGGTATGTTCCTCTATACCTACTTTGGCAAGAGTTTTTTTTTTTTACCATGAATGCATGTTGACTTTTATCAAATGCTTTTTCTGCATCTATTGAGATGATCATATGGTTTTTGGTTTTTGTTGATGTGGTATATCACATTCATTAATTTGCATATGTTATGATCCTGGAATTAATCCAACTTGATCATGGTCTATGATCCTTTTTTTACATTAGTGGATTTTGCTTGCTAACATTTTGCTGAGACTTTTTGCATATATATTCATCAAAGGTATTGGCCTGTGATTTTCTTTGTTTTTGTTTTTAGTGTCTTGGTTTTGATATACGGGTGATGGTGCTTTCATAGAAAGTCTTGGGCAGTATTCCTTCTTTCTGCTTTAATCTTTTAGAAGAGTGTGGGAAAGATCAGTATAAGTTCTTCATTGTATGTTTAGTAGAATTTCCCAGTGAAGCCATCCAGCCCTGGAACTTTGTTTGTATAACTTGCAGTTCTTAATCTAACTAAACCTTCTTCCTTGAAACAGCCCTGTTTCTTCCAGGCAGAAGTGGGCACTCCTCCCCTCTGCTACTTTATATCTTGAACATATTATGTTTCAGTGATTTTAAGATATTTTTTCTCCCAGTTTAACATTTCTGCAATAAGGGTTTAGCTTACAGTCTGTAGTATCTTGCAGTCAATGCAGTACAGTTTGTTCTGTGTCTAGTATCATTATTTGTATCTGAACCACCTGAGGATAGAGACTGTGATGTATTGTCTTTGTATTCCCTAGTGCCTAGACAAAGCACACAGCCAGGGCTGTTAAACAAATAAGAAAATAAATTGACATACCATAGGACTAGGAGTCTGATTTTGTTGGATAGCACAATCTTTTTGGATGTATGCTACCATCTGAAAAATAATAGCAGCAGCTATGTAGCACTTACTATGTTCCAGGCAATATTTAAAGCACTTACATATATAAACTGTTTACTTACTTCTTCTTTGTGATAACCTGATGAGGTACATTCTATTTTAATCTTTGTTTCATAGATAAGGAAACAGGTTCAGAAAGGTTATGCAATGTAGTGGAGCTAAAATTGTCACCCCAAAATGTCTCTTTGGCATGTGAATTAGTTCAAGCTAAAACAGTATGGATGTGAGAGCTGGACTGTGATGAAAGCTGAGCACCGAAGAATTGATGCTTTTGAACTGTGGTGTTGGAGAAGACTCTTGAGAGTCCCTTGGACTGCAAGGAGATCCAACCAGTCCATTCTGAAGGAGATCAGCCCTGGGATTTCTTTGGAAGGAATGATGCTAAAGCTGAAACTCCAGTACTTTGGCCACCTCAAGCGAAGAGTTGACTCATTGGAAAAGACTCTGATGCTGGGAGGGATTGGGGGCAAGAGGAGAAGGGGATGACAGAGGATGAGATGGCTGGATGGCATCACCGACTCGATGGACATGAGTCTGAGTGAACTCCGGGAGTTGGTGATGGACAGGGAGGCCTGGCATGCTGCGATTCATGGTGTCGCAAAGAGTCGGGCGCGACTGAGCGACTGAACTGAACTGACTGAAAACAGTCAAGGTTCAAGAGAGTCAGGAAGAAACTTTGACCTTCCCCCTAACTCCCTAAAAAAATTTAAATAGAGGACCTATTTCCAGAATAGAGCTGTCACCAGAGATACCTGGAAAGAACATGAGCTAGGTAGGGCAAGAGTACAGGAGTCCATTCGTTTCCCATTGTCTCTGCATGGCCCAGAACATTTATTTACCAAACCTTTGCTTTTCTAACTCCATGTGAATTGCCCTCCTCCCATTTGAAGCCCCAAACAAGTACCACCAACATCCACTTTTATCTTTAGCTAAAGATGATTTTTAAGGTGATGGCTTCAGTTTTCGCAAGTTACTCAGATTTCCTCAGTCTTTCTCATGTATACATGTTACAGACTTTTGCTAGATGTTTTCTCCTGTTAATCTGTCTTGTGGAAGTTTAATTCTCAGACCAGCCAGAAGAATGCAGAAGGGTAGAGGAAAATTTCTTCCTCCCAGACAACAGCATCCCCAAGATCCTATAGCTAGCTTAGTGATGATGGAGCTGGTATTTGAACCCAGGTGGTCTCGCTCCGGAGCCTGCAAAGCTCAAATAATATGATCCCCAGGGCTATCAACAGTAGGTATATTTAGTGTATAAACCTAACAGTTTCCCCAACTGTTGTTGATTATTATTTTGGTTTCCTAAATGGGGCCCCATGATTGCTCATGGTCTGATAGAACATCAGTCCTTAAGTTGTAATCTTCCATTTTTCTTTTCACAACTTTAAACAAGGAATAAGCCATAACTTATTCATGATAAGTCAGTGACATTTATATAATACAGTTTGAATTTTTTCCACTGTGGCTTATAGAATGCTTTCATAGGATGTTAGGATTCAAAGGGACAGTAGAAAGAAACAGTCCCAGCAGTTTATTTCCTCTGTCCTCCATTTCTTGTGTCTTCCACATACACTGGGCCCCAGTTAGATAATTATGGGTTCTAAGAGCTGTTGTCACATAAACTTGAGTTCAAATTCCAGTTGGATTCCTATTATTTGTCTGACTTTTGTCAAGAATCTTAATCCTTCTGACCCTTAGTCTCCACATTTTTAAAACTGGAGTTATAATATTATTTTATATGGGTATTGGGAGGATTAGATACTATATAAATAAAAGACCAACCACAATGGCACCAAGTAGACAGTAAATAAATGTGAGCTATTATTTTAAAAAGAAAGAGGCTATATATATATACCTTCAATAAAGCTGTCAACAGTAATCAAAATGGAATTTTTTCCTGCCTTTGGTTGAGGTTATATCAACTCTGTGAAGTCATACTCTATAACCTAGTCAAGAAAAATAAAGCTCCAATTGGTAGTTAACCATGTCTTTGCTGCTGCTAAGTCGCTTCAGTCGTGGCCAACTCTGTGCGACCCCATAGACGGCAGCCCACCAGGCTCCCCCATCCCTGGGATTCTCCAGGCAAGAACACTGGAGTGGGTTGCCATTTCCTTCTCCAGTGCATGAAAGTGAAAAGTGAAAGTGAAGTCGCTCAGTCGTGTCCAACTCCTAGCGACCCCATGGACTGCAGCCTATCAGGCTCCTCCTTCCATGGGATTTTCCAGGCAAGAGTGCTGGAGTGGGGTGCCATTGTCATGTCTTTAATAAATAAATAAAAGTTAGACAATGATGAACTAATACTTGTATTAGTGTATATACATGTATTAGTGACATGTCCCACTAAAGTGTTGGGTGACATGTCCCCAAACCTGAACTCATGTAAGCCTCAGTGCTTCATTTGGCTTTTAGGAGTTATGTAATGCCCAAGGAGGGAAGAAAGAGACTTGCTCCCCACCTCATACCCATGGCTTCTCCTCATTTTCAGCTCGTGCTGGAGCCACATGAGTATATCTGACTATGAACTGAAGTGACATACATCACTTTTGGCCCAGCTCATAAGCATCAGATGCAACCCTCTGGCTACTTCTTCTCCTACCTTAGCAACTATAGGGCCATAGGATGTGATTTGAAGGCATCCATTAACTGGAGCCCAGTGAGACTGTACATCAGAAACCCCTGCCAACCTATGTAGCTGCAATCCAATATGAACTTTAGTTGTAACAAGCCATCTAGTTTTCATGGTTAACCTACCATATATTTAATATAGTAAATCATAGACCTTTAAGGGTAGAGTTTTTCAGGCAATATTTGTAAATTTTAATTTTTACAACTGAAAAAATTATTGTCCATTCTTTCTTTACTTCGTTTATTTTATCCATCCATGCATCAATCAGCCTATGTATTCAACAGACATTTTTCTACCAGGTGCGCATTGCTTTATTCTTGTCTGGGTGCATGTTAAGTCAGTTCAGACATGTCTGACTCTTGGCGACCCTGGGCACTGTAACCCACCAGGCTCCTCTGTCCATGGGGTTCTCCAGGCAAGAATACAGGAATGGATTGCCATGTCCTCCTCCAGGGGATCTTCCCAACCCAGGGATCAAACCTGCATCTCTCATATCTCCTGCATTGGCAGGCGAGTTCTTTATCACTAGCACCACTTGGAAAGCCCCTCTAGTCTGGGTACTAAGGATGTAATACTTAAAGGCCCCATCATCCTACCTTCTTGGAGCTGGGATCTAGCTGGAGAAACAGGCAAGAAAAATCTAGAATTGTAATTGGTAAGAGCTGATAAATAAGAGAAGTGTTATGGGAATCCAGAAAGAGGGACACTGATCCCAGTTTTGGGAAGAAATTAAACTGGATGTTGGTGGATAAGCAGGAACTTTTTATTGGTTCTGCAAATGTTTATCGGTCAGCTACTATATGCTCGGTTCTAGGCACTGTGGATATAGTAACAAACAAAGCAGGCGAGACAATATATAAAGACATAAATAAGGGAACAAATTAATTTCAGAGTAATATTATGAACCCCACAAAAAAGGGTGATGTCTTAGGGATGAGCTGAAGGGAGCAACTTTAATTGGGGTTAACAGGGAGGCTCTTGTGAGGAAGTGACCTATGAACTGAGTTTACCAGGGCCAAGGGGCTTCAAGGCCCCAAGGAGACATGAAAAATGCAGCCTTCAGGGTAGACAAAGATGTGGAGCAGAATCTTAAAAAGCTTAATGCTATGTTAGATATGGCTGGGATACTTCATTTTTCTTTTGCTGAGTGTTTTCTTTAAGTTCCTTTGCTTGAAATGGGGAGTTTAAATCTATTTCATGCAGTGGCATGTATGCTAAGTCACTTCAGTTGTGTCCAACTCTGTGTGACCCTATGGACAGCAGCCCACCAGACTCCTCTGTCCACAGGATTTTCTAGGCAAGAATACTGGAGTGGGTTGCCATTTCCTTCTCCTCATGCAGTGGAGGTATCTATTATTGGACTTGCATGTGTTTACTTTAGGCATTTCAGAAAGCAGTATTCTGAGAAGAGCCAGGAAAGAATGAGCAGTAAGCGTTTAAGCAAAGAAGTTGAGCTAGGCAATTAGTGTGCTTTGTGCATTTGGAGAATCCACAGGCTCTGTTGTTAGAAAGGCCTGGGTGTGAAGCAGAAAGGCCTGGGTGTGAAGCCTAGCTCCAATGCCTTTCCAGCTGGTTGATGTTGGGCAAAGGATGATCTCTCTCTGATTCAGTTTCCTCATCAATTAACTGATGATATTAATAATAATAGTATCTTTTGTATAGGCTAATTATGAGGCTGAAATAAGATAGTACATAAAAGTTCTTAGCATGGCAAGTTGCAAGACTTCCCTGGTGGTTCAGTGGTTAGGAATCCACCTGCCAGAGCAGGGGACACAGGTTTGATCCCTGGTTCAAGAAGATCCCATTCCTACAGAAGCCCATGTGCCTGGAGCCTGTGCTCCACAACAAAAGAAGCCACCACAATGAGAAGCCCACACGCTGCAACTAGAGAGTAGCCCCTGCTCGCAGCAAGTAGAGAAAGCTGGTGCGCAGCAACGAAGACCCAGCACAGCCAAAAATTAATTAATTAATTTTTTTAAAAAAGAGTCAAGTGAGTCAGCTCAGCATGAGGGAGAGTGTGAATTTTAGTTGATGGAGAAATTATAGGTCAGTCTTGGAAAGCTGTAGCCAAAGAAAGGCTTTTAACAGGAAGCTGCCAGTTGGTAAAATTGAGGGAAATCAGGTGGTGAGGATGCAAGGCAAGTGATGAAGATGTAAGGTTATCAGCAGTATCAGCCAGGGTGATTGGAAGGTGCTTTTCTGTGTTATAGAAGGAAGGCAGGGCTACTTTCCCAGAAACCAAATCTGCAAAGCCCTGCCTCCTGACTTCCACCCAGCCTGGCCTCCTGGGAATTTGCCTCCAGTGATCCTGGTGTGATTCAGGCATGAGAGACAAGGGATAGAGCATAGGCAGCGATGAGGTCCTTCAGGACCTGACCACGGAGAGTTCCCCACAGGAGGCACTCTCTGGTACAAATTTCCAAATAATATTAGGAGCTATAAAGTGGTCAGAAGGAAACCCTACTCATCCTAAGAAACTTAGTATGTCATGGAAGTCTAGGATGGGACTGGCTGATTCCAGCATGACTGCACCCAAAGTTCCCCCTTCTTCTCCTGTCTGTAACTGCTCTCATCTCAGACCCTCTAACCTTTATAGACAGGCAGCTGAAAAAAATGCATCTAGAAACCAAACCTCCATATATGTAGATGAACAAACGTTTGGATGTTGCTGCTAGAATTGCTCAGACTCATGAGGAAGGGAGAATGATGTAAAGGTTTGCAAGGTGATGTTGGGCTCTGTTTCTTCTTTGAAAATGGCTGTAGTAAAGGAGACACAACCAAAGCTGCCCTGCAGTGTGTCTGCCTGAGAGCAAGTACTCCATAAATATTATTGAAGGAGTGAAAAAATAATGAACAAGTAAAAAAAAAACTATATTCAAATGGAAGAAAAAGGAAAAATAAAAGGTTTCAAGATGACAGCTCCTAGATTCTTGGCAGTTGATCCCAGGGCCATTCTGAGCCCTCTCCTGGGTTCCTACAGAAATCATCGCATTTAATTCACAAGTTTATGATGTGAGGTTTATTAGTCCCCATTTTACAGATCAGGAAACTGAGGTACCTAGAAGTAAAATTACTGCCTATGGCCATAAAGGTTATTGGAAGATTGGGATAAACTCATCACCACCATTGATTAGAAGCTTGTTATGAGCCTGATCATGTATGTTATATGCAATATCCATTTTATTCCTCATAGTCACCCTGCACGGAAGCTGTTGTTACTATCCATTTTGTAGATGAAGAAACTAAAACTAGGCTTCCCATTGCATGTTAGATGAAGAGAGAGTCCTCCAGTGCTGCTTCAGTGTCTGGCTTCCAGGCATGAGTCTGGAAATGGGTTCACAGGGCATTCAGTTCAGTTCAGTAGCTCAATCGTGTCCTTGCGACCCCATGAACCCCAGCACGCCAGGCCTCCCTGTCCATCACCAACTCCCGGAGTTTACACAAATGCCTGTCCATTGAGTTGGTGATACCATCTAACTATCTCATCCTCTGTCGTCCCTTCTCCTCCTGCCTTCAATCTTTCCCAACATCAAGATCTTTTCCAATGAGTCAGCTCTTTGCATTAGGTGGCCAAAGTATTGGAGTTTCAGCTTCAGCATCAGTCCTTCCAATGAACACCCAGGACTGATCTCCTTTAGGATTGACTGGTTGGATCTCCTTGCAGTCCAAGGGACTCTCAAGAGTCTTCTCCAACACCACAGTTCAAAAGCATCAATTCTTCAGCGCTCAGCTTTCTTTATAGTCCAACTTAGCTATATGTTGTTTCTGTGCTACGAAGCCTCCAAGCCAGCAAAGGACAACAGCTTTTCAGCAGCACGAGGTGCTCAAACTCCCAAATTTTTGTCCTTCCTCCATAATGCCAAGAAGGAGCTGATGGGGAACCACCTACCTCTCCCTGAACCTGTGTCTCACTTCTGTCATCTGTGCTGCTTATCAGCTCTGGAATCAGCCAGAGAAAGAACAGTCTGGACTGAGCCATGCACTGGCAGAGTAGCTGTGAGCACCCAGCTCTGTCTGGCTTTACCATTGTCTCATCAGGCCTTTTACCTGTTTTTCTTCTCCTTGTGGGAATGATGTGAGTGAACCCCCTCCACCCCCTCTCAGTCATTTGTCACTCTTTGCCTCAACTGGAAACAGACTACTTCATTTTGTGTATAGAAAAGGGAGACCTCAGAAGAATATTTTTTTTAAGTTAGGAAAAGAAATTGTATGATTTCTAAATGCTTGTGTTTAGTCTCAGAATGCAAGTAGTTAGGGCTTACTCCATCCCTATACTGGTTAAAGGCATCTCCCATGGATTCCTCTTCAATCACCCTGTACTTCCTCTCTCAGGGCACCTAGCACACCACATTGCTATTTCTCCTGCATGGCTTCCCACTAGACCTTGAACTTGAGGGGTGGGATGGGGGACAGGGGCCATGTCTGTTTCATTATCATGTCCCTAGGTTCCAGTGCCGTGCTCAAAACATAGCAATTACTCCATGAATAATTCTGTTGAATGAACAAAGACATATATACAGTGGAGATGACTCATGTCACCCTGAGAATGTGTCCTTATGATGCTGTGGTTCTCCCAGGAGGCACACTTCCTTTTTCTGGCCTAGTATGAAGACTCAGCTTCAGTCTTTTTCTACATCTAACCCCATGTTCCAGAAGGAGAGGCATGCAAGCGAGTCTTCAGGATACACCTGAAAGTGTCAGACAGGCCTCAGTTCAAATCCTAATTCTACCAGTTCCTTACTGGGGAGTGTTGGGCCAGTTACAGGATGCTCTCAAATGGGGCGGGGAGGACTTCCCACAATAGGAGAAAGGTACATAAACTGAAAAAAATAAAAACCTAATACTTGAATGATATTTACTAGATGTAAGACACTATTTTAAATGTATTGAATATTATAATCTACTTAATCATCACTGTTTCAATGGACCTGAATGTGGGCAAACTCTGGGAGACAGTGAGGGACAGGGAGGCCTGGCGTGCTGCAGTCCATGGGGTCACAAAGAGTCGGACACAACTCAGCGACTGAACAACAATCATCACAGTTCCTCGTGGTGTAGGAACTTTCTAACCTGAGGCTCATTTTACAGACCAGCAAACTCAGACACAGACAGCATACATGTTTACCCAAGGCCCCACAGCTAGTGAGTGGCAGAGCCAAGATTTGAACCCAGCAGCCTTATTCCCAGTGCCCATATTCTTAACCCCTGCATTTTATATCGAGATGACACAGAAGGAGCTTGGATGTCAGTCTCAGAAGGTCTTCATGGGTGCTGATTTCCTGTCTGCTGCTACATATGACTTTGGGCAGATTACTTAGCCACTCTGGGCTATGTACGTTCCTCATCTTATCATGAGGGGAATAAAACAAGATAGTGAATGAGATAATGCATTAGATAGAGCTTTAAAAGCTGTAAAACTCTTAGCATCTCTAAGTATGAAGTGGATATTAGTTGTTAGATGTCAAAGAGCCTTGAATAATAAGATGAGGTACTTGCCTTATATGCATGCCTTGGGCCTGCAAAAACAATGTTTTTTTCTTTTTTTCAAAACAGGGCCAGATGGAGCTGAGGAGGGAGAGTATGTGGATGGATGGGGAGAGAATTTATCAGTATTTTAGAAGACATACTTCAAGTAGAGGACACTTGACAAAGGAAATGTATAAGAAACAGCGTATTATCCTGGCCTTGGATTTGGGGATTAGGCAGTTGCAGTAGGTGGGGTGGGCTGGATGTCCAATCCCAGGACTTCCACCTTCTAGCTCTTTGAGCCTAAAACCTGCAGCTTCACCTCTCTGAGCCTCAGTATCCTTTTCTGTCCAATAAGTGATAATAAAACCTTTCTCACTGGCTTATGAGAATTAAGTTTGATCCTGTAAGAAGAGCATCAGGCTAGTAGGAGGTGCTCCAAAATGTCCCTTCTTTCCCACTCACTGAGCCCCTGTTCCCCTTGCATCTACATGGTGTGAAATTTCTAGATCCCTACTTTGCTGGAATTAATTTCCTAAAGTGGGGAGACGGCATCCAGAATAAACACTGTGTATTTCACCCTTTTGCTTACCTGCTGCAGGTGCAACTGGTGGGGGAAACTCCCTTCAGCAGGGGTCTTTGTTCTGCAGCAATTAAGGCACCTCGCTAATCCTTCTCCTTCCCAGATGCTCTTGGAGCTGTATTTTTAGCTCATCTCTTTTATATGCCTCACTCGAAAAACATCTTATTATTCATTTCAAAACTTGACAACTCCTATCACTTTGTCCCCTCGTTCCATTCTCATACACAAAGGAAGAATGAAATGTAGCAGCCTCAAGTCAAGCTTTTGCTCAGTGGAGACCAGAGATGTACGAGTTTCTTCTTGCCGCATCCATTCCTGGACTAGCTCTGGGAGTCAGCTGGGAGTCACAGATGTGCATTCCCATCCTTATCTGCCTTGTATTATAAGATGTGCAATTAGATGCTGTGTGTAGATGCACTCAAGGGTCCCGCACGTGCTCCTGTGCAGACACAAGCCAGGAGTGGCCGAACAGTTCTGGGACCAGACTGAAAAATCATGTAGGAGTGAATAACAGAGCAAGGATGAGCATTTCAATGTTGAGTCATTTACTCAACAAATACTTATTAAGCATTGACTATGCATAAGAATTTGTGCTAGGTGAGGGCACATATTTTGCATAAACAGAGAAGATATTCCCTCACAGGATATGTTTTGAATGACTTTGAAATAACAATGGCACATTTGTTAAGCCCTTACTGTGTTCTGGACTCAACATGCTGTGTGTGTGTGATTCATATAGTTCTTATAACAACTCTGAGAGATGGAGACAGTTATACCCAGGATCCGGGTGAGAAAGCTGAGTCACAGAGAAGGTTTGTGCCTAACCCAGGGGTCAGAGCCCATGAATAGAGAGGCCAGGCCTTGACCTCTGGCTCCAAAGCCTGGGCTCTTAGTCTTAACCACTGAGTCATCCCCTCCCTTTTCTCTGTGCAGACTGCCTTCCATTCCAGGGCCATAATAAATGAGGTCATGGACAACCCATTTAGCCCAGGGCCTGGCCTTTGCACTGTGGTTGGAGATTGTCATCACTTGTATAGTGTCAAAGATAAATACAGCCGGATGTGACCATAGTAAAACAGATTTTATTTAGGAACTCCTTCCAGTAGGGAATAGAACTGAATTTCTTTCCAATTTGTGCAGAGGTGACTGGGGTTTGAGGGGAGAATGCAGGGATTGGGGTGGGGCGGGGATGGTGAGTAGGGACTATGTAGTGTCAGGGAGCAAAACATGACAGAAAGCAGGAAATGGGGGTTTAGTCCATGTGGAAACTCATCTGGGTTTGATAAGTGGCCCTTATCCAAGCTTAGGCTCTAGCCTGTCACAGAGGGTGGGAGACCAGCCCTATCTCCAAGTGTGGCGGGAATAATCAATAAATTTTTTTGGCAGCCTTGAATTTTCTTAGGCAGGGACTTTGATGGGCCCTTATCCAAGCTTAGGCTCTAGCCTCTCACAGAGGGTGGGAGACCAGCCCTATCTCCAAGTGTGGCAGGAACAATCAATAAATTTTTTTGGCAGCCTTGAATTTTCTTAGGCAGGGACTTTGATGGGTGCTAGGGCCATTAGGAACTAGAGCCTATTATACAGAGTGAAGTAAACCAGAAAGAAAAACACTAATACAGTATACTAACACATATATATGGAATTTAGAAAGATGGTAACGATAATCCTGTATGCGAGACAGCAAAAGAGACACAGATGTATAGAACAGTCTTTTGGACTCTGGGAGAGGGAGAGGGTGGGATGATTTGGGAGAATGGCATTGAAACATGTATAATATCATATATGAAACAAATCGCCAGTCCAGGTTCAATGCAGGATACAGAATGCTTGGGGCTGGTGCACTGGGATGACCCAGAGGGATGGTATGGGGAGGGAGGTGGGAGGGGGATTCAGGATGGGGAACACGTGTACACCCGTGGCGGATGCATGTTGATGTATAGCAAAACCAATACAATATTGTAAAGTAATTAGCCTCCAATTAAAATAAATAAATTTGTATTTTTAAAAAAGTTATATGAAATTAAAAAAAAAAAAAAAGTAATGTGGCCTTGAGCTGTCAGAAATGATGTTAGTGTTTTATTCAAGTCTTTCGAGGCCAAGGTGGAGGTCTCATCCTGCAGAGGGCTGGACGGACAAGAGGAGGAGTCCAGCAGAGGAGTCTGGCTGGAACTTGACAAGGAGAGTCTTTATCACTAGTTCGTCCTGCTTTCGATTGCTGGTCTCCGTGATCCTTGCAGCAGCTTGGCTCTGGGTGAGTCACTGCTGTTCTTATTCTCATGAAGATTCCTGAATGGACAGCCAGACAAGCTACAGAAAGGTGCACAGAGAACAGGTCTTCAGGCGGCAGAAGGGCAAGTGTTTTGAGCATGAGGACAGCAGACAAGAGGCTTAGGGTACAGATTTGTTCAGTTGCTCAGTCATGTCCAACTCTTTGTAACTTCATGGACTGTAGCACACCAGGCTTCCCTGTCCTTCACTATCTCCTGGAGTTTGCTCAAACTCATGTCCATTGAGTTGGTGATGCCAGCCAGCCGTCTCGTCCTCTGTCGTCCCTTTCTCCTCCTGGCCCTCAATCCTTCCCAGCATCAGGGTCTTTTCAAATGAGTCAGCTCTTCACATCAGGTGGCCAAAGTACTGGAGCTCAGCTTCAGTATCAGCCCTTTCAATGGATATTCAGGGTTGATTTGCTTTAGGGCTGACTGGTTTGATCTCCTTTCTGTCCAAGGGACTCTCAAGAATCTTCTCCAGCGCCATAATTCGAAAGCATCAATTCTTCAGCGCTCGGTAACAGAAACCCGTCAGAAGTCCCAGCACCCTCCTCAGTGGTTCATCCCCGGGATCTTGGTAGAATCCTCAGAGCCACATGACAGGCCTCTGCAGTGTGGCCCTGCCAGCCTCTCTCCCTCAGATCACACTAGCAGGTGGTTCTGTAAAGAATACACAGAATGGTCAGGCAGATAACCTCATCTCTGTACCCCTTGACCCCTCAATCCCAGAACCCCTCAAAATTACTTCAAGTCACCTCTTCTCCTTTGGCTTTTGCACGTGCTGCTCCCCTTTCTTGCCTTGCTAGCTCCTTACCTTTTTGTGAGTCAGCCCAAATGCCTCCTCTTCCAAGCAGCCTGCCCAGCAGGGTTAGCTGCCCCTATTGGCAGTCCTTGGCATCTCTGAGTAGGCACCACACCTGGCTGTGATTGTCTAGCCCCAGCTGTGTCCTTCAGACTGTGTGCTCGGGAGGGCAAAGACCGCCTCCAGCCACGTGCCTTTCATGTGCCCTGTGCCACCATATAAGTTACCTCATAGCACGCCTTCAGCTGAGGCCTGATGTGAGAACCTGGGTTGTCTCTTTGCCTGCTGTGCTTCCTGGCCCTCCCAGATCCCCCATCACTTAAGGTCACCAGCACCCAACAGCAGACACGTGCAGTCCTTTCAGTGGCCTTCGGAGCCAGCATCTACCAAAAGGGCATGTGGAGGCCTGTTACAAAGAAAATAGTAGAGCCAAGGTATGTTCCAGACCCATCTGACCCTGGCACGCAGAGCCTCGTGCTGTGAGATTGGGAGCCTTTCCAGTTATCTTCAGAAACTACCAGGGCAGCCAGTGAAACAAAGCGGCACCTGGCCCTTATCACTGCCATACCAGCACTGCCAGTCACGTTTTTGTAAGACAGAACTCCTGTCATCTGTGGATCTTGGATGGTGGGCAGGGAGCAGGGGTTAGAGGTGGATGAAGATGGGACCTATCTTCAGCTTGCAAACGTTTTTGCCATGTTGTCACCAGACCAGAGAGCATCCGGCTTTTAGAAGCCCAGTCTGCAGTCTGACCAGTGCCCTCAGGGCCTCCTCTCCACAGAACAGCCCAGTTCACTTGAAACCATCTGTCCACCTGTGAGCCTCCATCTCAGACGCTTCAGCTGTGCATCCCCTTGGCTCCCATGCCGATGGCCTCCAGCAGGGAGGGGCTGCTCAGTTCCCTGTCCTTCTCTAGCCTGAGTATGGACTCCCTTCGCAGCCTCCTGAAATGGTCAATTACAGAGTTGAGTGGGGCTTTCCAGGTAGCTCAGTGGTAAAGAGTCTGCCATTGAAGCAGGAGACATGAGACATGATCCCAGGGTCAGGAAAATCCTCTGGAGAAGGAAATGGCAACTCACCCCAGTATTCTTGCCTGGGAAATCCCATGGATAGAGGAGCCTGGCAGGCTATAGCCCATGGGGTCGCAAAGAGTTGGACATTACTTTGTGACTAAACAGCAGGAGGAGAAGAGTCAAATAGAAAGCCACTGAGAATTTCAACCACCCAAGTTTTTTAAGGGGCTTCCCTGGTTGCTCAGAAGGTAAAGCATCTACCTGCCATGTGGGAGACCTGGGTTGGATCCCTGGGTCAGGAAGATCCCCTGGAGGAGGAAATGGCAACCCACTCCAGTACTTTTGCCTGGAGAATCCCATAGATGGAGAAGCCTGGTAGGCTACAGTCGACACGACTGAAGTGATGTTTGATGCCATCAGGTCTCTTTGGTATCCTTGTGAATGGAACATTGTTCTTTTTTTTAACTTTTTATTTTATATTGGAGTAGAGTTGGTTTACAATGCTGTGTTAGTTTCAGGGGTACAACAAAATGATTCAGTTATATATACATATCCATTCTTCCTTCAGATTCTTTTCCCATATAGATTATTAGAGTATTGAGTAGAGTTCCCTGTGCTATACATTAAGTCCTTGTTGATTATCTACTTTATATATAGTAATGTGCTTTATATATACCAATGTATATATGTCAAACCCAAACTCCAATGACAGATAGCATTTAGATTTATATGTCTAAAAAACTGATACAAATGAACTTATTTACAAAACAGAAACAGACTCACAGACTTCAGAAACAAATATATGATTGTAGAAGGGGAAGGGTGGGGTAGAGGGATACATTAGGAATCTGGATGGAACATCTTAATCCCTACCACCCCCAGGAGCACTAATTTTTACCTAGTCGGCTCCTACTAATCTAGTCCATTCTGGCCTCTGTCCCCACCCTGTTCATACCTTTATTATGGCTGCTGCTGCTAAGTCGCTTCAGTCGTGTCCGACTCTGTGCGACCCCAGAGACGGCAGCCCACCAGGGTCCCCCGTCCCTGGGATTCTCCAGGCAAGAACACTGGAGTGGGTTGCCATTTCCTGCTCCAATGCATGAAAGTGAAAAGTGAAAGGGAAGTCGCTCAGTTGTGTCCGACTCTTAGCTACTCCATGGACTGCAGCCCACCAGGCTCCTCCATCCACGGGATTTTCCAGGCAAGAGTACTGGAGTGGGGTGCCATTGCCTTCTCCTTTATTATGGCATGAACATAATATTCTCTTATTCACTCAAAAAACTATGACTGGACCTCACTAAGTGTCAGTCACTGTTGGGGATACAGAGATGACCAGAGCCTGACGCGAGGACTGCTTCCCTAGTCTTCACAGACTAATGGAAGATACAGACAGTAACCAGGAGATCATGCCCATGAAGGGATAACTACAGACTGTGCTAGGTATTAGGAAGAAAGAGAGTGAGTTTCTTTGGAACCATTAAACAAAGGCACCGAACGCCGCATCTTCCCAGAGATAGGAGATTCCCCCAGGGCCGGGATTCTGCCCTGTATTCCCAGCACAGTGCCTGCCACAGAGTCAAGGGGGATGCTCCGTTACTGGAGCTGAGTTGTGGAAATAAGTCAGAGCTGGCCCAGCAGTGCAGGGTGACCAAGCCAAGCCTCCTGATAGCTGCCCTCACTTGAGTGCCGCTCTCTCTGAGTCCGGTAGAGACAGAGGCCAGGAGGAGGAGATGTGAGGATGAGGGAGTAGAGAGCTGGGCAGAACCTGCGATCGCTGCCCTGCAGGAGGCACTCTGATGTGACGGGATGGGCGTGGGCTTTGCTGCCATCACACCTACTTTCAGCACCAGCTCTGAATCTCGCCACTGACTGGATGTTGACTGTACAAGTGGCTTACCGGTGAGCGGTCCCCAGCCTTTTCGGCACCAGGGTCCAGTTTCGTGTTAGGCAGTTTTTCCATGGGCCGGGGGTGGGGGGTGGTCTTGGTATGATTCAAGCACGTTACGCTTATTGTGCGTTTTATTTCTTACATTATTACATCAGCTCCTCCCCAGATCATCAGGCGTTAGATCCCAGAGGTTGGGGACCCCTGGGCCCCTGTGAGCCTCCGTTTTCTCATCTCTAACCAGAAAATGATGGAGCCGAGGGTTGGAAGGTATTACTTCACGGCAGTTTTGCCCCTGAGACCCTGAGGTGAGTTGGAGGACACAGCTACAGGATGGTGTTTGGTGCTTTTCAACGAAAGGGGCAATTTTGTGCTAATTTCTTTTCCTGACAGTTCATTTTCCAAGGCAGCAGCCTAACAAATCATGGGGCCAATTAGTGTAAAAGAAACAATTGATCCTGGTCCTCAGCTCAGCCCACCACCTCAGTGGTTTGGTGGTGTTTATTCAGGGAAGCGCTGCACAGCACTAAGTGGGAACTAATTGGATAGACACCATTATAAATTGCATGGCACTGCACCACGCTCCGCTTCTGAGTCAAGTCGCCAGGTCTGGCAGAAATAGGAAAACTAAAGGCTTTGCTGTCCTGCATTGACAAGCGGAGCAAAGCTGGTGGGGGCCAGCTCATTTTACAGATGGGAAAGTTGAATCTCATTGAGGGAGCAGAGACGGGGCTAGAAACCAACGATTTTATTGTTTCACTATGGTATTCTTTTGGTAAACTCATCAAACAAAGGGATCTGGAGATAAAATTAAGGCGATTGCTGTGTTTCTCTCCTGGAGCTGCTGTAACAAAGTATGACAATCCAGGGGGTTAAACAGAAGTTTACTGTCCCATAGTTGTAGAGACTAAAAGTCCATCAAGTTTAGGCAAGGTTGAGTCCTTCTGACCACTGTGAGGGAGGGTCTGCGCCAGTCTTATGGTTTCTGGTGGTTTGTTGGCAGTCTTGGGTATTCCTTAGCTTTTAGACACATAAGGATCTGTGCCTTCATGTTTGAAAGGCAATCAGTCCATGTATCCGTGTCTACATTTCTTTTTTGTTGTTGTTATAAGGGCCTTAGTCATATTGGATTAGAGGCATACCCTATTCTAGCACATGGCACAGTGGTCAAGAATCTGCCTGCCAAGCAGGAGATGCAAGAGAGGAGAGTTCGATCCTGGGTCGGGAAGATCCCCTGGAGAAGGAAATGACAACCCACTCCAGTGTTCTTGCTTGGGAAATCCCATGAACAGGGGAGGCTGGTGGGCTGCAGTCCATAGCATTACAAAGAGTTAGACATGATTTAGCAACTAAACCACCAACCACCACCATTATTCTGTGCGAAGTCACTTCAGTCATGTCACTCTTTAGTTGACCCTTTAATAACATGGGTTTGAACTGCACAGGTCCACTTATATGCAGACTTATGCAATAGATACATATTCCAGTACACAGTGTATGGTTGGATGCAGAACTGCATATACAGAGGGCTGACTGTAAAGTTATACATGGACTTTCTACCACACAGGGTGGGGAAGAGTGGGGCGGAGTGTCCCTAATCCCCCTGTTGTTTAAGGGTCTACTGTATTTCCAGATAAGGTCATATTCTAAAGTCCTGAAGTTTAGGACTTCAACTTAAAGAGTTTGGGGAGGCTAAATTAAACATGTAATGATGACAGACGATTTACAGAATAGAATCTTTGAACTACCATTTATTAAGCGTGCCAGGCAGGGTACCAGGATCTTACTTAGTTTCTCCCCAAACAAATGGACTTACAGGTGAACATACTAAAGTTCAGAGAAGCTAGGTGATTTGCCCAAGGTAGCATAAGTAGTACAGAATAGATTTGAATTTCAAGTGCTGGTCTGTGTCTATCCAAAGGCATGTGTTTCTTCAACATCCAAGTATCTAACTAAAATGGATCTTAGAAGCCATATTCACCACCACCACCACCTGCTATTCACCTCAATCTGTTAATATAAATGAAAACACCAGCCTGCTCACTCCTAATCCAGTGTTCTTTCCATTGGCTGCATTTTAGTCACATCACTTTCTTGTAAGTTTCTGTCTGGCATGCAAGACTTCTTTGTGACCAAGGCAGAGGTTAATTTCAGGCTGGTTACAACACAAAAAGTAATTTTCCATTAAATATAATGACCTCGTTTCTGCAGTGACTTGTGGCAAAACATGCTGTTTCATTTCTATTCATTCACACTCATTTGCCTACTTGCTACAATAATTTTACACCATAAGCTGAAATGTTGAAATCATTGGTTACATTACTAAACACCTACAATGGTTATTAGGATCCTTCATGCAGAAAGAGACAGAAATAAAAACACGAATTTTAGGAGAACAAGAGTAGAGGCAGTTAAAATACATTGGATACTGTATTCAAGGGCACAGAGGCTACCAGCCATACCTGGCATCAATCCAGGGTCTACATTATCAGCAGTGTGACCTGAAGTGAGTTCCTCAGCCTCTCTGTGTCTCACCTCAACAGTAAAAGGAGGGGAAATAACATGTAAACTGTTGGTTGAGTGAAATAAATGAGGATTACATACGTAGAGTACCTGGCGTGATGCCCAACACATAGCAGTCATTCTCTGGATGACTACTGTGAGGGATGGTCTGTGCCATTATATATTTAAAATATATAATGAAAATTAAATCTGAATCTGTATGAATAATTTGGAGAATCTTCCAAGTTTGGGATACTTTCCCATCCAGAGTTTTGAAAGTATAAATTGTTTCCATATTTATTCATCCTGAACTTTTACAAATATTGTTGCAAATAGAACCACCACTGGCTGATGTTTATTTATGCTGGCCTCGGGAAAGCACAAAGGAACAAAGGGAACTGGCGACTCTGTATGGAGCTCTTCAGAATGCACTGAACGACCCCTTGTGTTTTGGACCAATGGCTGCCTGAGGTGGACTTGATAAAGGCCTTTTGTCTGCAGCCTACTTTCAATTAAGTCATTGAAGTGTTCAGTGCCTTGATTTCTCCTGTTCTCAGAGAGAGGAAAAGGGAATGGGAGATAGAGAAAGGAGCACGTTGAGATTTTTTTTTTTTCCTAATGTATTATTATGAAAATGTTCAAACACACAGAAAATTTCACCTTTTGCCATATTTGCTTTACCTGATTCTCCTTCTCTTTAGATAGGTTAAGAGATCAATAGATAAATGGATATCTGCTGCATTTGGTGTGTTCATTGCTCCTGGGGTCTCATGCTTCTAGTCCCTTTCTGCAAACAGTGCTAAGAATATAGTTTTTAAATGATGAGCTCATATTGATATTTCCAATTCAAATTACAATTATTGGCTTATTTCTTAAAGTCTATGTGTAGATCTAATTTTTCTTTCACTGAAAAGTTTGCTTTCTAATAACAATGTATTTGTATATATATTTATCCTAAAGTATAACCAAAGCACTTTCAAAATTGGAATTCCAACATGAATTACTGCTAGCAATAAACCAGGCATAGATTTGAGTGACAATGAGATTTGCTAAAATTTCCTGTTAGCCTGATATTCCCTGGGCGAGTCACTTCTTGCTAAGCCTGTTTCCTTTGGTCTAACATAGGGATAATGATGATCACTGATTCAGAAATCTTTTCATTGCAAGTAATATGAAACTCACTTCAGTCTTAAGCAATGAAAGGAATTCACTGATTATGTAACTGGAAACTGCGGGGTTAAATTTCCCAGGATAGTAGGATCCAGCCTGTTCGATGGCATCATAAAGTGTGATGCTCTCTCTCTCTCAGCTCTTCTCTCCTTCCTGATGACCTGATTTCCCAGATTTTGTCACCATCCTCTGGTTATTCCAAGACTATTATCCGGGGAGCTCTAAGGAAGGCCTAACCTGTGAGAACCATGCTTGGAACTGAACACTGTGTCACATAGCCATTAGATCTTAAACTCAGTTGTCTGGGGAAAGATCCAAAGTATGAAAACCTTACTGTCTACCAGACACCCTGCTAGACACATTAAGTGATCTTCTTCACATTCCTTTGAGGAAGGGATCATTCCCATTGTACAGATGAAGCAACTGAGGCTCAGTGAGGTAAGGTGACTTTTCCATGGCCACATAGATGAGATCGAAATCCTTTCATCACATGACATGCTTTTTTTGAAATGGGGAAGGACAACACAATATGCAGAGTACTCTGAAAGTGAAGCAAAAGAGGAGCACCCTGACTTACACATGCACACTCACTGTGCTTTTGAGAGCACAAACTGCATCTTCTTCATCTCCATATTTCCAGGGCCCAGTGTATCCTAGTACATGGGCTTTTAGGCATGAATGTGAACTGAATGTGAGAGGATAGCCAGTCCACCCTTCCGCCAACTGTGACTATGTGCTGGCACATCCTAGGTCATGGGATGTTGGATTTTGATTGAACCCCAGTGTTAGGAAACCAGTACTTCATACAGAAGCAGGTTTCCTGTGGAAGGTGGTTTTTATTTCTCCTGAGCAGAAATCTGCTTCCTTGTCACTGTGGTGATTGCTAATTGATTCAGCACACCTGGCTCCACTTTGCCTGTTAGACAAATTTAAGCCTAAATCATAGGTTGGGAATGCTTTCCGAGAGTTAACTAGTTCATCTCCCTATTTTTAGGCAAGAACTTTACTCACATGGTTGCAGAGCTCTGTTTTCCTAAACATATGTTCAAAGAGTTACTGAGAAGAAGCTGTCTTTTCTAACTGTTGTCTTGTTATAAAGTTTCAGAAGTGTCAAGAGCAGAAAAGGACATGAGTATTTATTGATTTCGACCTCCTTATTTTCACAGCTGAGAAAATAAAGTGTTAGAGAAACAGAAGTAGAGCCAGTAGGGTTGTGTGTGGGGGGGTGGGGTTCAGGGACAGACTTGGACTCAGGATTTTGCTGACAGATTCATTCATTCAAATTATTCATTTAAAAATAGGTACTGACGAAGTCATAGCGACAGAAAGTAGAACATGGTTTCCAGGTTGGCTGTAAGAAGGAGAATGAGAAGTTAGTGTTTCATGATACAGATGGTCACTTTGGGAAATGGATGGTGGTGAGAGTTGCAGAGCAGTGTGAATGTACTTAATGTCAGAGAACCGTGCACGTAATAATGGTTAAAATGTAAATTAAAGTTGTGTATGTTTTTCTATGATAAAAATATGTAAGTACTAAATCCTTACTATATATCAGGTACTTTACCTGATTTGGGGATAAAGATGAGAAAAATATTGTTGCTACCACTCTGGAGCAGAAATACACATATCTTTACATTGTTGTTTAGTTGCTCTGTCTTGTTTGACTCTTGTTGCAACTGCATGGACCAGGCTCCTCTGTCCATGGGATTTCCTAGTCAAGAATACTGGAGTGGGTTGCCATTACCTACTCCATGGGATCTTCCCAACCCAAAGATTAAACCCGAGCCTCCTGCATTGCAGGTGGATTCCTTACCACTGAGCCACCAGGGAGGCCTTATATCCATATATACATCATGGCAAACTAAAGACTTGTACCATGTGGTCAAGTCCAGGAAGCTTAGTATTTTTATGTAACTTGTAAAAATTAGAATACTTTTTTGCAAAAAAATAAGTATAAGTGAACAAACGTCCAGTTTTTTTAATCACTAGTAAATTCACCATTCAAAGGAAAAACTCCTGTTAAGATTTTGTTGGATGTACTTCCAGACTTTTTATACACATACATATATGGAGAATCATACTCTTTTTCAGAAACAGGATTATATTGAGCATACTATTTGGCTATATGCTATTTTTCACTCATTAGGATGTTTTAAATATATTTCCACAGCAAAAAGTACATACATTCCCAAGATGATTTTTGGCTAGCTGCATATTATTTCATCTTATAGCAAAATGCAGTTACTTCAGCCAGTCAGTTAATGCTCAACACTTCAGACATTTCTAACTTTTCACTGTTCTAAACACTGCAGGGAATGTCTCATATCTAAGTCGTTTACCACATCTTACATTATTTATAGATATTCGAATCCCTACAAGAAGAATCATAAGGTCAAAATTTATGTATATCTTTCATGCTTTGAGATAGCCAGTCTGCCCTTCAGAAAAGTTGCACCAAATCACACTCCCACAAGTAACAAAAATAACCATAATGGCCAACATTTACAAAGCCCTTGCAATATGTGCCTTGCACCACGCCAAGCCCTTTACATGTACCAGACTAACTCATCAGTCTTTCTAACAGGACCAGGAGAGAGGCACTCTTTGTCCCATTGTATTAATATGTATATTAGAGAAATCCAGTAGCCCAAGAAAGTATCTGTTTCCCCACACTTTTGTTAACACTATGACGTTGTTGTTGTTTTTTTTTTTTTCATTCTGGTGGAGAAAAGTGGCATCTCACTTGTATCTGGTATATTTTATATGAATCAATTTAATATTTTCAACAACTTGTTGGGTTCTGTATCATTCTTTGTATAATATAAAAAGAGAGGGCTCAGAAAGTTAGACATTCCCAAAGCTATGCAGTCAGTGATACAGCTTGGATTTGAATTATGTTCTCTCTGGCTCCAGTGTTAACATTCTTTCCTCTGTTAGCATGCTACCTCTTTAGCTAGAGTCTGGGATCTTTGGAAATCTGGTCTTGTCCTTGAGTAAAACATTCTAGAAGATTTCAGGATGGAAACTTAGAGAAAAATTCACTCTGACCTGCTCCATTGAGCCTCAGATGATGGGGTGCCTGGGGGCTGGTACAGAGGTTGCCTCCCAGCCTTGCTGGCACTGCCATGTAGCAAATGCATCCAAAAATATGTTGAAAAAGAGAAAGGCCTTTATAATGAGCCTGGGCCTCTCTTTGTCTAGTGAGATTTTAACTACTGTAATTGCCTGTAGTGTGAAGTAGTGTATTTTTCATGTATCTATTTTTATTCTGTGTCTATCTGCATATCTGTTTTTTTGTTTTGCTTTTTTGTTAACTCACTTGAATCCTGGTGGGTATTTTTCCTGTGAATAGTATAGCCTCGGGAAACCACACCCTCTCATACACACATATACCCACACACAATAATAATATGAAGGCTAAATAGGCTAGAATTTATTCTTTAAAAAAAGCTAATGGTAAAGTCTGAGCAGATGACTTTCTAATCCATACTGTATTTAATTGGCTGTATTGAACCATACTACAAATTAAGTCTTCTCTGTAATTTATTCTGTCAGACAATAACCCTGCAAACAATTTGATACTTCATTTAAACATTGGTAAGTGGCTCATGGAAACGCTAAGAAAAAAATGGTAATCAGAGAAGGAACCCTCTGTTTACAGAATAAATCCTATGTGAAAAATCATGAATTAACCTGATTTAGTCACTGAGCGTGTATTGAGTGACTACCTTGAGCACTGTATGTCTTTGGGTAGCTTGGCTCCCCCTTTCTCTTTTTTTTTTTTTTAATTATTTATTTATTTATTCTTGGCTGTGTTGGGTCGTCCTTGCTTTCTTGCGCAGGCTTTCTCTAATTGCAGCAAGGGGGGACTACTCTGTTGTGGTGTGCAGGCTTTTCATTGCCGTGGCTTCCCATGTTGCAGAATGCAGGCTCTAGGCACCTGAGCTTCAGTAGATGCAGCTCACGGGCCCTAGAGCACTGACTCAGCAGTTCTGGGGCACAGGCATGTGCAATCTTCCCAGATCAGGAATCGAACTCATTTCCCATGCGTTGGCAGGCAGATTCTTATCCACTGAGCTACCAGGGAAGTCCCTTTGTTCCTTCTTTAATTCGTGAAACCTTACTTGTGAAGTTGCTCAGTCGTATCCGACTCTTTGCGACCCCATGGACTGTAGCCTACCAGGTTCCACCATCCATGGGATTTTCCAGGCAAGAATACTGGAGTGGGTTGCTATTTCCTTCTCCAGGAGATCTTCCCAACCCAAGGATTGAACCCGGGTCTCCAGCATTGTAGGCAGACGCTTTACCATCTGAGCCACCAGGGAAACCTTACTTAGCACTTGTTCAAAAGGAACATTATTAGGACCTAGGATAAGGCTGAGGAGAACCTGACATCTTTTTTTTTTTTTTTTTTGAAGAGTTAACATCCCAAAGTAGAGAGAAAACATGTGCACAGATGTTCTCCAGATGTTTTGTTTTCAGGACCTAGAGGCATCTGCCTGCTTCATTCTTTCTGCCTAGAATGCCCTTTCTCTGCTTTTCTGAGGATTTCCACTTTATCCTTGGAGACTGAGTCCAAGGTCAGCTCCTTTGTCAAATCTTCCCTGATGCTCCTGCCCATTTCTCCTCTGCTCCTTTACAACACCTTTAATATCAAGTTTGTCTTATTGTGATTGTTAGGTTCTTTGCCTGCCTGTTCTTTGAGACTGCAAGGGTCTTGAGGAAGGGACCATGTTTTAATCATTTGGTCAGAAGTAGCACTTAGAATGAGACCTAGAATGTATTAGGCACTCAGTAATACAGTTATACAGTGTGAATAACTATGTGCATGGACAAATGTGTAACAAAACTAAGGTTGGAGCATCCCAGATAGAAGGAAAAAAGTACAACCCAATGAATTCTAGAGTTGGGAATTATTATTACAGGGAATAGGGGAGTTGAGGAAGGTCCTTAGATGAGCGTGATGTTGGAGCTAGGCCTTGAAGCATAGGTATACTATAGTTAGGTAGAGTTGATGAAGCATGGTTAGGGTAAGAAGAGGCAGTCAGCAGAGAAAACAACTTACATAATCACACAGAGGTGGGAAAGTCCAGAACCCAAAGGGGGATGATGACCCCTTCAGATTATTTTTACTCCTGGGAGGAAAGTCGGACTGGGTTGGCAAGGCTGATTTCTGAATTGTCCTTGGAGTTCTGTAGCAACAATTTCATCCACAATGAGAGGGTTCAGAATAGGAGGAGTAAATGAAGCGGTAGCAGAAAAATTGGGTGTTCTGGAAGACTCTCTTTTTAAAACCAAATTATCTGCTTTGATTTTTCGGCAGTGCTTTAATACCTAGGTTGGGCTTCCCTGGTGGCTCAGATGGTAAAGAATCTGCCTGCGATGCAGGAGACCCTTTTTGATACCTGGGTCGGGAAGATCCCCTGGAGAAAGAAAATGGCTACGCACTCCAGTATTCTTGCCTGGAGAATCCCATGGACAGAGGAGCCTGGAAGGCTACAGTCCATGAGGTTGCAAAGAGTTGGACGTGACTAAGTCACTAATACCTAGATTATGTTTTTCCAAGACAAAAACTCTTTTCCAAAGGAAGGGTGGAAGAAGGGCAACCAGAACCTTTCTTTCTTCCACTCTCTCCCTCTGGCCTAGTATTCTCTGCATCTCCAGAACAACACATGATGCCTTGAAACTCCCCACAGAAACACTCTTGGGATGAAATGGTCTTTTGTTTTTTCTGTTACCAAGGACTTCACCTCCCCTTTCTGGCCTTGGCTGCTCAGCAGATACTGCAGGTGGCAAGCCCCTGAAAGTGCCCCTCCAGACCAGGTGGTCTTGACCTTTTTCTTTGAGATCCTAATAGCTGGCCTTGACCCCAGACCTTCTGACTGGTGACCCTTTCTGACCTTAGTAATCTGCTGGAATCCAGAACATCCTCAGTTTGACCTCCTTCCTTAGTTTCCCTTCCTCATCCTAGCTTATCAGGGATCATGGTTTTGTTGTTGATCTAGGGAGCCAAGAATCTAAGGAAAGGAGACCTTGATTCTAAATGACCTTGTTTCCTTTATTCAATGCTTTTCCATTATGAGTAGGGAGAGTGGGGCCTGGATTAAGTATTGGTCCAGCCAGACACCTTCTGGCCCTCAGTCCTTTCATGAATGAACTCACAGTTAAACTATGTGATGTTTACATTTCCTCTGGCTCCACCTGCCTTTGATTTGTGCTGATAAAACCTGCTTGAAGACATGGAGCAATTTGGAGGCTCACGGAGCAAGTATTTGCAATGTCCTCTGAGTTGACAAGATGAATGTGATAATGTGGGATTATAAGGATTCTAATATGTTTGTATTTCCAAGGATCTTTATGACGTTTGCATGGTTAAGGTTGGAGAAAGTAGAGACATAATCCCTATCTGACTGTTCGTTTCCAAATGATTGAGCCAATTTCAGAGCAATCCTTTTTAACACATCATAAAATTAACTATGGGAAAAGATAATGTTACAATATTTTTAAGCCCTTCATGCGCACACACAGCTACACTTTGTGAGGAGATATTAGGTATCATCAGGCATTAAAAATGTTTTGACTTTAAAACACTTAATGAGGATTCACAGATAAATTAAAACATCTCCATCTGCTGTCTTGCATAGTAGGTGATATTTTACCATTGCACAATCATCTCCGAATCTAATTCCACCAGGAAGACTTCTAATCGCAGTTTAATTTTAGAGCAATATTCCACTTGGCAATCAATAAAATGCTGTCGTCAAACTTTGATTTAATAGGATACGTGGATAACATTCACTGTATTATGCAGAGAAAGAAATACTTGCAGGAAAGAAAGAGAAGGAGGTTGCCTTTGTCTTTCACTTTTCTCTGCTGTATCCCATTCAAGCTCACAAAAGCCTCTAAATCAATACCGCCTTGTTTCGTGAATATAAATCTCATCAATTTTACATCATTAACACCATGGAAAAGCTACTGCTCTCTGAGCAGTTTTTCCCTGCTAGATAAATATGCCCTCTTAAGAAAGCAGGAACAAATGGATCCTGGTCATTTTACTAATAAACACTTGCTTCTTCCCCAACTTTGTGTCAAAATCCACTAAAATTATAAAGTTGTCTTATGGCCACTTAAGGGGCTAGGGTGACCAAGGAGTGATACCACCCACCATGCATCATATCTAGTTGACACTGGGCAATGTAGAAAGGCATGAAACGCACAGGGAGCATCTTAAGAGTGAGAAAGAGGTGAACGAATGGCTGGCCTCTGGAAGGTAAAGCTGCAGCAGCAAATTCTGCTGCAGAAATGAAGCAAATTCTTCTGCTAAGGTCAGAAGCCTGAAAAGATGGCAACAGGCCGGGAATGGACATTTTTGAAGGTCAGGGCCAGCAATCCAGAACTAAGTAATGGTCATCATAAGAGGCAGGCGCCACTGTCCTGAGAGGCTGGCTGTGTGATGTGAGATCTAGACGACTAAAGGATCTGGGAAGATGGAAGGAGACCTGGGAAAAAGTCTACTTCAGTGGTTCTCAATATTTTCATAACCAAATTCTCCTCGTGTTAAATTTCTCCTTCCCTTCAGATTCAGTAACATAGGAGGCTTTGTTCAGTAAAATGCATTTATACTCATTTACTTTCCGATTTGGATTATTTGAATCCATCACTAATTGCCAAAGAGGATCTGCTCCAAGGTGAGCTAAGGGGTACAACAGTAACCAGATATAATTCTAAATAAACTCAGCATTTTTATTTGTGTGCACAGTAAAAGAAGTCATCTTATTAGGAATAATTATAAATTTCTGTTTAGCTTTTTGAAATGTTGAAAATTGCCTGGGACCTCTTTTCATTATTTTTAATGATCCCTGTAGATCCAGGACTTTGGGTTAAGAGCCACTGATCTGGTTCAAAGTTCTCCTTTAATAGAGGAATAAACAGAGATCCAGAGAGATACAGTGAGTGCCTTGTGTTCACATATAGTGGCTAGAATTCAAGCTTCTTAGCACCCAGTATAATGAAAAGGTCCTTTGTAAGGACTTGAAACACATCATTTAATGCCTGCTGCTGCTGCTAAGTCGCTGTAGCCGTGTCCGACTCTGTGCGACCCCACATATGGCAGCCCACCAGGCTCCCCCGTCCCTGGGATTCTCCAGGCAAGATCACTGGAGTGGGTTGCCATTTCCTTCTCCAATGCATGAAAGTGAAAAATGAAAGTGAAGTCGCTCAGTCATGTCAGACCCTCAGCAACCCCATGGACTGCAGCCCACCAGGCTCCTCTGTCCATGGGATTTTCCAGGCAAGAGTACTGGAGTGGGGTGCCATCGCCTTCTCCATATAATGCCTGGATACATATATAAACCTTTACAGAGTACTGTTTTATGAGGATTATTTTAGGTACATTTAATCTAGAAAAATGACCATAAAGATCACCATCGCTTAACAGGATGGTGGATATTGCTTGTTGAAGTTTAGTTAACAAGGGCAGGAAGGTCAGTTTCAAATGATGTTTGAATTACTGATCAGCAGTCCCAATTTAGTTCAAC
Organism: Bubalus kerabau; assembly: GCF_029407905.1. Classification (NCBI taxonomy): domain Eukaryota; kingdom Metazoa; phylum Chordata; class Mammalia; order Artiodactyla; family Bovidae; genus Bubalus; species Bubalus kerabau. Next base: position 89,587,174 of record NC_073629.1, read on the forward strand.
AACTATGGGTCAGGCACAGCACTCGGTACTAGGATGACAAGGATGAAGACAGGGTCAGGTAGGGAAGACCAGGATTAGGAAAATGTATCAGAGAAGGAAGGTCTATGAAAGCAGGAGCCCAGGGATCTGTGTGTGAGGAATCCTTTGGGAGTTCCAGTATGGCTAGACTGAAGTTCTGGGAAACACAGAAGAGGGAGGAATCTCCTCTGCAGGGAAAGAAAGGGCAAGCCTTGTTCAGGGGATTTCACAAGGTGGTGTGATTTCAAATAGGCTTTTCAAGAGGAATAGAATTCAGGGAGGTGGGTAAAAGAACAGGTCTTGCAGACAAGGGGACCAACACACGAAAAACCTCAGAGGTGTGGGTCTAACCCAATTGGTGGCCTGGGACAAAACGAAGACGGGTGTTTGGTCCTCAAGTCAGTCTTATCACTGCCACCTGTTGGAAAATTGTCATAACCATGCACATCTGTGGTTCTCTGAATGCAGAGGGCGCCCCTGGTCATGGTACCATGTACACCGTCCAGCAGGACAAGCAGAGGCCCTGGGTATGTGAGTGTACTAGGTACCAGTGCAGAGCTTAGACTGGGCTGTGTCATGCGGAAAGATGTAGAAGGAGCCTATACCGCTGAGTGAGGCTGACTGGGCCCGGCAAGCAGAAGACAGAGCCATCATCACAGACGCTCACTCAGCATCTGAACAGTCCTGTTTATCTCTCTGGTCACAGCATCAAGACCATGGAAGGAAGCCTCCATTTCTCAAGGGCAGGCACAGCTCTTTTTTTCCTTCCATCTGGACCAAACAGCTTTTCCAAAGCCCTCTGGGCTTGTTCACACGTAGCGGAAACACATCTCTTATTGATCAACAGCTCGGAGGGAAAGTCCCCTGAAATAGGCTCTTCTTTTTGTCTCTCACAGGCCCTTCAGCATCATCATGCTGTTCACGAAATTTCCTACATCGCAAAGGACATCACAGATCACCGGGCCTTCGGATACGTTTGCGGGAAGGAAGGGAATCACAGATTTGTGGCCATAAAAACAGCCCAGGCGGTGAGTAGCCCCCTTCCAAGGAGGATGCTTTTCCTTGTACCTTTTCTGGGATAACACAGTCACACCATTAGTCTTCGGGGGCCCATTGTGACATGTGACTCAGCGATGCTGACACTCAGCTTCCCATCTAGAAAAGATAAACAGCCTCAGAGCAAAGAAACAGGCTCATGCCCATGCAGTTGTGGTGGTGTTGCTTTTTCTAATGGGTATTTCGTAATGACTAATTATTTTCTTTTCTGATTAAGCTGGATGGAGGCACACTATACAAATAAGTTTCCTTGTGTTGCTAGCCTCATTTAAAAAGAAAATAAGAGAAAACAAATAGCTGTTTTGCATAAGGCCTACCCTAATTTTATTGTATTCAAAATTACTAATAAATAAAAGCAGTGCCTTTTATGCTTATGATTATTATGAATTTGCAAATATAATTAGTTGAAGAAATGAACTTTAGCCTAGATGCAATTTGCTAAACCAATATAACAAGGTAGAATTAATTAAAGATGGAATGCTTTCAGTTTAATAGAAAAAGGAAGGGCTGCGGGTTGTAGCCAGCAAAAACAAAAATTGGTCGCTGCAGCTCAGTAACCATCCTCTTATTCATGTGCTTTACCACCTTTTACTCCAGGCTGAACCTGTTATTCTGGACTTGAGAGATCTCTTTCAACTTATTTATGAATTGAAGCAAAGAGAAGAATTGGAAAAAAAGGCACAAAAGGATAAGCAGTGCGAACAAGCTGTGTATCAGGTATACCTGTGAATTTATCCTGGTACTGGAGCCAGCAGGGGCTTAAAATAAACAGATATGAAAACTGACAGTCAAGGCTTCTCCTCCTGCTGCCAAATAGAAATAAACAAAGATGAAAGGTTCCTGTGTAAATTACAGGCACCGAAAGCATGCCATTAGAAACGATCCCTATTCTCTGAGATTCTAGACATATGAGAGAAAGTGAAGTCTTAAAACTGGGGAAGATTTCAGGGGAGGAGATCTAAAGAAAGTCAATTGCATTTGCTTCTTGTTAACAGTCGGGGTGGGGCGGCTACAAGAGTTTTCATTGTTTTTTCTGCCAGTTTTCTGCCTTAATGACCCACCAGCCTCTCCTACCCAGAGCTGGTTTCTTCACTGCCCTGTAATTTCTGAGTACAGTCTCACATCTCTCGCTTTATATCCTCTGCTTTTCATCCTCCCTTCCCTCACTCTGCTGTAGACAATTCTGGAAGAGGACGTTGAAGATCCTGTATACCAGGTAATTTTGGAAACTAGTCGGGGTTGAGGGTCAGGAAAGGCCTGGGCCTGTGGTATAGGCATTTTGTCTCCACTGGCTGCAGAGCCTGGAGAAGGACCAAGATTATTTCTGAGGATGAGGCCTGCCAAGCCCTCCAGGAGCAAATTTCCATAAAAACTAACAGAAGTTTGGCCGGCATCAGTAGCATGGGATTTAGAAATAGGCTTCTCCCTTCTTGCCCCTGCTTCAGCCTTCTCAGCAATCTGTATAAGATTGATCCCAGAGCTGAATGTTTGCAAGAGTCCCTTGAATATTCTGAGTTCATTAGAGAGACTGAATAATGAGGTGGCTTCAGTGAGTTAAGAACCAGGGATGGGGACTGACATTTTGGCAACATTTGAACACACATCCAAAGGATGGTTTGTGAGCTGGGGAAAGGACTGTGAGGAGAAGTCTCTCTGGCCCCTGATTGTCCAGGCTGCCCCCCTGACTCCCTGGTTCATGCCAGAGGGGCTTTTGTGAGTGAGGGAACAGGAGATCCCACAGACGTGCCTGCCGGTAGCTTTCTCTGCACTTTCTTCAAGGTTGCAGCCTAAGTGTGGGTAGAGATGGCTTCTCTTGGGTTTAAGTATATGCTGTTTTAACAGATGCAGATGAGAGAGGAGGCCTCTCCCACTCTGTGCTTATTCCCAAGGAGAGAGAGCAGCCAAACATTTGACTTATGGTACATAAAGACAATCTGAAATGTACATTTCTAACTGGGACACACATGGGTTCTATATATGTGTGTCACACATGCATTCTGTAGTTTCACAGAATGAATACTTTAACACGAAAGCTGCCACTGCTATGATGAAAAGAAAATAATATGGATAAGAAATTAATAGAATCTGAATAATTTGAAAGAGAAGTATCTAACATGGATGTAAATAAAAGTCAAAGGTGCCTTTGATGTCAGGCTTTGCTTTAGAATACCAGGGGTGTGGATTCGTCTACAGTATGAGCTCAGCCCCTGGCTCATGGGCTCGGAGAGTGAAGAACATAGTCCTTCTTGAAATGGCCCAGTCTTTTAGAGTCTGAAACGTGTATATGGAAAATTTGACTTCAGTATTTAAAACTGAGAATGTAAAGTAATGTGATATGTATGAGATGAAGGCGTTTGCGGCTTCTGAGCGCATCAGGATTGGCTTAGGACCGTGGGCCTTAGGGAGCAAAGGGGAGAGACTGCTGAAACCCAGAGTTGGCAAAGTTGGGGTCCCAGGAGACATCATCCCCACACAGCAGTTTCCGCACAGGCAGATACTGCTGAGATCAGTGCCACTGAAGGAAGGGGTTATATCTCCAGAAAGGTCTGCAGCGTCTACGCAGTCCTGACTAAAAGGCTGACCATCGGACCATGGCAATTTTCCTTAGAAGAGGCAGGAATGTGCCAGGCCACGTGGAATGTCAGTAATGTCTCTTCAGGGTGTTTTCTCTTGTGCCTGTGTCTTTAATGCTTACTACAATTTGTATCCTGAATTCCAAATGCTTTTTTTTTTTCCTCTTTCATTTTCCCCTTAACTTTTCCTCTCTGGCTGCTGCTGTCATAGTACATTGTGTTTGAGGCTGGACACGAGCCAATCCGTGATCCCGAAACGGAAGAAAACATTTATCAGGTATAAATCACTTTCCTCTCCTTCCTTCGCACGGCCACCAGTGAACGCACAGAAGGGGCTGAGCCACCAGGGGCTCTCTTCTCACTCCCAGCCTCCACCTTGCTCTGTTGGTCATTCTGGGCTTGTTAAAATACCTCTGTGTGAATTGGCTCCGAGTTCCCTGCCGTTTACCAGTAGTTTTCACGCTTATTCATTGACATGTTTAATGGCCAACTGGGTAGAATATTTTAATTTTTAATGGATCTTAACTATTTTCAGTTGCCACAGAAATCAAACATTCCATTTTACTACATTAATTCTTTGGAGGGTTGTTGTTCAGAATATGAGGGTCCTTCATTTCTCAAAAGAATGTGCTGTTGAATTTCTTTAAAAAGTCAACTGCATCGCTGAAAATGAAGGCCAAATTCAAAAATGCTGTTTGGAGACAACACTGGGAATATTAACTGAATGAAAGAAAGTTGAGCTAAAGGTTTTACCCCTTCTGAAGGGAAGGTAAATTAATATTCTTAAAAATGTCTGCTTATGTGAAGCCTAAACACATGTTTTTTTTTTAATTTATTTTACCAAAGTATAATTGATTTACAATGTTGTGTTAATTTCTGCTATACAGCACGATGATTCATTTATACACGTATATGCCTTCTTTCTCATACTTTTCTATGATGGTTTATCACAGGATATGGAACATAGCTCCTTGTGTGTTACGCAGTAGGACCTTGCTGTTTATCCATTTTGCAGATAACAGTTTGCATCTGTTAATCCCAAACTCCCTATCCTTACCCCCCACCCCCCTCCCTTGGCAACAGCAAGTCTGCTGTACACTTTTAAACTTGTTAATTCTCCTAAATACGCTGTAAAGTAGGTATTTTAATCCCACTTTTTCAAGGGGAGACTGAGGCTCTGAGAGGTTGAGTAGCTTCCTCAAGGCTGTACAGCTGTTAAGAGTTGGGACCAAACCCACACTGCTTCCCCTGTGTTTTTCCACCAAAGAATCTGTGTAATTACAGCACAGCCACACATCAAACGAATGTGACGACCTCCAGTTTTTCATTAATTAGAATTTTAGCCCTAATTTGAAATATAAACATTATGGAAGCAGGAAAAATTTTAATGTATTTAAATAAGTGATTTTAATTTTCTTAATTTACTCAGTTGTGTGGTCTGTTATTCTGCCTTGGGCATGCATTACTTGTGTAATAAAAGTAAAACATATTTTCAGTTTTCATCAAATGCACAGAAGTCTAAATGACTTAAGTATGTTAGTTCTACCAGCACCTCAATTTAACCAGCCCTTGGAGAAGGAAATGGCAACCCACTCCAGTGTTCTTGCCTGGAGAATCCCATGGACAGAGAAGCCTGGTAGGCTGCAGTCCATGGGGTCACACAGAGTCGGACATGACTGAAGCGACTTAGCAGCAGGGGGTAATGATCTATTTCTATCCACAGGTTCCATCTGGGTTCAAGTGCAAGCTTGCTCTTTGAAAAGTTGTCTAAAATCATCGCTTACCAAGTTTCTGTCTTGGTAGAAGACAGAAAAGTTGCATATCTGTCCTCAGTGTCAAATTTTAAAGTCCAACATTGCCGTGTCTCAGTCTTGTTACTGAACCAAACTTGGGTCCACAGACAAATCTACTGACACCGGCTTGTGGTGAAGGAAAGAGCAGAGTTTATTGCAGGGTGCCAAGCAAGGAGCCCAGGGCTGCTAGTACTCAAAACACCCGAACTCCCCTCAGGAAAGCATTTTAAAGGTCAAGTGAGGGAAGGGAGTTGCAGGGTCTGTGATCAGCTTGTGTGCAACTCTCTGGTTAATCATTTGGTTAACAGGATGGTGTCACAGTATCATTCCTTAGGCATCAGTAGGTCTGGGCGCTACATGCTCATGGGCATCAAGTAGTTAATTTCTTCAATTTGTTGGCAGTTTTAGCATCTGCAGAACAGCTCAGGAAATGTGCATCAGATCCTATTATCTAGGTACTTCCAGAAGATATGAGGCAGGAGCCTGTTCTGGGAAGGCCCCATAGGGTCCTGCTCAGTTACAGTGTGACGCCAGAGGAACCACTAACCAGTCATCTGATGAAGAGAGAAAACCTTTTAAAATAAAATTAGATTTTTCCAATATAAGAAGTTCTTGAATTTAGACTTATCTGTAGTTGGCAGGGCTTCTTTTGTGCCCTGTGAGGGTCTCTGGGCGGCCGTCTAGTGTACTAGGAAGGACTGACTTTGGCAAGCAGGGAACTGGGATATATTTCTGACTCTGTCACCAACTACCTTTGGCTAAGGGGTAGCGAGCAATGCACTTGCCCTCTCTGAGACTCAGTTTCCCCAGTGATAAAGTAGAAGAATAAGTTCTCCCTAAATCACATGTAGGCATGAGAATGAAACAAGATCACAAGGAGACTGTAAAGAAGAGGATTCATCCCAGGTCACACACTGCATCCACAGCCATTAAGCCACCTTGTCAATCCCTTTCCTTCTCTAGGCCTCGGTTTACTTATCTATCAAATGTGCAAATAAGATGGAAGTTTCTCGTGGGCATGGCCCTTTTCTGTTCTTTGCAACTAGTGCCTCAGCACAGGACTGTTAGAGAAGCCTGCTACCTTGCTTTACAGAGCAACAAGACTTGGAAGTGCTGTGCATGCGTGTGTGTATGTATGTGTATATAGTTTTGGTAACATTTCTCAAACAAGGTCTCTGTGAATGGGGGCTTACATACAGTATCTTCTTATGTCTCATAGCTACCCCAAATGGCTCGAGTCATAATTCCCACTTTACAGATGAGGAAAGAGAGTGTCACAGACATAACGTATGTCGCCCAGGCTTACAGAGCTAGCAAGAGGTAGAACCTCCCACTCACTGACTTCTGTACATAAATAAATAAATCCAAGGGCTCTTTTCAGTTCAGAATATCCTTGATGATAAGTTTTACAAGTAGATTCTATATAGGTTTCAAGTCAGTATTTAAAAGTCACCCTTCTGTTAACAGTTCTGACATCCAGGATCTTCCCCTCTGTCCATAATTAATAGGAAGTACCATTTAAGGGAATGACTGTTTTATTGCTCTCTGTTGGAAGGGCCTCTGGTCATCTTTCTCTCTTGTCTTGCCAGTCCACTGGGCCTCATTTTGCTTAACAAGAAATAAGCTCTTGGGCCTGAAGATAGGCTGTGCTTTTAACATTTTTTAGGGCCTACAAGTGTCCCATATTTATTCTTCCTGAGTAGACTTCATTGTTTCTTATACTTAAGCTTGGTCAAGGTAGTCTCAGATTTTATTTTATTTTATTTATCCTCTGTTTTCTGGAATGAGGGCCTAAGGTTTTAACTGTTTTGCGACCTCAAGTGAAGTACCTAACTTTTGTGTCTCAATTTCCTGGGCTACAGAATATAGATACTATAGTCTCTGCTTCTAGAAGTGGTATGAATATGTAAAGCAACCAGGACAGCACTTGGTACACAGTAGGTTTTGTGTAAATGTTAGTTCCTTTCACTTGCTAATGCCATCAATATCAGATGCTGCTTGAGACGTCTTATGATGATGTATTAAGTGAGGTAGAACATGACTTGCTCACCTTATCTTGTCAGAGAGCCCAGTGGAAAGCTGCAGCCTCACTTGACTTGCTATTTATAACTCCAACAGAAAGGAAGGGAGAGACTCTTTGAGTAAATGTCACCTCTCTTTGAGGATCAGTAGTCTCATTTTCCAAACTGGATTAATAATAATAATAATTGTCTTTCTATTTGCATGCCTCAGAAAAAATTATTAGTTGTCTCTTTTACAACACAGAACCCCACAGTACAAAGCGTTTTTACCCATCACTTAATTCTGACCCTTCCAACAACTCAGTGAGATGAGAACAGTTGTAATAACTGCCATTTTAAATGTAAGAAATTTAAGTCCTTCATACTTAAGTGATGGGCTCAAGGCCAGAGCCTCTGATTTTAAAACCTAGTGTTCCTTCAGACTTAAGCAAGCTTCCAGCATCAGTGAGATCGCAGCTTGCCAAGGGCACATTCTCCAAGTTTGTTCATTCGAAAATCATTTTTAATTACCCAAGATTTGTTACACATTGTTATTTTAAAACGACATGTCTCTAATCCTATGTCACCCAGCCGTCAACCTGCCCCCCCACACTATTAATATATCGCTGCACTGAAAGTATCTTCTGTGTGGATGGTCCTTAATGTATAGTTTTTAGAGTAATTTCATTTATTCGTTCAATAAATAGTTACGTATGGAGCACCAGCCTCTGCTGGGTGCATCGGGATGCACAACCAGATAAGGAAACAGGTTCAGAGAACAGTGACTTCTCCAGGGTCATACAGCCAGTGGCAGAGCCAGGATTAGCAACCAGACCTTCCACCTCCTTTTTGTCCAGGACAGTTATCAGTCTATACAACATCATATTACTGAAATAGTCCACAGATGGGACATACCAGTTAGGGGAAGATGAGAGCCAAGACCCAGGCACTGTCTGGCCTTCATCCTTTTAGTGTTTCTGCTGGTTTTTCTGTCCTTAGCACATATGTGGTAAATGTGTGATGCTTAGAAGTTTCTTGTTTAACCGTTATTTACAAATGGGGAAACAAAGGTAATAAAATATCTACTGAGCCCTCAGCAGGCTTATAAATCAGTCAGAATTCAGAGTAAACAGGAAGCTGCAGTGTGGTTTGACAACTCCTTTGTAAGATAAAGCTCCTTTTACACCCTCCTTCAGTAGCCTGATGACTTTTCCGTCTCCCCCAGCGAGACAAGGAGCGCTGACAAGTGAGGGGCCACGTTCATCTTGTTCACCACATTGTCCTAGGGAAAGCACAGTGTGCAGACACTTAATAGGTTCTTGGTAACTTTTATTTCTTAATGAAAGAATGCATGGGATGTTATGAGTACAGAGGAATGCTCCACCAGTACTCTGGTGGCGCTCCCAACATGATGTCTTAGCTGAAGTAATTCTTAAAAGACAAACAGGCAGGTTGATATCTCACCCATGGGACAGCCAAGCAGAAAAGCTTTCTCAATTATGCACAGTTTGGGTTTCTCCATCCTATTGCTTCTCCTCCATTTGCAGGCATAATTGAGAGTCAGCTGCGGTTCAACTTACTAAGTGCCCATAGTGAGCAGTGAATTGCAGGAAACAGAAAAACACTGTTCATTTCGCTCAGGCAAGGGTGAGCTGCTAGTAAAAATAAAAGTGAGGGCTTGTAATGTATTGGCCCTTGTTAACAAGGACTCTGCAGGCATTCTTAGAGGGTTCCTTTTGGAGGGAGCTTACTTATCAGGAGCAAAGAAATTACATTCTTCATGGGCTGCCTGCAAACTAAAGTTTGCAGGAGTAACTGAAAGTGCATCTTCTGCACAGCCATGCTCACTCAGAGTCCTGTTGTTTTGCAAGGATGTGCACGAGCTTCCAGGAGTATAGAATGAATGTCAGAGGACAAGAAGCACCCAAATCTACTGTGCGAATGGTGGGAACAGGGGGGAGCTGCAGCTGTCTGTATGATGCAGTAGTTCAAGGCAGACCATAAAGGCCGATGCTCCTGGCTTTCCACTCACAGAGATTAAATGAAGATGTACATGAACATAAATGTTTAGAATAATGCCTGGCACATAGAAAATGCTCTGGCAGTGTTAGCTCATACCATTAGTGATAAATGTCTTGTTCCATAGCCAGAATGAGATACCTTTGACTCTGATCACTTCCTAGCTATGAAACTTTAGGCAAATTTCCCTAACATCTCTGAGCCTCACTCTCTACTACTTAAAATGGAGATTTTAATACCAACTTCTCAGCGTTAGTATAGATTTTAAGGTGAGAGTGAAAATGGCAAAGGGACTCCAGGAATAAGCTCAAATTCTTCTCTAAGCTGGTCCAAGCTTAAAAGATAATTTTTCTTAACTATTCTGCACAATCCTCAATGATATACTTACGTAGCAGACACCTGCTGAAGGACTACTGGCTCTTATGTGCCATGCCTGTTTTTAAGGGGCTTCCCTGGTAGCTCAGTGGTTAAAGCATCTGCCTGCAATGCGGGAGACCCGGGTTCGATCCCTGGGTTGGGAAGATCCCCTGGAGAAGGAAATGGCAACCCACTCCAGTATTCTTGCCTGGAGAATCCCGTGGACAAAGGAGCCTGGTGGGCTACAGTCCACGGGGTCGCAAAGAGTCAGACATGACTGAGCGACTTCACTTTCACTTTCACTTTGTCTGATCAAAAAGAGACCAGTTATCAGACAGAAAACCACTACTGGCTGATCCCTCCATGGAGGGTTTGAGTTAAGCTTTGCTAGTCGCTGAGGATGAACTAGTGTCAGAAACTGGAATGTTTTAGAGCAAGGCCCCTGATAGACTCACTTGAAAAGTATTCCACAAGTCCATTGTTATTCATATGTATTTGGGTACATATTTACATAATGTATTAATGGCAAAAGACGTTACCGTTCTAACACTTGACAGTATGATGGTGCCGAATAGACTTTTATTATTTACTCTCTTTTGTCTTTGATGTATAACCTAAGCAAGAAGCAGAGCTGAAGTTCCCATTTCAGCGAGGCCCAGAGGAGCTAAGTGACTTGCTTAGGGCTTGACAGTTTACACATGGCCCAGGAGGGCCAGATAGATAAGGAAGAGAAGAGGAGAAAAGTTACAGAGAAGTGTTAGAAAACCATTGGAGAGTTTTTCGATTCTAGTCACATGCTTTTCCTGCCATGGATAGACCCTTTTCTTAAAGAAAAACCTTTGGTGATTATCAGATAGTATGTGAGTGATCCCAACAGAAGCTGTATTTTGTTTTAGGACCTGGATATTTGTTGAATTTTAAATAACCTGGATCTCAAATCAGCATGGAGTAGTACTTCAAGCTCAGCTGCACACTGTTTGTAACAACTTTAGGCACCTCCTAGCACCTCCCTGGCATCACTTTTGTCTTTGGTGAGATGATTATTTTTTTCACCACATGATCTCTGAAGTCTCTGCCTTTAGCTTCCTCTGCTGTGGTACTATGAGGAGTCCGGTGGCAGAGACATCCTGCAGACCTCTGTAGAATGATTCACACCCCCTCTCCTCCTCCAGCTTGCCTGAGAGGAGGAGCCTGGCCTGACGCTTTCATGCTACCAGCAGCTCCTTCTTCTGCTGGAAGTTGGCCCCTCGGGCCTCCGGGGCTGAGTGCACACACACTTAGCCAGTGGAAGGAAAGCCTGGTTGCTTTATTCTTCAAAAGTAGAGTACCAGAGTGTTCTGACTGTGTTGAATTTGATTTTTTCGTAGGTTCCCACCAGCCAAAAGAAGGAAGGTGTTTATGATGTGCCAAAAAGTCAACCTGTAAGTGTAAGTACATCTCCTCTCTTCTGCTGGGTCCCCACAACCTGGCTTTATACCGAGGCTTGGTCTGCAATCCAAGGAAGGGAGTCCACAATCTGCTCTTACGGATACGAATCACCACCTATATGGCTTTGCTGGGGACAGCATGCTGGGGACTCCTCAGTGGGTGAGGGGAAGGGGGTTAGAGGTGGAAATGATGGGGCTGAGTCTGCATGAAGGTCTGGCTCCCTGAGTGGAAATCTGCTGAATCATGAAAACTCCTCTATGTCTAAGGGATTCAGAGTCTCAGGTATTTTATGGAAAAAGTCTCCAGCCAAAGACTCCATGATGCCTGGTCAAGCAGGGGCAGTTTTTGGTTCTGGGAAGAGAGCTGTGCACTCAATTTGAAAGTGGTCAAGAAGCTTCAGAGAGACAGAACAAGGGCTGGCCAGAGCCTTTGGAGTGTGTTAAGGGTCCAGTCAGTGATCAGCACGCTATAGAAAAGGCCATGTGTTGTAGGCTTGCAGACAACCTGGGGGCCCGCTGCACCTGGACCCCATCTGCCAGGGCGACTCCTGGAAGTCTGAGATACAAAGGAAAATGCTCAGTCGTGTGTCACTGCTGGGCTCAGAACCATGTTTGAGACCTTCAGTTGCACTCAGACGGCGCCCTCTGCCTAACCCAGGCAGCCCTGAGGAGCCAGTGCAGGCGTTGAGTTGGGGGACCTGTGGCTTTGTCTCAGCTTGTGTAAAAAGAACTGGGGTGTTTAGTCTCTGCTGACTTCATTCAACCATGGGTGGGAGGAGCACCGGTTTTGAAGTCATACTGACCCTCAGGAACCCAGCTGTGGTCCTAACAGAGCTGTTGTGAAGCTAAATGACCTTATCTGGAACACCGTTATCAGTTCTGGACCCCACACCATGAGAGACATAGAGACAGCCCTGTATGTTTCAAGATAAGATTAATAATGGGATTTGAAACCCAATTTGGTGAACAAGTAGCAGAAGGACCTGAAAACCTTTGGCCTGGAGAAATGAAACCGTGACTATGGAGGTGGGCATCCCTAGGACCGTGAAATGGAAGAGGGATTATACTGTTCTGTATCTGCCAACTCTTGGAACTGAGACGGGGGTGGCCCTACAAGAAAGTCATTTCTAACTCCAACTAAGGGTGGTCTACTGATGGTCAGAACTGCTCAAGGGTGGAACTCTGGCACCTCAGAGAGTAAGCTGTACAAGCAGAGCCTTGAAGACCACCTGTCGGAAGGATGATGGGATGAAGGTGGGGGAGGGGCGGGGATTCAGACATTGAATGGCCAGAGGGGCAAGCCTTTGATACCCTTTCCAAACCTGAGTTTCTGGACTCCTCCAATCAGGAGTCTTTCTGGTCCCTTCTTACCCTCCCCTGGCTCCACTCCCCTTTTTCCTAGTGAACTTTCTTTCTGACTTATTTCCATTTCTCTACCCACTCTTCCAGTATCTTGAAACCATCCTATCCCGCCTAAAGACGGCTTCCAAAACTCAATGCATGTTAGTTTTAGTAAGAAGACATATCTGAGTACCAGCCCCTTTATGCAGTGTAGGGCTGTTCGGAAAAAGCAGTTTTTCTCTTGGAGGCCTTTGCATTTAATCAAGCCTGCTTGTCACCAAGACACCGGTCTGCTCTTCGTGTTTCAATTTGTTCCAGCCCCCATCGCACAGCTCCCTCCAATTCAATTTGTGCCTAAATTGCCTTACTTGCCCCTAACAGGCTTAGATACGTGAGGAAACATGCTCCATTTGCTGCCTTTGGTTTTTGTGAATTTATTAACCAGCCTGGCCACACCAACTCCATGCTTAGTAGCTCCAAAAAAAGAAAAAGAAAATCCAGACTCTCAACCTGACATACACGGCACTCGGGTCCCAGCCTCTGCTGTATCTTTGGCCTGCCTCATCCTGATCCAGCTCCACTGGACTCCTCAGCTTCCCCAAGCAGTCATACCCTCCCCACCCTCCCTGCAGCCCTCCCCCAACATCCTGCCTTGTGTTTTGGGGAGTCTTTCTTGATTCTCCCAACAGTGTCAGCACGTTGCCCCTGCATTTGCGCCTCCACACCTGTCATTCCTCCAGGAGTAGACCACACAGTGTTGGAATCCTTCTTCCTCAGGAGCTTCTGGGAGCTTCCTGGGGTCCTTGTGTTACCAGAAGCAAGCCCAGGGCTTGGTTCGTTGCAGACAGATACAACACGGCTACTCTAGGGATAGTTAATAGATATATGAATGCTTTTTCCTTGTAGAAGGGATTTATGAAAATTCTTGCTATTTTTTTAATGAGAATTTCCTGTTTCTCTGATTCCAAATAGTCATTGAGGACGTATGCTAAGGTTTTGCTTAGAGAATGTCGGGGCTGCCTGAACGCCCCACAGTGGCTTCCAACCTATTATTACCACAGACTCTCAGAAGCATCTGATGGTGATAATGGCTTTTCCATGAACTATCTCAGTATTTCTAAAAATCTGAGAGAAGGAGAAAGTGCAAAGCATAGTCTCAAGTTAGAGGCAGATGGATGCACCTGGAATCTCAACTCCTGTGTATCGTTACTGCCTGTAAGGCTTGTGATAGGTCTCCTTGCCTCTGAGGCACAGTGTTCTCATCTTCCAAAAGAAATTACTGATACTAGGTTGCAAGGTGATTTTGAGGATAAAATAGTCTGTGTATTGGAAAGTTGTTCCCACTTGCCTAAACCTCCCGGAGATGTCTTATGTATCCTGTGTCCCCCTTGCTCTGACATTTTCCCTTGCCCCAGGCTTTCCCCCAAAGCCCCTCCTCTCTGCCAAGTGCCTTTTCCCAGGATATATCTATGCTCTGAGAATCCCTGCCATACTGTCACTGTTCACACCTCCACCACCTGCTCCTTACCCAGAAACACAAACCAAGGACAACCAGGCATCTTCCAAGGGAATCTGGGGGATCCTACAAGTTTTCCACAAGAAGGGAGACTGCCCAGTGGTCTGTTAGTCTGGGGACCGCCTGGTTTCTTCTTTCTTGGGACAGATCTGCACAGAGTCCTAATAAAGGACTCAGCTTGGTGCTGTCATTGAGGAAAACCACCAACCAGGCCAGAAATATACAACCACCTGATCTTCAGAGTCAAATCTGGGTATGGCTCTCATCCTGACCACCTATTAAGGGTCCTTGAGTAGCTTTTTGCATCTCTAAGCCTCAGTGTCATCATCTGTACAAAGAAAGTAGTGTCTGTCTTGTAGCTTTGTTTGACAGATTAAAGATTTAGGTAAAACCTTTAATAGAGGACATGGAGTAGATTAAATGAGAACATTTCTACTTGTTGCTGAAACAAGCAATGCACCAGCCAACAGTTCTCACAGGGCTAAGGATTGCCAAGTATTCTAAGTGACAGCCCACCTCCACCAGGAAGCCTTCCTTGCCCCAGAGTAGTCAGCCTCTCTGGGATACCTCTGTCCTTCTCTTTGTGATGATCATAAAGGATTATTTTCTCTTAATGTATCCACTGAGCCATTGGACCTTGGGTTCCTTTTAAAAGCCTGGCTTTCGGGTTAATGATAGCACTTACCTTAGAGTTTTTGCTAGAGACTGCTGCTGCTGCTCACCCCACTCCAGTACTCTTGCCTGGAAAATCCCATGGACGGAGGAGCCTGGTAGGCTGCAGTCCATGGGGTCGCGAAGAGTCAGACAGGACTGAGCGACTTCACTTTCACTTTTCACTTTCATGCATTGGAGAAGGAAATGGCAACCCACTCCAGTGTTCTTGCCTGGAGAATCCCATGGACAGAGGAGCCTGGTGGGCTGCTGTCTATGGGGTCGCACAGAGTCGGACATGACTGAAGCGACTTAGCAGCTGCTTCAGTCATGTCCGACTCTGTGTGACCCCATAGATGGCTAGAGACTAAATGAGCTTAAATATGTGAATGAGCACAGGACTTGGTACACAGTGAGGATTCAATAGCTGTGAACTGTTATTATGCTATTTGTTTCCCTTTCTTTTCTGTGAGCTCCTTGAGGACAAGAATTACTTTTAATCATCACTATCCATAAAGAAACTTTTCTTGGGATTTCTGTTCTTGAAATTTTGCTTATAGACTCGTTCCCCAGAAAGAAACACATGTCCACATGTAGGTTTTTGTAGGCCTTGAAGCCAACGAGATCCCTTGGTCTCAGCTCTAGAACCTCTATTCTAAAGCCTCAGTTTGTGGCTCATCATCACTCTTTCATGGTCAGAGAGATGCTCAGAAAGTGGCAAATTTGACGTATTGGGGATTTCAGAGGTTTAGGGCAGCAGAAGTCAGAATTCACTATGTTCGTCGTTACATTGTTCCCAGGTGGCACTAGTCGTAAAGAACCTGCCTGCCAGTGCAGGAGATATAAGAGATGCTGGTTCAGTCCGTGGGTTAGGAAGATCCCCTGGAGAAGGGCATAGCAACCACTCTAGTTATTTTTGCCTAGAGAATCCCATGGACAGAAGAACCTGGCAGTCCACAGGGTCACAAAGTTGGACAGGACTGAAGTGACTTAGCATGCATACATGTATGCAGGTTCAGACAGAAAGCCAATTCTGTTTTACTCTCTCATATTCACCTTCCCTGGTGGCTCAGATGGTAAAGAATCTGCCTGAAATGAGGGAGTCTAGGGTTCAATCCCTGGATCTGGAAGAAAATCCCGTGGACAGAGGAGCCTGATGGTCTACAGTCCATGGAGTTTCAAAGAGTGAGTGACTAACACTTCCACTTTCACATTCGCTCATCCCTGTCCTAGTTGAACATCCTCCTTGTCCCATAAACTTAGGATGGTCAGCTGTACTGGCCCTTTTCCTGTTCTGCTCTCGTAAATAACACATTAGGATGCTTTTGTTTGCTTATTTTACTTTGCACCTATAATATCGCCTTCTTCCAGCAGATTTGTTCTTGAGGTCATGCTTTGCTTCCCTCCATCATCTCCTGGGAATCTGAGCCCAGATAAGGATTAATCCCACTCACTCCTAGAAATATACATTCCATCCCTTCCTGGTCAAGGAAGTCAGAAGCTTTGCACAGAGTCTGATCTCCTCTGTATCTTGAACAGGTGGGTCTGTTTCTGTGTCAAGGTCTCTGAAACCTGGTGGCATAAATGCTTGCTGCCAGGAAATGTTAGTTGGCTAGAGAGTTAGGAAGGTTTCAGGAAAGAAGGTACAACTTGGGCAAAGCCCTGAAGGATGAGAGGATTTGAACGGGCAAAAGAGACATGGAAGCACCTCTGGGCAAATCACTGGGGTCCTGGTTCCTGAGTCCAGACTGCCTCTAAGTAGCAACACTCAGACCTGGTTAATTTCTCATGAGTTTCTCATCAGTTTCCTTCTCCAAGAGGTGGGCAAGGCAGGCAGTCTCCCTTTCTGCCAGCTGATGATGCTGTCATGTTCTTTAGACAAATCCCCTGGCCTCTTTGAGGATGTCAAAAATGTACATTCCTAAATGGAGAGGAAAGTGTCCACATTCATTATTTAGTGCCTTTTGCACTCTGTTAGCCTTTGGACATGGTCTAGTTTCACAGCAGGCATTCACAGGCTGCTAAAGGGCCCATTCCAGATCCTTTTATGCCTCACAGCGCTGAACTTGGTTGAGATTTTTCTGTGAAGGTCAATGGTTTCAACGACAGGAAATACTCCACATTCTTCTTCTCCCC
Organism: Bubalus kerabau; assembly: GCF_029407905.1. NCBI lineage: Eukaryota > Metazoa > Chordata > Mammalia > Artiodactyla > Bovidae > Bubalus > Bubalus kerabau. The sequence goes on from NC_073629.1 coordinate 89,604,061, forward strand.
TATGCTTAACCCTCTCATATAATATTCTTACAACTGAATAAGATCTTTTATCCTTCACCTTATAATTGCCCAGTTTAAAAGCTTTTTATGTAGTTGTATTAGATATAAAAGACTTTGTAATTATTAGTAATAACAAGTCAGTGATTACTAGCTGAACTTTTTTTGGCCTTCAAAAGAAATTCTGGGAAGTTTGGCATAGTGGTAAATAGGAAGGACATAGGTTGTCAAATGGATGCTTTGGTCTCAATATTAATTTCATTTTGGTGTAACATGGATTCAGAAATTGAAAGGAATGATAAGACCTCCTTGAGATTCTCTCTTCCCTTTGTCAGTCACTTTGACTTTCTGAGACTCCATTTTTTGGGCTGCAAAGTGGAAAGGATCACCATCTGCTAGTAACACTTCAGGGCTTTCATAAGACTCACACATCAACATGAAACATTTCTGTGATGCTCAGGGGTCACTTTTATGAGATGCTGGGGAAGTAAAAATTGAAGGATGGTATATATTTGTTACTTCTACTGATTTTATGTGCTGTTCTATGATTAAGAGAGGGTCTTCCCAGGTGGCTCAGACAGTAAAAACTCTGCCTGGAATGTGGGAGACCCAGGTTGAATCCCTGGGTTGGGAAGATCCCCTGGAGAAGGGAATGGCTACCCACTCCAGTATTCTTTACTGGAGAATCCCATGGACAGAGGAGCCTGGCAGGCTACAGTCTGTGGGGGTCACAAAACGTTGCACACAATTGAGCGACCAACACTTTGACCTGATTAAGAGAATGGCCCATGTTTAATGACAAGAGAGGTCAAAACTGCTCTCAATATAAGAAAGAAATTGAAGACCATCTGAGCTGATTTTCAGAAATGACAGCCTCTCAAAGTAGTGAGTTCTCCGGCCCTAGGAGTGTTCAGGCAGCACATAGTGGTTCTATAAGAAATCCTCATGTTGTAAAGGTGACTACAGGCCTAGACTTCAAATTCTCTTATCTCCTCTGGCATTCTGTTTGCCCTCATGTATTAACACTTATCTCATCATCTTGCGCCCAAATAGCTCAGCTGCCAAACCATATACCCCCTCCCTGTCTTCATTATTATCATCTGGCTTCATTATTAGAATCCTGTCTTCAGAGGTCTACTCTGAAATGCCCATCAATAAGTCGTGGCCTTGCCCAGTGAAGTTAGTGCTCTGAATAAGAAGTTAACCAAGTAGTGTAATCAGATCACCTCACTGAGCAAGCATTGGCCCAGAGTAGGTGCTTAGAAATCTGTTCCTCCTTAATTTCCTCCTATAGAACTTGAAATCAAGGCTCTAGACCAGTCTGTATCTTCAAGGCTGTAGACCAGTCTGTATCCTGTATCCATTTTATCAGGCTGAATGAAACTGATAAACATCCCAACGGTCAGATTTGAAGTCGAGGGATCCATTCGGTTTCTTTTATGGACAGTAGCCATATGTACCGGATCTAGGGCTAACATAGCTGGGGAAAAGCAGAAAGACCCCACTGAGCATCTCTCCCCCAGACAGCCTAGGCTCTGATCTTGGCTGATCTCCTTCAGTAACCACAAACCTGCTAGGTAGGTGTCATTTACATATAAGGAGCCTGAGGCTTTAAGAGTTCACAAAACTCACAAAGCCAGAATTTGAACCCTGTGTTGTTCTGACTCAGGTACCCACATGATTCCACTAAAGTAATGCTGCCATTAGGTTTCCAGAAAATGCAAAATCCTCCATCTCCTAACCCTCAACTGATCAGAATCAGTACTTGGAACTCAGTTCCCAGCTCTGATTACTCATTGCTTTTGAGTTTCTATAAACACTCGGAGCTCAGGAGGCCTGAGGCTCTGTGTATGACTGTGAACACCTCTCTCCTTCTCTAGACCCTCACTCTGCCTGGCACCATTGCTTTCCTCATCCTGCTGTTGAAAAGATGTTTTTGAATCCCAGAGAACAAATCTTAATGAAAGCAGCCTACCTCTGAAACTCAGAAACTGCTTGTTTTAGTGCCCTGCCTCCTACACTCCAGACTCCTTGGTGTTTTTCTATGAGACCCCTGTCCCCCAGCAGTCAGCCTCTGGATGGCTTTCCTTGCCCCGGATTCATTTCCATTTTGCTGCTGCAAATGTAGGAAGAGGCAATCCATTCATGGGAAGAATTGCAAGAGTTCTTTGGACAATTGTTTCCTGCACCCCCAGTCCCCATCATTCACGGCAAATAAATTTTCATTCAGAATTTAGCAGTTGGTTTTTCCTTTAGTTTGAAATCTGAATCAAGATGTTGCATAATTGGATTAAGTCTAGTCTGAGCATTTGTCAGTTTCACTTCCTGATTAAGCACCACATTGCAGAGAAATTATAATGATCACAACACAGTGAACAGAGGTGTCACAAGAGAGATCATCTCAAAGTGAGAAAAAGGAATCTGAATCTGTATTCCCACAAAAGAAAGAGAAGCTTGCCTCTTCTGATGTTTCTTGAGTGGACTTTCTTTTAGCTGTACGTAAACTTTTTCCTGAGATAGAATCCTAAATTTCTAGAATCTTTAATAGGAATATTAAAAGATGCTGTCTCGTTTAACCTGCCCACCAAAGCAAAAATCCTCCAAGACTTGTGATAAGTGCAAATAAGCATTCCTGACTCCTGGGCTTCAGCTCACATACCTGCAGTGACAGACCTTCCTCACTTTTGTAATCCCAGACCTCTGATTGCTACAAAACCCTTCTCTTGTTGGAGTTCCCTTACAACTTCTATTCATTTCATTATATTTCTATTTCATTCCACTTTATTTCATTTCATTCTTTTCTATCCATCCTGTTCTTTCATTCGTCCATTTGGCAAATGGTTACTAAGAATCTCCTACCTGCCATACGGTGTTCTATTCCATAGCGGTATAAAGATGAATAAGACCAGCTGCTGAAGAAAGTTAATGGTCTCAAAAAGAAGATAGACTTATAAAAGTAATCCCAATCAATACAATCAAGGCTGTAAGAGGCTGTGTACAAGAGGCCCTGGGGGCTGTGGAGGGGCAGTAAACTTTGCCTGAGGGAGTTTAGTAAGGTCTTTACCTGGGGGATAGAGTTTGAAAAGACTGGAGAAAGGGTGGAACACTATACAGGAAGAGGAAATTGAGTGTTTAAAGGCACTGAAATGTGGAGAAGCCTCACATGTCCCAGGGGCTGATGAACAGTCTGGGATGACAGGACCACTGCATGCCCTCTTGGGAAAGGAGACAGGGATACCAAGGAGAGGGAAGGAGAGGGCCTGAAGTGTGACACTGAGAACCTTGGAATTTGGGGGAGGCCACTGTCACTTTCAGGTGGTGGAGTGACACTATTGGAGGCATTTTTCAGCATTCCTGTGACGTATGGCAGGTGGCTCAGCAGGTGGGGAGGTTGTTACATAGCTAATGGAGTTATCTGTGCATCTACATCAGGATGGAGTCAGGAACACAGAGTCCATACCAGGCAGTTTAATAAAGAGACATGAACATGGGGAACTAGTTACAAAGGTGTTCCATTCAGTTCAGTTCAGTCGTATCTGTCTCTTTGCAACCCCATGGACTGCAGCACGCCAGGCCTCCCTGTCCATCACCAACTCCCGAAGTTTACTCAAACTCAAGTCCATTGAGTCAGTGATGCCATCCAACCATCTCATCCTCTGTCATCCCCTTCTCTCACCTTCAATCTTTTCCAGCATCACGGTCTTTTCAAATGAATGAGCTATTCACATCAGGTGGCCAAACTATTGGAGTTTCAGCTTCAACATCAGTCCTTCCAATGAACAGTCAGGTCTGATTTCCTTTAGAATGGACTGATTGGATCTCCTTGTGGTCCAAGGGTCTCTCAAGAGTCTTCTCCAACACCACAGTTCAAAAGCATCAATTCTTCAGTGCTCAAATTTCTTTATAGTCCAACTCTCACAACCACACATGACTACTGGAAAAACCATAGCCTTGACTAGATGGACCTTTTTTGGCAAAGTAATGTCTCTGCTTTTTAATATGCTTTCTATGTTGGTCATAGCTTTTCTTCCAAGGAGTAAGCGTCTTTTAATTTCATGGCTGCAGTCACCATCTGCAGTGATTTTGGAGCCCAGAAAAATAAAATCTACCACTGTTTATCCATCTATTTGCCATGAAGTGATGGGACTGCATGCCATGATCTTCGTTTTCTGAATGTTGAGCTTTAAGCCAACTTTTTCACTCTCCACTTTCACTTTCATCAAGAGGCTCCTTGGTTCTTCTTCACTTCCTTCCCTAAGGGTGGTGTCATCTGCATATCTGAGGTTATTGATGAAGATGTTTAAGAAAACCAAATAGGCAACAATGGGGCAACCCAGATGAGTTTTGGTCGGAAGTTGCTACTAGAGTTACCTCTCGAGCTCAACAGACAAAGGAAGGCAGTGGTGTTGACGGAGCCCAGGAGTTGGGGTTGCCAGCAGGCACTGGCACCACAGAGGGAGTTGCCCAGAGGGAGGTGAGACCATGTAGAGAGGTTTGTCTGGTAGAAAGCCTGGAGAAACTCACCCATTGCAAGAAAACTGCCCAGGGAGAGCAGGGGAGAAATTCCCAGTTTTCCTTCCCTCCCACCATCCAACTTCTGATCCCGGCCTCCTCTTGGTCAAATTTAAATGGAAATGGATGGCAAGGGAGCCCGAGCAATGTGGTTTACTGGGATTGGTCACTGTCATTCAGCACAGAGCAGGGACGGGCAAGGATGGTTCTGAGGGCCAAGCGTTGAGGGGTAGGCCAGTGAGGACCACTGTCGGTCTGGACTGAGGGTGAGACCCTGCTGACGAGAGAAAGCGTGTAGGGCTGTGTGTACATTTGAGTGGATGACGGGAGTAGATCTAGACATTCTTGCAGATGTGGATGGTGAGACAAATACAAGCTCTCTCCGAGGTGGAAAACTTTGGGACATCAGATAACTGGGTGATCTGAGCCAAATGCCCTGTCTCCTCTCCTATAGCTCTGTCATTTACAGACATGCTTTTTTATGGCTCTGACTTCTAAGAGGGTTTGTTCATCAGCCCTTCCATTTGCTGTTTTCAAGTTCTTGTCAAAGGTAATAGTAATCCCTTTCATATCCCTCTCTGTTTTCAATCCATGACTCACATCAGGGCCCACTCACGTTGCCACCTTGAATGACCTGGTTCTTTCTCTCAGGGTTAACAATCAAGGTTCTCATGAAGGGTTGTACAAACAGGGTTGTAGATGGCTCAATGTTAAGCCATCCCAAAACTTGTTTTCCATAGGAGCCAATATAGAGGGGATAAATGGGTGTGTCAGCGGTTGCCCGGTTCCCTGCTTGCCCAGTTGTGTATTGGCAAAAATCACATATGCATAAAACAGTGATCACTTCATTCCTTTGCCACTGGTCTCCTGGAGAAATGGTCTTTAAACTTTTTATAAAACTCAAAATTCTTTTTTTGAATGAAATGTGCCCAGTAGCCTTCTGTACGAACAGATGAAAGAGGAGGATGTGGTTAGACCTATGTTGAACCCTAAGGCACACCCACTTGGAAACCCTCTACCTTCTTCTGTCGAAGAACAGAGGTTCTAGAAGGAAAGAGGTACAGAGAAGGTACTGTCAAAGAATCCCACACTTATTCCATGGGTGGGAGAAGTTGGGCTGTCAGATGGAGAAAGCCTTCATTTCCCATCAAGGCTTTGTTATTGGACAATCAAATTCTGAGTGCAGACCAGGACTGTAGTCTTTAAGAAGCAGTGAAACAGCAGAAAGAGTGTGACATTTTTTTATTGGAGTATAATTGCTTTACAGTGTTGTTGAAACTGAGTGTTAGTTGCTCAGTCGTGTCCAACTCTTTGCAACCCCGTGGACTCCATGCTGCCAGTTTCCTTTGTCCGTGGGATTCTCCAGGCAAGAACACTGGAGTGGGTTGCCATTCGCTTCTCCAGGGGATCTTCCTGACCCTAGGATTGAACCTAGTTTCTGCTATACAGTGAAGTGAGTCAGCCATATGTAAACATGTATCTCCTCCCTCTTAGACCTCCCCACACCCCCCACCCTCATTTCCTACCCATCAAGGTCGTCACAGAGCATGGAGCTGAGCTCCCTGTGCCATACAGCGGATTCCCACTACTATTTCACACATCATAGTGTATATAGGTCAATCCTCATTTCCCGGTTTATCCCACCCTTCCCCCTATGTGCACGTGTCCATTCTCTATGTCTGCATCTCTATTCCTGCCCTGGAAACCGGTTCCTCTGTACCATTTTTCTAGATTCCACACGTATGCATTGAAATTTGAAGCAATTCAGAGCATTATTCTTCTTAACTGTGTGAATCCAGGCAAGGTACTTTATCTTTCAGGTTCTTTGTAGTGACCAGTTAACAATGTGGGGAGAGCCACCTCCCTGGATTCCTGTAAGGATTAAATTAGAAAACACATGTGATTTCTGTTGTGTTTGCCCAGAGTAGGTATTCAGTACTTGGTAGGCAGCATGGGAGTACACTTAAAAACGTGAGCCTTGCAGACTGACTACTTAACGCTTGAAAATTTTCTGCCTCTATTACCAGCTATGTAAACTTGGGTGGGTTATTTAACCTTCTCTGAGCCTCAGTGTATTTGCTTATAACAGGAGAATAATGATCGTGGTACCTACCTTCTGAGAACTTGAATAAGGTGATGAATGTGAAGCATTTAGAACAGTGCCTGGCATATAGTACTACTCAATAAATGTTAGCCATAGTTGTTATTATGAGCTGTTCTATGAACAAAGGGCTGTATCAAATATTTCAAGAAATACGATGATGAGTAAGACCTGGTTTACCCACTAGGGTGCTTTTAGGGTCCTGAGAGCACTGGGGGGAAGGGTAAGAGGCTGGAACGTTTTCAGTTCTCCTTGCTCAAGCAATAATGCTAACAAGACCAAGCTTAAATGGGGTGGGGCTGAGCCTGCAGGGGAGTGCCAGGGCTGTGGGGTGAGGAAAAAACAGTTGTGATACCAAATGTTGAGCACCCTTACCAAGCAAGGGACTGTAGAAGGCATGGCATACTACGTCAAGGCATTCCCAAATTACCCTGAGACGTACGTCTCTTCTCTATGTAAAGGCTACTGGGGATCAGAGAAGTTAAACGGCACAGCTAGAAGAGGCATCACTAAGGATCTAATCCCGCTCTCTCTGACCCTAAATGTAGGGTGACCTAGTTTATCATCCAAACTGGGTCCCTTTTAAAGGGAAAGGGGGATTGCTATTAATAATTATGTCAGGACAATAGGTAGGAACGGGAGTGATCTTAGGTAGCCCAGGGTGCAGGTCCACCCTATCCACACACAAGAAATGCTCTTCCTACTGAGTCCAGCTGTCTCTAAGACCAGAACACAGTGAGATTTCAAACAGAAGGTGGGAGCTCTCTATCCGCTTTGTTCCTGAAACTCTTTGCCAGTCACACTATCTATTCTAAAACAAAGACAGTACTGCCCCCAAGATACAGGTGCCCCGATGCACGCCTGCTCCTTCAGTGGGCATAAATCAGATTCCTTGGAGCTCTCTGATGTGGGAAGAAAATGGGATTCCGGGGTATCTGTTAACTGCTGCTGCTGCTGCGAGTCTTTCCTTATCCCTTTAATATAGATCATTAACATCCATAGAACCTTAACTACAGCATCTCTAATGAGCAGAGCTGTGATATACCGTTTCCCCATAAATATCCATTGAGGCTGACACTCATTCTCTGCCGGTACAGTAATTCAGTGTTTCTGGATAAATCATCATGCTAAGGCTCTTTCTTTCTCCCTAAATGCTGTTGTTAGTGGTTGCAGAAGAATAATGAATGAATTCTAGTTGTAAAAAAGGGGAAAGAGATGAATAAATGGTCATGGAGAATAAGAAAATATAGATCAGTGACAGTCCCAACCCAAAGTGCGTGAAGCCTGTTTTTGCAATGACTTAGAAAGGAGGCAAGAAACAAGTATTTGCTGAGTGTTTACTGGGGGCTGGGGAGTACATACAGTGCTTGGCAAGCTGCATCCAGATCAGTGATTCCCAAATACCACATTGCAAAACAGCCATTGGTGACACTTTTTTTTGGCCGTGTGGCATGTGGGAACTTAGTTCCCTGACCAGGGATCGAACCTGTGTCCTGCCCCCTGCATTAGGAGGTGACGTCTTAACTGGTGGATTGCCAGGGAGGTCCCTGGTGACACTTTTTTGAACTTTCTGGGCCCTCACCCCTATAGATGTGCTTTTGTAAGGGTTTATATTTATATTTAAAGAGAGATTTATAAAGTTCCCCCAATGGATTCCAACGCTTCACATTTATCTAGTTTAATTAACATGCCAACTATTATTTTCTCTATTTTGTGGATGAGAAGAGTGAAGTTTAGTTGCTAAAAGGAGAGAGAAGTAAAGTCTGATGATGCAGGAGTGTCCTGCTTCTCCACTTGTGCACGAGGAACAGCTCGTGTTAAGGGAACATTCACTCTCACTTTTGACCCCACTTTCTCCCGTCTCCACCTCTCATTTTTCTGTCTGTCATGGAGACCTGTCAACATGTCATCACATTTCTTTCCGGCAGCTTAGCTGCTGCCTGATCTTCTGTATTACTCCTCTTTCCCACCATCCCATGCCATCAACCCAGTAGTCTGGTTTTTTCCCCTTTTCCTGTGTTTGTAATCTCATAGCCTCGTCTCTTTGGCTGTCTCTAGGTTGTTGTTTCCACGGTCACCTCGAAAGTCCTAGCCCCTTACCCCCTCATCATTGTAGAGATAACACTTGCCGTGTGATCAGGCCATGGTCCTCCAGAGAGGATGTAGTGGACCTGGAGGGGTGGGCTTCTGAACTACTCCTCTCCCCAGTGGCTGCTCCTTCCCAACCCCTTATTTTGTTTGACCCTCATCGTAAAACACGCGTTGTCTTACATCTTTTGTTCTCCTCGCCCTAGAGTACTGGTTAAGAATATGTACTTTAAAGCTCACCCACTTTGGCAAACATCCTAGCTCTGCCGTTTACTCGCTGTGTGACCTTGGGCAAGGTAATTGACCCTTCTGTGCCTCAGTTCCCTTCTCTGAAAGTGAGGACAATAGCACCTACATTTGCCATGGTAATTAAGTGAGTTATTATATGAACACACCTTAGAGTGGTGTCTGGCTCGTGGAGAGGAACTTTCATCTAAGCATCAGCTATTATGATTATCGTCATGCTTGATCCCTGCTTGGCCAAGAACAGATGAGATCTTGATATTACTATTTAGCCCCTTCCTTCCTCTTTAGACCAGAATGGACTGTTTGGTGGTGTGTTCTATAGATAGAGTCAGTATTTCTTATAATGACTGGATGTCAAGGTGTGGAAGAGTGAGGGATCAAGAGGAGCTTATATATTTAGGAAATTTATGGATCTATCAAAACAAGGAATAATGATGTCAACCACTTGTGACCAAACCAGAAATACAGATTAAATCAAAAAGGTCTTTCATAGAACAGATATAGCAAGGATGTGGCTAAAGAGGGTTTCTGCTTGTGGGATCTGTATGGGATCTCACTGAATCTGGCATCCTCTGGCTCTGGCTCCATGGTCTTCAGAAATGGGTTGCCCAGCGTCAGAGAACAGGCAGGAAAAGAGACCAGAGTACAGACATCAAAGTGACAAACAGAGTGTTCCCTTGTCCCTGTAGAGGTACATACAAAATGTCCTTTTTGTTTTCATTTTACAGTTTCTGCAGTACTGGAAGGTACCTCCTAGAACTAGCCACTGGTCACTTAAGCATTTTTCTATTCAAGCATTCTTTCCTTCCTCCTTCTACAAATACAGTCTAGTGATCATCGCATATCACACACAGACACAGGTGCTGTACAAGTCAGACCGGGCCCCATCCCTTGCCCAGCTCACATTTCACAGGAGAAGGCTGCCAGCGACCTAATAAACAGACATACAGTGCTGCTGCTGCTGCCACTGCTGAGTCACTTCAGCCATACCTGATTCTGTGCAACCCTGTAAACGGCAGCTCACCAGGCTCTTCTGTCCCTGGGATTCTCCAGGCAAGAATACTGGAGTGGGTTGCCATTTCCTTCTCCAATACATGCATGCGTGCTCAGTCACTTCAGTCATGTCCGACTCTGTGTGACCCTACGGACAGCAGCCCACCCAGGCCCCTCTGTCCACGGGATTCTCTAGGCAAGAATACTGGAGTGGGTTGCCATTTCCTTCTCCAAACAGTGCATGAGTGCTAGCCAGAAAACCAAACAAGAAAATGTGACAAGAGCTGGGAGCTAGGACTGTATTTAAGTAAATAGTCAGAGGAGGTCTAGGGATGTGACACTTGAGCCAAGTCTGAGTTATGAGAAGAAACCAGCCTGATGGAGAGTGGGATGGGGACAGGGAAAGGTAGGGTCAAAGGCCTGGGACAGAAATGTTCTAGGGGTCCAGGGGGAACAGAGAGAAGGCTGATGTTGGCCAGAGCTTGGTGGGAAGGGGAGAGTGGTGGAGGGTGGGTTCTGACTCAGAGGCAGCAGCTGAACATGGACAGTAGTATAGACAGCGATAAGGAGTTTAAATTTTATTGCAGGTGTAATGGAAGTCAGTGGAGGGTGTTCATCAGGAAGTGAACTTGATCTGACATTTTAAACATATCACTCTGGCTGCTGTGTAGGAGATGAACTTAAGGGAGGAAGTGTTAAAAGCAACAGTCCAGGCAATAGAGGGTGCCACCAAGACGAGGGAAAGGGCAGGCAGAGGTGGAGTATGTCCTAGAGATGGAGTCAGCATTTCTTAAAGAATGATTGGATGTCAGTGTGTGGAAGAGAGAGGGATAGAGGATAACTTTTACCTTTGAGGATTTGAGCATCCAGGCCTGAATTGGTAGCCTTTGTAGAAATCAGAAGACAAGGAACGAACAGACTTTAGGAGATCAAAAATTCTTTGAACAAGTTAAGTTTGAGAGTCTGAACAGTATGGGATACAGTCATTTCATCATTTGCTGGGAAGGAGGGTAAGCCTAGGCATTCGCTGGACTTTGGTGAGGAATGTCAGAGATTGACTGCTACCCTGGAGCCACTGATGGATGTCACTAATGAGACGGGCTTAAATTCAGGAGAAAATGCCATCCAGATATTAGAAGAGCTAGAAGAAGAGCATATTCCTGTTCATATGACTTTTTCTGGAACATCTCCCTAGTATTTCTTTGAAGTTAGAACCAGAGTTATTTACTGATTGTGAAGTTTCATTCAGTCGAATGACAGTGGATATGACCTCCTTTCTGGAGTTTACAATAGCAAATGCCATGTCTCAGTGAGTGAGTGAGTGTGTGTGCATGCACATGCATACATGCTGAGCATTTGAAAACACCATATGGACCAGCATACCCTCTGCCTTGTAAATCATACTATCACTAAGTTTCTTTCTGTTAAGGTTTCTATTCTCTTGTATAAACAAGTGCCTCCATTTACTCATTCTGGGTTTTTTTTTTAATCTGTCAATTCAATGAGTTTCCTTTTGTGTGCTAGCCAACTGGGGTATTTAGACATTAGGAATATGAAGAATAAGGTACAGCTTCCCATGCAAGGAACTTAGTGTCATGAGGTGATAGTCTGTAGTAGAGAAGAGAGAAAGTAATCAACCATTACAGCATATATGATGCCCAGAGGAGGATCATCTAACCCCTTCTAAGGACTTGGGACAGATGACTAGACCCAGGTCTCCAGGGTCTTCTGATGAACGAGAATGGGAAGGGCAGCCAATCATGAGGAGTGACCTATACCAATGCCTGAGAGAGTAAGAAATATCATATACTGAGAGACCTGTTAAGAGAGCAAGGGAAATGATGACACAGAGTTACAAACTATTTATAGGTTGGACAATCAATCTGAGACAATTATAAATAATGCTCTTGTAAATTTCCTCTGACTCCAACCTGTAGGCTGCCTTCCAAGTCTAGTTTATTGGTGAACATCGCCTCCCTTGATACTCAGAGCTCTATGAAGGAGTCATTTTCCTCACTGTCTTACATATGAGCAAGCTTGTTAGGGCCTTAGTTTCCTTGTTGTAAATTGTGCTCTGACTTCTTGTCTCCTCTTAGTTTGTTCACACATGAGGGGAGTTGTGATGGAAATAAAGGAACTAGACTAGGAATTGGAAACTTGGGATTTCATCCCAGCTCTGCTGCTAACATTATCATGACTTTGAAAATCTTAAGGGCCTCAGTTTCTTCATCTGAACAATATATAGGGTTGAGTTGGGTTGGAGATGTTTATAGCCTCTTCTAGTTCTACCTCCTTGCAATTCATAAAACTGTCCAAAATGCCATAAAATACCATCATACTCTGAAAGGATACTTCATTGTATTATTGACTTAATATTTAATCCACTAATGGAGATCTTGGGCTTCCCTGGAGGCTCAGTCAGTAAAGAATCCACCTGCAATGTGGAAGACCTGGGTTCAATCTCTGGGTAGGGAAGATCCCCTGGAGGAAGGCATGGAAACCCACTCCAGTATTCTTGCCTGGAGAATCCCCATGGACATAGGAGCCTGGCGGGCTGCAGTCCATGGGGTCACAAAGAGCTGGACATGGCTGAGCAACTAAGCACAGCACAATGGAGATCTTGCTGTGTCTCAGGCACTTTGCTCACCAAGCTATTACCTCAAATCTTATTTAGGGAAGTCCTGTCTTAGAAGGTGGATAGTTCCCTAATTCTACGATAAAGAAAATTCAAGAGATGGGTAAACTAGTCAAAAACCAACCGCATGGAAACGAATTCTTGTTTCAGCCATTTACAGAGGAGTTGGCTTCAGTCCTGCAGTGGTAAAAATGGCCCCTGGGCTGTGAGAATCCTCCGTGTGGTGCCCCGTCATCACTCTCCTCATGCTCTGACCCGAACGGGCTTCCTCCCATTTCCCTCACTTGACGGTTGCAGCTCAGAGAAGGGACAACATTCCAGTCCTCACAAGATTGGCCCAGTGCCTTCCTCCGAGTACGCATTCAGGAAAGGTTTATTAATTATGAAATGAATGCCTAAGATGTAAAATCTGCATTCTTCCAGAGAAGAAAGGGAAAAAACATTGTGCAGGGAACGGCTGTCTGAGCAGCAGGCACAGCCCCCCGTGACTATTTTTTCCTTTGCTGTGACATCTCTCCATTTGTGATTTGCTCTGCCTTCAGCCTGAGCCTCTGCTGCTCTTGCTTGATTTCAGCTCCATCCAGTATTTCTCGTTACCGTTTGGGTGCCATCTGGACCGCGGGAGTAGCCTCTCTAAGAGAGGCACAGCCATAGAGAAGGAGCTGACTGCCTGTCTGAGCATCCCCCTGCCCTCCTCCCCAGGAGTGTGCTGAGAGCCTGTCATCCTGCTGACAGGAGCCGATTTCACTTTCCTGTGATTCTCATTCACCCCTTTTCAGAGTACTGAACGAGTGCCAAATCTTGTTAGGAGTTTTTGAAAAATCCTTTGAGTTTTTTGCTAATGTGGAACTAGAATAATAGATTTTTTTAAGGAGATGAGATCAAGAAAGAGAGAATGAAAAACAAACAATTATAAGCTTCAGGAGATGATTTCCCTGAGGTTTCTCGTTGTCACTGTACGTTTAGACCTGGGCAGGTGTGTTTATTCTGTTGACAACCAGCAGAGTAGCCAAGCCATTTTGCAGCCTGCTCCCCACCCCACAGAGGAGCCACAGCAAGGAAGGGGCCCGATATTCTAAACTCCTCATGGTCACACGTCAGAGCTTTGGAATGAGGTCATGGGTTGGGACCAGGATCTAGAGCCCAGGAAGCTTCCATGAGTATCAGAGCATAAAGTCATCTCCAGGGCTTCTAGAGAAGCTCCATGGTAGGCTGGTGTTTTCAGCATTTATTCTCAATTCCCAACACTGCCACATCTGGAGCTATCACCATATTAACAACTGTACCATCACCTCTTTATAATCACTGCCTCATGACAATAGTATTGAAACTGTTAAAATCCCCAGCACTGCATTTGCCACTGTCTCAAAATGTCTGACCCACCAAGATGGGATCAGTTACCAGTGGTACTAACCACTGGCATGAATCATGTCGTTACCCTGAACTATGTATTACAAGCTTCATGTGAATTGTCTCATTCATGACACCAATCGCATGATCATTGCCTGTCTTCTTCTAAGGGCAAGGATTGTATCTTAGCATTGCTAAGTCGCTTCAGTCGTGTCCAACTCTGAGCAACCCCATAGACAGTAGCCCACCAGGCTCCCCCGTCCCTGGGATGCTCCAGGCAAGAACACTGGAGTGGGTTGCCATTTCCTTCTCCAATGCATGAAGATGAAAAGTGAAAGTGAAGTCGCTCAGTCGTGCCTGACTCTTAGCGACCCCATGGACTGGAGCCTACCAGGCTCCTCCGTCCATGGGATTCTCCAGGCAAGAGTACTGGAGTGGGTGCCATCGCCTTCTCTGGTGTCTTAGCATAACCGCTCAATAAATAGATATGGAGGGGCTGAGGGACAGGTTAGGACAGCCATCGCTGTTACCACCGCCATCACCCCAGACTCTGGGCGCTATCATTTCCTGAGATCAACTTACTTAGCGCTTAGTATCTTAGCCTGCACATTGTGACTCCAATCCCATCTTTAAGTGTATTTTTCAAGAAAATAAGGGGTGTGTTTTAGAAGATATGGGCCTGAAAGCATAGAGTCGCCCACTGGAGGTCTGAAATTGATGTAAGGAAGGCAGTGGAGAAAAGAAGGGTATGGGGTAGATGGAATGAATGATGTGGCCGATGGACTTCACAGTGGTCCAGCCTTGCTAGTGTTAAGCTTTGGGTAAGATGTGCAGGAGCAGGAACCCGCCGTGACTAGTGTCTGCCATGTGACGATCATGTCACACCTTTAGCTTTTCTTCTGCGTGACTTTGTTTCTTCTATGGACTAGTGTTTCCAAATTTGCCATAGCCTGGAACCTGCCCACAGTCACGTACCAAACATATAATCCCACGGCTTCCCTTTCTTCTTCCCGTCCTTTCTTTCCTCCTCTTCTCTGTCTTCCTTTCCTCTCTCCTCCCCCTCTTTCTCCTCTTTCCCTGCCATCTCTTCCTCCCCTCCTCTTCCCCACCCCTCCTCTCTTCCTCCCTCCCACCCGTCCTTCCCTTTCTGTACTTTTGGAAAAGGAACTGACGTCCTTTGAGATGTTACTCTGTCAGGTGCTGTGCTAATTCTTTTCATGTGTATAGACCTTCTCAGCCATTGCATGTTATAAGCATTATTTTCCCTATTTTTTCTGAGGAGAAAACTGGGGCTCAGAGTAAGGAAGGAATTCATCCAAGGATATATCAATGATGAAGCAGAAGTTCAAACTGAAAGCTGTTTTTGGAGTATAGTCTATTTACAATGTTGGATTAGTTTCAGGTGTACAGCAAAGTGAATCAGTTATACGTATACATATGTCTGTACTTTTTCAGATTCTTTTCCCATTTAAGTTATTACAGAATATTAAGTAGTGTTCCCCCTCTATACAATAGGTCTTTGCTGGGGTTATTTTATATATAGTAGTGTGTATATCGGAGAAGGCAATGGCACCCCACTCCAGTACTCTTGCCTGGAAAATCCCATGGATGGAGGAGCCTGGTAGGCTGCAGTCCATGGGGTCGCTAAGAGTCAGACACGACTGAGCAACTTTCCTTTCACTTTTCACTTTCACGCAATGGAGAAGGAAATAGCAACCCACTCCGGTGTTCTTGCCTGGAGAATCCCAGGGACGGGGGAGCCTGGTGGGCTGCCGTCTATGGGGTCGCACAGAGTCGGACACAACTGAAGCGACTTAGCTGCAGCAGTGTGTATATGCTACTCGCAAACTCCTAGTGTATCCCTTACCTCCCACTTTCCCCTTTGATAACCATAAGTTTGTTTTCAAAGTCGATGAGTCAGTTTCCATTTGGTAAATAAGTTCATTTGTGTACTTTTTTAGATCCCCTGTGTAAGTGATACCATATGATATTTGTCTAACTTATATCGCTGTGATAGCCTCAGGCATTCTTTGATGGCTGAGCAATACTCCATTATATAAACGCACCACGTCTTCTCTGCCCACTCATCTGTCAGTGGATGCTTACTCCCATGTCTTGTGAAAGCCACTGTTTCTACATTTGTCTTCCCAGTGCCCCTGGCCTGTCCCTCCTAAAATCATGATGTTTCTCACTTTAAAAGCATGCACATTGGTTTCCTTGGCCTGAGATTAAAGTTGGAAAGTTCAAGACTGCAGATGTAGGGTCCGTAGCCACAGCTGCCCCTGTTCATTCACATTAGCCCGGTTCGGTCAACTTAGTGCCCTAATCTTCATGAAAAGAGTCTACCTTTCTCTTACATGCCCCTGAATAAAGCACCAGCAAATTCCTTCTACCTCTAGTCGGCATCCTGACTGTCTTCTTGCATGTTAAGAAAGGCTATTTCAACATAAATATCTATTGACACATGAATGGATAAAGAAAATGTGCTATATACATGTGACGGAATATTATATAGTCTTGAAAAAGAAGTCTGTCCTTGCTTCCATAACAACTTGGCTGAACCTTGAGGACATTATGCTGCATGAAATAAACCAAACACAGAGAGGCAAATACTGCAGGATACTGCTTATTTGAGGTCCATAAAGTAGTCAAACACATATAAGCAGAGAATAGAATGGTGGTTGCCAGAGGTTGGGGAAGGGGAAATGGGGAGATGCTATTTAATTGGTATTAAGGTTGTTGTGCAAGAAGATTAACTCCTAGAGATTGTGCTCCTAATAATACTGTATCGTACACTTGAAAATTTGGTAAGAAGATAGATCTCATGTTGTGTTCTTACCACAGTTGAAAAATGGAGAGAAATGGAGGCTGTTTTAAACCATTTTTAGCAGGTTGGATATAAATATTTCGTTGTCCCAGGCATTAGCAGATATATTACACTTGGGTGCACTTCAAGGGGAGATGTGCCTCTCATTATAAGATCTAAGCATTTCCCTCCACCCTTGAGCTGTCTAGACAACCTTGGGGCCCTCCTAAAATGTTAACTGGCAGAAGGAGGGTCGCTAACTGCTGAAATACAGCCCAGCTTTTAGTAGAGCCAACTTCTCAATCACTACAGGGACAGAGGCACAAAGCAGTACCAAATCCTCTATTAGATCAAGGCACTGAGTCCCACAAAACCACTGAGCCCCAGATCTCAGTAGACTGGGACATTTTGGCCTTTAAAGGGAGTTCCATTCTGTTGGAATGATGATAAGGCTCCATGGATTTCCACCTGAAGTTCATTAAAAGATTGTTAACCTCCTTTTAAAAAAAAAACAAAAACACCCCACCAATATTTGGCTCTGGCTTAGCCCAGGCAATGACAAAACTTACATCCAGAAGAAGGCTGTGGTTTGCAAACTGAATTTAATTCATGGCTATCTAGACATAGCAAAGAATTCAATGCTCCCATAGAGCCTTTCTCATCAACAGAAAGATAGGATATTCTTTAAAAGAATAGAAGAGACCATATAAGGAAGGAATATGTCTGGTATTTAGAAAGCACCTAAATCAGGCAGCTGAAGTTTTTTTGTTTTTGTTTTTGTTTTTGTTTTTTATGTCTATTATCTAGAGCTTTGCTGTCCAATACAGTAGCCGCTGGTCACATGTCGCGATTTACAATGAAGCTAATTAAAAATAAATAAAACTTAAAATGCACTTTATTAGTCATACAAGCCATTTTTGAAGTGCTCAGTAGCCATGTGCAGCCACTGGCTACCAAATTGGAAGTGCAGGTGTAGGACTTTCCATCATCACAGAAAGTTCTGTTGGACAGGGGTGCTCATGAGAGAAATCATTTGTTAACATCACATTTTCTACTCCCCATCTCAACTCCACCCCCTGTTTTGTTCGTCAGTTGCCAGAGTTTCTGCTGTTTCTCTGCCAAGAAGTAGGAAAGTGACTGTTTACTCTTGGCTAAAGGTGATAGAGAGCATAAACGCCTAGATACTCCAGAGGGAATTAGTCTTCATTAGCATGTTGTCTTCGTGGTTAAATCACTCACCAGGGAAAGGCACGCAATTCAGACGCTTGGAATCACTAGGTGTGTTAATAGTGCCCACCTTGGTGCACTTACAGATCACTTAAGTTAATCCATTTCTCCTGAGCCTTCTAAATGGATAATTGAATTCATTCTTTTGCAGCGCTGGCTTAGGTTCTGTCTGCATTGAGATCTTGATGCCTTGTGAGCTCCCTGTCCCACTCCTGTCCCGCCTTCCACGAGAGAATGATGATATATCCTGGCTCTGCTCTGAACTTTAAGAAAGCACGGCCCATGTATCAGTCATCTCTGTATCTCCAACGCCTAGTCAGAACTCAGCGTGTGGAAACACCCAGTGAATGTTTGCTGGAGAAATTCATTAATCAATTATGTAATCAATCAAGATGTCTTCGTTTTTCCCAGTAGGACTTTCACTAATTATTCCTACAGAGAGTTCCTTTCCCAGCACAGTGCTTCACAAGTCTGGCTTCCTATTAGACTCACCAGGGGAGCTTTTAGAACCTACTGATGCCAGGATCTCACCCCGGATCAACAGAATCCAAATCTCAGCTGGCTAGGCTCAGGTATGTGTAGCTGTGGAAAATCTGCCCCAGAGGATTACACTGTGCAGCCAGGGGTGAGAAGCACTGCAGGTTTCTGATTTGGCAACTATAAATAAGTTGTCATCCTTTTTGATGTGTTCACCCCAAGTCCCATCTCATCCACTCACATTTTTTAAATTGGTAAGACCGTTTTTAAAAAATAGTTTTTATTGAAGTACAGTTGCTTTACAATCTTATGTTAGTTTCTATTGTACAACAAACTGAACCAACTCTATGTATATGTATATCCCCTCATTTTTGGATTTCCTTTCCATTTATGTTACCGTAGAATATTGAGTAGAGTTCTCTGTGCTATACAGTAGGTTTTCCTTAGTTACCTGTTTTATATATAGTAGTATAAATATCGGAGAAGGCAATGGCACCCCACTCCAGTACTCTTGGCTGGAAAATCCCACGGACGGAGGAGCCTGGTAGGCTGCAGTCCATGGGGTTGCTAAGAGTCGGACGCGACTGATCGACTTCACTTTCACTTTTCACTTTCATGCATTGGAGAAGGAAATGGCAACCCACTCCAGTGTTCTTGCCTGGAGAATCCCAGGGACGAGGGAGCCTGTTGGGCTGCTGTCTGTGGGGTCGCATAGGGTTGGACATGACAAGCGACTTAGCAGCAGCAGCAGCAGCAGCAGTATAAATATATCAGTCCCAATCTCCCAGTTCCTCCCTCCAGCCCCTTTCCCCCTTGGTGTGCATACATTTGTTCTCTGCATCTGTCTCTAGTGCTGCTTTGCACATAAGGTCATCTTTTCCATTTTTCTAGATTCCACGTATGTGCATTAATAATACAAGATTTGTTTTTCTCCTTCTGACTTACTTTACTCTGTATGGCAGTCTGTAGGTTCATTCACATCTTTACAAATGACTCAATGTCATTCCTTTTTATGGCTGAGTAATATTCCATTGTATGCATGTACCACACTTCTTTATCCATTCACTTTTGCTGCAAGAGTAACATGAATCTGATCTTCTTCCGTCCATGGGATTTTCCAGGCAAGGGTACTGGAGTGGAGTGCCATTGCCTTCTCCATCTTAAGAGTTACCCTATTCAGCTGTGGGACAATACTGTCCCACTGCTCGAGATACATTGTGGGAAAGTAAACTTCATGTGGAAGCTTTATTTCAGTGTCTTAATGATGCTTTGGGCTAGAACTGTATTGAAACAACAGAAGAGAATCTCTTCTTTTAAACCTTCACCAGAAATGGAAGTTGTGAGTAAACTAGATTGTCATATTGAGATTTTAAGAGCAGAATACAAAACTGCATGCATGCTATGATAGTAAGTGTGAGGAATATATCTAACAAGGGGAGAACAAGACTTGAAGGTAAACGAACAAAAGCTCTAATAGTAAACGTGGGTAAAGCAGGACCTGGGGATGCAGGGAGACTAGGGAATGGACTCCAGGTTCCCTCCCCCTTAAGAGTCAACTGAGAGAAAAATGCAGGGACTGGAAGAGTCTTCTGATGGCTGGATGAAGTGCCCTGAGTATTCCTTAAGGCTGTCCCAGGCAGGAGGAAGGAAGTCCAAGAAATGACTGAGCTAGTATCAAAACAGGAATGTAACCACATATGTCAGGTACAAAGGGTATGGATGGGAAGATGCTCCCAGCAAGACTGTGTCAATAAGAGAGAAAAGAGGGAAAAGATGGGGTCAGGAGTGTACTGGACATTCAGAACTAAGAGCAGGAAGTGTTTGGCATCCTTTTACACAGGACCTAGTCCATGTTCTGAAGTGGGGTGGTTTCTAAAAGGAGCTTTCCACAAGATATTTTTACTTCTCCTTTTTCCCAATATCATATAGTAATAGTTTCTTAATATTAAAAGATGTGTGCCTGTGCATTGCAGAAGTGAGCTAAAAGAAATTGATTGGGAACATCCTAATAATAGCTACGATTTATTAAGCATCTCTGTGTGCCGAACAGCAAACAAAGCACTGCACACACATCTCAGTTCATCCTCTCTGTAACCCTAAGATGATGTTATCACTGTCATCCCACTGAGAAAACCTAGGCTCCATGACTTGTCCAGGGTCACACAGCCAGCACGGGGCACAGTCAGGATTCAGTCCATATCTGTGTGACTCCAAAGAGACACATTTACGCTCATGTCTGGACCAGTCTCCATCTGGATTTACGGAAATCGCCTCCTCACACCCTGGCCCCACCCCTCATCAGAGACCCCCTCTTCTGTCACCAGCAAAGTGACAGTCTCACACCAGTGCTGGCTATCCTCACATGTTTCCATTATATGCTGGGGGTTTTATGAGACTCTACCACCGGCTGTTTTTCAAATTTATTTAATTCATTCATCATGCTCTGAAGCCATTTGCTTTTTTATATTGGACAGATGTAATGAGATTTTGGACACTAAAAAATGTTTTTATTAAAAGTTATGACCCAGAGCTAGCTGGTAGGGGCTATGCCATAAATCCCAGGAAGTGTGGGAATTTATAAAGGATGTAGCGACATAACCTTAACCTTTCAGGCCACACCAGAGGTTACAGGATAACACTGTCTCCCCGTCTCTAGCCAAATAATAATAATTGTTATTATTATTATTTCTGCCATTATCCAACGTGATCCTTCCTCCTCTTCTCTCAGCCACTGTTGAATCCTGGCGAGCCAGCACCTAGTGGGAGCAGGTGGTTGATGACAGAACTTGCTGGTGTTTGGCTTGAAGGCTCTGCTATGGTGGGCACGGGCATGTGCGTTGCCCTTCTCTGCGACCCTGTGACTGGGGCTGACTGATGTACAGTCACATTTACTACAGACAGAGTGGAAGTGGTCATGGCTGATGGTTCCTCCACTCCTCCATGGCCAGCAGGAAGCTCTCCTGAAAATTAGGGAACAATGCAAGTATTTCTGTTTAAGCATAATCATTCCAAGTTAATGTCAATATTATCAGACTTAGACTACTGTTACACTGCTTGGAATTCATCCCAAGCGTAATTAGTTTGGACATATAGACCAAAAACATGGTCATTAAAAATAAATGTGTACATATGGAGATATTATGCATATTACCTACAATATGTATTAATGTTGTGACTTTGTTCAGTTAACATTGTTAAATAAAGCTCTGGGGTATTGGATGGTAAGCCAGGGTTCAACAGAAGACCACCAGGGAGTTGAAATAGAGGAGTTTATTAGTGCAGGTCCTGGAGAAGGGGCTATATGCAGAGGTGAAGGGAGGAAGCAGGCAGAGAGAGCAAGACAGGGTCTGGGGCACTTGCCTTTATTAGGGCCCCAGGGTAGAGTGCTTTAGCGTTCCTGGTCTGAGGCCAGATTGGTCATCTCAGACCCAAAAGAGCAGGGTTTTGGTAAGTGTCTAGGGCATCTTATCTAAGGGTACATAAGGCAAAGCCCTGGGAGGCTGGGGAGAGTGTAGCCATAAGAGCTGTTAGGATGGTCAGATCAGGAACTGACATTTACTTGTGACTCTGTGGGTTGTTATCCAGGACCTGCTTCACTGGAGAAGCTGGTGTCAATTCAAGGCCCCTGCAGGCCGCTTGGCCACACAAAGGGGATGCTGAGGCAGCAGTATTATGGAGTGGTGTAGCAAAGCTCTCAGCAATTATAAACAACAAAGTAAAAAAGTAACAAAATGATTAGATTTGGTCAGCTGCCGCCTATTTTTAAAATCATCTACTCATTCATATGTATTTTTTTTGAGCACTGCCACGGGACAGATCCCCCTTGACCTGCCGGAGATGCAGGAACAAACGCATCGTGGTCCCTGCTTCAGGAAGATCACTGTGTAGTGGGTACAGGTGATATCCTGTTGCTCGCAGAGGATGGATTTCAGCTCAGGGGACCAAAGAAGGCTTCACAGAAGAGATGGCCTTTCAGCTGGGTTTGAGGAACTGGGTGAGCTTTGAGCTTGCCAGGCTGACAGAAGCATTTCAGGCAGAAAAGGCTGTATGTACAGAGGCACTTACAAAACCAGCTGTTCACAGACTGCTCCAAAGGTTAAGTTTGGCTAAAGCACACGATAACACTTTTTCCTTTTAAAACAAAAATCTCAAGGGTAAACATCATGCTCTTATCTGCTGTCACCATTGAGACTGGCCGGGTCAGGTCTGTAATTTCAGGAAGATGGACTTTAAACTTAGAAACTCCCTATGGCTTGTATTTCCTAGCCAGGCACGTGTTTTCTCATCAGTTTATGCTGGGAACATATTCCAGGGTTTTCACAGCACATTGGCAACCACTCCCGCCTCCTGTGACCACGAGAGTGTAAACCATAGATAATGTCATCATTAAACACATAAATCCATGTCATCTGTGTGTCATTCACTTCATCCTCATTCATCATCCCTTACGTTTTCAGAACGGCCCTGCGTTTGAGGATTTTGACGAGCGGTTTGCCGCAGCCACGCCGGTAAGCGCAAGAGGGCCCAGCCTGGTTAACGGTTTCGCGTCATTGTCCCATCACTCATTTCATGCTCATAAGTCATGCCTTGTGGTTACAGAACAGAAACCTGCCGATGGACTTTGACGAGATTTTTGAGGCAACAAAGGTAAGGCCTCCATGGTCTTGTGAAGTGAGGGTTGTTCTGGTCATTCTGGTCCGCTCTGTGCAGCCTCACTCTCCTCAGTGCTCTGCTCTGGTGCCTGCCTGTGCTGGTATTCAGAGACTCCTGGCGGGTCCCTTGGTGAGGCGAAAAGTAGGAGCGTGTGTGTGTGTGTGTGTGTGTGTGTGAGAGAGAGAGAGAGAAACAGTGTATGCTGGAGAGGAAATGACACCCCTTCATTTAATTCAGCAAATATTTTTCAATCTCCTAATGTGTCCCAGGCATTCTGATAGATGTTAGACATGCAGTAGAGAGGAGGACATGACCCCTATCCTCAGGGAGCTCAAAGTGTAACACAGTGTGGTACAGTGTGGTAACACAGTAACAAAGTGTAACACATTGCATAGCAAAGGAGAGGGCAGGTGGGATTGGTAGAGAAGGGTAGGGTAGGATTGCCGAGTGGAGTGTAACACAGTATAGTGGAGATTCAGCACTGAACAGGAGCTGCTCAGTGCACCTATGGAGATAAAAACCAGTGCGGAGGCCGGGGGTGGAGGTGGGGAAAGCAATGGCACCCCACTCCAGTCCTCTTGCCTGGAAAATCCCATGGATGGAGGAGCCTGGTAGGCTGCAGTCCATGGGGTTGTGAAGAGTCAGACATGACTGAATAACTTCACTTTGACTTTTCACTTTCATGCACTAGAGAAGGAAATGGCAACCCACTCCAGTGTTCTTCCCTGGAGAATCCCAGGGACGGGGGAGCCTGGTGGGCTGCCGTCTCTGGGGTCACACAGAGTTGGACACAACTGAAGCGACTTAGCAGCAGCAGCAGCAGCAGCACTTATGGAGATAAGACTGCTATTTGGTCCACATCACCTGGAATAGAGGTGCTGGTTTGCAGCCAGTGTTTATTCAGATTGGTTAATACATTGGTGAGTGAATGTTGTCACTCCTGAGTACATGTGTTTGGGAAGTCTGAAGGACAGGAGTTCTCAACCTGGGCTGCAAATTAGAATCATCAGGAAAATGTTTAAACTTTGACTTACTAAACTACTTCAAACCAACTAATTAAGACCCTCAGGGGTGGGGACCAGGCATCCATATTCTTCCCTTGAGTTTGTGTGCTTAGTTGCTCAGTCGTGTCCGACTCTTTGCAACCCCGTGGACTGAGACATTCCAGGCTCCTCTCTCTGAACATGGGGATTCTCCAGGCAAGAATACTGGAGTGGGTTGCCATGCCCTCCTCCAGGGGATTTTCCCAACCCAGGAATCAAACCCAGGTCTCTCGCATTGCAGGCATATTCTTTACCAACTGAGCCACCAGGCTATCCAAGGCTGACAGTCCATCTAAGGGTCTCACATAAGCTGTATGGGGCAGTGGGATGGGGTACAAATTGAGTTAGAAAACACTTCCCAGGAAGAAATAAAGGCATCTAGTTTGTGACTCGAAAGATCGGTAGGAAAGGCAGTGGGGGAAGGCATGAGTGTTCTGGTCAGAGGAGGAGCATGTGCCAAGACCCTGAGGTGGCCCCCCTTTCATGACCTCTGGTGCTTCTCTCCTCTGTAACATGGTCCTCACTGTGTCTATAGTTCTGTCTTCCCATAGAACAGGCAGCTCATGAGACTCAGTGCAGGAAGATGCCTTATGCATCCCTGTGTCCCCTGCTTTCGGCACCGTAGCCGATGTACAGTAGGAACTACATGCTTGCCCTAAATGAAGGAGCACCTAATGCCAAAACTGAGGGAGTGGGTCTATGTAAATATGTACTGGTGGTCAGTCATGGACACCTCTGCATTCATCAATGGCGCTTTCAGAGCTTCTCTGCAGGGAGGGTCTAGGAGTGTACTTGCAAAGCTTTAGTGGAAAGAAGGACCAGGGGACTAATTATGAAACAGCAGCTATAGAGCATTCCAGATGTTATGGAAAACCACCACTGATTCATAACAAAGAGTGGCTTGGGAGGGGACAGGCCTGATTGAGATACTGAGGAGCTCCAATAGCCAAGCATCTCCTCATCCTTTTCACTAGCTTTGGCAGCTTCCAGGGTCACTCTATTTACCCTGGAGGATGCCCAGGACCTAGAGAAGGGGCAGAATCTTTCATCAACAACCACATCTTTACCTGAAGATGTCTGAAGGGCCAGGAAGGGGAAGGCAAGGAGGAATCTTGGGTTGACCTTGGAGATGACTTCTTCAGAGGGACGTGAATTATGGCAGGACTTGTAAGAACCCTGGCTTCTGGTTAGAGAATATTGTGGGGCTGGGCTTCCACCATGAAGGAGGGCTAAGTAGGGCTGGGTAAAGGGACACATGGATAAACAAAGTGCTGCTTGGTCTATGGGTCAAGCCCAGCTTTTTTTAGCTGACCGATCAGAGGCAAGTCACCTTACCTTCAGGCCTCTATTAGCTATCTGCAAACTAGAGATAGTGGAAGAGATTCCTGTGCTGCCAACTTCACAGAGTTCAGGGAGCATCCAATGTTACAGTAATGGTTGGAAAATATGTTATAAACTATAAAGTGCTCTACAAATGTGAATGGTTAGTTCTATTCTCATGAGGCTGTTAAAATGATTAATTACAACAATATTATCAGATGGAACATGGCTTCTTAAGTTACAAATAAAAGAACCAGGGTTAACAAGGGGGAGAGGGGCTGTGAAAATAGATATTATTCCAGATCCTCAATCATATAATGTTATTAGAATTATTTTTAATTTTATGGCCTAAGAATCCCCTTTTTCTATAAAATTTAATTAACTCGAGGTTCTATTTAAGCAGCAAATCCAATGGAATGAAATAACAATCTATGTTTTATGCCTCTGCATGTTTTTTCTCGTTTAATCCTTGAATGGAAATCATCTGGCAAGAGGAGAGTCTGTAGCTCAAGAATGAAGGTTATTTTAAAAGTTGTGCTTAAGGAGAAAATTAGCCAATAAATTATATTTATGATGTTAGTAAAAGTGTGCCATGAGTTCACCACATTTGAAATGTAAATTGTGCAACTTAATTATTAACTTCATTTTAATATTTTCCTACCACTGAAAACAGTCATGGGCCATTTGCAAAGCATTGAGCTTCAAGGGCCAAGAAGCCCAGAAACCTCCTTTGAATGCATTAAATAGAATTATGCCTTCTGTGGGTTTGGGAGAGAGCCTAAGGATTGGCACTGTTTCTCCAAATAATGTAAAATATTGCTCACATGCTAAATAAGCCTTCCCAAAGACAAGTAAATGTTTATTATTATATCTGTGGATTGTCCCCACTAGACTGTAAGCTCCCTGAAGGCTGAAAATTGACATTCCTCCTAATTATGTTCCTAGCACCCAGCACAGGGCCTAACACCTTATAGTTCTCCAGTGTGTACCAGCATATTATGTAGTTCAGGTCAGTCACTCAGTCGTGTCCAACTCTTTGCGACCCCATGGACTGCAGCACGCCAGGCTTCCCTGTCCATCACCAACTCGTGGAGTTCTTCACCAACTCAAACTCCTGTCCATTGAGTCAGTGATGCCATCCAACCATCTCATCCTCTGTCGTCCCCTTCTCCTCCCACCTTCAATCTTTCCCAGCATCAGGGTGTTTTCAAATGAGTCAGCTGTTCACATCAGGTGGCCAAAGTATTGGAGTTTTCAGCTTCAACATCAGTCCTTCCAATAAATATTCAGGACTGATTTCCTTTAGGACTGACTGGTTGCATCTCCTTGCAGTCCAAGGGACTCTCAAGAGTCTTTTCCAACACCATAGTTCAAAAGCATCAATTCTTCGGCACTCAGCTTTCTTTATAGTCCAACTCTCATATGCATACATGACCACTGGAAAAACCATAGCCTTGACTAGACGGTCCTTTGTTGGCAAAGTAATGTCTCTGCTTTTTAATATGCTGTCTAGGTTAGTCATAACTTTTCTCCCAAGGAGTAAGCGTCTTTTAATTTCATGGCTGCAATCACCATCTGCAGTGATTTTGGAGCCCCCCAAAATTATGTAGTTGGGAAAGAAACTAATATGTATAGGGCTCTACTGTGTGCCAGGAACCATTTATTCAATCTGAAACCTGAAAAGAAGGATTGAAAGTGAGTTTATCAGGCTAAGGTGCTTGCTTTTCAGCAAAAAAAAAAGAGAATCTTTTGTGCCTTTTTCACCAAGCTTACCCAAATTTCAGAGTCCTTCTAGTAATATAATCAATAAATCTCCAAAGGAGATATTACCATCTCTAATGTCCAGGTAAGAGAAAAGTGGCCCAGAGGAGCCGCAGAGATTATCAGTGGTAGAAGATGCAACCCCAGGGATGGAACTCTTCCTGGGCCTAGAGTTCCCAAGTTTGTGAGTAGTGGAGAATATTCCTTTCTTTGTATGAATCTTGGTGTCCCACCTTGCCTGGTTAAAACAAATTTCTAGGGCAGGAGTCCTGTTTGCCAGGTCAGACTCTTCCAGTGGTGTTTTTCAGTCCCCTGATTAGAAACTATCACTTAAAAGTCTGAAGATGAGCAGAAAGGTTTTTTGTTTTTTTGCAGTGGGCAAATTTGCACAAAACACATGATTATATACTTTAAGTCAGGCTATTTGACTCCCGGCCATAGACCTCCTGCAGACTCTGAAGCTGGAAGCGTATACTGATTAATTTCTGAGTGTGTCTTAAAGGGCTTCTCCCACTGCTCTGGCTGGCCTTGCTCAGACACTGAGGGATGATGGATGGAAATATAGTTGATATAGTATCCACAGTGATGCAGCTCCTCAGAGTGATTAATCGTGTATATACTGGGTTGTTTTTGATACCCTTCCTGGTATTAAATGATACATTTTCTCCTCCTCCAACTGTATTTTTTATCTTGAAGATGGATTCTTTCGAGGACTGTCATTTGACTGCCTGCTCTACATGCAGAAAATTCAAGTCCTGGCCTAGGTGGTCTTGAGGTGACCTCTGTGAAACTCAGTTTATTCATCTGTAAAAATGGGGATGACAGTTTATACCTTTCAGGGTCAGTGATATTTACTGAGAAGTGGCCATGAAGTGGTGACTTGCTATACTTGGTACAGGAAAAGCACTTTGTAACATGTGGATATACTCAGGAAAGAGAAGCAAATGATAAAATTACCTCTTGCCTTTGCCTCCTGGAGAAGAGAGACAGTGCTGACATAGGATGGTAAATATGTGTAAAATGGTATTATTATTGCTTATGCAAGGTGGCTAAGCCCAGATCTTCTTGACTAAGCCCAGATAAACAGCCAGGCACACTGAAACAATAACTGATTCTGGCTGCATCTGAGTTGCTGTCCTTGGGATCAAGAAGTATCATAATGACCAACTGGGTTTATTGTTTATATAGTCATGATGAAAAAGGGAAATGCATGTCCTCACATCATACTGTTTTTAAAGCATTGCCCAGCAGCATCAGCTCCCCTTGTGGTTACATCATTATCTTTTTGTCTTTTCAGGCTGTGACCCAATTAGAACTTTTTGGGGACATGTCCACCCCTCCTGATATAACCTCTCCCCCTGTAAGTATGCACTGTGCTTGGAGCCCTGCATCTCTTTCCTTTCCTTCTTCAGTTTCATGATGACAAATATATGGACTTTGGGTAAAATGAAGCTGCTGGTGGATTTCAACTCAGACTCTTCCAGCCGTGTGATTTGGGCATATTAACTAGCAATTCTAAATGTCAATTTCCTCTGCTTTTTTTTTTTTTTTTGAAAAAGGAATTATGATGCATGCTCTGTTTTGAGAAATAAATGAGATCATGCATCAGCAATTACAGACTCTGACTGGGGTGCTTGCCATTTTGCTGGGCAGTGGAAAGAGACAGGAGCAGCATGTGGTCCTTGCCTGCAAGGAGTACAAGGTCCACCTGGGAATATGGGTGAGAAGCTCCACGAGACAGCAGATGAAATGAGACATTTGTCATCTCCTACCCAGAACCCGCACAGCTGGGTGGTCAACCCAGTAAAGGAAGCCTCTTCTCCCCCAGACCTTTCAGCTCTCTCCTGTCTTATTTCCTTCTTTCCTTCCTTTCTTCCTCTTTTCATTTCCTCCTCCCTTCCCACTTACTTGCCGGCTTCCCTGAGCTTCTCAGGAAGCTTTGGATTCCCAACTCTAGTTTCAGCCATGGTATCTCAGTCATTGCTTGCACTAGGGCAGAGTTCGCAGGGAGCCAAAGCAAAATAGAATCCTAGTGCTTTGAGAATGGGAGGCATTCAGAGGCAACCCAGCAGCCACGGCAAAGAGCCAAGCTAGCCCCTCCAGCTCCTGCTCAGTCCACTCCCCGGAAGGGGGCAGAGAGCAGTCAGCCACAGCTGCACCCACTGAAGCTGCTGGGAGGGGGTGGCCCCTCTGGGGACCACACGTTTAGCGCAAACCCAGGGATGGTGCTACGGTTCATTGGCAAGCTGCGCCTCCCAGAGAAAAGGCTGTAACCTCACTGAGGACAGATGGCAGGAGAGCCTGCTGCCCACAGCTGCCGCCAGGGAATCTGAGCACAGTTGCCCTGCTTCCAACACCTGGTACCCAGAGCAGCCGTAAAGGAGGGGCCAGCAGCTCCTATCTCCAGGGATGCTGGTTGGTTCTAGTAAGGCTTTCTCTCCCACCTTCCAGGGAAGGCAGCTGCATTTCTGAACCATGGGGCCATAGAGCTAGAAAGGTCTGGAGTGATCTTCTAGCCTTATTTAGCACCTTCGTTTTACAGATGAACACACTGAGTTCCAGACAGGGCATGTGACTCACCCAAGGTCACACTGGAAGAAAGCAAGCGGCATTGATTATGGTCTAATGTGCTTAATGCAGCAGCTCATGGCTGTGTTTCTGGCCCTGAACCTGAGTGCCATCCAAATGGGTATTTAATAATCCTCAGAACAATGCTATGCCTCCTGCAAGCTGCTAATCTAAAAATGGCCTTGTCTAATTGCCATGGTTTCAGGATTAATTGCTTGCCCCAATCTATTCCAAGGGGAAAGAAATAAAGATATTATGTCATCAAATATGCATACTCTGTAGGCAAAAGGTTTCTGGAAAGGCATGGACCTTAAAGAAACAAGTACTCAAGTTTTGATTTCAGTAGCCCTCACCTTACCCACCATGTCATGGAGCAGACATTTCTGGAATTCCAGCGTGGGCCAGGATCTAGAGTTGGCAGCTGCTCTAGCATCGTTTTCATCATCTTCTTGAGAACATTTGCTTCTGTTTGCAAGTGAAGGTTCAGGCAGGATTCTTCTGGGAGGCACAAGGACCCAAGGGTCTCTGTTCCACTTGCTAATCTTTATTTATTTAGTCAACGCCTGTTTATTGACCATGTATTCAGTGACAGCCTTGAGCTGGGTGCACAGTAGGTCCTGAGTGAGTATGTCAGTTTGAATTAACTTCTAAAGGACGAAAGCCAGATATTATGGGATAATATGAGGGCCTGAAGACACCCCCAGAGGGTATGGGCTCAAGCTAAATACTCGTGATGCTGGCCGGTGTTAGCTGAGCACCTGTTCTATGCTTCAGCATAGTACTAAGTGATTTAAATGCATGATCTCATTGAAGCCTCTCAGCAGCTCTGGAGATAGGTATTGATTTTCTCATTTCATGCTCTGTATACATAGCAGCTCATGGTCTGCAATTCACAAAAAGTGGCCAGGACCAGGGCTTGCTTCTGCAGCATCTCCCCGCTTAACTTCTGGGCCTGCTGCCTCCCACCCTGGTCAGTGACAAGGCTCTCCCAGGAGCCTCACACCCTCCCGCCTCTCTCTGTCTGACAGACTCCTGCAACTCCAGGTGATGCCTTTATCCCGTCTTCATCTCAGACACTTCCGGCGAGTGCAGACGTGTTTGGTTCTGTACCTTTTGGCACTGCTGCTGTACCCTCAGGTAAGCCCCTTCCACCTTCCTCCCACCTCCATCCACCAAGAGAAAGAAAAGGCTACTGAACCAGCTGCCAGGTTATGCCAGACACCTCTGGGACGACCATTCTCTCCTTGTGACTCTTCAGGCGACGCTGAGAAGCTGCCAGGGCAGGGAGTAGTATGCTTACCGAGCTCTGGTATGCGGGAGGCTGGAAACCAGTCATGTCTTGAACCTGAAAGGTCAAGATTCCAGATGTATAGCTTTGGGGAGCTCAGTGCGCACACAGCTGTGTGAATCAGTGCAAATCCTGATTGACACTGTCAGCTCAGTTGGATGTGGGAAAGGTGAGGGTGGGGAAGGGGCAGCTATGCTCCACCGACCTCTTGAGATCTGAGTGATAGAAGGGGTGGAGGCCCAGGGAAGGGGAGGTTCCCCATGCAAAGAGGAACACTTAGGAGTTCTGCTGACAGTGAACAGTGAATTGCAATGGGGCTTAGTGACTTAGAGAGTATTTGTTCTATTTTCCAAATATTCTTTTACAACAGGGTAAAAATACATGTAGCAACGGTGTTACAGGTGCACATCGGTGGGGTCTGAGGCATCTTGTTTCCATGGCATTAGGCAGTCCATGAAGTCAGCCCATTCTACCTGGACATGGCCAAAGGTGGTATTTTGCTGTTGGTTTTGTTCAGTCATGTCTGTCTTTTTGTGACCCCATGGACTGCAGTATGCCTGGCTTCCCTGTCCTTCACTACCTCCCAGAATTTGCTCAAATTCATGCCCATTGAGTCAGAGATAAGTGGTATTACTTATGCTGTTTGCATACAGGGGTTCTTAAAGACTTTTTTTTCCCTTAACTACATATTTGAAATATGTGGCTTTATCTTTTTCTACTTTATTTATATAAAGGATGGAGTTGGTATGTTTTAAAATATCAATTTCTTGCATTTTTCTATAAATAACTACTTTTAATTGTATAGTGTTAGAAACAAATTCTTGCCACCAGATATAAACCTTATTGTTACTTAAAGTAAAATTAAAATTTCATACTCTGTTCTGAAATAGTTATTCCTCCTGATCTGAAGGATCACTTCTAGAAGCAACAGAGGTTGGTAGCTAATATGTCTAACTTACAGTTGAGAATCTATAGGTAGCCTAGAAATGTCTTTAATTGCTAAGCTTCCCAATCAAATCTGTTTTACCCAAACCTATAATGGAACAGTGGCAATAGTTTTCCTTACCTAAACTGGATATTGAAATGTCCTTGGGAGTAATGGAATCTGTCGTTTTAAGTAAGAATAATAGTTTTCCATCAGAGATGGACAATCTTCCTGGGCTGTCAGCCTTGCATTCAGAATAACCATGCTTTGTCCCATTTGATTCGTGAGGATATACTGGGACAGAGGATGGGACCTCTAGGCACCAAATTTACTCATTTTCAGGCATGTTTATGCCATAAATGTTCACTGAGTATGCACTGTGGGCCAGGTCCTCTTTGAGGTGTCTGGGGTGTGTCAGTGACTATAATAGACACAGACCCCTGGCTGCAGAGAGCTTACTTTCAAGTGCGGAGAAGGACAACATGAAAATGAGTAACTTAACATAATCTGTTAGGAATGGTGGATGAGTGGTACGAACAGAAGAAAATGTGTAGCAGGGCAGGTGTGAATGGAGGTGATGGTCAGGAGAAGGGGCTCATGCAAACGTGATATGAGCCAGGAAAGTGTCAGGGTCAAGAGTACTCCCAGTGGCCCCTCCCAGCCTCCACCCCCTTTCTCTGTAAGCAAGAGGGGCTGGATTCAGGTCTTGCCCTTACACTTGACTAAAATGCCTGAGGACCTGCCTGTACTGCTGCGGGCCCTCTGCCCAGCCGGGGCCAGGTTATGGCTTTAAAGAACTCTATTTTACAATCTTAGCACTTAATCAGCCATGTTGCACACTGTGGACAAACCACTCCACCCATTTAGATTCTGTTTCTTTAGCTGCTTAAAAAAATGATAGATTACCTCCAAAATTTCAGTTTTTACAAGTCTAAAATTAATTTCAGTTAGCATATTTTTGCTTTCTTACTCTACTTAAGCTCTGCCGAGAAACAAAACTGGGCTTCAGGTAGTGTTAAACTGTCTGCCTTCTTCTTCCTTTAACTGGCCTTAAAAATCTCTGCAGCTGTTGAATCTCCATCTCGCTGTCCCTAATTGCCCTGCCAGCGACAGGGAGGTGGGAAATGACCTGGGGTGTGTAGTGCAGTGAACAGGCTGAGTTTGAGCCCTGGCTTAGCCATTTATCTATAAGCTTTAGACTCCTGGGAAAATTACTTAACCAGTCAGAGCCAGAGTTTCTTCATTTTTATAACTGAATTTAAAATAATACTTACCTTGCAACAATATCCTGAGAATTAAATGAAATAAAATCCAGTGCTTCTGAAACATGCTGGCATGTTGTAAATGCTTTGTGTAGAAAATGCTAGTATTATTATTACTCTGACATCTAAAGTAGAAGAAAATATGTCTTGTTTTTACCTTTTTTTTTTTTTCTTTTCCTTCTTGGGATGTTCCCTTTAAAAAAAAAAAAAGCATGTAATAAAGTTTAGGCTTTTGGCCTTCTGAGCACATGGCAGAGCTGGCCTGAAGGGCTGGAGAGTATATAAATACAGACCCTTCTACTAACCAGCTGTGTGACACTCAGCTATATAATTTCAGAGCCTCAGGGAACTTATCTGTAAAATGGGGATGATGATTCTACCTCATCGAGCTGTTCCTGAATTAATCACAAGTAGTAAAACATTTAAAACAGTACCTGGCAGTATTTACATAAGTAAATACTCAGTAAAAGTTCTCTGCCCTATTCACCAGGGATCCTGACTCTTCTATCTGGATAGATACTCTGGGTAGCCTCATCAAACCTTCCACTCTGGAAGCTGTCAGTTCTTCGTATGCAGATTAAAGAGATATTTTTCAATATTTATTTATTTGGCAGTGCCAGATCTTATTTGTGGCAGGTGGGATTTAGTTCCCTGATTAGGGATTAAACCCAGGTTCTCTGCATTGAGAGCATAGAGTCTTAGCCATTGGACCACCAGGGAAGTCCCAATTAAAGAGCTATTGATAACAGCCACCCCAGAAATTTGTTGAAGGATCAGCTTCACAAAAAAAGTGAGCTCCACTAGGGTAAGGATTTATTTTATTTTATTTTATTTATTTTTAATACTGTCTTATTCTTCAGTGAATCTCCAGAGACAGTGTTCACCACCCAGGAGGACTACTTTTGGACAGATGCATCAAGTGACATAATGTAGATGAGAGGTACCACACAAGTTCTGTATATATGTTGGAGAAATCCTTCAGTTTTCAGTGTTTTCTTACCTTTTAGTCTGCCTTTTTTTTCCCCCTAAATAATGAGGGTATTCCCAGGTGCAGCATCTCGTTATAAATTGCAGTTTTCAACACTTTAAAAAATCTAACTGCAAGGCAGTAATGCAGGTGGTTCCTTTCACTGCAAAGAGGGATTTATGATTGATCTGAACTTCGTGGCATAAACAGATGCTCACTGGCACCTCCTTCCTCTGCTGTTGAATGTTAGCGAGTCAACAGTTACTAGGCTGTTAAGTGGCTGCAGTGGCCGCCACGCAGCAGCTTTCCATGTCTAATGCTAGCGCAGCCCTGCCACTGAGATGTCCCGTCAGGGACACATGATGCCACGTGGCCAGAGAGCCTTAGCTCACAGGTCTGGGGAAACTGCCGGGACCCCCCTCAGGAAAAGCAAGTGAGACCTGCAAGTTCCCAAACATGATACCTAATTACCCTTGCTGTCTTTTTTTTTCTTTTGAATATTGTACTTTGGTCTGAAGCAGATGGCATGAAGCCAGGGAGACATGCTAACAGCTCTCTCCAGAAAAGTGTGTACAGCCCATCTGTTGGTTCCTTGTGGAAAAAAAGGGAAAAAAGGACAGGGGGGAAAAAGCCTGCCACCAGCAGTAGACTGACTGATCAGAGATCATAGCACGTATGGTTGCTGGAGTTGACTTGGACACTTAGAAAAATGCAGTGAGTTTATTCCACCGTGACTCACTCACCTCTGTCTAGAGCCTTTCTCCAGCCTTAAGCATTTATGGAGCATTTATGGACGTGTGCCCACGACTGTGCTAGACACAGATAGGGGAGGCAGAAAGAGATAAAGGGTTCCTACTCACAGGGGCTCTCTAGTCTAATGAGGGAAGACAAAATCACTGTGCAGTTACAACACTAACTTTTTACTGTGATGTGCACCACGATAGAGATGAACATCAGGAACTGTGCATGACCAGAGGACAGCCAGCTGAGTGTAGAGGGCAGAGGTGATGCTGAACTGAGTCTCCAAGAGCGGAGGAGGGACAGTCATGTGAAGAAGTAGGGATGGGTTTCCATGCAGGTAGACCAGCAGAGAAGAGGGAGCAGGTTGCAACTGCTGCAGGGAAGGGTGCCAATGAGACAGCAAATGGGAAATAGGGGTGAAGAGGTGAAAAGGGGCTGACCCATAGCCCCAAGATAAGCTAAGTTCTCAGGGCATCATTTTCTAGGTGATGAAGCACTGTACCGCTGACCCTTGAACAATAAAGGCCTGAATTGCACAGGTCTACTTATATGTGGATGTTTTTCAATAAATACTACAGGAGTACTATGTATGATCCAAGGTTGGTTGGTTCCATGGGTGCAGAACCAGGTACATGGTCGGTCAAGTTACACGTAGATTTTCCATTGCTCAGGACTCACTGCCCTTAACCTGAGCATTATTCAAGGGGCAACCGTATTTGCATTTTAGAATATGGTGGCAGTGAGGAGGGTGGGATGGAAGCCAAGCATAAAAGTCTGACTGGAGACTGAAACCTTCCATCTATTTACCAAAATGGGCATCAGGGTTGGCATGGTAGGAAAATCCATGGGCAAGTCTTCACCCTGTCAGACTCAGTGCCCCTCTTTATGTTAAGGATCTATGATATCTCCTTTACTATCGTGAAATGAAATTCATCAAGAATATAAAATATCTATACAGTTGTTCAAAAATCAATATAGTGTCTTAGCTGTAATAGAAAGAAATAAAAGCAAATTTATAATAAAAAGATATGTTTTTCCATTAGGAAATACCCAGGTGCCACCACACTGGCTTCCCTCATAGCTCAGTTGTTAAAGAATCTGCCTGCAATGCAAGGAGACCTGGGTTTGATTCCTGGGTTGGGAAGATCCCCTGGAGAAAGAAATGGCAACCCACTCCAGGATTCTTGCCTAGAGAATCCCCATGGACAGAGGATGCTGGCAGGCTACAGTCCATGGGGTCGCAAGAGTCGGACATGACTTGGCGACTACACCACCACCACCACCACGCTAGAGCACATACTAAGCGATCAGATGTGTGTACCTAAAGGCAGCAACAGAACAGACCAACCAGAATGGGAGTGTTAACGCTGTCTCCAATGCCATGAACAGGAACCACAATTTTCCAAGTTGTTGATCAACTCTTGACTATGTTCCAAAGAAACAAAGTATAATCTTCCCCAATGTATGCATTTCTGAAAAATTAAGTGAATTAAAACTGTGCCAAGAAACTTTAAATTTCCACGTGATTCAAAGTACACTCACTGCCCCCCACCCCACCAAGTTTTCCTGACAATCAAAACACACCCCAGGATTTTCTAATTATCCCCTAGGAGGCAGCAGAGCTCCCACCAAGAACCATTCAGATCAGATCAGATCAGTCGCTCAGTCGTGTCTGACTGCGACCCCGTGAATCGCAGCACGCCAGGCCTCCCTGTCCATCACCAACTCCTGGAGTTCACTGAGACTCACGTCCATCGAGTCAGTGATGCCATCCAGCCATCTCATCCTCTGTCGTCCCCTTCTCCTCCTGCCCCCAATCCCTCCCAGCATCAGAGTCTTTTCCAATGAGTCAACTCTTTGCATGAGGTGGCCAAAGTACTGGAGTTTCAGCTTTAGAATCATTCCTTCCAAAGAAATCCCAGGGCTGATCTCCTTCAGAATGGACTGGTTGGATCTCCTTGCAGTCCAAGGGACTCTCAAGAGTCTTCTCCAACACCACAGTTCAAAAGCATCAATCCTTCGGCGCTCAGCCTTCTTCACAGTCCAACTCTCACATCCATACATGACCACAGGAAAAACCGTAGCCTTGACTAGACGGTCCTATGTTGGCAAAGTAATGTCTCTGCTTTTGAATATGCTATCTAGGTTGGTCATAACTTTCCTTCCAAGGAGTAAGCGTCCTACCCGTCAAAGTCAATGGGAAAATTAGAAAAACGAAGTTGCAGAATTCTTTGTTGTTACATTGAAGTCATTGTATTATTCTATGACAGGCAACATAAGCAAGCTGTCAGCACCAAGCCTCTTCACTTTTTGCTACAGAGAGAGAGAATGATTTTAAAAGAGCACAAGTGATACTTTATACCATAATAACAGAAACAATATAATTTCCACTTATTAAGTGCTCACAACATGTTAGGTATAGTATTAGGTGCTTCACAAAATCCCTGCAGGGTGGATATCATTATCTCCATTTTAGGGATAAGGTGATTGGTGCTCAGAGAGGAAAAGTAGAGTGGCTGTATGTGTTCTCATTTCCTTGCACTTGGACCAAGGTGATCTGATAAGGATATTGTCTGTTTTGTTTGTTGCCACTCCTGCCTCATTCCATAAAAGTATTGAACACATTAATTAGCAGGAAGCCTGTGTTTCTGTGTCCACCCCTTCTGGATCCTCCTCTCACCTTGTAAGGAAATGGACTGGCTTTGAAAGTTGGCTCCATCTCTTATGAATCAGTTGAAGGGCAGGTGGATCTGAGGCTAGCGCACGGGTGAGGCAGCCCACGTGTCATTTCTCTGGGTTCACCAGAGTCATTGACGCAACCCAGGTCATTTTGGAAGCTGCTAGGATACCACACATCCACCCTCCTTTTTTCCTGGTCCCACCGTTCTGTACCTGCAAATTCCTTCTGGCAGCCATAACAATGCTTATTCTGAGAGATCAGTCTTCATCCTCTACTCTGCCTACACTGGCCGTCTGTCTCCTGGGCTTGATTGCACCCTGAGAAGGGCGGGAACCCCTGGAAGGACATGGGAGTCTCCTCCAGGCCCACAGTAAGCTAAAATATCTGATGGTTGGACTAACTTGATGGACTCTGCTAAGATCAGAAGTCAGTCTTGGCCATCTGTGTGAGGTAGTAGGGGGCAGTGGAGAGAATGCTGGTTCTGGGGTCAGATAGCCTCAGTTCAGACCCTGATTTCAGCTGAATGTCCACTGTGTGACCCTGTGCGAATTACTTTTCCTCTCTGAGCACCAATCACCTTCTCCCTAAAATGGAGATAATGATACCTGCAGGGATTTTGTGAAGATGTGAAGCACCTAATGCTATACCTAACATGTTGTAAGCACTTAATACGCAGAAATTGTGTTGATTCTGTTATTATGGTATAGAGTGTCACTTGTACTCCTTTTAAAATGATTATATCTCACTGTAGCAAAAAATTATGGTAACGTCAGTGAGTACCGCCCTGGACTTTTGCAGTGACCCATCTGTGCCACTGCATGTGGTATTCCTAAATAGATTTCTAAGCTACATTTTTTAATCTCTAAGATTGGCATAACAATAATATATAATAATACCTAGAGCTACCTTTTATTGCCTGTTTTTTACATATGAAGGAAGGTGTTAAGTAATTTTATAGGCTGTGATTCAAATCATACTAATGGTTAACATTTACTCAATATTCATTCTATGTCAGCCACAGTTCTCTATATCTTAAATGTATAATCTCAGTCCTTAACCCAAAGAGGCAAAAGGTATTTTCTGCCCATTTTACAGATAAGGAGAGGCTTAGAGACCTTCTTAAGCTCTCCCCAGATTCCACAGATAAGAAGTGGCAGTCTGAGTTTTAACCTTGGTCTCAATCATGTTGCACACGGTTTTGATGTGGAGAAGGAAGATGTTGTAGCCCGATTTTACAACAAAGAGCTTGACTCTTAGCAGAAGCAATGGGGATGCCCTCATACTAGCAAGAAGGGGAAGCAAGACTCAAACCCATATGTGCCTGTTTCCAGCACTCTGCCCTTCCCACTGAGCACACTTGTTCCTGAGCTGTATGATGTCAGAAACCTTTAAGAATGATAAGACTATAACTACTCTAAGAACTATACCATTATTATTATTACCCCCAAATGCCTGCCTGTCTTGCTCCCTCACTGCATTCTAGTTTCTACTTACAAGTCATCTCCTTAGAGCAGTTTTCCTGACCACAACTGTAGAAGGCAGACCCCGGGAGAGCAGGGACTTCTGTTATACTCCCCTTTGCATCCTAGCACACAGCCTGACACTGAGTGGTCACTTGATACCTTTCTGCCAATCCCTTGACTCCCTGAATGCTTCTTGCCCAGGGCTCCTGACTCTTCTTTTTCACGCCTGCAGGTTATGTTGCTATGGGCGCCGTCCTCCCATCCTTCTGGGGCCAGCAGCCCCTTGTCCAACAGCAGATCGCCATGGGTGCTCAGCCGCCAGTCGCTCAGGTGATGCCGGGGGCTCAGCCCATCGCATGGGGCCAGCCGGGTCTCTTCCCTGCCGCTCAGCAGCCCTGGCCCGCCGTGGCCGGGCAGTTTCCGCCAGCCGCCTTCATGCCCACACAAACTGTTATGCCTTTGCCAGCTGCCATGTTCCAAGGTCCCCTCACCCCCCTTGCAACCGTCCCAGCCACGGGTGACTCCGCCAGGTCAAGTCCACAGACCGACAAGCCCAGGCAGAAAATGGGAAAAGAAATGTTTAAGGATTTCCAGATGGCCCAGCCTCCGCCTGTGCCCTCCCGCAAACCCGACCAGCCCTCCCTCACCTGCACCTCAGAGGCCTTCTCCAGTTACTTCAACAAAGTCGGGGTGGCACAGGATACGGATGACTGTGATGACTTTGACATCTCCCAGTTGAACTTGACACCTGTGACTTCTACCACGCCATCGACCAACTCACGTGAGTGTCCTTCTCTGGAGACATAAACCCCTGAGAACAACTGATGCCTTGTTTCTGCTGTCAGAGAAACCACCTCAGTTGCATTCAACAGGCCTCTTTGTTTATATCACTACTACTACTACTAACAATAGCCTCCCATTATTAGATGCCAATTATATGTACCTTCTCCATGCTTTTTATGTGTTATTTCCATACTCGAACAATGCTTATGGCAAGATTTGTTAGACCTGTTTGACAGATAATGAAAGTGAGAGTCAAAGACAAAGAAAAGAGACAGAAGGGTAGAATTGAATACAAGCCTGTTATTTTTCTAGCATGTCACCCGCTTCTTCTGTTTTTATTCATTTGCTCCTTCTCCTTCGTGTGTTCATGTATGTATATCCCAGCTCTGATACATAGTTTTGGGTATGGCTTATTGAACTAAAACTGAATGGAGTATGTGCATTTAAATTTTTTTAGGAACAAGGATAAAAAAATTAGAAAATTAAGATCAGAAGAAAATGCAGGCCAGAGATAGAGCAGTCGTAAAGCCTCCCACAACAGGTAGAGTAGCAGCCAGAATGTGGCTCAAAGCTTCACGTAGTCAAAGGGAAAAAAAAAATTAGTGGTTGTAGCAGAACACTCTGGACTAGGAATCCAGAGAGCAGCTTGATTACTTCTTAGTTTTATGCCAATGAGCAAGTCGTTTTATTTCTTTGTGCCTCAGTTTCCTCAACTATCTAAGGCTAAGGATCATAAAAGGCATTCAGTGGTACAGGTACTAAAACATCACAACCCTCACAGAGGAGGAGGTATTTTTATCATCATTGTTATGGCACACTCAGTAGATTTACGCAGAGTCCTGGACTGAGGTTCTAATCCTGCCTTCTCTACCCCAAGCTGTATCTTCGGGCAAGTGTGTGCTTCTGGTAACCTCCCTTGTGTCTTGGGTAGGATAAGTGAGCTGGCTTCGATAGCTGTGTGCCTTGTCCTGTTTGTGGCATTCCATGATTCTCCCCCAACTCACCTTTCTACTGCCAGCCTCTGGCAAACCAATACCGTGCAGCCAAACAGAATCCAGATACACTGGGGTACACTGATGCCAGCTTGACACTAACCCAGGAAGGCTGGTGATCCAGCTTGTGCCCTACCAGTTGATAAGGGGAAGGAAAAGGCTCATGGCACAGCGAGGTTGGCGTTTTCATTACTGTCAGATGATACGGATCACTGCTTAGCCAATACCGTGAATTGTTAAAGAATCTAAGATGTTAACACAATTAGATAATGTCACTTCAGCCAGTTCCGGGATGCTGCTCTGAAAATGAACCTCTTCTATGGGTATAAAGAGCCTACTTCTTCTCAGGCCATATGATCTACATGGT
The DNA here is from genome assembly GCF_029407905.1 of Bubalus kerabau. Classification (NCBI taxonomy): domain Eukaryota; kingdom Metazoa; phylum Chordata; class Mammalia; order Artiodactyla; family Bovidae; genus Bubalus; species Bubalus kerabau. Next base: position 89,645,306 of record NC_073629.1, read on the forward strand.
GGGGGCATCTCTATTTACTCCAACTCACAGGGTTTCAGTGAAGAATCATGAATTTAAAAAAATGAAATGCTAAAGAAATGACCACCGTGCATAAATAAGCAAGCATATTTTGAAAGCAAATGTCTCTCTTTCAAGGGGCTGGTGTGCTAGCTACATATAAAAGAGGGAAGTGTAAATTCTCTGAGGACAGGGAATATGTCTTAGTCATCCTCGTGTCGCTACACTTTTTTTGATGCTCCTGTGGTATCTGGCACATGGGAGGTATTTTGGAAGATTATAGAAAATGAAGGAAAAGGAACAAAACAAAAGCCACTTAGTAACTCCAGTGTTTCAGAGCAGGGCTTTGTATCCTTGGCACTATTGAGACTTGGGGCCAGATAATTCTTCATTGTGGGTGGTTGTCCTGTAGATTGCAGATGTTCAGCAGCATCCTTGGCATCTACCTATTGGATGCCCAGTAGTCACACCCTCTTCCCCTAGCCTTGATGACAAAAAATGACTCTTGATAATGCCAAATGTCCCTTTGGGACTAAAACTGTCCCAGATTGAGAACTACTGTTTTAGAGTATAGAGGTATTCTATAAAACCTTCTAAAGGTTAAACACTTGCATAAACAAACAGTTTTGCATCCCACTGATTACATCCAGTAAGTATGAGCAGTATACCTCTCAGTATTGGTGGCTTGGTCAGATTCTCAGCCTTTAGTAAAAAACCACATCAAACTCACTTTGGAATCCAATTTCACTAACAAATATTAAGTGTGTGCTGCATATCAAGGTGTTTTCACATAAATTATCTCTTTAAACCTACTTCCTTTTAATTAAAACAAAATCCTATGTTTTAAAGAAAATGAGTGCAGCCTATCTTTATATCCTCTGTCCGTCAGCATCACCTTTCAAATGTTTTGGGTGGAGCAGAACCAAAAGTGATCCTCAGATAGAAACAGAAAAGCGCAGTGGGACTGAGCAGTATCAGGTTTGTGCTTCCTCACAGTTGTGTTAACTCTGAGAAAGGCACTTCATCGCTTTGAGTGGCAGTTTCTTCATCAGAAGAAGACAGCAGGCACAACAGCACCCGCAGTGTTTATATTAGAGGGCGTGATGAATGCAAAGCGCCCAGCACCGTGTCTAGCTCATGGACACGCAGTAAAGAACGTCATTCTAAAGATGTTCGAGTTACAGAAGCAACTCACTAAGTTTTATAATCACTCACTGTCTGATGAGCAGCCAGATTTTGTAAATTCTGGGAAGTAATGGCAGGGAGACCTTATCAATGGCTTTTGAAGTTCAACTAGTAAATCAAGTCTTCTCCTCCTCCCCCTACCTTGGGGCTGAGCCAGTGAGGAGGATTTTCCATGCCAAGTTAGAAATTATGGAAAGGAAAGTGGTTTCCAGTGGCATATTTATTATAAACCTCTGGAATAAAGAAGACAAGCAAATTGTGGTAAGGTCAGGATGGAAAATGCAGATCCTTATGGAGCGAGGAAAAAAGCACCAGCTGTGAAGTTGCCTTCAGCCATGTCCATTTCCCCAGATCACTGAGACACTCTTCATTCACAAAGGTTTATCGGACACCTACTACATGCCAGGATACAAAGCCTGTTTCCACCTCTTGCCAAGTCTGAGACCTTGAGCAATTTAGCAGCCTTCACTGTCCTTATCTGTAAAATTGGAGAACCCCTACCTCAAAATGGCTTTATGAGGATCACAGATATTACCTGTGAAATTTGATGGCCTCTGATACATGGAAGGCATCCAATAAATGTCACACTGTCCTCATCTCTGTTTATTCTTACTGAAATAATTGTATGAAATTCAGAAAGAGAAAGAAAGAAAACTATAGCCCAGTGGGTCTCAACGTGAGTCTGTGGAAACATGGAGTTTCTGATTCAGCAGGTGTATTGAGGGTAGGGTCCAAGAATGTGTATTACCAACAAGTCCCCAAATGTGACTGATGCTACCAGTCCAGGGAACATCCCTTGAGGACCATTGCCTCACCCATCCCTGTGGACCAGCTCCTCCTGACTGTGAAGTATGTGAGAGGACAGGATAAATTGATAGAGAAGAGAGATTAAACTGTTCAACTGATTTGACTTGTGATGGGAAGAGGTGTCCTGGGATTTGACTCAAACATAACCAGATCCCTGGGGTTTCTGGGGGTAGAAACAGTTGCCTCTGGACACTTAGGATGTTTTCTCTTTTTGCATGGTCTCCATGTAGCTCCAACCCCAGCCCCTAGACAGAGCTCTCCATCCAAATCATCTGCATCCCACGCCAGTGATCCGACCGCCGATGACATCTTTGAAGAGGGTTTTGAGAGTCCCAGCAAAAGTGAAGAGCAAGAAGCTGTAAGTGACCAGTGTGTTCTGAGTTGGTTTTTTTTTGTTTGTTTGTTTGTTTTTCCATTTGAAACTTCTGTTATCTAAAATGAACAATGCATGAGGAAGCCTTTGTAGAAAAGAATGCTGACTCAGACTCTTAGGTTCTAAAGGGGTAACTAAAGGGGTTTTCTTTTGTGTTCAAATGAGCAGCTGAAAACTGTTATCCTTTCATTACATTGTTGCAAGTTCTCACATTTGCAGAAGTGGCATCCTCTCAATGGAGTGCTGCCTTCTTTAAAATAATGGATGATATGTGTGCATGAAAATGTACCCAGCTGTCTTATATTTTAAATTACTGAAAAGAAAAAAAAAAAAGTGTTATCTTCTTGTGTTCTAGCCTGATGGGTCACAGGCCTCATCCAACAGTGATCCCTTTGGTGAGCCCAGTGGGGAGCCCAGTGGTGATAATATAAGTCCACAGGCCGGTAGCTAGATAGCACAGGTCTGGGTAGGTATCTGTCCTTTTGATCTCCCACCCTTAAGCCATCGCTCTCCCTTTTGCTTGTTCATTGCCTCTGAAGTCGCATCCCTGATGTTCGCACCATCTTCCTGGCCTGAGCGTATCCCTGACGTTTGCATCATCTCGCCTTGCCTGGTGTCTGTTTTCCACCTTGTTTATCCTCATGGATGCATGACCTTTGACATGTATTGGGAGTAGGGGTAAAGGTGAGGAGTGGGGAATGGTCATACTATTTTATTACTGATATGTTCTGAATGGGGGGGGTGGTGAGGCATGGGCAGAGCTGCTTAATGTGGAGTCAGTGTCTGAAAGCATCAACATTCTGAGATGGACACATTCTTTCTCAGTGAGATGTGGTCCAGATGCTTAGACCCCTTCAGCGGTGTGTCACAGAATTTGCCTACACTCCACAGATCTAAAAAAAGAGAAAAAAAAATCACCAACCAAACACACTTCGAGAAGGCAGACTAAGAAACAAAACAAGCAGTGCTTGAAATAAAATTGATAGAGATGTGAGATCATGGCAGCCTGTTTTGTCTGGCCAAAAGGGGCCCTGCACCCTTTCTGACGTGAAAGTGGAAGTCAGAGCTGTGAAAGTGGAATTCAAAGACGTGTGGCATTCGCTTCTGAGGCTCTGCTGTTTGCACCTGTGTGACAGCCGGTGGTTTGCCACCAAACCACTTCAGACTCCATCAGCAGCAACTTCGAGAGAGGTGTACTTACATTTACTAGAAGTGGGTTTAGGCACTTGAATTTCAATACATCTGATTTGATGGAAAGAAAGAGGGGCTCATGAAGCCAACTTTCCCAGGAGACAGAAGTACCCCCTTGTTACCCAGACGTGATTTCTAAGGTCACTCCTTGACAAATGTCTTCAATTTTCAGATGCTTTTCTAGTTTTCCATAAATGCCTAGGACCGCAAGGCCCTAACCGGCAGAGCTCCGTTTTTAGGCCTGAGTAGCATGGTCAGAACCATTTAAATGGTAAATAGTTTTCACTGTTCATAAATGGATTCTGAGGCTACCTTGGAATCAGTTGCCATTTGTGTGTAAGTTATTTTGATGGTTATTGAAAGCTCATAGAGTATTTTCAAAGTGCATTTTGTTCATAGATTTTACGATTAGAGAATCTCACATACCATGCATTCTGCCACGTTTCATTCACCTCAGTGCAGTATATAGCACACAAGAATACCATCGTGCCATGCAAACACCCAGCTAAAAATGTAGCCTTACAAAGCTTTTTGGGGGGCTTGTGATAATAGACAGAGTTGATGTTCCAGGAAAGGCAGAAGGTGGAGAAGATGGGTGGACACCTTGGGAAGATGCCCCAGCAGGTTTTCCCACCCCTTTCATAGTTCTGTTTCACATGCTTACCCTTGCCTTGAAAAATGTGATGAAGTAGGGGTGACAAGAGCCATTCGTCAGCATAACAGCCAACGTCTAATCCTAAAACTGAACTTCTAGACTACAGAGATGACGGACAGCATTTGCAGATCGATGCCTCACACCCTCCTCTTTACGAGTCTGTTCTGCTTGAGATAGTTGTGCAAGCTGTTTTGTGGGGCTTCAGCCTGCTGTGTTGTGTCTGATGCTCTGTCTAGAACCCCAGGCCAGGGCCGAGTTGTGAATGGGTGTGGCACAGTCTTGTGGGAAGAGCTCAGAATTTGGAACCTGAGTTCAAATTCTAGCTCAGCTACCTAATAGCAGGAAATCTTGGGCAAGAACCATATTTGCTGTTGCGTCTTGGTGTGCTTATCTGCTGGCAGGGCCTGGTGTATCCATTACCCCAACTGAGATGGCACGTAGAGACAGACACTCAGTACTCAGCTTAAAAATCTGGGTTCTGGAACGAGAGTGAATTCAGAACCTGGCACTAGCGCTGGTGAGCTATGTGACCCTCATGAGATGTCATAATAATTCTCTATCTTATTTAGAAAGACAAGGATAAAAATAGTCTTCCTCATGAGGTTATTGTTTGGACTAAGTGATACGTCTGGAATTCTTAACACCACGTCTGACACATGGAAAGTAGCTGAGCTGTTAGTTGCCATCAGCAACACCAACACCATCACCACCACCCCAAATTGTCATCACACGTGCTCAATAAACATGGTTCACTAGTCCCTTGGATTTTATACATTTAGCCCTTGTGTTGAATAAATTCCACCTAAGGACCCAGGCCATTGCCTGGGAGGTTTTGCTTTGTACTTTCTATTTGCAGGTAATTAATTTTCAATATGGCTTAAAAGAGCTTTGGGAGAAAAAGAAAAACCCTATTTCTTAGTTCTGTGGCTCACCCTGCCCCTTAATCAGACGGGCCCCTTTTAGGGCCTCAGGGGCCAACTCTCACTTCTCCAAACAGAGCAGCCTTATCTTAAATTCACATGTAAATCATAATAAGTAGTTCTCAGCTCCAAAGGAGGGCTGGGCTGTAATCTTCAATGAAGCAGTTTCCTCCCTTTGAAAGCTTAGTCTGGCAATTTCACAATGGCCTATCAAGGGTCACATGCCAAGAGGCCAATGCCAGCCTTGCTGACACATCCCACGTAGCCTTAGCCTTGCTAAGACACCCATGTGGTGGTGGTGGTGGTGGTTCAGTCGCTAAGTCGTGTCCGACTCTTGCGACCCCATGGACTGTAGCCTGCTAGGTTCCTCTGTCCATGGGGTTCTCCAGGCAAGAATGCTGGAATGGGTTGCCATGTCCTTCTGCAGGGGATCTTCCCAACCCAGGAATCAAACCCAGGTCTCCTGCATTGCAGGCAGATTCTTTACCAACTGAGCTACAAGGGAAGCTCCCAAGACACCCATGACGGAAGTCCAAATGGGGCTTCTGGGCCTGTCCTTCAATATAGCACAAGCCACATTTGATCTTTCTGTCTCCATTCCATTCAGCCATCCACCCAACCGGAAATTTACTGGCTGCAATTTCTTAGCGCCTTTCCAGGCATTTGGAGAAAGGATACACCATGCAGGGCAAGTTACGTCCACAGCTCTATTTTCCCCTCTGCCTCCATGCAGTTGGGAAGCAGGAGTCTCAGCCTTATCACTGTTGCAACCATTATCACCAGCTGCTTTTTATTAGCAATGCCCGCACAATTCTGAGTAGGTAGGGGTGACATCTGTTGATAAGTTAAAACCATATCACACCCTTGTAAGAGGAAACAGACAGCCTCAATCATTGCAGGTGGATGCTTTGGGGCCAATCTCAAACAGCATTTCTGTTTTAGCAATAAGGGAGAATATCTTCAATTATTTCATATTTTCCCCTACCCTCCCATCTGGGAGAATCACGTGTCTGTAAAAGACTGGGTCAACAAGGGCACAAAAAAAGAACCCAAGTAATATTATAATGGCTGGTGTGGGAATGGCAGGTAATTTATACTCCACTGATGTGTTGCTGGAGCAATTTTAAGGGCGAAATGTTAGCTTTTGAGGAGATGAAAGAAAAATGAAAACATTTATTTGGTTAAATAGCTAAGTAAATAAACTGCCTATCAGACTTCCCCAGCTGTCAAGTCAAAGTAGCATCTGTAACAATGGAGAATTGTTTGGTCTGTCTCCCTTAGTAACAATAGATATTGCCATAAATAATAAGTCACTGTCATTTTTTTTTAAAGACCAATCTTCATAGTGGGAACCCAAGACACATAAAATATTACCTGATGGATTTTTTAGTGTTCAAGGGAAAGAAAAGCAGAACTTTAGATGCTTTGGGAGAGAGGTTTGGGGGAAAAAAAAAAAAAAAAGGAGAGAGTGGAAACAGATGCCTAGAGTCAGGGGGACTTGGGTCTGAATTATAGTTCCTAAGCACATGATCTTAGGCGGGACCTTAGCTAACCCCTGGAACCCCACTTCTCACACATAGATGAAAATGAATCATGACAACAGCTCCCTCCTCAGGCTCTCCTAGGATCAGAAGATATCATGAGTATGAGAGTGCTTTATAAGCTTTGAAAGTAAAATAGCACATATTTGGCATTATTATTACTATTTTGCTTTTAAATAGAATCACATAGCAAAAAGCCTTAAAACAGAGAACCACAGAAATGGAAAATAACTACTTCTTCCATGAGCATAGTGGTGCTCTGAAGCTAGTCCAAGCCAGAGGACTTGCAGGAGATGGGAAAGCCTGGCTGAGGGCAGCGGTAGCCAGGTTAGAGACATAGGCTTGATGCCCAGGTATAGGAAAAGATGGAATCAGGAGGAGGTTAAGGCTGAAGGGAAGTGGGAAGAGAGGAAGAAGAGGCCTGTGCTAGGAGACTCCCCAGGTGCCTGCCTGTTGGGGATCAAGGTGGGGCCAGGAACTGTGCTAAGAACACAGAGCAGCAGGCTTGAGCAGAGAAAAAGGCAAGTTTACATTGGGACCAAGTGTTCTTGAGGTTCCTTTGAACTTCTAAGATCAGATGCTGGTAGACTGCTGAACATGAGACTCTGGAGGACAAAGGCCCAGGGATGGAGATTTCAGCATGATTTTCAGCCCCTAGAGTAGTGGGCAGAGCTAGAATCCACTGATCATTTACACCTGAGTTCAGCAAACACTCTGTGAACGATGTATGCTTTGCGGGCCATCCGAGTCTCTGTCACAGCTAATCTGTTCTACTGTTGTATCAGGAAAACAGCAAAAGACTGTATAAGGACTGGGTGTGGTGAGTGCCAGTAAGACTTTATTTACAGAAGAACTGGCAGTCACTAAAATGGGCTGGTGGGCTGTCCTTTGCTGAGCTGAGCTAGATCATGCTCATTGTTTCTAGAATCACCCTGCAGAAGGTAATGCAAGTAACCTTGCACTTACTACTACTAATGAGATAACTTTAAAAATCAGCAGTGTGTTTATAGCGCTTTCATTAAACATCACCTAGTTCAATCCTCAGGGAGACACTCTTAAGTATTTTTATTATTCCTGTTTCACAAATATGGCAAGTAAGGTAGAGAGGTTAATAACGTGTCGAAATCACAAGAATCACATGTAAGGAGGCTAGGATTTGACTCTAGACCCTGATTAGAGAACTTAAGAGCACTCAACCAAGACCAGGACACCTGAGTTTTAGCAGCCTCTGTTTGACTTAATTGCTTGTGATGTGAGGCATATGGCTTCATTTCTGGCTTTTGGTCTTCTCTTCAGAAAAGCAGTTACTCAGGCCCTTCTAGCTCTTACATTCTAGGACTTCTAACTTGTCCAGTGTCACCCAGCTAGAGCATGGAAGACCCAATCCTTAAAAAGTGTCTTCCAACAGCACCCTTCTCCCAGGTTGTCCTTATTCCCACCTAATGAAGGAAAGGCCAGAAGTCCCTGAAATGCAGTGACTTCTTTAGGTGTTCCAGTGACTCTCCATGTGAGATGTAGGACCCTCTCCTGACCACCAGGAGCCTACTCAGAACAGGCCCATTTGCTTTTGGCAGAGAACAGGCATCAGCAACCTCAGTGCCCTCATCTGCTACAGGACAAATTAAAAAAAAAAAAGTGATGTCAACATGCAAAGCAGATTACTGGTGCCCGTCATTCGTCTTACTGGGGAAGTGCAGAGTTGATCAGAGTGTGGGCCTCCTGGGAACTCAAATTGTGCACCTGTGTTCACCAAGTGGGTTTTGGCACCGTGAGGCCCCTGGAAGCAAGTGCACTTGGCAGCAACTTCAGTCTCTAAGGTATTACCATTATATCCATCCTTTGTTTTGAAGGCTTTCCTATCCTAAAAGCCAGATTTTCAGGCTGAAAGTAGTCAGAAAGCTTCGTCATTTTCCCTTTTCTTTGAATAAAAAAAGAAAGGAAGACTCCTGCCACTTGTTAAAATTCTTTATGTCATATGAGCTCATTTATTACATGTTACATGCAGGACCATGATATTGGTGTTACAAGCCCCATTATAGAGATGAAAAAACCCAGGTGAAATGCCTGCTTCAGTTCATACAGGTAGTTAGGAAGATTGCGGGAGTCTTTGTGGCTCTAAACATTTTTCATGGATTTAGATGGCACTTTGAGTTCTTTCTGCCTTAGTTTTACTCCATGGTTACCATCCCTCTTTTCATTTTGCCAAGCTAGGAAATGTAAGACCCTGCTGAGGTAGGCCCCAGTGTTGGGGCTTTAAAGACCCCGAGGCTGAAGTTGCTGCCTAAGCAGGGCGATGCTGAGGGCCTCAAGCTTTGGCTCACCTCCCAGCTGCAGTCTGACCCCCAGCTTGGCTCAGCGTGGCTCTCACTCCCCAGGCGCCCAGGATGGGGCAGAAACAGGCTTGCTCAGTAACCAGATTGCATGGCGCGTGACCTCACGTCCAAGACCACCTTTCTCAGCATGCCGCGTCTTCTCCGCACTCATCATCTGTTTTGGACCAACCTTTGCTTAACGTGGCCAAGCTTCCCCAAAACAAACACAGTAAATTTAAAGTGAAGTCATAAGCACAATTGAAGTGGCTTTCCAAAGGGGCTCATGAAAATGTGGGATTGAAAACTATGTACCTTTGTACTTCAAGCCAAATGGCTGGGAAGAGGTAGGGAGGGGAATATGCACGGAAAGGGGAGTCCAGACCCTGGGCTGCCCTCCTGGCTCTCCACTGTTTCCTGTGGACTTTTGGTAAAACACCCCTCACATCCGGAGGCCTTCATTTCTTCCTGCCATAAAGGAACTGTCAGACTGAGAGCCCTTCTTGCTTTGACATTTTACAAAAGGGATCACATGGCAGTGGAGAGGACAGTGGGCTTAGGAAAGACCTGGGTGTGTTTACATGAAACGCTCGAGAAAACAAATCTAACCTACAGTGGTCAAAAGCAGATCAGTGTGGCCACAGTGGAACGAGGGGCTGACTGAGCAGGACATGGGGGAAGTTTGTAGGGTGAGGAAATGCTCTACAGCTTGATGGCTCTGGGGAGGCCCAGATAAGTGTATGTATTTGTCACAGTTTATGAAACTGTACACTTAAAATGGGAACATTTCATTGCATGCAAATTACACCTCAGTGAAGTTGATTTAAAAATAAGAAATAGGTAAATTCATAGAGATGGAAAAGTAGATGAGAGACTAGTTACTAGGAGTTAGGGGTCAAGGGGACTAGGAAGTCACTGCTTAATGGGTCTATTTGGGGTAAAGAAAGAGATTTAATAATGAATGTCTGTGAATTATATGCTTAAAAATGATCAAAATGGCAAATGCTTTGCTCCAAATATTTTACTGCAATAAAAAAACTAAAAATGTAACAAAGGTGATTATATCCCCTTTCTGCCCTGTGCTGGCTGAGTGACCTTGGGCCAGTCACCAAACTCTAGGGAGCCCTGCTGCTTCCCTGTAAAAGGAGCTAGGAACACCCAGGGTACAGACTCTGTGATGTCCAAACGAGACCATGGCTGTGATCAAGGAAAGCCCTCTATAGACTCTAATTTGGTTTCTGTAAATATATTGTCTATTAATACTCTTCATTCTGTGATTCTACTTGGTTGTTCGGCATGAGCTCATACCTCATACTTAAAGACGTCTGCAGACACACGGAAGTCTCTACTATCCACAGGGCCCTGCAGCCAAGCCCTTTAAATGTACTCTGCATTCTTTCCACATAATTTCCCAGGACAGATCCTGTGCCATTATTAGGTCTCTTAACAGCCCAGTTACGATATGAAGAAGTGTCAATGAAGGAGATGGAATTATTAAAGCCACCTACCGGTGATTTTTAGGCTGAAAACCATCTTCTATAAAGGAAGGATAGAATCACTCACCCAGATAGAAGAAGCCTTACCGTTTTGGGAGTAATTTCTCTGTGCCAGACTGTGTGCTCAATGTGTGTTTTCTCCTTCAATCCTCAGTGAGGACTTCTAGCCTCATTTTACAGATGAGAAAACCGATACCCAGAAGGGTTAAGCAACCTGCATGGAGTTGTAAGGTTACTAAGTAGGTGACAGTGGAAAGAGAACATCACATGACAGCCAGGAGCCAGCCCAGCCCTCACAGCTGAGCACTTGGTGTTCTATTGCATGTAAACAGTTTCACAGATGAGCGTCAGACAAGGCACCGTGGTGGGTCAAGGCCCATTCAAGACCACTCAGTAGCCATGGCTGCCATGAACATCGTCCAAGCTCCAAAAATGACCAAACATTATTCGTTCCTGGCCTTAGTCTTACTCTGTGCGTCCTGCCTCCCAGGTAAGAATTATTAAGATAATCATGCTTCCTGAAAGCACCTAACCAAGAGAGAAACCTTACTTTCTGGACCCTCCCCCTAAACATCTAATATGTTTAAGCTTAATCCCATAGGAAGCCCTTTCTAATCACTTCTTCCAGACTTGCCCTTGGTTCCTCTCATTGCAATGAGCAATAAATCAAACTTGCTCAAGTGCAGGTGTGTTCCCACAGTGCCTGTGTACCTCAGGCAGTTGGTAGTAAGAATACCAGCCTGGATCTGCCCGATTTCACATCAGTGTGCATATACTCTTTCACTGCATCTCCCAGAACATAGGGTATTCAACTTACGTCAAAGGCTAGAGAGTTGATTTGTTTTCATCTTTACTGCATGGTTGCTATCTACTTTGTTGTCCTCTAGAAACAAAGGTTATTAATATGCCAGATTCACAAGTGAGCTTATTAAGGTTCATAAGTATTTGCCCACTCCTAGTAAGAGAAGGCAACGGCACCCCACTCCAGTACCCTCGCCTGGAAAATCCCATGGATGGAGGAGGCTGGTGGGCTACAGTCCATGGGGTCGCTAAGAGTCGACACGACTGAGCGACTTCACTTTCACTTTTCACTTTCATGCATTGGAGAAGGAAATGACAACCCACTCCAGTGTTCTTGCCTGGAGAATCCCAGGGACGGGGGAGCCTGGTAGGCTGCCGTCTATGGGGTCGCACAGAGTCGGACACGACTGAAGCGACTTAGCAGCAGCAGCAGCAGTAAGAGAAGCAACTTTCCATTTACTCATTTACATCCTCACGCTCTATGTTGTAAGTAGGTGTGCCTGCCAGGTTCCAAGCTTGTGCTCAGAATATGGGACATTGACGTGCAAGGTACAGCAGAGCTCACTGTGTAGACAGCACTAGGAGGAAATGTGATGGCAGTGTAGACGTGGGTCTCTGCAGGGTACTGCTGGAGTCCAGGAGCAGAGTGGTCTGCGTCACCTGCACAGTCCAAGAAGCCCTTCTATTTGGGCTAGCTCCAAAAGTATGAACCTATAGGTGCGGGACAAGGAGAGGTCCCAAAAGTGGAAGAAACTGTCTAAGCAGAGTCTCAGGGGTGGGGAATCTTATCATGTCAGGGGGACGAGGGGCTTCACTGGTGGCTCAGACGGGTAAAGAATCTGCCTACAATGCAGGAGACCCAGGTTTGGTCCCTGGGTTGGGAAGATCCCCTGGAGAAGGGAATGGCAACCGACTGCAGTATTCTTACCTGGAAAATTCCATGGACAGAGGAGCCTGGCGGGCTACAGTGCAAGGGGTGGCAAAGAGTTGGACACAACTGAGAGACTAACACTTTGACTTTCAAGGGGACCAGAAGAACAGAGCGGAAGTGTGACCTAAAAGAGAGTGGAAGTAGATGAAGCCAATGGGAAAGGGAGCCACATTGGAAGGGCCTCATGGGTCATTCTGGGGGGGCGGGAGGGTGTCTGCATTATCCCTGGGGACTTAAGGAGCCTGGAGGGTTGTTTCAATCAGGAAACTGGTATGACCAAATCCTTTGCAGAAAGATCATTCCGACAGAAGCATGAAGAATTTTTTTTTGTTTTTAAAGCATGATATATGTGACCAGAAGGGTGACTTTTGATTCATGGTCTGGAAAGGGGCATTTATTAGTTCTAATGGTCATTGAGACTAATAGGTCTTATGTGCCCAGTGAAGGAACTTTGACCTTAACCCTGTGGGTAATGAGGAGACTTTGAAGGATTTGAAGCAGGGCAGAGAGATATGGTCAGATCTGACAAAAGATAACAACAGATATCAAAAATGTGCTGTGTTAATGTGTGATTCCATTTAGGCTTTTTGGAATGTCCAAAAATAGCCTAAAGACCCCATGGTGACCTTGCCAGAAGTCAGGTCAGAAATTTCTGGATCAAATGATTTCTTAGTTCCCCTCTAGCTCTTGACAGTCTTAAGATTCTGTAACAAGGAAGGTAAAGCTATTTCCAAAACGTATAATGCATCAGAGTGTCAGACTTTGGGATTATCTGCTGCTTGGGGTTTTCCACACCAGTGGTCCCCTTCATTAGTGGGGATAATTGAGAGTTGACTGCAGTCGTTACCGCTGTTGTGATGGGTATTTGAAGCTAAACTCCGGCAAGCAGGAGATGTGTGAATATTTATCTCAGCTGCAGAAACTTAATGCAGTGTGGCATTAATTACCCTGTCTGAGCCTGCTGTCTTCTTCTGTTTTTAGGTGTCATTCTCAGTTGAATAAATTAGTTTCCAAAATTAGAATAAAGCAAATGGTAGGGTGAGATCAAGCAGCCTGACTTCTTAGGGCATCCAAAAAGCCGAGTGAGCTGAGAAAGTCTACCCAGGAAAGAGGAAGCTGCATTCTTGTGGCCCAGCATAGAACAAGGCGATGTTGTTTCCCGATAGTGGTACTTCACTACTTTATCCCTCTGCCTTTGCTCCACTCACTCCACCCCCAGAACACAAACACACAGAAAATTCCATGGTTAGCCTTACCACAAGTATCTGAAACATTTCAAGACATTGGCAGAGAATAAATTAGGTGCTTAATAAATCCTCTTGCTGTAGCTTTTGCTCAGAATTTGATGCTGAGAGAATAAAGCCAGGGGAGAGTGTGTTTAGGGCAAAGGGATCAGAACAGTGAAAAAAGTAGAAACTGTATCCTAGACATTCACATTCATTCAACAGACCTTCACTGAGCACCCACTATGCTAATTCTGTGTGTAAAATGGCAGACAGAATGCACAGGTGGTAACTCAGAAGTCGGGCATGGAAGAATAAGCTTTCCTACTGTATGTCATCAGATATTTGGAAGAAGTATTACACTTTTTTTTTAACCTTTTCAAGGACAGTATGAAGTCCCATGGTTGGAAACCATGCAGGTTTCCAATTGACACACTGTTCTATTACACGACTGGGTGCCTCCAGGAGTAGGAAGCTCCTTGTTCCTGGAAGAATACAGAGATGATGAGCTCTAGAAGAAAATATGCTGGACTTGATCTCAGGAGTCCTGGATTCTATTTACAGCCTGGTTACTAAGTAATCTTGTGATTCTGGGGAAGCAAAAGCTCTCTTCATTGGGCTTCACATTCCATCTTCTTGCCCATCCCCACTTTACAATAAAAGCAAGCAATACAACATATTAAATCTATGAGAGGCAGCACAATGACTTTGAGTTCACACAACCTCTTTGATTTTCAGTTTTTACCTGCAAAATGAAGATGGAAAGAATAAAAGCCACTCCTGGGATGGTTAGGCAGATAAAATATTGGGATGGCCAAGAAGTTCACTCAAGTTTCTCATAAGATGTTACAGATGAATTTTTTGGCCAACCCAATAAGACATAAAGGTGTTTTATATAAATTCCAAAACACTCTACAACACCATAGCTGGAAGACTTTTTGCTTGTTTGTTGTGGGGTTTGTTGTTGTTGTTATTTAATGGCAGCTATTGTAATAAATGAGAAAAAGCACTGGAACTTACTTTTAAGTCTCAAGTCCCATGTGACTTACTAGCCATGTGACCATGGTCAAATTACTTAACTTCTCTGTGCTTGGTTTCTCATTTGCAAAAGAGATAAATCACTGCCTTAATCACTACATTCAGAAGACAATGTACTTGAAAATATGTAGCGTGGTGTCAGACACATGGTAGAGCTACAGAATGCCAGTTCCATCTGTTGGCTCAAGAAAATAAGCAGTTGAAAAGGATCTATACCCACATAGCAGGAGGCAGGCTAATATACAGAATATGGTGGAATTAAGATGTCATTGTGTCCATTTAATTCCAGTACAAATATCCGAGAGTGACAGCATGAAAGTCAACTTTACCAGAAGGGACTGTGCATGCTTCAGACCAATATATTGACCTGATCTGCTTGGCCACTGCACCCTGGTCCATTTCAGTATGAACTGAAGTCTGAAGTGACTTTAACGAGGCCAAACACCATTTCCCATCTGCATTTGGATTGAATTTTTGCTGTGTCATATATTGGTGAAAACCTTGTGTATATCTTAGGACAGCCCCAGAGTTGCAGGCAAGTGACTGACCAAACCTGAAACTGCAGCAGGAGTGGATGGAAACAAGCCCTAGAAGCTTTTAACTAAGAGCTAATGGCGTGATTGCTGTTCTCTTGCTCTAAAGCACGCCCAGTCATCGCTGCTTGCGGAAACCAAAGAGCAGTTTGAGACAGAATTTCAGCATCTCGAGTGGACATTCATAAAACTGTCTTGGAAAAGCGCTCGCTTGATGTATGATCGTTATTACTATGTTCTGAAGATCCTTTTCAACTGCTTATTTTCTTGAACATTCCTGCCAAACACTATGCTAGAGGCTTTATATATATTCTCTCTAATTCTCACAAGAACCCTGTAGGGTAAATGGTAGTATTCCCATTTCATGGTTGGGGAAACTAAGGCTCAGAAAGTAAAAGTGTCTTGTCCATATCACACAGCTGGTCCAGCTCTGTCTGCTAGACCCTGTGATTTCCCTAACAGGCTCAGCTTGAAAACCAAGGGCACAACTGGGTGAGTTGTTCTTCTTAAGGATAAAAAAGGATGCCAAAATGATATGCACCATGACTGAATAATCCCAAAATAACCTAAGGTCATTCATCATAAACTGTCATCTTTCTGTTCTAATTCCAAACCCTCCTTCCCAAGCTGTCTCAGAAAACCCTATCGGGAAAAGAGCGGGTCTCATTTTGTCCCTCTGTCCACAGGAGCCGGAGCCTCTCTATGCGCAGATCAACAGATGTAAGAAATAGCATCAGTGCGAGCTTGTGGCGGGTGCTTCAAGACTGGCATGGAAATCAGCATCGCGACAGGCTCTCTTGTATTTTTTCACCTCACGTCATCCCATGAAGAAATTCACGATTGCCCAATGGAACTCCTTTGGAAGAGGGAACTAAGAGGTTTTGGCAACCACTGGCAGAGGTCTATGGCAGCACAAAAACAAACACACCGAAGTATAAAAAACCATACCCAGCATCAAATCACAAATCAAGCAAGTGCTCACCCAACAAATGTTCCAGGCTCTCTTAGTGTGGGTTTAAGATGACCCAGTATGTGAAACCCTAATTCTCTTTATTTCTCAACCTGCTGACCACTGTAAAGACATCTGATTTGCAGTGACAGGCCTCAGAGAGGTACATCAGGGTTGGCACTGACGTCATTTAGGCGAAGGTAAGGTCTCTGTCACCACAAGAGGCTCATTCGTATGCCTTTTCCCATAGGATGGTATGATTACAACGCTCCACAAGGCCTGGTCTGCCATTTTTTCCCCTTTCCTTTCTTTGTCATGTTTGAAGTTAATGAGTGTACAAATTTTTGTATTGCTTTTGACTTTTTTTTAGATATTGATTAAGAAATTCAATTGGGAAAAAAGAAAAAACCCTATATGAAATGAATTCACTTGAAATCATCACAAGACAAATAAGTGGCTGATGATTCTTTTTGATTAAGAATGTTGCCAAAACAACCCCTTTAAGCTCTTCTGCATCCTGGTGAAGAAAGACAGATTGTGGTTTAACCTTCACTCTGTGAGTAGGAAAGGACATCGAATCCCATTGATGAGAAAGATGAAAAGTACATCTGATTTCCTCAGAAGCTCTAAACTCTTTAAGTCCAATAAAATGAGATTTTTTATTTTTCCGATATCTTGCTGCTGTGATGCTATGCAGACAAGTGTCTTCTCCATGTGCCATTTCAAAGAAAAGTCATTTGCCAAATACTTCTGGTACAATCCTGGTAATGTGGTTTGGGATTTTAAAAAATCGACTTGCTAATGGAACAGTGCTGACATGAATATTCAGAGTAACAAACTGATTCTGTGGTCACAGTGGTTCATCTCTATCTCTTTTTGTACATCAGAAAATTCAAATGGGATTTTTATTTTATAACTTAAAAAAAAAAAACCTTACCATTAAACTCTTTAAATATTTAAGGGAAATGGCTTTAAGGAGTTCTAATGAAAAAAAAAAAAATTGCCCGTTTGTGTTTTTTTTTTTTTTTTGTAAATATAAATGTTAATGAAAATGCTTTTTTAATAATGCCATTACACTGTAGAGAAGGTAGCAGATTGAGTGCAGAATGTGACAAACTTGATGGGTGGGTCTCACTTTCCAGAAACTACTCTGGAGCATATGGTAGGAAGTTGGAGTTCAGGGACAACTGGCAGGAACAGTCAGCCAATCAGCAGCTAGGGATCAGGAAGGGAGCACGTGACTCCAGCCTCTCATCTAAGTCTTTCTGCGAGAGTACGACCCTCTGTGTAAAACAAGAAACAGACAGTTCACGCTCTGAAGGCCTGTCCTTCAGATTCTGAAACTCCCTCCCACATGTCCACTCCCACTGACCCTGTAGACATCACTGGACTGTTTGTACGTGAAACAGAAGAATTTAAGCTTCCTTTTTTTACATTTATGAGACAAAAAGTGCAGTGTTTGGTTCGTATGTTTAGCACATGATTTTCATAAAGAATCTATATATTTTTGCCCTACAGAGAATATTGTTCTACAGGTCAACTGTGTTTTCCTGATGTTCCTATGCAGTTACAGTATGTTGAATTGAATGGTTTAACACTAAGAAGAAAACTTAAAGCATCATGGGATGAATTGGATTGGGGGTGGGGGTGATTATCCTTACTTGGTTTTAAAATTTGAAAGTAGAATTTACCTTGATATGATTGACTGCCATCAGCCTGTGTACTTTGATACTTTGTATCAACAGAAACTAAAATGATTTGGAAGAAGGTATACTTGGTGACCAAGGGAAAATTTGAGAAGTCAAGGTAATTGTTACTGTTTGAAGCCCATGCTTTACACCGTCAGGTCACTGGAATCTAACTGTTTTCCAGTTAACTGACAAATGCCCATTGCAGAATAGATGGACATGGAAGGTCCGAAGAACTCGAGAGCTGGAAAGGGCCATTAGCTTCCTCTGTAGCTGTCACATTGTGGTTGACACGACTTCTCCAGGAACGTGCGTACGTTGGATGTGCTGATCCTTCCATGGGAAGGGGAAAATGGGAAAGGTGTGATAACCATGAGAGTTGTCCTGAGACCAGTTCAGTTGCGTTTTCTGGGGATTTGATGAGACAGGCAGTTCCCCCAGGGAAGTAACTTAAATTGCTCTGTTGTCCGTGATTCGGATTCTGGACCAGTGGTGCTATCTTCTCCCTCAATACGGCTGTCTTGAGTTTGTCTTGCAGTATCACACCCTTCCACTGATTCTGCGGGTTGCTTCTGACACACTCAAAGTGAACTCCGGCCGATGGGGCTGTTTGAGGTACACCCTCTGGAGCTCGTCGCGTAGTGGAAAGTGACAGCCCAGTGGATTTGTCATCATTCGCTGAGTGTGGGTGAAAATGGAGCTGGCTCTGAACCTAAAGAAAATGGCCCCTGTGATACACTAAAGTGAGGGAAATAAAGTCAAGATTTTAAACTGCCATCCATGTTATCATTGGCTGAATTCTGCTGTCTAATAAGCACTGTTTGGGGAACTCAGAACCACCGTATCCTATCCCAGGAAAACAGTGAGATTTCCAAGTAAGAGCCGAGGTGCAGATACCAAAAGGCAATGGGGAGTGTGCACAGTTCCAGTTAGACTGATAGAAAATCCACGTGTACAACTGTTAATTCTTCATCCTTCACTAGCACGAAATTTGTCACTTTAAATTTTGAAACCAGGGAAACACCACCTGTCATTCTGTTCCCATTCCCCATAGCTCTCTTTACATGCCGTGAGACTTTTTTGATAATTCGTACTCATCCCTGTGTCTACTGAATCCCCATTATGTAATGTTCCGGGCACCTTCTTTAAAAAAAAAAAAAAAAATGTTTACTCTGTGGGTTTGGTTCATTTCAATTTCTGTGTTCTGACACATATTTTTTTAATAAAGATGAGAAAGAGAAAATGACTGTTGCAGTACATTTCTAGACCTACTTTAACTTTACCTCAGATGACAGTTTGTTAACATATATGGACACATTATTTTTAACTTTATGTACAATGCATTCAACAGAACAGCAAAATTTTTAGAAATTTTCCATTAATTTCTGTAACACACCATGTAAAACTGTTACAAATAAACATGTTTGAGAACAACACCTTAGCCTGGTTTTATTCCATAAGCTTCTACTGGAGATTCAGGTTGAGGAATTGGAAGAAGAAACTGCTTCTCTCGAGACTTCCATTGGACCAGGTGAAGGCCTGTTTTCCTGGCACAGGACCAGAAAAAGAAAGCTCCATTGAGGAGTTAGCTCAGTTTGTCTTCAGTTCAATTCAGGTACTGGCTCTGCTTGGAAAATCACAGTGAGGAATGAGGAGGCTGTTGTCAGAAAAAGCACACCCTGTGTAGATGCGGTGTTCAGACCACACTTAGCGTGGGACTTTAGAAGTTGGGAAAGACCCCAGGACTTACCCTATGGATTTGTATCTTCTTCTAAAAAATATAAAAAATAAAACATGAAACCTGCTAAACTGTTGGTTAGAAGACCAAGCTTAACCTAGACTGTCAAAGAATTTGCCCCATAGTTCAAGATCATCTGCTGTAAGAGACCCAAAGAATGAAGCATTTATCTTCCTTCACATTCCGCACACAATCCATACCAAAAAACATGAAAGGAAAAGAAGTCTGGAGCTGGACCTTGACTTTTATGTATTGAAGAACAGAAAGAAAAAAAGTGTGTGCATATTTATGTGTGTATGTATATGTGTGTATCATTTTTATTTTCTCTTGTTATTAAATCAGTTTGTTGATCCAGTAATCAGCCAGATTATAGATTATGATTAGATCTTTGGGATGCCAAAAAACACCTCTGTTTAGGACTGGTTATGTTAATGGTTGTATAAACATATGCCCTCAGTCTGGTGTCATTAAATAGAAAGTATTAAACAGATGTTACCACCAACTTGGAGAAAATGAGAGAAAGGATTCTAGCAAAATAAATTTGGACCAGATAGAAGGAACAACCTTCATACAAGAAGAAATGGTCTCAGTTGTTAGAAGATGTTATAGAAGGCCCAGATAGAAGGAACAACCTTCACACAATAAGAAATGGGCTCAGTTGTTAGAAGATGTTATAGAAGGCTTTCTGAATAAATAGTGCTTCATATTTGTTGAGCAGCTACTAGGTGCCTCAAAGACACCCCATGCTAGACGGCCATTGCCTTACTTAATCTTCCAAGCGTTAGACATTATCCTCAACTTATAAAGAAACTGAGACTTGGAGAGATCAAATAACTTCTTCAGCTAGCCGATGGTAAAGTTAAGAAGTTTCTTTCCTCACAGTTGATTTTAACTTTTTTTAGAAAGCTGGATATTCACCCTTTTTAATAGTTCTAAATAGTCTTGTTGAAAAGCTTGATTGCCTATGCCTCTTCCCAGAACTCTAGTTGGTCTTTGGTAAATAAGTTAGATTTCTAAGTTCCTCCAGTTGAAAATTTAAAAAAGCATCTTAGTATCTTTAATATGTTGCTAACTTTGTAATTTCTTTTTTAATTAGCACTTTGAAAGGGTATGTGTTAGAGGGATTTTAAAAAAAGAAAAAAATACACCTTTCTGCCCAGCTGGTTCAAGTTTAGCTGAAACCAAGAACTGGGGATTTACTTTCCCAACCTAAATGCATCTTAAAGAAGTGACAAATTAAAAGGTGTCCTATTTAACTGTTAGGCGGATGCCAAAATGAATCAGGCAGACATATCTGCTTTCATTTTGTGCTTGAGAGCAAACCCTTGTTGTTTTGACAGTAAATGGTTTTTGTTTTACTCAGAATGACAGTAGGAAAAACGCCTAGAATAAAAACAGGTTTCATTGAAATCAACCTTCAAAGCTTTGAAATCTTTTAAAAGATGTTTAAATTCAAGGGAATTGGAACAACAGTGCCTGAAAGATTTTTTTTTTTTTTTAATGAACAGATGTAAATGGCTTTCAAGCCATTTAGTAGCCAGTTCTCAGTATTTATGTTAAAATCTTAATAATAGCTGTTACTCTCGTGCTGCTCCTACTGTATACGTGTCACTCATTTTCTAGCTATCATTTCCAAATTTTTACACAAGAAGAAAAGAAACAGGCTCCCCACTTTACAACTTAGGAAACTGAAACTTAGAGATGTTATGAAACAGCTATTAATTAACAGAGCCAGCGAGCTCTCCCAGAGGCTGTTGAGGTCTCCAGGGTCTGACCTCCAAGTCTCTCTCCTCTCTTCCATGTTTGCTTCTGTCTGCAGGGTTTCTAAGATGTCACATGGCACACGCACCCTCTGTAAGATACTTTTAAAGTCTTATCTCTATTCCACTAAAAGTAGTGTCTGTTAGAAAAATCACACCCAGCCTTACCTGGGCTGACTTAGTGCAGAAATGGATGCTTCAGTAAAACGACTGTAGATATTTTTTAAAAAGGAAAAATTGTTTTATTTTTAAGAACAGTGATAACTCTAACCCAATCCAATGAATATATAATTGCCAAACAAAACACTAGTATTCATTTTCTCATCTAAGATACAGAGGCCTGAAGAGGGAGTCTTTTTGAATAGGTTCATCATTTGCTGAAGAATATTAATGACTGCCAAGTGGGAAATGTCCATATATTCTTGCGAGATGGCAGCCTCTGATGACTTGGGTCTTTAATCTTCCGAACAACCTCTTGCCACTCTGTGACACATGCAGGGGCCACAGCCGGGATAGGGAACCAGCAGGGATGGTGGACGAAGGAACAGGCGGTGATCAAGGCTGACATCTTGTCAACAGTAAAATGCTCAGCTGTCTTTTTTCCTATTTTAAGGAACTCTACCCTGCCTCTTGGGGAGGCACCCTGAAATCTGTCTTGTTTCAGATGATAGAAGTTAGTTACCATAGTTCACGGTCATGAGCTCAAGAACCTAGGAACTTAGTTATTAAAGGGAAATTATTTCTTTGTACCTGTCTGTGCCCCTTCAAACTTTCATAGGTGGTAAAAGAAAGGTGGTCAGTGACCACACAGTCCATGTTTATTCTTCTAAAATAAAGCAACATCATATCATCAACTAAAAATAAAGGAACCCATAGTTGATGGTTAGTCCTCTTTCATCAGAAGAGAAGTGATGCAAAAGTCAAGCAGGTAGGTAGTCAATAGTTTTCTTGCTATTGTGTACTAACCTTAGGCAGAACCTGGAAAGTTGAGTATTTGACCAGATCATGCTTTGCTTAGCGTTTGTCTCTTTTCTCCCCAAAGTGGAATGTACTATCTTTACTGGTGAGTTAATACAGATTATAGAGGGTAGACTCTGAATTCAGAAAGTCTTGGTAGTCTATAGCCGTACCACCCTGAACTCACCCAATCTTATCAGGAAGTCTCCATGTAGGTTCTGGCCCCACAACTTTCTAGTTGTTTGACCTCAGGTCACTGAATATAATGTTGAGATGATAATATCTTCCTCATAAGGCTGCTATGAGACATAAATTTGAAAATTTCATACCTGGACGTAGTAAATCCTCAAGTTGTAGTTGTTTAGTCCTGCCCAACTCTTTTACGATCCCATGGACTGCAGCCAGCCAGGCTCCTCTCTCCAAAGGATTTCCCAAGCAAGAACACTAGAGCAGGTTGCCATTTCCTTCTCCAGGGGAATCTGTGTTACCGAGGGATGGAACCTGCGTTACCTGCATTGGCAGGTGGGTTCTTTACCACTGAACCACCAAGGAAGCCCACACAAATGCTCAGTACACGTTACAGTACAGTAAAGAAAGTGATAGCTAGTCTATATTTTTGCATTTAATTCTTTTATTTTATCCCCTCACATTTATTACCCCAGAATGGTAATGGATGATTATTAACTCTTGTCAAAGAAAAGCAAAGAAGCATACATATACCTCTTTGAAATCTTTCTCACTGGCAAACTTTAAAGTAAAAATATATCATGGATTTATTCATGTAACAAAGAGTTACTAAGCACATGCTATGTACGAGGATCTGTGATAGGCACTGGAGATTCAGAATTTTTTTTTAAGATGTCTATATGACTATTCCCACTTTAAGAGGTTCAGAGTCTAGTTGGGAAAAAAGACTAATAGGTGAATAGTAGGGTGAGTGCTTTAAGAAAGGCATAAGCTAATACTATGGAATGGTGGAAGAAAGCTATGCAGAGCACCGATGGTTGAGTTGTGTCTTTATAAATGAGCAGGAATTCCTCGCGAAGCAGTGGCAGTGGAGGCCAGAGCTGTAGCTGAACTGGCACAGCCAGGGAGCATGATGTGCCCGGAGTAAGTGAAGGGAGAAAATGATGCACTATTTAAGCTCTTGAATAACACAGAAAAACCAGTTTCTCAATTCATATTTCCAAGCTAAAATAATAAAACATCAAAGATAGTACCAATTATAGCCTGATCTTTCTAATGTATAATCAGAAATTCCTAAGTAGTAGCAAATTAAACACAGCTGTAAACCATGACCAAATAAAGTTAATTCTTGGAATGCAATTAATAGGTCAAGAGAGACTGTCTCATCTTCATGTCTGCCAGGAAGGCATCTGGTAAAATTCATTATCCTCTTTGAGAAAAACATGAGAAGCTAAAATGATAGAATTTCCTTCACACGATAAGGAATGTCAACCTCAAACCAATAGGAAATGCAGTAAAACTTGAAGGTATCCGCTAAAATGAGGTGGAGGTCAAGGCTGTCAACCATTTCCTCTATCATCTAGCAGTATTCTGAATTTAAGGCATTTAAAATGGGAAAGTTATCAGTGTTTGCAGATAATATTTTCTAATAGGAAATATCTACCAGAAGCTATAAGAACTAATAAAAGAATCAAGGTGGTTATTTTTTAAATAAATATATAAAAATCAGTATTTTCTATATTATCGTAAATAACCTTTTAGAACACTTATTTTTAATGGAAAAATAAATTCCATAAAAATAACAAGAATAAATATGCAAAAGTAAATTTAATACTGATGTAAGTTCATACGATCTAGATATTTTTTCATTATAAAACCTTGTAACATGGCACAGAGAAACAACAAATCCAGGGAGGAAGTTTCAAGATTATAAAAATGTCAGTTCTTAATTTGCCACAGTTCAGTTTCAATCATAATCTCAGTTCTCCATCTTCAATCACATATTTATATTCAGTAATGTTGTAAAGCATATCTGAAGAGAAAATCATGTGAGAATATGCAAGAAAAAAATATTGTAATGAGGATAAACAGTCTATTAGATCTCAAAACATTAAGCTAAAATCACTTAGGGTTTTTGGCATCGGACAAAGAATAAAATGACCTATGAAACAATGTAAACTGTAGAAACTAGCTCAATAGATTAGTGTATAATTAATCAATGGATAGTTGAAAGTAGTCAGAGCAGTGGGGATAAAGACTATTCAATAAATAAAAACGGGATAATAAACACTGTTAGAAAGAGTCTTACTTCACATCATATAGTTAATTAAAATCCACAGAAATTAAATATCATATGTATCCATCAAAGCATATGAGAATAAATTAATGAATATCCATATGGGGTAGAAAACAACCTCATAAGTCTAATACCAAATGCAGAAAATACATATTTATATAAATGGGTAGATATTTAACTTCATGGAAATTTATTTTTAAAAATGCCACAAACAACAGTAAAAGGTGATGGAAAAATTAGGGAAGTATTATTAAAAAAAACTTTATTATCCTGAATACACAGAAAGCTCCTAAAAGCTTATAGGAAAATACTTATAGAAAAGTAAAGAATATGAACAAACAATACCCAAAGAAGAAATGCAAAAAGCCCATAAATAATAGCTAGAGGTAGAAAACAGCAAAATGTTTTATCAATAGGGAGCACATTAAATTACAGTACTATGCAGTCTTTCTTCAAAATGAAATAAGTCTAAATAAGCCTATATGAAATAGTGTCAACAATAAGAGTGGGTTTGGTAAGTTCCCATTTCTATTAATAGTATAAAAATATGTATGTAGGTATTTATGTACCCATAGAAGATTTTTATTATGTTATTCATGAAACTGCTCATTCATTTAGTAATTATCTATTGAGTGCCTCCTATATGCCAGGAGTATTGTTTTCATGGAGCAATATAAGGCTTATGCTAACCCTGCAGTAAGTAACCTTAGAGAGGGGGACCTCAAAAGGGAGAAAATAAACTTCTCACCTCATTGTGCTTTTTGAAATTTTATATTGCTACAAACCTTATGTTTCCAATATTGTTATGGGCCAAGAAGTATTTCTTTGGCTGTATAAAATTTTGTAATCAAAGAAATTCATCAAGACAATGTTTTCCTATCAGATTAGCAATGATTATTTCTTTGTTGATGAAGATATGAGGAAACAGGCACCCTCAAACACTTTGAATGATTCAAAGGAATTTTTAAATCAAAATCTTTAAAAGTTGCATAACTTTCAACATGGTAATTCCATGTATAAGACAAATTTAAAAGATGGAAATTCCCATGATAACAAACAGATAGATATTAAGATATTCTTTACTTATTATGTATAATAATGAAATATGAGAAATTAAATTTCTAATACTGTGAGACTATCTAAATGTTATATCTGTAGGATGGAAGACTCTGCCTTTATCATCAGTGATAAGCTCCTTGAAGACAAGGGACCATGTCTTTTTATTTATCTTTAGCATCAGTAAGTATGTATTGATGCATATGAGTATGCAGTCACTAAAATAATGTAGAACCTATATTTTGTCTCAGGGTTTCCCGTGCCATTTTTTCATTAATAATTCAGTATAGCAGAGGATAAAATCATGTGCACATTATGATCCAATTTTGGTTATATACATATACATACATTCATAAAAGAAGCTTACGAAAACTTTGGTAGTAGGATTCATATAACTTCCATTTTGTTTTCTTGTGCTGAGTTTTTGGGGTTTGTTTTCCAGTTTCATACATAAGTGATTTCTCACTGTAAGCTTCAAACCCTGCTAATGAAGCAGTTGATAGAGATCCATCAGTCCCCTTCTCAAAGTAGGCTGATCTTCGGCCAAGGTTTCAGTGACTCACTATCATCCTCTAAACAGGTTCAAGGGGACCATAAGAAAGACCAAGCATCCTGCCCTCCATGCATTCTTCAAAAGAGGTGAGAATGGTTTGGGGAGGGCTGGCCAGTTGTATAACTTGGATAGACAGCAACTCTGATAATACAGCAAACACAAAATGCCACTCCAGAGCCAAAGATGTGTTAGAGATCATGGCGCTAGGTAAGTTGGAATAAGGAGAGGGCACAGAGATTCCTATTTCCAAGCCCCTGCAATCTGCCTCACTTCTCACCCCTGTCACAGCACCAACGTGCCCCCACCTCCCCTCACGCCAAAACATCATGCCATGATCGGAAGACAACAGTCCATCTATGAAACCCCTTGTTTGTCCTTTACAACTTATAGTAATGTTGTTTTATTCAGCATGCATGTTTTATCTGTTTTAATAAAGATTATGAATAAAATAAATTTTTTATAAATATGTATTTATTTTTAATATATATTTTTTTAAAATAAAAATATAATAAAAGACATAAAGCTCTCATAAGTTTCCTCCTAACTCTGCTCTCTCTGCCAGCTTATTTTGCCATTAATTTTTTTTAGCATTTTTATTTCTTTTTTTAATATTTGTTTATTTTAATTGGAGGCTAATTACTTTCATTTGTACTTAATGTTAAATTTAAATTCTATATGTTTTTAATTACATAGAAATCATACATATATTCTTAATATTAACAATAATTTGATATTACATAAAAAATGAACTCTTGACCATCCTTCCCAGAGAAAACCAGTTTTCAGTTGTCTCTTCTAGATTTTCTAAGTATTTCCACTCACAAATGTTTACTGCAGAAATACCTAGTTTTACCTTATAGGAGTTTGGTTTTTTAATATGTAAGTAGTATGCTATGCATAGAATGTGTCTTTCTTTGTGGAACCATGAGTTTGGAATATTATGTCTCATGTATGCATAAATCAATACAGATGAATGTGTGTGTATTAAATACTGAGGAACAATATTCTTACTGTAAGGTATACAACTCTTCATGGTACAATTCAAACTCCAGCTGCCCAGCTCTGTCACACAGTAACTCTGTGATGTTGGCTGAATTAACTTCTCATCGTAAAATGGAGGTGAGATTATCATTGTATTAATAATGAGGCATAAATAAGCTGGTATTTATAAAGTGCTTGACAGACCTAAACCCTAGGTTCGTGTCTGTTAAATATGAATACAGTGAGGTCCGCAATGGGTGAAGAATGGAGGTAGATCTGGTCTCGCAGGCCCATGTGGCTGCTGCTGCACCATGAACTTCATCGTGATCCTCTCTGGGAAGAAGGAGTGAACACCAACTCCCACACTGCCAATAGGAAGCAGAGACCCAGCAGAGAAGTGGCTTGACATTCAACTATGGTGTGAGCTACTGTGACCCTCATCTTCCCACTTTCAAGGCTCTACCTGGGCCGCTCCACATGGTTAGACTCTCAGCCTCACCCTTTCTCACTTTCTGAGTTTCTCCGTTGCAAGGGGCAGTGTGGTAGGGGGGGTGTGGTGGCTGAAGCATCCAGCCTTTCTCCTACAGAGACAGAGTACCCTGAAGAGGCCAGCGAAGAAGTGCTACCTGACTCACCACCATCCACACTTCTTTCGCTAGTCTTTACATAAGAATTCTTACAGTTCCACCTTGATCACACATGTCCATCTGTACCCCCTTCTACATCCCACCACCACTGCAGGACAGGCCTCATAAGGTGGTCACCTTGTCTTTCTTCTGAAACAATGTCTGCAAAATATTCCTCAGCATTTCTCTGCCTATTGACTCTCTTCTTCTAAGAACTTCCATGGCTCCTTGTTATTAATTCCTGTAGACTTAAGTGTGGGTGAGTCTAATATTTCCACCATGCTTTCCAAGAGACAAGGAAAAATTAAAATGACATGTAGCAGGTTTCTGGAATTCCATCATAAAGTTGCACCCTAAGCAGTTGTTACTTCTCCTCCCTAGATCCCCTAGAAGCTTTGATGGCACCCCCACCCTGCTCAGCACTGAGCCAGTTCTGACCATGGAGGGAGTTGGTGAACACCACCAGCAAGTGGGGTTTGGAATTGACTTTGCTGTCCCCATCAGAGTGGGAGAGAGGAGTCCCCCCAGGGTGGCCACAGGTCTGACTTTCTTGAGCCAAGCCCCTGATTCTCCCTGGGAGGTGGGATCACTTGCTATCTCATCAGACTGGACTGCTGCTTTAAGTCCCTCCTCAGTCTCCTAGAGTCTCCCTCTGCCTTGACGCTGAACTGGCCCACACACAGTTGTCCACTTGCCTTAGACGGGGCTGACCTGTGACCCCCCAGTCCCTTCTGCCTCCTTACCCCAAACAGCTAGTCCAGGATTCTGTCCCTTAGCAGCTCACTACTTAATTCCACTTGCAAGTTTCCCTGCTTTTCACCAGGCCCTTCTTTCCCCACCTCCTCCTCAGGTCCTTTTTTTTTTTTTTTTTTAAGAGGATGGTATTTGAGATGAAACATATCTATATTTTTGGTTTTCTTCTCACAACAGGCCATAAGGTGAGTGTTTTAACTTGCATTTTAGAAAAGAAAAAAAAAGGAACTGAAATTCAAGTCAGAAAACATGCTCTCCAGATAAATGGTGTGGCCAGAATTAGATGGGGACAGACCCCTCTTTCCTTAACTGCTCTATGCTTCCTGGGGGCAATGAGTGAGTAACTGCCTTCCCACTTTTGTTTGGGATACACCTAGATTTCAGGAAACGGCTGTTCATGGTTGGCTATGATAGCTTTCTCTAGCTCTTTGTATATTTACCTGAATCAAAGATGGAAGGCACTTAGTTAGTATCTGTTACATTAATGCATGTGGATTTTCACTAACAATGCCATGTTCTCTCGGTGGAAATGTCTGGTTTATAGATCATGAAGATAAGGATTTATCAAACTCCACATGAGCTTACTCAAAAAATAATGTTCTTCAAAGCCATCCATGCTTTGTGCTGATGATGTTTTAGGTGGAGTGAGAATTGAATTTTTGCAAGTGGTTCTATAATTTGCAAACCACAGGCAGCACTGGAAACTCTCACCTTAAGGAAGATTTGTTCTTCACTGAAAGAAAACCAACATGCCAGAGGCACAGGGAAAGTTGGCCAAGGGAAGTATCTCTGTAATGGTGCCAGATTCAAGTTAATTTCACCATAGATCCTGGGACTCACCTGAGGAATATCGAAGAGGGTGGCAGTGGCATTCTTGGGGCTAGGAACTAGAGAAGGGAATCGATATCAAGAAAGCAAGAGCCAGATTGAAAAGAGCCTCAAGGTCGTGAAAGAGAGCCTGAGGATAAAACACAAGGAAGAAGAAGCCTGTCTCCAAACAGGTGAGCAGGGGGCAGAACGTGAGCAGAGACACCTGTCAAAGCCAGAGAATAGAGTGAAGGGCTTTGAGTCAAGGGAGTGAAGCAGCTCAAGTGTCACAAATAGTATCCTAGAGATAATGCTATGGAGCCAAAAGAGGAAGTAGTTCCTTTCCTTGGGATAGTCAAGGAAGGCTTTGCAAAGGAGGTGATATTTAAGATGGATCTTGAAAAGATGAACATGGGTTCTCAGGATGGAGGATGGGGATCCAAGAGGAAAGCCCATCCAGACAGAGGAAATGACAGGTACCAAGTGTTGGGGGCTTCCCTTGTGGCTCAGACAGTAAAGCATCTGCCTACAATGCCGGAGACCCGGGTTCGATCCCTGGGTTGGGAAGTTCCCCTGGAGAAGGAAATGGCAACCCACTCCAATATTCTTGCCTGGAAAATCCCCATGGACGGAGGAGCCCGGTAGGCTGCAGTCCATGGGATTGCAAAGAGTTGGACACGACTGAGTGACTTCACTTCACTTCAAGTAGCAGAAGTCACAACATTTAGAATTTATCAAAGGAGATCCAGGATTTGACCCAGAATATCATGCATTTTCTTGTAGGAAAGAAGGAAAGAAAAAGAAAATAGGAGAGGGAAAGCAATGAGGGAAAAGAGAGAAAATCAGATCAGATCAGTCGCTCAGTCGTGTCCGACTCTTTGTGACCCCATGAATCACAGCACGCCAGGCCTCCCTGTCCAACACCAACTCCCAGAGTTCACTGAGACTCACGTCCATCGAGTCGGTGATGCCATCCAGCCATCTCATCCTCTGTCATCCCCTTCTCCTCCTGCCCCCAATCCCTCCCAGCATCAAAGTCTTTTCCAATGAGTCAACTCTTCGCATGAGGTGGCCAAAGTACTGGAGTTTCAGCTTTAGCATCATTCCTTCCAAAGAAATCCCAGGGTTGATCTCCTTCAGAATGGACTGGTTGGATCACCTTGCAGTCCAAGGGACTCTCAAGAGTCTTCTCCAACACCACAGTTCAAAAGCATCAATTCTTCGGCGCTCAGCCTTCTTCACAGTCCAACTCTCACATCCATACATGACCACAGGAAAAACCATAGCCTTGACTAGATGAACCTTTGTTGGCAAAGTAATGTCTCTGCTTTTGAATATGCTATCTAGGTTGGTCATAACTTTCCTTCCAAGGAGTAAGCGTCTTTTAATTTCATGGCTGCAGTCACCATCTGCAGTGATTTTGGAGCCCAGAAAAATAAAGTCTGCCACTGTTTCCCCATCTATTTCCCATGAAGTGATGGGACTGGATGCCATGATCTTCGTTTTCTGAATGTTGAGCTTTAAGCCAACTTTTTCACTCTCCACTTTCACTTTCATCAAGAGGCTTTTTAGTTCCTCTTCACTTTCTGCCATAAGGGTGGTGTCATCTGCATATCTGAGGTTATTGATATTTCTCCCGGCAATCTTGATTCCAGCTTGTGTTTCTTCCAGTCCAGCGTTTCTCATGATGTACTCTGCATATAAGTTAAATAAACAGGGTGACAATATACAGCCTTGACGTACTCCTTTTCCTATTTGGAACCAGTCTGTTGTTCCATGTCCAGTTCTAACTGTTGCTTCCTGACCTGCATACAAATTTCTCAAGAGGCAGGTCAGGTGGTCTGGTATTCCCATCTCTTTCAGAATTTCCCACAGTTTATTGTGGTCCACACAGTCAAAGGCTTTGGCGTAGTCAATAAAGCAGAAATAGATGTTTTTCTGGAACTCTCTTGCTTTTTCCATGATCCAGCGGATGTTGGCAATTTGATCTCTGGTTCCTCTGCCTTTTCTAAAACCAGCTTGAACATCAGGAAGTTCACGGTTCACATATTGCTGAAGCCTGGCTTGGAGAATTTTGAGCATTACCATTCTGTATTAGAGATACATTTTTTTTCTGTCTTACCTGCCTTTTTGTATAATATCCAAGAGTTAATACAGAAAGCTATGAAATAGGAAGTATGAAAATGCATTTCAGTTCTGGAGCACTGAAGCCATAGAAAGTGAGTGCCAGGGGAAAACTAGAAGTCATTCAAGATGAAGTTTCCTAACATGAACATTTTTTCTTTCTTTTATGCATCCTTCTCCTGCCTGCTTCTTCACTTCTCTAATTTCTGAGGTTTGAAATGGGACAGGGGTGGAATTTTAATTTTTTTTTTTTTTTTTTTTTTGGTTTCTAGCAGAATTTAGGCTGGGAAAAAATTACAGGTAAGCACTTTCATTTTAAAAATGAGAAAGTTGGGGTCAGAGTACAGAAGGTTACTTTCTCTAGACCTCAGAGCTAGTGAATGCCAAGACTGGGAGTAAAGCCCCATCCCTCCTTTCTTAACTCATCTGTGATCCTCATAACTTCTCCAAGCTACACTGAGAACCTCTGCCTGCCCCTTCATCCTTCCTTGACGTGGGACACAAATATGGCAGGATACCCCCCAGGGTCCAGGACCATCTCATGTGGCACCTTCAGGATTCACCTGTGGATACTATTCCAGAGAAAAAGACTCAAGTGTGTTGATGCCTATCAGCTAACTCTTTCTTCTCCAGGGACTCCCAGGGATCCATCAGAAGAGGCTTTGGTTTATTGTCATTCCCTGGGGATTTAAGAGTTAAGAGATGAGAAGGAGGGAAGGAGAGCGAGAGAAACTAGATTCCAATTTCTCTCCAGCAAAGGAGAACTAAGGTTTGACATAAGTGTCTTTGACTCAGACCTTACCTTTATTGAGGAATAATGTTATTTAAATTATAATGCTGCTGCTGTTAAGTTGCTTCAGTCATGTCCAACTCTGTGCAACCTCATAGACGGCAGCCCAGCAGACTTCTCCGTCCCTGGGATTCTCCAGGCAAGAACACTGGAGTGGGTTGCCATTTTCTTCTCCAATGCATGAAAATGAAAAGTGAAAGTGAAGTCACTCAGTCGTGTCTGACTCTAGCGACCCCATGGACTGCAGCCTACCAGGCTCCTCCATCCATGGAATTTTCTAGGCAAAAGTACTGGAGTGGGGTGCCATTGCCTTCTCCATTAAATTATAATAAAGAACATTTATTGGACTTTACTTTGGTTGCAGGTACTATGCAGGTGGTATGTCCACATCATCTTTAACCCTTACAAAATCCCAGAAAGGCTTCAGCATTCCCATTTTGTTGGTAAAGAAACCATAGAGAGTTTAAAGCCCTCATCCAAGGTTGACAACTTTGGCAGCCTCAGGATTTGAGTGCAGATCACCCGGACTCCAAA
Source organism: Bubalus kerabau (assembly GCF_029407905.1). NCBI lineage: Eukaryota > Metazoa > Chordata > Mammalia > Artiodactyla > Bovidae > Bubalus > Bubalus kerabau. Next base: position 89,677,885 of record NC_073629.1, read on the forward strand.
CCTTATTTTTAAAAGCTGTGTGACCTTGAGCAATGAGAGTTCCTCATCTGTGACACAGCAAATAATAATAAAAATTCATGTTGTGGAAAGACTCATAGAATAAATAAATCAAAATAAATAAAGTAACTGCTATCTATCAGGATTGCCATCAGGATTAAATGAGTTGATAGGAGAAAGTGCTTTGTAAACTGCAATACACCATACAAATTTTATCAGTATTATTATTTCCAAAAATATGGTTGTTCCCATAAAGTAGTCTATGGCATATATTTATGACAACATGACTCAGAAACAATTTTCATTCTGATGAAAATTGCCTCCCTATCATGTTATTAAAAGGTTAAGGAAAATGAACAATGGAGGATTAAGATTAGATCTTTCACACATGAAACCACAAAATCAATAAAGCCCCCTGTAATCCTTCCGACGTTATGAAGAAATATACTCGAGGCACCCAGAACGATTACTCAAGGAAATGTCAACAGGTATTGACAAGAAGCCTGGCAAGGCAGCCTTGGCCGAGGCTTGGCCACCTGCCTCCCCTCACTCTAGCATCATCCTGGAAAGCTGAGACTCACTTTTGGAGACACGGAGCAGTGAGGGAGCTAAGAAGAGGGGCACTTTTCCTTCTTACAAAGTTCTGTAAAATTTATGTTTCTGCAATTGGGTCAAAGCTGCCTGGGAAAAATGATAGCCTAAGCAGCACCATGGGGAGCATGTGATTACACTTATCTGTGGTCAGTATGAAAGCCCATTTTTATAAAATCGGCTGTGATTATCCTTATGCTATGATGGTCATTAGCACTGCGGTTCTTATTCGTATTTAGAGGATGCCAACTCTGTTGCTGAACACCTGTGTGATTGGGGCCAAGGCTGAAAACTCAAAGCAGTGCATTCTCCTTGGAGGGTTTCTTCTCCCTGCCCACCTAGGAAGGGATACCTGGAGGTGTCAGAGTTCTGGTGATTGTTGTGGTCTGCTTTTGGTCAAAAGTCTGAGATTTGGCTAAATTTAAGATGAAAACCTGGCCCTAGGGTGCCCTAAGATTGCATGCTTGAGCTCCCACATCCCTTCTGCTTAGGTAAGGATACATCAAGTTGGAAAACAGCTATGAACCAAGAAGGGAATCTCACCAGACACCACATCTGCTGGCACCATGATGTTGGACTCCCAACCTCCAGAACTGTGAGAAATAGGTTTCTGTTGTTCATTAGCTACCCAATCTGGTGTTTTGTGATAGCAACCCGAATGGACTGGGACACTCACATTGGCACCCTGCAGCAGGGGTAGAGAGTCTGTGCATACCCATGGCCCACATTGCCCTCTCAGGAGACAGGGGATTCCTTCTTGTCTGGCTCGTGCACAAAGACTGTGGTGTCAGTTTCCAGGATCAAGAGAGCCTCTGAGAAGGAGGAGTGACAGACCGAGGCAAATGCAGTTACTCAAACATGGGTCCAGAGTCATTTGACTAGTACATTCAGGATGAATAGAAACTAGCGAAGAAATATTTTGCATAAAAATCAAAATTGTATTGAAATTCACATAAGACTTCTAAAATAATTTGTTTGTACATCAAGCAGTTTTTTGAAATACCTTTCTTGGGCTGGTGTCATCTTCGTTCAATCACTCAGTTGTGTCTGACTCTTTGCGACCACATGGACTGCAGCACACCAGGCTTCCATGTCATTCACGATCACCTAGAGTTTGCTCAAACTCCTGTCCATTGAGTCAGTGATGCCATCCAGCTATTCATCCTCTGTTGTCCCCTTCTCCTCCTGCCTTCAACCTTTCCCAGCATCAGGGTCTTTTCCCATGAATCAGTTCTTTGCATCAGGTGGCCAAAATATTTATTGGAGCTTCAGCTTCAGCATCAGTCCTTCCAGTGAATATTCAGGACTGATATCTTTTAGAATTGACTGGTTTGATCTCCTTGCAGTCCAAGGGACTCTCAAGAGTCTTCTCCAACACCACAGTTCAAAAACATCAATTCTTCAGTGCTCAGCTTTCTTTATAGTCCAACTCTCACATCCATACATGACTATGGGAAAACCATAGCTTTGACTATACAGACCTTTGTAGGGAAAGTAATGTCTCTGCTTTTTAATACACTATCTAGGTTTGTCATAGCTTTTCAGGATGAGATGGTTGGATGGCAGCACTGACTTGATGGACATGAGTTTGAGCAAGCCTGGGGAGTTGGTGATGGACAGGGAAGCCTGAGCTGCTGCAGTCCATAGCGTTGCAGAGTCGGACACAACTGAGCAACTCAACTGAACTACTTCCAAGGAGCCAGCGTCTTTTAATTTCATGGCTGCAGTCACCATCCACAGTGATTTTGGAGCCCAAGAAAATAAAGTCTGTCACTGTTTCTATTGTTTCCCCATCTATTTGCCATGAAGTGATGGGACTGAAAGCCATGATCTTTGTTTTTTGAATGATGAGTTTTAAGTCAGCTTTTTCATTTTCCTCCTTCACCTTTATCAAGAGGCTCTTTAGTTCCTCTTAGCTTTCTTTCATAAAGGTGGTATCATCTGTATATCCGAGGTCACTGGTACTTCTCCTGGCAGTCTTGATTCCAGCTTGTGCTTCAGCCAGCCAGGCATTTCACAGGATGTACTCTGCATGTAAGTCAAATAAGCAGGGTGGCAATATACAGACTTGACTTACTCCTTTAAACCAGTCCGTTTTTCCATGTCCAGTTCTAACTGTTGCTTCTTGACCTGCATAGAGGTTCTGCAGGAAGCAGGTAAGGTGTCTGGTATTCCCATCTCCTGAAGAATTTCCCACAGTTTGTTGTGATCCACACAGTCAAAGGCTTTAGTATAGTCAATGAAGAAGAAGTAAATGTTTTTGGAATTCTCTAGTTTTTTTCTATGATCCAACTGATGTTGGCAATTTGATCTCTGGTTCCCCTACCTTTTCTAAATCCAGCTTGTACATCTGGAAGTTCTCAGTTCACATACTGTTGAACCCTAGCTTGAAGGATTTTTAGCATTGCTTTGCTAACATGTGAAATGAGTGCAATTGTGTGGTAGTTTGAACATTCTGTGGCATTGCCTTTCTTTGGGATTGGAATGAAAACTGATCTTTCCCAGTCCTGTGGCCACTGCTGAGTTTTCCAAATTTGCTGGCATATTGAGGGCAGCAGCATCTTTCAGGACTTGAAATAGCTCAGCTGGTGAGTCAGTATGATTTCGATGCCCAGATGATTCAGCCTTAACATTGACTCTGCTATTCATCAATGCTGTGTAGGAACCAAGGCCACAGCCTTCCTCCCCAGCACAAGCTTCAAGGTGGGTACTGGCTGCACCTAGATAGACATTAATATTCTCTCTGCCAAGAGGGCTGCCATTCTAGTCTTGTCCGCTCTGGGTGCTAAAATTCTCTCATCAGTAGACAGATACAGGAGCCCATCTGAATCGTGTATCCTGCCAGAGGGACATATACATTGGAATTTATGAAATTAACCATCAGGACAATGGCAATAATATTAATTGTTAAAATTTTTCAAAATCCTGCTATACATGGCACTGTGCTAAACACCCTCACCAACCTAAACAGAAAAGTCAATAACTTGACACAACTCCACTCATCCAGCAAGAGGCAGGCTTTATTTACAACCAGACATTCTGACTGCAAAGCCAGTTCTCTTAATGTGTATGCAAGGCAGGCCTAGTGTCATATGTCTGTTATGACCCAGTAAAGCTGAAATAATGTAGAACATGCTAAGGAGATGCTAGACTGGGGTCCTGATGTTGACGTCTTCCTCAGCTAAGGGTGCAGCCTCAGTCCAGGTTGAGCTACGCCTCCTGCTTTGTTTTGATTGTCAGGTCTGTTGACTCTCTTCTGAGTGTCCCTGCTCTTCTCGCTGATGCTCTGTCTCTGCATTGTGTCATTTCCATGTATCAGGAGTCTTTAAATCCTTTGAAGGAAGACCTTGGTCTTACACCTGCCAGTTCTCAAAGTTGGTGTGAGTCTTGATTCCTGATCAGAGAATTGCTGCCTTACCTGTGAGTCTGGAGATGGTGTTCTCCCATGGTGGTGGGACAGTGGCATACCCAGCTCTCTAATCAAAAACGCCCACCTCCCTCTGTGAGCCATAACTTCTAGAAACAGTGGTTAAAGAAAGGTATTTGCAGACTCTTTGGAGGAGAAAGAGGCTCTCCTGATTAAGACATATTTAAAAACAACAGTGTTATTAAACGATGCCACTTCTTGAATGAGGAAGCTGGTCTCCAAAGATGGTTCGCAGTGAACCACACCTCCCTGTATTCACACCTGTGTGTCTCTTCCTTCCACAAGGGCAGGCCCTGTGACTCACTATAACCCATAGAATGAGATACAAGCAAAGTAGCACCAGTTCCAGACTAGAGCTTTGGTCTGGCAGCTTCTTGGAGCTCTAAACTGGCATGTAAGAAGCCCCAAGTGGAGTGGTCACCTAAAGAAGAGGCCCTGAGGACAGAGGCCCCAGAAAACTGCCTAGCCGAGTTAACAGGCATATGAGTGGAGAAGCCATCTGGAATGTTCCAGAACCAGTAGACATCATATAGAACAGAGATGACCACTCCTGCTGGGCCCTGTTCAAATTCTTGACCTCCAGAATTGTGAGTAATAGTAAAATAATTGATGTTTTAAGTCACTAAGTTTTGGGATGATCCTTTTTTAAAATGTATTTTATTGAAATATTGTTGATTTGCAATGTTGTGTTAATTTCTACTATACAGCAAAATAATTCAGTTATACATATATATATAAACATTTATATATGTTTATATGTGTTACATATATATATATAAACATTTATATATGTTTATATGTGTGTGTGTGTGTACATTCTTTTTCATATTCTTTCCCATTAAGAGTTTTTATAAGATATTGAATATAGCTCCTTGTGCTTTATAGTAGGACCTTGTCCATCCTGTATAATAGTTTGCATCTGCTAATTCCAGATTCTTAATCCTTCCCTCCCCGTTGGCAAGCAAAAGTCTGCTCTATATGTCTATGAGTCTGTTTCTATTTTGTGGATAAGTTCATCTGTGTCATCCTTTAGATTCCACATATAACTGATATCATATGGTATTTGTTTTTCTCTAGCTTATTTCACTTAGTATGATCATCTCTAGGTCCACCCGTGTCACTGCAAATGGGATTGTTTTATTATTTTTGATGACTGGGTAATATTCCATTGTGTGTATGCACCACATTTTCTTTGTCCATTCTTCTGTCAGTGGACATTTAGGTTGCTTCTGTGTCTTGGCTGTTGTGAATAGTGCTGCGGTGAGCACTGGGGTGCGTGTATCTTTTCAAATCATACTTTCCTCCAGATACATGCCCAGGAGTGGGATTACAGGATGTTATGGCAACTCTGTTTTTAGTTTTTTGAAGACCTCCATACTGTTCTCCATAGTGGCTGTACCAGTGGTATAGAGGTTCTTTGAGATGATTATTCATGGCAACACTGGATAACAGAAACTCTGGTAACATTATTAATTGCATCAGTAATTCAAAATCTGATCACTTAACCACTATACTGTTTGGTTTGGGTTTCCAACTGTAAGTAAATTTTCCCAGAGTTCCTTCCCCTCCCCAAGACATCACCCTAATAATATCGGGCAAGTATATGATTTTACTTATAGTTACTCAGGTCATCATCATAGATATGTACAATTACTCAAGTTTATTTCCTCCAGGAACCTGGGAGCTCCGTGTGGGCAAGGAACATGGGCTTTATTTACTGCTGCATCCCCCACTTTAACCCAAGGCTCCCTGTACAGTAGGCATCAAAAATATCTAGATATTTGAATAAATATAGATACACTGATATGAAGTTCAGAGGAACTAAAGCATAGACTGAGAAATATTCATTTGCCAGGCTAAGAAGTTTGAATTTGATCCACTAGTGAGTGAATGAACAGATGAACAAGGGGGCTTAAATTTCACCATTTTCCACAGTTAATCCACAAAATCAATGCAACTACATAATCCATTGAGTCATTTCAAGTCCCCCAGGTAATTAGTCCTGGCATATTGCCAGGCAGAATCCTATTTCCCCTCCTTACGCATTTCTAGCATTCCTGGAAATAATCTGAAATTAGAAAATGAGTACTCAATATTTTATTTTTAAATAATTTCCTGTACTTTAATCTAAAAACATTTACAAAAGCCTGTTACTCTGTGTTGAACTCCAGGCATTTCATTGCCTATGCCAGTAACGCCAATGGACTTTACGGGGTCAGTGAAATATCCTTAGACACTGGAAACCAGAAGTGTTTCATAGAAAATATGATGTACTGTGCTCCAATATGAAACATGCAATTATATATAGATTCTGAGAACCACTAGGTAACCTATGAATCATCCACTTTGCCCATGTGTGGATCCTGGACACACTGCTGCTTCATGATATTCCTCAAAGTTTTCCCCAGTTTGAGGACTGCATTAAAAGTATACTCTTCACCACTGTCATGACCCATCTGTCTGCTAATGTTTCTTCTTTACCCAGTCTTCTCACATATACTGTAGAATCTCTCTGATCAGTGCTCTTGTCAATAACTAGGAACCAAGCAGTATGCCCTTTCCAGCTCTAAATCACTAGCATTAAGTCTATTTGTACCTAGGAGGGCTCTCCCGAACTTTCCAATTGTGTTTGATAAGTACATCCCAGATGATGGAGGCAGAACCTGCACAGCTGCCTCTCCTCTTGGCATTCTGGCCAGCCCTCCCTTTGGAGCCCACCACTACCTTTCCCCATCTATCTGGCCTTTACAGTGCTAACCACCCCATCAGTGCTGATCCTCTGTTCTTGACACACTCCCTCTGTTTTCCCGAACTGTCCTGCTTATGCTCAGTGTCTTATGTCTGTTCCTGTCTACTTGCAGCCAGAGAGGAATACATACCTACCCTTTATCAACATCAACAATAGAAGAAACAGGGCATCTGTGTGGATCCAGAGAGAAACACCTATTCATATTTATTTGCAGAGATATACATATAATAGAGAAACAGAATCCCATACCCATCATCAGAAAGGACAAACCAAACCCTGGTGTAGACAGGGAGCCTCCTCTGCTGCTTTTCTGCCAGCACCAGCACTGTGTCGAAGATACTGGCTACTGTTTAGAACCCATGACTGCTTTCCAAGGGATATTTGCCAGTTCCATGGGGGTGAGAATGAGAACTGTGGGAAAGAGAGTGTATTAGTTTAGGTAACGTGCCATAACAGGAAAACACTGAAATCTCTACAGCTCAGCACAATAGAAGTTTATTTTCTTTTTATTGGCATTTCTTGTTTTTATTTTTAATTAAAATTTTTCCTTAATCTTTATACAATTTTAAGATTACATTCTATTTATAGTTATTGCAAAATATTGGCATTTTTTGTGTGTGTTTTACAACACATCCTTGAACTTACATTACATCCAATAGTTTGTACCTCCCACTCCCTGACGCCTTTTGTCCCTTCCCTCTTCTCTCCACTGGTAAACACTAGTTTGTTCTCTGTATCTGTGAGTCTGCTCCTTTTTTGTTATAGTCACTATTTTGTTCTACATTTTAGAATCCACATTTAAGTGACATCACAGAGTATTTGTCTTCCTCCATCTGACTTCTTTCACTTAGCATTATGCCCTCGAAGTTCATCCATATTGTTGAAAATGGCAACATTTTGTTCTTTTTATGGCTGAGTAGAATTTCATTGTATATACTCTTAGCAGCTCAGCACAGTAGAAGTTACTTTCTTGCTCAGGCATAGACCATTTACCGGGGAGTGGGGAGAGTTTCTGCTCCACAGTCATACAAGAATCCAGCCTGCCAGAGCTTCCACCCTCTCCAATACTGACTCCCAAGGTCACCATAGGTATCCACATTTGGCAGGTGGTTGAAGGAAAAGAGGGAGAGTAGTGTTAACTAAACACACACACACACACACACACAATGTTAAAGTTGTGAGTTAAGTTTTATTTGGGGCAAAATGAGAACTATATCCTGGGAGACGGCATCCTAGGTAGCTCTTGAGAAACTGCTCCAAAGAGGTCGTGGGGAGGCTCAGTGTATATGTGATTTTGGTAAAGGGGAAGTACATGCAATAAAGCACTTTTTTTTTTTTTTGCAGAAGGTTTTCTGCTAGTCCTGAGGAGCAGATGTCACCATGAAGGAATTAAGTGCTTTTCTAAATATGAGGGAATCCAAGAATTGGGCTCATAAAATCAGCTCCTGAAAATCTCTCTCTCTGGAGGTCTGTTCTGCCAGTTTTTCCAGAGCACAGAGTGCCTCATTTCTGCTCTCCGACCTGAACTCCCTTCAGGGGGTGCTGAAGGTCACCAGCTACAGCAGCACCTGATTGAATCCTTGCAGAGGTAGATGGCAAGTGCCAGTTTGTAGTTGGTGGTAGAATGGCACAAGGGAGGGTGAAGTGGAACTCACACTTCTCCCTGTATTTCACGTGACTCTAGTCATAGACCCAGGCAGAATTGTGGGGGTGCCAGGAATGTAGTGTAGCCAACTGCCTCAGAGGAAGGGGCTGGGGATCCATATTCTCTTTCCATGAGAAGATTGGACTCTTCATTCATTTTACTGGCTATTTTTCCCCCTTCTCATGTTTCTATTTCAGAATAGAGACATTTCCTTTTCTCCCGTGGGTTATTGTTTTGCCAATTAGTCCTCCAAAGAGCCTGCTGCCCTCTCAGCCCATTCATACTTCTGTCCGGCCCCGTTTGGCACCAGCCTGGTGATAACACCCCTCCATGGGTGAGTCCCATCATGAATCACCACCACTGGTGATGCAGTTATCACAGCGGGACGCCAAGGGCTGTTTTAAATCAGGCTCCCCAAGACTCACGGAAAAACCTACAGTGGAAACCTTGGAGGTGAGGGGCTCCAGACACTGATGAGGACTCTGAAACAGCAGGAGGGGCATAAAGCTTTACCTCCAGAATTCTGGAAGGTGAGCCTGGAAGACAAGGAACTCTACTTAAGATAGACAAGTCTGGGCACATTAATCCACAGGACCAGGTGACCAAGAAAAAAGCATGAGCTGTGTGGAGGGGGGCTGCTTAAAACAGCTGCTAAACTCAGCCCTGGGTACTTAATATACCCTTCTTAACAGAGAACCATAATCTCGGTCATAATCATCCCACCTTTGTGCACAGTTGCATTGTTTACAAAGCCATTCACAAAGAGTATGTTATTTGCTTTTCTCAATGACAGGAGACGGATACTGTGTTTATGCCCTCTTTTGCTTTGGCACCACCAACTGCCCTAATTCAGGCCCTCATCATCTTTCAGAGGACTATTATAACAGTCTGCTAACCGGTCTCTCTGCTCCAATTTGCCTCCCTCTAATCCATTCTCTATACTGCAGCCTAGCAATCTCTCTCACAAAGAAAGCTACCCCCTTCCTTCTCTCCGGAAACCCATCGAGAGCTCCCCCTTGCACTGAGGATAAAATCCATATCATTAACCCTGCCCATCGAGCCCCACTTCTGACTCCCATCTGCCTCTCTAGCTTCATTCCTTTCCATACTCAAGCTGAACTCCAGACTCCAGCGACACTGACTGTCAGGTTCCCCGCACATGCTGTGTAATTTCTCGCCTTTGCATCTTGATTTTTCTGGCCTTTCCCTGAACTGCCACACACCCTCCCTTTGGTGCTTGGTTTGTTAACTCCTCCTGACCCCCGAGGGGCCAACTCAAGCATCACTTCTGAGCAACATTTCCCAGTGACCACATGCACACCCATGCAGGTGCACACACGTGCACACACACACACTCGGCTAAACCCAAACCACGGTACTGCCCTGATATATGACTGTGTCTGTCCCTCTCACCGTGGTGCCAGCTCTTACAGGAAGGTCTATTACATATTCATTTGTATATCTACGCACCTAGGATTGTACCTGGCATCTAGTAGCTCTCAGTAAATGATTATTGAAATATTATTTCAACAAGCCTACACTGGAAACGAGGGAAACTGGTGCTCGGGGAGCTTAAGGGATTTGTTCAGGATATAAGGTAATAAATGAGAGAAATGAAATGCCAATCTAGGTCTGTCTGATGTCCCAAACATTTCAGACTGCTTTGCACTGCCTTCAAAGAGACCACAGAGAATTCTGTGAGCTGAAGAAGTTCTAGCTCTTGAGGGAATTTTTGCTTCTTGTGTTATTCTATTTTTACTTCTTTTGAGTCTCATATCCTTCTGGAATCTGAGGAGGGCTATAGACTTTTTCCTATAGAAAAGCACACATGCACACTGAATTTTGTATGTAGCAGAAGAGTATATTAGCCAGGGTAGGGTAGCTGTTGCTGTAGTAACATATAGACCACAAAGTCTCAATGAAATAGCACAATTAAAATTTAAATCTCACTCATAGGAAGGATCAACAGGGACTCTCCTCAACCAGTGTCAGGGCTGTAGGCTCCCTCCATCATAAGACACTGTTACCTTAGTGCATGCTTTGAAGTCACCAGCACAGAAGAAGAGAGAAATGGACAAGGCACGCTGGCTCTTAACTGCTTCAGCATGAAAGTAGCATGTTTGAGGTGGATTGCAAAATGTCCCCAAATTCTCTCCAACAAACCCTGATGCACACACCTTTGCAAAGTGACTCTGCTTTTCCTCCTATCAACAGATATTATCTATGTCTCTATCTCTTGAATGTGGATTTGGCCATGTCTTAAGACATACTGAAGTCAGAGGCTTTAAAAGCACTTGTGCATTGGAGCCTATGCTTTCCTGCTGCTCTTTGGAACCATGAAGACCACTGGGAAAAAGCCTTGGTTAATTAGTCTTTTTTGGAGATATGCTGCTCAGTTATCCCATCACATTGGCCAACAACCACGATGTATAGACTGGAAGGATGGATCCTCAGGCTGATAAGTAAGGCCATTCTGTAGCAACCAGCCCCCTGCCAACCCTCTTAACTGGCTGAGGTTGCATGAGTGAACACAGGCAAGACTAGCAGAACCACCCAGCTTATTTAGCCCAGAATTACTTGATGACCCAAAGAATTTTGAGTTTATAAATGGCCATTCTTTTAAGCTAGCAAGTTTGGGGAGTATTTGTTATACAGCAAAAGCTAACTACTACAAAAAAGTGGGTACCAGGAGTGGAATGTTGCTGTAACAAAAACCTAAAACATGTAGCATTGATTATGGAACTGGAGGCTAGAAAATTAATTATCAAAGTGGGGAAAAACAACACTGTCAGTAGGTCCATAGACCTGGAGCTATGAATTGCTACATATCATTTAAAAGCCTGAAGGCCCATGATTGTTTTAAAAACCCCTTTCATGGCCAAAGAAGAGAGCTATGGCCAGAGAATGGAGAGGGAGGTGTGATCATTGTACTAGACATTCATCAGTCCTGTAAATTCCTAAGAGGACGTTTGTAAAGCGTAGGAATTATAAAAAGAAGGGGTTAGGAATAAGGAAAAAAACAACAACAACAACTTGAATCTAGCCATAGATTTATCTCTTAGCAACTATAGAATCAATTGAGGAACGTTATCTCAGAGGCATATAAGATGACACTTCGTGTTTTTTTTTTTTTTGTCAAGATCAAACAAGATGATATATGGGGAAAACTGTTAAACTGCTAACTGTCCATGAAAAATACCTGTATTATCACCACAGCCTGAGGCCGAGTAGCACCTAAAGCCACCAGGGGGCGCTATGAGGTTGGAATTCCAGGAGACCCATTGGTGCCTGGAATCAAGCCCAGAAAAGTCCATTGGGAAGACTTTCTTGAGAAAGTGATGTTAATATGAAACATAAGGAATGACTTATATTTAGCTACATGGCACATATTCTGAGAAGAAGGAACAGCATGTATAAAAAATCTAGAGGTGAGTGAGCACCTGACTCATTCATGTAACTGTTCTCTCTAAAATGTGTGGCTTTCTCCATGAGTCCTTCAAGTTTAGGAGGTTGGACAAGAACCCCATCGTGTAAAGATGTAGCTCCTCTTAAAGGCAAGCTGAAACGAGAAAGGACATGGATCTTTCTTGAAATGCAATTTTCTGCTTGTTTACAAATGATTAACTACCACAATCAATTGTGTCAAAGTTCAGGTCACTGCATCCTTTGGGACAGCGATGAGATGGTGCCTTGAGCTTGGGATAATGACAAGTGGAATGCACACGGGATGGTCTGAGAGCAGAGCTTGTGTTCTGTGTTCTGGGCACAATTACTGTGAAGGGCCTTTGCCCTCTGCGGCTTTCCATCCATCCCCTTGCCACTCTTCCTTGTTTGCACTCCCAAACCCCAGCCTAGCTGTTGCAGCAGACAGGGCAGGACAGGGGGCAGGCTGGTGCTTCCAACCCGTGTCAGGAAATAAGTCAAGGGTTTAATGTTTTATATAGTTAAGCCTCAAAACAACCTTATGAGCTAAGTATTAATGAATCATGATCCCCATTTTCCAGATGGAAAAAAATAGTCTCAAAGAAATTAGGTAGCTTGTTCAAGGAAGTCAAATCTAGTCTGTGTTCTTTCTACCAGACCACCCTCAAGTTGCCCACTGTCTGTTCCCTCTTAGGACCCTCACCTACACCCGCCTAATCAACAGAGATAGGATGGTTGTCGGCCCCGTTCCTTCAACTCTCTATGGTCTGAAGATTGGTTTTGTAAATGCCTGGTCAGTGAAGTTTGGACTTTAACTTGTTGATTCTGAGAGGTCAGTGGTAGGGGTACATTTGAGAGCCGGGGCCATTTGTATATGACCTTTGAGTTTGCACTATGCCTCTTTCACATCACACTTTTGTGCTCCTTGCCACAGGCAGGGTGGGTACCACCTCCAGGTTGGCAGTCAGGGCTAATGCTTTGGCTACAATGGACCTGAAAATGTAAAGACACACCTCACATGTGGCCACAGGCAATCGTTTTTAGGAATCATTTCTACAGGTATCAAAGTGAACGTTTGCTTGGATTATGCCATTTCAGGAGACCCTTAGAGCACATTCCTAGTGGTCCAGTGGATGAGACTCCATTCTTCCAATGCGAGGGGCATGGGTATGGTCCCTGGTTGGGCAACTAAGATCCTGCATGCCTCGTGAAATGGCCAAAAATGAAAACAGGAGACCCTGAGAATCACATTTTGTCTTCATCCTGTTTAATGGTGAAGCTACGTAAAAATGACAGGGCACAGAGTCCCTTTCAGAATAATGAAAATTCAAAGGGGAAGCACTTTTCCAGGCTCAAATAAAACAAGTCTGAATTACCCTACATGAGTGGCACCTGCTTTTGCTGTGCTAAACCATCGCGTCTTCTTACCTTTAACATGGGAGAGGTGATAGGTGAAGGGTGCAGGTGATAAGTAAAAGGTGTTTATTGAACTTTTTCATGTGCTGCTATCACTGTGGCTCTCAGGGTTATCAGTAAATGCTGGAGACAAATGTTTAATCTGTTACTGCTGCTACTGCTAAGTCACTTCAGTCGTGTCCGACTCTGTGTGACCCCATAGACGGCAGCCCACCAGGCTCGCCCATCCCTGGGACTCTCCAGGCAAGAACACTGGAGTGGGTTGCCATTTCCTTCTCCAGTGCATGAAAGTGAAAAGTGAAAGTGAAGTCGCTCAGTCGTGTCCGACTCCTAGCAACCCCATGGTCTGCAGGCTACCAGGCTCCTCCGTCCATGGGATTTTCCAGGCAAGAGTACTGGAGTGGGGTGCCATTGCCTTCTCCACCAGAATCCATTACACATGAATAAAATCTAAGCTTTCCACCATTCTCGTTGGTGTCTGGAGTCCCAGATAAGTCTTCTGTCTGTGCAAAGTCTAGGTGTTTCTGGTCACTGGTGGCTTTCTGTTTACTTTGCCCAGCTGTTTACTCTCCGGAAACAGAAGCTGACGACAGAACTCCCTAGGTAGACTCTTCATGGAACCGGGAGCTGCAGTCAGACTTCCTGTCGCAGAGGGAAAATGAAGACCTCCAAGACATGGGCTTGCAGGATACCGGCAGAGCTGTTTCTTCTCTGTGCTGCCCTGGGATCTTTCAGTGTGCCCAGCTCCAGGTAGGTGATAGTTCCAAATGACTTCCTAATCAATAATATGATGGGGAATATAAAGCCATATCATGCTGACCCTCTCTCCTTGTCACATGCCTATTGAATAAGGAACATCTCCTGAAGCAATTTACATGCATCTCATTACACTATATCAACAACTCTTCAAATTATTGTGGAACCCAGCCACCGACTTCAACAAAAGTTCTCGTAGGAAACAGATGCGTTTAAAGGTATTTTATCACGCTAAGAAGAATAGGATCCTTGCTCTGTATTCTGAACAAAGCCTCAGCATACTTCCTTAAGTAAAAGGTCTGTTATGTATGGAGGAAGAAAAGCCAACTTATAGCAATGATTTTAATGCAAGAGTGACCTACTCTACCTGTTCATCAGGCTAAATTTTTGCTCTCAAACCACCCTCCCCCCGCCCCCCACATACAAACTCCAGATATTCAGTCTTTTAGGATTATTTTTAATTGGGTGCAAAACAGGCTAAAGAAACTATCCGAGTTGAAAGCTCAAACTTAATCTGAGTGAAAGTTCAAGGTGGGATCCAGTGAGGGAAGCCTCAGTGATGTATCAGCTGGGGGATCGTCCTGGTGCAGGAGAAGCTGCTGCCCTTACAGTGAGAGGCTGAAGCTGTCTTGTGTCCCAGGCTCCTTGTGAGCCGTCCCATCGGAGGAAGGACTGTTAATGTCATTTCTCTCACTCATCACATAAAGGCTCTGCATGCACAGCCTCTCATGGGAGGAGCAGCTGGTGCCCATTGAACGGCCCCTGGTGTCAACTCTGCTGAGCACTCAGCCCCTGCTGGGTACCACCCGAGACCAGGGTGGTGAGTTTTCACTGCCCATATTGGGCACTCAATGACTGTTAGCTATTACGATACAAAGAACCTCAACTTGGTCCTGAGAAGAATGAAGTAGCCAAGCCTTCCTTGTGTGTACTATGTGTCTATCAGGATCCAAGGAAATGTGTCTGGAATGGAGGGTTTAAAGGGGTTATAGCAACCCTACCCACATGTGGACCCCTGTGTGGGACCTCTCACAGGCTCTCAGGATGCTGAGATGAATAGGACACAAAGCGGTCATGTTCTCGTGGAGAAAATCAACATGGGAGCACATCTAGGTGTACTGTTGCGAGAGAGAGTACAGGAGCAAGTGGAAAACCAGAGAAGCAGTGATTGGCTTTACCGAAGACAGTGTGGAGAGGCTTCTAGAAGAGAGGACGGTTGAGCTGAATATTTCTGTAGGAGTAGGTGTTTGCCAAATGGGAGAGGGTGAAGGGGTGATTGGCTTTACCGAAGACAGTGTGGAGAGGCTTCTAGAAGAGTCGAGGGTTCAGCTGAATATTTCTGTAGGAGTAGGTGTTTGCCAAATGGGAGAGGGTGAAGAGCATTCCAGGAAGAAGCAGCAGCCTGGACAAGGGCATGGAGATGAAAGAGCCTGGCTTGTTCCTGCAGCTGCATGTCCAGGCCAAGGTGTAGTAATAGTGTTAGTCGCTCAGTCGTGTCTGATTCTTTGTGACTTCATGGACTGTAGCCCGCCAGGCTCCTCTGTCCATGGGATTCTCCAGGCCAGAATACTGGAGTGGGTTGCCATGCCCTTCTCCAGGGTATCTTCCCAACCCAGGGATTGAACTCAGGTCTCCAGTATTGCAGGCAGACTCTTTATCATTTGAGCTACCCAGGGAGCATGCTAAAGTGAGGAGTTGCCAAAGACAGGACCGAGGCAGAGTCGGCAGGAGTCAGATCCTGGAAAGAGCTTAGAGGGGGCACCAGTACTCTGGCTAAGGACCTTGAACTTTATCCTCAGTAGTGGGGAGCCATGGAAGAATTGACACAGTCAGACTTCCATATTAGGAAGTTCACTTGGATGTAGGACATGAAGGGGTAAGATGAGTGAAGCTGACAGGCTGGGAAACCTTGCTGAACCCTCCAGTGATGTCATGAGATGGCTGTTGTCCCTATTCACACTATGCAGAGGAGCAAGTGGGTCCTCAGAAAGGAGAAGAGATTCATTCCCATCTCATGAGTCTCAAGCCCTTAGTTGAATCCAGATTTAGTGCATTGGCCTCGATCTGTGATTCCCATGGAGCAGTCTTGAACATGGCATATGTTTGAATCCCTTAGAAGAAATGGAAGAATAGCCTTCAGTTCTGCAACAGAAAATGCTGAGACCTTCATATTAGCTAAGAAAGGCTACCACTTTTAGTTACTCTTCTAATCAAGTCAGATGAAATTCTCATTCCATCTTCATAAGACAGACCTGTGTTTATTTATTGCTGCTCTGTGTAAGGCATTTAGATGTATTAGGTCTGATCCTCACAGCTATTTGAGGTAAGTGCTATCATTTACAGTTTATAGAGAAGGAAACTAAGGTTTGGAGAGAGAGTGTAACTATTTTAGGATTCCTCACTTAATACGTAACAAAATATGGATCCAAATCCATTTTTTTTTCTGGTTCCAGAGCCCCTGTATTTTTCTGCCTCTTGCTAATACATTATCCTTTCTCCACCTGCATTGTGGATCTGACTTGCTGGACTCCAAGGCCATTTCTCTATCTCTGGACCACACATGTGTTGCCTTGAGATGTGGCTTTAAATTCCATGTCTACAACAGCAAATGACACAGAGAAGAGAAATGGAAAATCTGCCACCCAGAAGCTGCCCCTTCCAGCAAAGAGGAAGGATTTTATTTGCAAAGGAGATGCAGCTGCCTAACAAATTGTGTGTGACAAGAAAGTTGTTGTGTCAGGGCATTTCTACAGAAAGCCAAAATATATTGACATACCCCATCTATATAAACTGATGGCTCGCAATTTACTGCTGACCTAATCCTGCCGTGCATGGTGGATCCATCTTTATTTTGATCAGAGACTCCTGCTAGAAAGACTAGGAGACAAGAACTGAGTGAAATATGTCCTCAGCATTCCACACACCTCAAGGAAAGGCAGGTTCATTCTTGTCAGACTTTATGTGGGGGATACATTCCAACACCTCGTAGAAGGGTGTTTGCTGTTGCATTGTTTGCAATTGCCAATGAAAAACTGTAAGTGTCCTTCAAAAAGAAAACGTTAAATGCCTGTCTTATGATGGAACATTTAGATAAAAGGAAGGAACAAGATATCTTTATGAGTCAACATAAATGGGCCAGAAAT
The DNA here is from genome assembly GCF_029407905.1 of Bubalus kerabau. Classification (NCBI taxonomy): domain Eukaryota; kingdom Metazoa; phylum Chordata; class Mammalia; order Artiodactyla; family Bovidae; genus Bubalus; species Bubalus kerabau. The sequence continues at coordinate 89,695,032 of NC_073629.1, forward strand.
GCAGTGCTTTTTTCATATTTATTTTTAAAATTTCTTTGTTTGGCTGCACTGGGTCTGAGCTGTGGCATATGGGATCTTCAGTCTTCACTGTGGCATGTAGAAGCGTTTTGTCATGGGATGGTATATGGGATCTAGTTCCCTAATTGGGGATTGAACCCGGGCCCCTGCATTGGGAGCACAGGGCCTTAGCCACCGGGCCACCAGGGCAGTCCCCGGAAACACCATGCTGATTGACAAAAGCAGGTTATAGAATACTATGCCTCGTATGAGTGCAGCTCACAAAAGCAATGCTATATCTTGTGCCTATATGTGTATATGTAAACATTTGAAAGACTGGAAGGATATACACCAAATTGATGACTGTAGTATCCTCTGAAGAATATGAGAGGAAAATGGATCTGGAGCTGGTGTCAACCACACCTGTCAAATTTATAAGGTTATTTTTTATTTAAAAAAAAAAAAAAAGACTTGAAGGAAGTATACCAAAATGTTAGCAATTGCCAATCCTGGGTTGTGAGTACCTGAATATTTATTATTTGTTTTCTGTAGTTCTCTGGGCATGTTTAATTTTTCAACATTAAAGCATAAAGAGAATTTTGAATGACAGAGTCAAGTCAGTTGGTCAGAACACCCATCTGATTCATCTCTGTAAATTCATAGTGTGAAGGCATGTGTTACAATAGCCATACACAGAGGTCCTTACTGCCCCTGTGTTCTGTTGGGTCCATGTTAGTCCCAGGAATTAAAGATGCAATTGAATGCTAGCCTTGCTTGCAGATGGCTTCCAAGTGGTGCCAGTGGTAAAGAAGCCACCTGCCAATGCAGGAGACTTAAGAGATGAGGGTTTGATCCCTGGGTCGGGAAGATCCCCTGGAGGAGGGCATGGCAACCCACTCCAGTATTCTTGCCTGGAGAATCCCATGGGCAGAGGAGCCTGTTGGGCTACAGTCCATAGGGTAGCAAAGAGTGGGACACAACTAAATCGACTTAGCATGCACACACTTGCTTTCAGATTTGCATTTTGTAGTACTAATAAACCACACACATCTTATCCAGTGTAATTTACAGACTATTCATTCAGCTGATTACCTCATTATATTGCCACCTCTGTAATGAAAATTGGGTGCAAAAATGAGAGATCTGGTGGTTATAACTACTTTTTACCAAGTTCCTTCTATAAGTGATCATCTTGCCCATTAACAGGCTTTCAAATCTCAGAGAAGAAAGTAATTGTGACTCTTTTTTTTTTTTAATTTATTATTATTTTTTTTAATTTTATTTTATTTTTAAACTTTACATAATTGTATTAGTTTTGCTCTTAATAGCATGTGTACACATTACTTATCTGCTCTGTCTCCACTGTGGGCCAAAATGGGTGGATAGTTGCTAAAAACACAATGTAATGGTTTCTTAGTGGAAACAGGAAGAGCTGTCTTCCTGCAGCGCTGTCAAATGCATACTTAAAGTGAAGGCAAATCATAGACAGTATTGTTTTGTCAAACCTGGGCAGATTAGTAGATAAGAGCACGTTCTAACCACCCCCCCCCACCCCCAACTGCTGTGCAAGTCCTGCCTCAAGTAACCATTTTAAAGAACCCACCTGTGGTTTCCAGTAGTCTTTGACCTTTCATTAAACATTCAACTTTATGAGGCAATTGATTTTTGCTGGTCTCTGGGGTGGTCATGGAGATGGATTTCACTGTAGTTAATATTATCCTCTTTTTAGGACTTTTGCCAAGTGAGAATGTATTGTTAATGACCTTGACTGGAGTGATGTGCTAGTGGAGATTATGTGATGCTCTGCCTAAGGACTGAGTCTTGGATAAGGAGATGAGGGAGGCCTTGCCTGGAGATGGAGGGGACTGGTAGAGGGAATGCTGGCCCGGTTCTTTCTGGGTAGCCTACGGAAATGAACGCAGCACAGAGACTAGAGGCGAGCAGAGCTCAGCTCGGACCCCCACGTGGCTCTTGACCATTTCCCTCATCTGTCTAGGAGGTTGCTGCCTTCTGGCATTGCTGTCAGGATTAGATAAGATGGCAAGGGTGAAACATCTCATACAGGACCTGACAAGTCCTGGATGCTCAATAAATCTTAATTCTCTTTCTTTTCTCCCTTTTTGCCTTGAAAAGAAACACAAATTACAAAGAATTTTACACTGCTATACATTTTTTCAGATGGAAGAAAAACAGAAATTATAATATACCCATTGTATTACACATGGGGAAACTGGAGGCATAAACAGATGAAAGAACATGACCTTTCTTTCCCTGTTTTACTCAATGTCCCATGAGTGCCAGGGACTCAACAAAAAGTGTTACCTTATTTTCTGGACAGATTTCAGGTTTCATGTTGTTTGACTGCTCTGCACGCGTAGCACCACCTACCTCTCCCATCCCCCACTCCCCTCTCTCTACTATCTTCACTCTAGCCTGGCAGACACTAGTCTCTCCAGGGCTTATTCTTGGCTGGTGTCTCTCAGGAATATTTTTATCCTCTCCCATAGCTTTTCGTGATCAGATCTGTATCTCTAGTGCAAATCTCTCTCCTGAGTTCCAGATCTACATAGGAACCATTTATTGAGTGCCTCCACAGGCATCTGGAACTCAGTATGCCCCAACTCCATCTTCCACAACAAATTCCTTTGCTCCTGGTTTCCCCACACACCCAAACTAGAAACCAGCATCATCCTAAGCCCCTTTCTCTCTCTAAACCACACCCCATCTGGTTACCCATCACTCTGTCCATTCCCCCTGAAAAACATCTCATATGTCTGTCTCCCCCATTCTCTATCCCCTGGATGCCAGAGTGGTTCAGGCTCACACCACTCATTGGTGCCATTGCCTGAGCCTCCTACCTGCTTTTCCTGCCTCTGGGCTTTCCCTACCTCCATCTGGCCTCCATACTGCAGCCACGGTGAAGTCCTAATGCTCAACTCAGACCATCCATCCTGCATGCTTAAAAACCCTGCCTCCTTGGTAAAGCCCGGAAGAGCTAAGGAAGGAGACATGTTTGTCTTCTCTTATCCTAAGACAAACTGTGAGTTCCAGAGAAGAAGCTGTGTCTTATATTTCTGTGTTCTCTTGAGCACAGTATCCTGAATATGATTTGTTCTCAGAAAAAGTTTCATAGACTCATAACATGAGAGGGTGACTTAAAAACCACCTAGTCCAAACTTCTCTTTTTCCAGGGGATAAAACAGAGGCCCTAAGATGGGGAGGGTACTGCTTGAGGTCATACATCTAGCTGTGGTTGTAATCCCTGTATATCTCAAGCACTTGAGACCTTATAAAGTGTTTTCACATAAACTTTCTTATTTAATCCTTCAAATAGCCTTATGAGGTATGTTTTCTCATTATATAGGTGAGAAAAGTGAAGCGCACAGGGGCTGAAAAACCAGACCAAGATCACCCAGCTGCTGATGGATGATCTTCTGTTCAGAGTTCAACACTCTTTTGACTGTAGCTAGCCATAATCTGAGGCAATAACTGAGGGTTCCATAAATATTGCTGAATGAGTTAACTGGTACTTGACTGATAAACTAATGTTCTGTCCTTAGTCCCTCAGTCATGTGTGACTCTCTGCGACCCCACGGACTGTATGTAGCCCGCCAAGCTCCTCTGTCCATGGAATTCTCCAGGCAAGAATACTGGAGTGGGTTGCCATGCCCTTCTCCAGGGGATCGTCCCAACCCAGAGATTGAACCCAGGTCTCCCACATGGCAGGCAGATTCTTTACCACTGAGCCACCAGGGAAGCCAGCTTTGCATAAATGAGCAAATATATATTTAATGAATGGATGGATAGGCAGTGGAATGTAGACTTAATTACCTTCTGATACTTCACTCTCTTCTCTGTGATGACCTTTAGAGGTGAAAGGCCACCCTCTCTTGGGTCAAACGCAGTCAATGAGAGCCTTGCCAAGACTAGACAGACTCGGAGTGTGGATGTCACGCCGTTGCCTATTGATTGCGAGCTGTCCAGCTGGTCCTCCTGGACCACGTGTGATCCCTGTCAGAAGAAAAGGGTAGGTACCTAGACCTTGGGAGACCTCTAAGCTTCCAGGAGCCCTGTCCCTCAGCAAGATCAGTTAATGCACTGCTGACAGTAGCTGATCATAGTAGGAGTTTGATAAATGTTGGCTGATTTAATAAATGAATTTTATTCCTCTGAGCTTCCAAGGAGCAATCAGATCCTGCCTTTGATCCTTCAGGTTTGTTTTGAAGCATATCTGTCCTTTCTCCCATTAGCAGCTTTCTAATTAGACTTCCTGCCTCCAGCCTTATTCTTTCAATCCATCTTTCATGGGGCAGCCAGGGGAGCTGTTGGAAATGAAAGTCTGGCTGGTCTGTCCCCTGCTTGAACATCCAAAGCCTATGCATGGCCCTTAGGATCAAGTCCAGACTCATGGTCTTCACGGTCCCCACACCTTAGATAGACCTGGCCCACATCTTCACAGAACATCCCCCACACCAGCACACAGAACACATGTATTTTTCTGACCATTTCATACTCTGTTCTCAGGCTGAAATGTCCTTCCCACTTCCTTCACTGACTAACACCTACTCATGATTTGAAACTTTGCTAGGGGCCACCTCTTTTGAGAAGCCTTCCTTGAGTTCTTAGCACCCCTTGCTCTTAGCCAGACACTCCTTTATGAACTGCAACAGCTCCTTATTCCTGCTGTGTCCTAGCACTCATCATTTACTTTTCTTTTATTTGCCTTTCCATTAAACTGCAAGTGCTTAAAAACTTCTTCAATTCTGTGTCTTTGGTGTATATGCCAATGTTTAACATGTTTGAGGTGCTCTATAAATATGTGTTTGATCTCCTTACATTTCCTGAAATCTCTGTAAGGAAGGATAATTGTTACCCTTTCTGTTAGGCAGATAGATCAACAGAGACCCAGAGCAGGTGAGTGAATTCTTGGGTTCACTTAGTAGTAAAGACAGATCTTGAACTTGGGCCATCGGCTTCTTGTCTAGCCAGTTCAACCAATCAAAACACACCGTCTCTGTAGTATTTGTTCTTTGAGCTTTCTTGTCACAGGAAGGCTGATGCAGGATCCAGGCCTAAGAACAGCACATTTATCACAGAATAGAGAACGGTTCTCACTTTCCCCAGCTCCTCGGGAAACGAAAGCAGCCATGAGCTAAGACCCTAAAGAGGCTGTGGAATAGGCCCAGGACAATTACCCACTTAATTGGATCAATGTGGAGAGCCAAGCAGATACATTCAGTTCCCAAAGTAGGCTTTATTGCTGACATGATTAACATTGATCCAATTATTTGGATAATTGCTTCATCTGCACCATAAACCAGGAAGACCCAGTGTGAGCCAGCCATCCATCCACTCGTCCAGTCAGAGCTCTACACTCAGACTTTGCTATGCATGTTCCCTCAGTTGGACATCATGTCTGCAGGGTCAGTGGCTGGGAGTTCATCATTTCTTTCAACAGGGATTGAGAGATGTCTTTCCTTTATCATCTCCACAGTCCTCAAACCCATTTTGTCTCTGGTGCCTGGTGCTAGTCTTCTAGTATCTTCTTTGCAGACCTTATCCCTGTCCTGCCAGCCTCTGCCTCCTAGGAAGAAAGATGCTCTAGAAATGCAAAGGAGCAGAGGTGGATGGTTGTCTATATTTCTTTTCTAGATTTCCGGATGCCATGCGCATAATAACTGTGGCTGGTTAACGTGTCAGTCTTCAGAGGGACTGCTAACAGGTCTCCTGCCTTTGGTAGCACCAAAATCTTGACTGTAGCTAGCATTTGGAAGTCACCCAAATCTGATAATTTCCTTCCCCTGCAGTGGCTTCTCATTTTACCACGAAGAAGTACTAAATCCAACCTTATTAGGGCCCAGGACAGCCTGCCTTAGCTGTTCCTGGCTCCATGTCCCTCCATCTCTTCTCACTCTCCCTCTTTAACTCTTCTCTCCAGCCAGGGTGGATTTCTTGTTTCCTGGAATAAGGCACATACTCTCTAGCCTCTCAGGTTTGGCACAGCAATTCCCTCCATCTGGATTGCCCTTCTCTCCCCTCCTCATGCCAGCATTCCATGTTTGCCTGACGTGTCTCCTCACCCTTTGGGGCTCAGCTCTGATGTCGCTTCCCCGTCTCCTAAGTCTGCGCTGAGGACTCCCCTCTGTTTACGGAGCACTCTGTCCTGGCCCTGTCACGGCTCCCCTCCCACTGTGTGTTCACTGCCTTGTGCTTACCATCATGACCACCACCAGCAGCTGTGACCTCCTTGAGGACAGTCCACAGGACATGGTTATGATCAAATACAAACAAAGCATAAAAAGCACCCACGTTTTTCCAGCATTGTGTAGCTGAATCAATATTTTGGAAATCCAGTCAATATTTCTGAAATAAACAAACAGGAAAGTAGAGACAGAGAAATATTTACTGCTAAAATTATTAATAATTCAAAAGAAAAGTAAGCAGAAGAAATTGAATGTCTACTCTGTACCAGACAACATAATGAGATTTCATATATAATTGAAACTACATAGCTGTACATAATTATCCCCATTTTACAGATTAGTAAGTTGAGATCACAGTGCTTAAGTAACTTACCCAGTATCACATAACTAGAAAGTAACAGAGTCAGTGGCTCCAAAGTGGATACTTCTGCATTTTAAGCTACTTAGTAAATGAGAATACTTGAATCAACCCATTGGATTAATCAAGCTGAAAGACTGAACTGGCCCCATCAATTCACTTACTACCTTTGACTTGAAAGTCCATGCTTTCCCCACATTCAACAAACCTGTATTGATCACTGTGGTACAGAGACTGAAGATAAAGTCCCTGCCCTCAGAGAGTTCCCAGGCTATTTGAAATAGGCAAACAGCCAGTGGCAATATAGATCTTTAAGTGTGCCCTTCGCTCCCCATGTCCCTGAGGCTCTGGCTTTGTCTCACCTTGCTCCTCTCTGCTATAGTACAGACATGCCTACTTGATCCGGCCTTCTCAGTTCCATGGGGAACAATGCAACTTCTCCGACAAAGAAGTTGAAGACTGTGTTTCCAATAGACCATGCAGAAGTCAAGTGCGATGTGAAGGCTTTGTGTGTGCACAGACAGGTATAAAGGGACACAGGAGTGGGAGGGGATGGATATCAAGTAAGGTGATGGCATGTGATGATGGGAGCACTGGCTATTGCCTAGTGCTCAAGATCAAAGTCATGTGTCAGGCCAGGAGGCCTCCTTGTCCTCCTTGACCTCTTTTTACATATGTTATTTCATAAAAACAACCCTACCATGTAGGTGTTAATATTACCTCCATTTTACTAATTGAGAAATTGAGACTTGGAGAAGTTACTCACCCACAATCACTTAGGAGGTAAGTGGAGGAGATATAATTAGGAATTTGGAAATTCAAATTACATTCACTGACATTAAGGACACCAAAATTCTGTGTGCTGGAATCAGAAATCCTAAATCAAATTTTATTTTGACTTTGTAATTTAGAAGTCATTTGAACCTTTCTTCATGTTGGTTGTCTACACAGAAAGTCAGAAGTGATGTTAACACCTTATAAGTTTGCTATAAGCATCAAGTACACAGTGGGTATAAGAGGTCCTTGCAGACCGTGAGCCCTGCTGGCTTTCTCAGAGGTTTGGGGCTAAATACAATGTAGCCATACTCTCTGCAACAGTTCAAAAGGGTGGTAGCATCATTTATCTCTGAAAACTTTGGTGAGATAGTCCCTGCATTTCTGTATCACCAAGTTTAGCATAACCCTTAATGCATGAGATAGTCTTTGAAACATTTTTGATTCAAAGAAGGAAGAAAAAAACAAAGGACTGATGGATGGGCAGACAGAGAGGGAGGGAAGGAAGGAAGGAGCACACAAATAAATTATCATGAGCAGCAGAACTCAGTAAACACTTTCTTTTCAATTAATTCCTTTAACTAATTCAGGCAAACCTGACTCTCTTTCTCGAAGGCTCCAGCAAAAAGGAGAGTATTTTGACCCAGATTACCTAGATGCAAGTTACAACTCTCTACATTTGCCACAACTTTGTGAACTGTGCTTTAGTATCTTTTCAGAAAGAACTAGGGATTCTTAGAGCAATTTCTAGGCATTATTGCAAACGCAGAGATCCATCCAGTAAATCTGAAAGATGTTTACATGTATCCATGGACTCATTATGACTGGTGTTCCATGATTCTGACCAAAGCCAATAATGGTTATTCAGGCCAGCTTTAGTTTAAATGCCTTGTAACAAACATTTGAAGACCAGATTGTTACTCTTCTGCCTTTAATACCCAAAGAACATTGGTTTAAAATGAACAGACATGCTTAAGTAAGAATGGCCACCTGTTTTATGGGCTTTACTCCCAAAAGATATGCAAATAAGAAAGGAAGTCAAGTCAATAGGGAAAAGAGTTTCAAGGAAGTGGAGGAGCCTCAAATAACTTTAAATATACAGTCTAAATATTTTTAATATCTACTAGTCTGAGTGGCTCTGATGTTGAAGGCAGTGCCGTTTAATGGGGTGAGTTTGTGATAAGAAAGCTATAGGTTCCAATCCTCCTGCCAGTTCTTACCAGCAGTGTGCATTTAGACCATCAAAGCACTAATAATAGTAATAACACATACCCAGCTCTTACCACGAGTCGGTACTGTTGCATTTTTTGTTTGAATCCCCAGCGACCTTTGGGGGTAGGTATGATGGCGTCTCTACTTTGCAGATTGAGTACATTGAGACAGGGAGTCGGGAAACACGCGGAAGGTGCCACAGCACGTACTGTTGCAGGGCCCTCCGAACCCACCTCCTCTCTACAGTCCCAAGCAGAGGAGCCCAGCCTTCCTTCCGGTCTGCCTAGCAAACCTGCCCTCAAGAGCGTTCAGAAACACAACACTGGCTTCTGGCGGGGAATAACAGTGAATTCCATGACCACTCACCCCCAGTACACGAGGACTAATGCAAACAGAGCATTAAAGTTGCAGCCAAGAATCTGGGTCACGGTGGGTCTCAAGTCATGTGAACCACCCCCACCCCCGCCCCTTCCTGGCCTCGACCTGTGGGTAACCCCATTTCTCCTTCCCAGGGAGGTGCATAAACCGAAGACTTCTTTGCAATGGGGACAATGACTGTGGAGACCAGTCAGATGAGGCGAACTGTAGAAAGATTTATAAAAAATGTCAGCAGGAAATGGAGCAATACTGGGCCATTGGCAGCCTGGCCAGTGGGTAAGTTACCTTCTTTCTGTTGTGGAGCGGGAAGAACATACAAGTAAATGTGATCTGGAGAAGAGAGAGGGAGGGAGCCATAGACAGAGTGGCTCCTCTGTTCCCTTCTGGAAAAGGCTGGTGTGTTAGCAGATGCTCACAGCTGCTTCCTGACGACAGACCTGGGGGCTCTGGGAGCACGTGCCATGGCCAGATGGACCAGATGTGACTGCAGGGAGGGAGCACTGAGGAGAGAGCTGTCGGGGGGCCACGGTGGCTTCACACAAGGGCTGGGGGAAGGGTTATTTGATGCCTGCTCTGTGACGGTGTCAGGTACTTTCTGAGCATTACCTTTGAATGCTATTGACAACTGCCAGGAAGCTTTATCTGTTTCTCTGTCCCAAGGCCTCAGCAGAGAGGCTGGCTCAGAGCAGAGGCCACTAAGTGACTGGCCAGTGCAGGAGTGCATTTCCAGCATGGCTCTGCCGGCAGCCTGTGTGCAGTTAGTTTGGGGGCTCTCAGTTGGTTAAATCCTCCGGGGAGGTGAGGGATCAAAAGGGGCTGACTGGCCTGGCACTCAGCCTCCTTTCCTGCTGCGCTGTGCAGCCTCTCAGCCTCTAGGGGAAAAGTCAGGGCCTCTCCTCACAAATCAGCGTATGTGACGCAGTGTGGGAAGCAGAGAGGCTCTGGATGGCATTCTCCTCCTTCTTAAGCAAACATCAGGCCTCCATCCTGAAAGGTTGCTGTTAGAGACACAGCCTCCTCATGTGGGGAAGACCTCCTCCCAGGACCGCCTTAGACACTAGTGATGATAAGCCCCATCTCCTTGATGAGGAAACTGAGGTCTGGGAAGTTAGAGCTCCTGGGGGGTCACAGGTCAAAGAGGGTGACAGTGGACATACAGAGCCAGCAGCAGAAGCCAGCTGGACCCTGCAAGAGGGGCAGAAGGATGGCTTTCGTGCTTTAGTTTTGTCATTTGTAGACAGAAGTCAGTCATACCCTTCTTTTCAGGTCTGTGAGGGATAAATAAGCTAATGCCGTGGTAATAAGCTAACACATGAGAGGCAAAATATGTGGTGGGAAGAAAGCAGACTCTGCTCTTGACTAGACTTAGATGCTCAGACTTTGAGTCCTGGCCCCACCAGCTGCTGGGCAGGTCAGTTGCCCTCTCTGTGTCTTACTTTCTTCATCTGTTAAATGAGTATAGTCATAATACCTATGGATTCCTTGAACCAACATGTGTAATTGATTATTATGGTATTAAAGAAAATAAATGAATATACATTATTATGCTACATGAAACCCTATCACAGGAAAGACAGCCTGAAATGATTCTGGTAGGAGCAGAGCAGACCAATAGGCAGAAGCTGAAAGGAGACAGAACTCCTTTTAACAAAAGAAACAGAGCTGTCAGTCATAGTCAAAGCAGGTCAGGAAATGGAGGCTTGCCTTAGGAGGTGGTGAGAAATAATAATGTTGAGGTAGAGATGAGATTTTCATCCTTTCTAAATGGACATCATGACATCTACTACCCAGGGCTTTAGGGACACTACATAAGGTGATGTCCTGAGCCATCCATGACTGTGCCTGTTTCCAGTTAGAAACTCAGTAAATTGGAATTAATTTAGTGTCTTGTGATGGGAGGCATACAGAAATTAAAAGGAAAACCACCATCTCTAAGGAGCACAGAATCTTGGGGAGATGCTGCTGCTACTGCTAAGTCGCTTCAGTCGTGTCCGACTCTGTGTGACCCCAGAGACAGCAGCCCACCAGGCTCCTCTGTCCATGTAATTTTCCAGGCAAGAGTACTGGAGTGGGGTGCCATTTCCTTCTCCAATGCATGAAAGTGAAAAGTGAAAGTGAAGTCGCTCAGTCGTGTCCGACTCCTAGCGACCCCATGGACTGCTGCCCACTAGGCTCCTCCGTCCATGGGATTTTCCAGGCAAGAGTGCTGGAGTGGGGTGCCATTGCCTTCTCCGCTTGGGGAGATGACAGGTAAATAATAATAAGTCTTTATTGCAGACCAAGCCATGTTCTAAGCACTTAGTAAATATGGATACATGTAATCCTCACAGGCACTCCAAGAGATAGGGTTTTCTTTGTTCTCATTTTATAGATAAGGAGACCTAGGTACAGAGGCTAACTGGTATGCCTGAGGTTACATAACTTGTGAATGCCAGCTCATTGGCTCATCACCTCCCATGTAGACCATTCTTGTAAGGTAACTACAGTAGGTGCAGAACAATAAATGCATGAATGGGGCAAGCATGGGATCTAATAAGGGCCTCTAATGCTGCTTAGTACAGTTAAGTTCAGTTCAGTTCAGTCGCTCAGTCGTGTCCAACTCTTTGCGACCCCGTGAATCACAGCATGCCAGGACTCCCTGTCCATCACCAACTCCTGGAGTCCACTCAAACTCGTGTCCATCGAGTCGGTGATGCCATCCAGCCATCTCATCCTGTCGTCCCCTTCTCCTCCTACCCCCAACCCCTCCGAGCATCAGGGTCTTTTCCAATGAGTCAACTCTTTACATGAGGTGGCCAAAACTGATGCTGAGTTTCAGCTTCAGCATCAGTCCTTCCAATGAACACCCAGGACTGATCTCCTTTAGGATGGACTGGTTGGATCTCCTTGCAGCTTAGTACAACAAAAGAACTTAGTCTAGAAAGATAAGTAAGAGATAAAGGAGTGAGTATGGCTTCCCTGGTGGCTCAGCAGGAAAGAATCCTCCTGCCAATGCAGGGAGAATCAGGTTCGATCCCTGGGTCAGGAAGATCTCCTGAAGGAGGGCATGGCAACCCACTCCAGTATTCTTGCCCAATAAATCCTGTGGTCAGAGGAGCCTGGTGGTCTACAGTCCATGGGGTCACAAAGAGTCGGACACAACTGAGCAACTAAGCAAGCGATGAGTGGCTGGAAGGGTATTTAGGCATAGGGAACAGCCCTTACCAAGAAGAGAAGGAGCAAAAGACTGGAGAGAGAACATCTCCATGTAGTAGGGGACTGGCTTTGTGGTTGTGGCTGGGAGTGGCAGGGGATAAAGCCTCAACAGATACTGAGGGCCATGTGTGCTGTGCCCAGGAATTTGGGTGTCCTTTAGTAGGTCCACCAGTTGGGATTATATCCTCACCTCACCCCCTTTTCTGCCTCTTCTTCCCTGCAGGATTAATTTGTTCACAAACAACTTGGAGGGCCCAGTTCTAGATCACAGGTATTACGCCGGTGTGTGCTCCCCCCATTACATACTCAACACGAGGTTTCGGAAGCCATACAACGTGGAAAACTTCATTCCACAGGTATGTGCCAGCCAGGAAGCCACTACAGGGCCATGGCAGGGACACTGGCAGAGGAACCAGAAGCTTGGGTCCAGACCCTGTCAGCAGCCCCCTGCTGGGCCAGCTCAGATGCTTCGCCTTTTCTCTCTGAGCTTCAGTTCTTCATATGTAAAATGGGTGGTTGCTTCCTCCAGACACAGCTGTGAAGCCAACCTACGCTGTATAGTAGAGGCAGTGCAGATATGTAGTAGCATAATTATACCAACAACAATAACAAAAACTGCCATAAAGAGACAAGCACAGCTTAGGATTTAGAGTCTCATAGATGTCTTTGCAACTTACCAGCTATATCATCTTATATACTCTGAGCCTCCATTTTCCTATCTTTAAATTGGGATTTTAAAGGTTCTACCTGCACAGAGGGAGAAGTGAGTGCAAATGCTTAGCACACACACAATACCTGGTTTAATTGTGAGTCTCAGGAAGTGTTTTTTTTTTTTTTTTTAAATGAAAAAAGGCTCTTTTTGCCTTCTTATTTATAACTGGTAGCTTCAGTTTCACATTTGGATCAAAAGCAAATGCAGACACTGTAGGTCCTTTATTTTGCCTTTGAAAAATTTCATAGACTTTCATATATAAACATGGGTATCACAGCTGGGACTTGCTAGCTAGACTTCCAGAGTTCATCCAGACACTGTGTGTGTGTGTGTGTGTGTGTGTGTGTTAGTCGCTCAGTTGTGTCCCACTCTTTTGCAACCCCATGAACTGTAGCCTGCCAGGCTCCTCTGTCCATGGAATTCTCCAGGCAACAATACTGGAGTGGGTTGCCATTCCCTTCTTCAGGGGAATTTCTGACCCAGGCATTGAACCTGGGTCTCCTGCATTGCAGGTGGATCCTTTACCATCTGAGCCACCAGGGAAGCCCCGAAGAATTATATCAGTGGGGTAGCAAGTGACCCAAGCAACTTAACCTCGTGACTGGAATCACTGGTTAGTCAATGATTTAAATGAATGTAGTGAGTTGAGTGGCAAAGATGTAGATGTCCCAGATGCCTGGTGATACTAGAGACATCACAACAGTCATGCTAGAATCCTAGTAACCAGAGATAGCCAGACAACAGGAATCAACTTCTGTTATTATCAAATCCTTGCCTATTAGAACCAGGCATTGTTCTAAGCATTTCTGTAAGTTATAAAATGTTCTACCAAGATAAGCCTGTGTTATTAACACAGACTTAAAAGCAATCTCACAGGGAGTGGGGTTCAGGTTTGTCACTGCATAATGCACACATAAGGCAGAGGGGGAAGATCTGGGTGTACCCCAGGACCCCATTGTACTTTAGGCTAAATTCTTGCTCTGTTCTTGACCTGTTTCCTCATCTGTAAAATGAGAGGACTGGACTGGATGACCAGGTTGGTAGTTTTCATGTCTAAAATTGTGCAGTCCTAGGATTTCCCTGGTGGTCCAATGGCTAAGACTCTTGCATTTCCAATGTAGGAGGCCTGGGTTCAATCCCTGGTCAGGGAACTAGACCCCATAAGCTGCAACTAAGACCTGGTGCAGCCAAATAAATACATAAATAAATAAACAAAAATTTAAAAATAAGATAAAATAAAGTGGTATAGTCCTGAATGTTAAGCTGCTACCTCTCCTTTCTCTTACTTCCTGGTCCCCTCCACACCCCCATACAGTTATTGGCTAAAAATTACAAAATGAGTCTTGGGATAAATACACCCTCCCCCATGTTGACCAGCACCATCCCTCCGACCTCCACTTTTTTTTTTTTTTGGTATCTCTATTTTTTTAATATAAATTTATTTATTTTAATTGAAGGTTAATTACCGTATTGTAGTGGTTTTGCCATACATGGCCTCCACTTTCAAAGGAGAATCTCAGAGCGGACGTTTCTCTCCTGGTAACCCAGGCCGGCTATGTAGCTTGGAGTCTCCTCTCTCTGTAGCTGTGTTTGGAGCACGTGGCAGGCACTGTGCAGTGTTTTACCCACATAGACTCAACCTCAGAACATGCCCGCTGGCAGGAACTGTTACCGTTTCCATTTTATACAGAAAGAAACTGAGGCACAGAGAGGTGAAGCCCTATGTCCAGGGTTACCCAGTGAGAAAATGGTGCACTCCACCTCAGGGGTCTCCAGACCATGTTTGGAATCACGTCTGCTTTTCTTCCTCAGAAGCTGAGGTGTTATGGGGGACTACAAGCCTCCAGAAGCCAATGGGATGGGGATGGAGACAATTTGGGGCTGGTCACTTGGAGGCCACTGAGGCAGCACCCTAGATATTTCCCTGTGCACAGCACCATGAGCACCAATTTTTGAGCTAACAGCTCCTCTAAGTTCACAAAGGCTTTTTGCTGTTCTGTCCCTGCATCTGCCACCCCCATACCCCATCCCAAGACCTTTCACCAGCCCCTCATGAGCTGCCACTGAGCTCCTCATCTGCACAGGTTTGCCTCTCTGACCCCAAATCCACCCCTTCCAACCCAACCACTGTTCTGTCCTGTCATGAGTTTCCTGGTGCCCAGCCACTGCCTCTGTTGGCTTTTTGGCAAGTCATCCCAAAGCCCCAGAATCTGGATGCCAGCCCACTCTCTCACTCTCTCATGGACCCTGTCTTCTCCTCTCTCTTGTATCTTCTGGTACAACCACACTTGCATTTTCAACCCCCTGCAGTTTCTGGGCCCACCCTGCCCTCTCCTACCTTCACGTTTCTGCCTGAACCCAAGTCCACAGCCTAGAATGTTCTCCTGCATTTCTGCCGATTGAAACCCAAATCAAGCACCCACCTCTGAGTGTCTGCTCACCGTGTTGGGCTCATCTGTTTCTCCTGCTGGATCAAGAGCCCTGGGGGTGGAGGTATGGGTGCCTCTGAGATTTTTGCATCCAATGTACTTAGTTTAATACCTGCAACATAGTAAGAGTACAGTGTGTGTCTGTTGATTTGAATTGAACTGATGTGAGTCAAATGACATATGGAACATTTGTTTTTTTCTTCCTTCAGACCCGAGGCAAATATGACTTTACGTTGACAGAATATGAATCGTACTCAGATTTCGAACATAACATCACAGGGACGGCAATTAGCAAGTCTAGTTTCAGCTTGGGTTTCAAAATTCCTGGAATATTTGAACTTGGCTACAGCAGCATGAGTAATATTGGCCAACATTTTATTAGCAGGATCAAACGATTCTCTCATACGGTAGGTACCCTTTGCTTGCTTTTCCATTCCTATGTATTCATTTGAATTTTCATATCCACGGATGTCTGTATATTGTGTTACTATTAGTCCTGACAGCCAATTATATTTGTTACATTGAAAAACTTTTCACAAAAAATACCTTGGTCTTACATTAACTTTACTTTTCAGAAAGACCAGCCAGTGGTGGCCTTCTATAATTATTTACTCTAGTTTTTAGTATGGCGTTGTTTATTTTTAAATTGTTTTAGTTTTATTGGAGTATAGTTGATTTACAGTGTTGTGTTATTTTTTCAGCTTTAATATTTTTATTGAAGTATAGCTGATGCACAATGTGCTTTCTGTCGCAGCCAAGTGATTCAGATATACATATATATATACATTCTTTCCCATAATGGTTTATCATAGGATAGCGAATATAGCTCTCTGTGTACTCTCATTTTCTTTTCTTATTTTTTTGGTACTCTTATTTACTAATAAGCTTTTCACTTGGTTTTTATTAAACTAAGGAGCATAGTTTTGCCAAAACTAAATTATTTCTGGAGACTTTTCGACTCCCAGCAACTTGACTTCTATTCTAAACCTTCAGCTGAAATTCCTTTCCAGAATGTTATCCAAGACCTCATCTCCAGCTTCTTGGAGCTGTGGATGGAGTCACATTCCTGTTTCTCATGGTTGCTTTCTGCTCCTTATCAGTTAGTTTTCTTCCTGGTTTCTAACAGCCCCACTTGTTCTCTATTTAATTTTTGGTCATCTTTTCTTCTTCCTCTATAGCCACCCACCCCAAGTGTCCTTTTCTACTCACCCTGCTCCTCTGCCAGGGCAAGCATGAGCCTTTGCCACCACTTCTGCCCTTTCTGGGAAGCTCAGACCTGCACCACCCTCTCTTCTGGGTATCATTACCCAGATGCCTTGTGGACACTCCAAAGCAAGTTCCTCTTCCCAAGCTCTCTATGTTAAATAGCATTCTTTTCCTTCTGCCTTTCGAGGCTAAGAATATCTGAGTCCTATTTGGTTCTCTTTTCTCTTTATTCCCACATGTGGCTTGTGCTGTCACTTCAGTGGTGTCTGCCTCTTTGAGATCCTATGGACTGTAGCCTGGCAGCCTCCTCTGTCCATGGGCTTCTCCAGGCAAGAATACTGGAGTGGGTTGCCATACCTTCCACCAGGGGATCTTTCTGATCCAGGGACTGAACCCATGTCTCTATGTCTCCTGCATTGACAGGCATGTTCTTTACCACTAGCGCCACCTGGGAAGCCCACTGTGTTGGTCACCAGATCTTTCACTCATCAATATTTCTTCATTTTTTTATTGAAGTCTAGTTGATTTACAATGTTGTGTTAATTTCTGCTCTACAAAAAAGTGGTTCAGTCCTAGGTTCAGTCCTAATACATATATATATATTAAATTTCACATATAAGTGATATTATATGGTACTTGCCTTTCTCTGTTTGACTTACTTCACTTAGTATGATAGTCTCTAGGTTCAGCCATGTTGTTGCAAATGGCATTATTTTGTTCCCTTTCTGGCTGAGCAGCATTCCATTGTATATGTGCCACGTCTTCTCTGTCCATTTATCTGTTGATGGACATTAGGTTGTTTCCATATCTCGGTGGTGGTGGTTTAGTCGCTAAGTCATGTCAGACACTCTTGTAACCCCATGGACTGTAGCCCACCAGACTCCTCTGTCCATGAGATTTCCCAAGCAAGAATACTAGAGTGGGTTGCTGTTTCCTTCTCCAGGGGATCATTCGGACCCAGGAACCAAACCCGGGTCTTCTGCATTGCAGGCGAATTCTTTACCGACTAAGTTATGGCTATCCAATATTTCTTAATCAAACTCTAATTACATCTTCTCTAGCCTAGGCCCTTTCACCTCTGGCTCCAGCCCTCCTAATGAGCCTCCTGTCTTTCAATTTGCCCCTTCAAATGTATGTGCTGCCAGAAAAATGCTTTTCTGATACTAACCTGGTCGTATCACCTGTTCCCTATTGCCTATAAGGTGGAGGTCAAAGCCCGTGACTTAGTGGAAGCAGAGCAGTTGGAAGTAAGGTGACATGAGGGCTTGGAAAACCTTGGATTCCAGAAAGGACCACGTGTATTTATTCCCTGGTCACTGAGAGTTGGCCGCATGGGCGTGATGTAGAAAACTAACCTGAGAGGAACATGGAGGAAATTAAAAGTCCACAGTGATTTATGTGAGAAAACAGGAATGGTGAGGGGCTTAAGTTCTGCTGCCAAATTACCAACCAGCAGAAAATGAGCCATAAACATGAATTAGACTGTAATCGTCTCTGGTTGTTTTTCTTCACCTTCTCGGCTGTGAGCTGCTCGGGCACAGAGGCTGTTTCTTTCATCTTTAGGTTCAGGATGGTACTTGGTAAGTGCTCAAGACTAAAATATAATGATGAAGGACAGGACTGATTATAAAGGAACTTGTCTTGTTAGAGGGAAAGAGAGGGGTACCATCCTTGTCTCCTTTTGTCTCTCCGTCTCTCTCCCCTTCCCTCACAGCTCCCTGATTTAAACAGCCAGTTACATAATGTTACCTCATGCTAGGTACTAATCTAGATACTTGGAACCTAGAGACAAGTACAGCACAATTCTTGCCTTCAAGTTCACAGTCTAGTAGGAGCAGCAAACATGTATGCAGATAACGGTCCTGATTTTGACATCAGTTGTAATACAGCATGTGTGTGTGTGTGCGCTAAGTCGCTTCAGTTGTGTCTGACTCTGCAGCTCCATGGACTGTAGCCCACCAGGCTCCTCTGTTCATGATATTCTCCAGGCAAGAATACTGGAGTGGGTTGCCATGCCCTCCTTCAGGGGATCTTCCCGACCCAGGGATTGAAACCATGTCTCCTGTGGCTCCTGTGTTGCTGGTCAATTCTTTACCATTAAGCCACTGGGAAAGCCCAATACTGCATGGTTTATTCTATAAAGGAAAGATAAGCAACGTGCAATGCAGTCCTGGGAGGTGGAGAGTCAGGGAAATTCAAGGGTGCCACCACATAGAAAGCCCAGCTAAGCAGAAATTTTAAATATGAGGTGTGTGCCAGGCAGAAAAGAGAGGGAAGAGCATGTCTGGCAGAAGGAACATGTGCAAAATTATATTATGAGAGAGAATGACAGATGTGGGGGAAAGTAAGATGTTAGATGGATATTGAGGTATCATGTAGGTATTAGAGAAAAGTACAGTATGGTGGAGTGTGGATTTCATGGTTGTAAATGTTGAAGCCAGGAGGCTATTGGGGGACAGATCGTGACATTCTTACCTTCAGAGTAATGGAGTTGATTTTATTCTTGGGCAATGGAGAGGCCAACTGGGTTTTGTTTTAAGCACAGAGTGGCATTTAATGGTATCAATAGTTTTAGGACATCAACTCTCATTGGAGCACTGAGGGCAGCTAGAGGGAGAAGGGAGATCAGTGGGAAAGCTTTTGTCATAACCCAAGCAGAAGAGGAAACCTAGAATATTTAGAAAGACCATGAACAGAGCATCTAGCAGCTGCAAAGTTGGAAAGATGAGGAAGAAGGAGTCATGGATGGCTGTGGCAGGACTAGGGTGGGGGAGCAGGGCAGGGAGCAGAGGTGGCATGACTTATAGAGCTGACAGGTCAAGCTGGCTAAGAGTTTTAAGATGCAGGAGGAATGTGCATTTCCTACTCATTCACCTTTTCCTCAGCCTTCAGCGTAGTGTAGGAATGCCTCGTCTCGGGTTATATTAGCATCCCTGGATGTTTGCCCTTCATCTAGCATTGCCATCTTTCAGTCTCTTCCACACACCAGGGGTCACCAAACTTGTTCTCTAAAGGGCCAGAGAGTAAATATTTCAGGCTTTGCAAGGCTGCAGCATCTCTGTAGCAACCACAGAGCTCTGCCATCATAGGCTGACAGCAGTGATGAACAATGAACAGATATGTGGGCAGGGCTGCACTGCAGTGAAACAGGATCGCAAAACCAGATGCCAGATCCTGTGTGCAGGCTGTGGTGTGCTGACTCTTGCCATGCACTGCAGTGTCCAGCCTTCCTAAAGCATCGCTTTTACTCTTTCTCGAGTGCATTTTCTTCAGAGTTTAAACAGCATCAACTGCCCCCTCTCACCTTCTGAGATATCCCATCCTTTGTGGAGTGTGTTTTTCCCATGGCTTCTCTTGCCTTCCAAGATGGCCCACACTCTGCCTGTGCAGTGTATAGCTCCCTGAATAAACATTTTTTCTCTTTAAAAGAGGCTTTCCTGGTGGCTCAGATGGTAAAGAATCTGCCTGCAATGCAGGAGACTTGGGTTCAATCCCTGGGTCAAGAAGTTTCCCTTCTCCCCTGGAGAACGGAATGGCTACCCACTCCAGTACTGTGCCTGGAGAATTCCATGGACAGAGGAGCCTGGAGGGCTATATACAGTCCATGGAGTTTCAGTGAGTCAGGCACCACTGAGTAACACTTCCTCTCTTTAACAAAAGAAGCATCAACCAAGACGTTGCCTTTGGCAGTCAGCACACCCCGTCTCCCCTTGGAATGCAGCACAGGCACCTGCCGCGGCCTGCCCTGTCTGCAGCGGCTTCCCTTCCTTCTCCTTGCTTATTTGCCACTGTCAGGAAGTGAGCAAAGAGCAAGCTCTTCCAAGCCGAAAAGGACATCAGAATATTTCTGAAAAAATGAAGGCTTGTCAAAGGGGCCGTCTTCCCTCAGGTCTCCTCAAGGAATCATGAGTGATGACCCCTGGCCAGAACATTGGATGATATTTGCAAAGTTCATCTTCTCGTTCCAGATTCCTAACTTTAAAGGTCTGCTTTTCCCTTGTTGGTGTTTCATTTAGAAAAGCAAATTCCTGCACGCACGCTCTGACCTTGAAGTAGCGCATTACAAGCTGAAAACCAGAAACCTCATGCTGCATCACGAATTCCTTCAGCGAGTCAAGCAGCTGCCCTTGGAATACAGCTATGGGGAGTACAGAGATCTCTTCCGTGATTTTGGAACCCACTACATCACAGAGGCCGTGCTTGGGGGCACTTATGAATACACACTCATCATGAACAAAGAGGCAATGGAGAGAGGAGGTACACCGCCCGAGGACCATGTCTTTACTGATGGGGCGCATGGAACTATGAGTTAACAGGGAGAGAGGCTTCTATTCCTTGGTGGGGGAGGGGTTATAAGTTATGCTCCCAGTTATCCTTCTCCCTCCCTGGTTGTCCTTTCACAGTTTCATTTGCAGATTCCTCATCTTTTGTTGATGTGTTGATGGTGGTCCTCCTCTGCCAACCCTCTCTCTGGGCAGTCCTGTTTTCTACATAACTCCCTCTAGACAATAACATCTAATCTCCTGGCTCTAAATGCTTTATACATGCAGGTGTATATGTCTATCCTGGATCTCTTCTGTGAACCGAAGAGCTCATGTAAAAATGCCTCTTTGAGATCTCCATTTGAATGTCTGCTGACCATCAAAAACTTAACATGCCCCCAAAGAGAACTTTCACATGTTTCTTCTGTAGTCATCTGCATCACAGAATGATTCCGCCTTTCAGTCAGCTTTGAGGTGATACCAGTGCTGCTGGTTCCTAAACCACACTTTGAGCAGAAATGCCTTAGATTATCAGAGCTTCCAAACTAATATTCAACTCCCATTTTCCTTCCACAATCCATTCTCCATACAGATATTACAGGTCTTTCTAGTTGTAATCAATGTCAAGTCTAAGATATGATTTCTTCCTCTCAATTCTGTACTCTTTCCGGCAATATGGCATTTGTCAGGTTAAGGGACCTGCCCCAGGTCACCCAGGTTACAGTGGCAGAGCCGGATTTCAGTAATAGGTCCAGTGAACTTGCAAGAGGACAGAAGGCATATAAGGTAAATTAAGGTCAGTGTGGCCTCCCTCAGTCTTGCCAAGATTAAGGGTACTGTACTCCATACCAGAGGTTTCAAAAGTACTTGTCATAATTCCTCTGATTGCTTTCTACAGAAAGGTTCTATGATCAAGTTGTGGAAACATAATAGATCCCACTTTGAGAGTTTCACAGGCATACTGAAATCAAGTGACCTCTCCATCACTTTTGATACCACATTTATCACACTGACTCGACTGCATAAGCCTGGTTTCTTGTCATTCTTGCTCTTAAAGAAATATAAGAGATATCATCATGGGATTCATGTTTCAGGGAACATGCTTTGGGGAAAACTGATCCACATCAATGTTCCCAGCAATCCCAGGTGTTAAAGCTGTTCTCCTCTCCTTTCCCTGACCTCAAATGCTGTAGAAAGGCGCTCATATGTCATATGGAAGACTTCAGCATGCCCAGGATGGGAAGGTGCCCTGGGGAGAATTGGATAGGAATAGATGGGAAATGGTCCAGAAATGAAGATGAAATAAGGGAAATTGGTTCTTCTCTTTGCCAGGGACTATACCAGACATTTCATAAACATTATCTCAACTAACCAAGTAACTGTTTGTACTACATCAAAGAGTAGAGAAGGGAGGACAGTTCACAGCAGCCTCTATTCACTGGATCGATACCTAGAGACTTGATAAGAAGCCATATTTTTAGAAAGTGACTCTGAGCTCTTCCTGCCTTTGGAGAGTGGCAAAAACCCTCTGAGTATCTGTAGAAGCTGAAAGGGGAAGTTGATGCTGATCTCAAATGGGGTCTCTGGCCTGGTGCCAGGAGCTGCCTGCTGCATTTCTTGTCCCTAGTCTGGCCACCTGTTAATTTACACCTGAGTCCCTGAGGGCCTCCAGGAAGGGTTTGGCGTCAGGGATCGACTACAGGAAAAGGCCCAGGACAAACTGCCACTTTAGGTCATGAGCCTCTTTTCTTGCTTCCTTCAGATTACTCTCTTAAGAACATCCATGACTGTGCTAAACATGATTTTAAAATCGGCGTCTCCATAAAATATGTCTACTTGAACTTGGGTGTGTCGGAGGCCAAGTGCAGTGACATTCTCAATGAGATAAAAGGTGAGTGGCAAGGGCATGTGACTTCTCTGCTTATCATCCTTCCTTCTCCAGCAGCCCAGCACCATCACTCTTTAAGCTAAAGGTTGCATATTCCAAGACATTTCAATTAAAATACTAATTCATTCAATAAAAACCTACCTAGCTCCTACTATTGTATTGGTATGCAGAAATGAATAAGATGGCCTTCCTGTCTTCATGATATTCACATGAGTAGGCAAACAATTAAAAAATCAAGGACCGGGCAGTGATAAGCACCAAACTCGGTCTGGCTTCCGGGAACAGGCAACCTGAGGAATAAGGTATCAAGGTTGCTTTTAGGGAGGGAAAAAAAAATCTAACAATGAAAATTTGCTCTGGGGGCCGGAAGTGGCCTGGCTAGAGGTAGGATGGTCTAGGCTGGAGAGGTAGGAGCCAGGTGGAGGCAGTGGGGGATATGGTTGAGGCAGCTAGTCCTTACCTGAAGCAATGGGCAAGATGGAAACTAGAAAAGCAGGCAACGCCACAAGTCATGTAGCAGAGTTCACATGGTGGGTGAGACTAGGAGTGAGTGCTAGAGCCAATCTGGGAGCAGAGATCTTGGAGGCCACACAGGGGAGCTGGAATCAACACCTAAAGTAGAGTAGGAGACGGAGGGATCAGCAGGGCTCTAGTCCCGACCTCTTCTGCACCCTGAGCTACTCTCCTTCATCTGCTCTACAGACTAAGCTTGTCCTTATTTCTGTGATCATATGTGATTGAAGAGTTCCACAGCCAAAGCAAAACAAAATTAAACAACAATGAAATGAAATGCTGGTCTAGAAGAGTTTCTTGTGGCTGATGTGCAGTGGATACTGTTGTTTGTTTATTTTGGTGGGGCTGGATCGGAACATGCATCCTACATAGGGAGGCAGGCAGAAGACATACATGCTCTTCAAAGATAACTTGTAAAGTCACTCCCAATCCAAGTTACTGAATAGAGCATTACCCAGTACCCCGGGACCCTTATCAGTTACAACTCCTCCCTCCCTTTGGAGATAACACCATCCTGAAGTCTCTGTTAAAGACGTCCTTCCTTTCATGATAGTTTTACCACCTACATGTATTGCTAACCTCTATGACTTAGAGTTGGGCTTCCCTGGTAACTCAGTGGTAAAGAATTCACTTGCCAATGCAGGAGATGCGAGTTCAATCCCTGGGTTGGGAAGATCCCCTGGAGAAGGAAATGGCAACCCACTCCTGAATTCTTGCCTAGGAAATCCCATGGGCAGAGGAGCCTGGAGGGCTACAATCCATGGGGTTGCAAAAATGTTGGACAGGACTTAGCAACTAAATAAAAACAATGACTTAGAGTTGCTTGTTTTTGAACTTTATATGGATCAAATATAATCTTTCAGTTCTGGTTTTTTTTTTATTTTGTTTTTCTTTGATTTCATGTTTTTGTGTAAAACTATGGTTACTTCTTTTTCACTGCTGCATAGTATTTTATTGTATGAATATATCAGTTTGTTCCTTCTGTTGTTAAATTTGGATTCTTTCCTGTGCCAAGCCATTATATTCAGAGCTGCTGTGAACATTCTTACACATTCTTCTGACGCACATGTGCAAGGATTCTCTAGGGAATGTACCCAGGAGTGAAATTGTTGGGTTGTAGAGTATGTACTTATTCTACACTAGGTAATACTGAGATTTTTCTGAAATGGAGGTATCAATTTACAGTCTGACCAGTAGTATACAAGACTCTGTTTGTATGATGCTCAAGTGCTGCAAGCTCAGAGTAGAATAGTCATTTTATACCAGTTTCTTTGGCTTCGGGCACAAGAAAAATTAGAATAGGCATGACTTACTGATATGATTGAGGGCTTCCTGGGAAACTGCTTGAGAAGTCAAAATAATAACAGTAGACATTGAAAGAAATAAAAACAGTAGACATTATTTAGTGACTATATATTACATTCATGCTCACACCTTATAGATTTTCCCACTTTTGTCATATGAGACAAAGAAGTGGTATAGCTCAGAGACTGGGCGTGGTACGGGGAGTGAATTCTTTCCCTTAGTGCCTAAGATTTCATATCTGCAAAGGAAGGATTATATACTTCCTATTTCATACTGAAGAGTAAGTGAGTTAGTACATGTATAACGTTAGATTAGTGGATGACACATAAATGATGAGTAATCTTTGTCTATTTACCTATCTATGATCTGTCCCTATGTATGTATGTATGTATCTGTCTATCAGCTATTTTCTGTAGGCTCACTTAGCGACTGTCACTTACAGGACACTTTCTTGTCCTGCCTCCAGCTTGTGTCATATATGACTGAGTGCTCTGCCCTTTGCCCTTGCACTGTGACTCCCTTGCTGGCAGGGATGCGTATTGTCCCACTTACATCTCCAGGGTGACCTCCCTGAACATTATAGTCACCAGGTTGTCAGGTGGGTTGCAGCAAATTTCAAGGTGTGAAAATGGATCCCCTGACATGCCAGGGCTCCGTATCCATTCCAGACAGAAACAAGAAAGACAGCATGGTGGAAGACTTGGTGGTCCTTGTACGAGGAGGAGCGAGTGAGTATGTCACTGCCCTGGCATACAGAGAGCTGCCAACAGCGGACCTGATGCAGGAATGGGGAGATGCAGTGCAGTACAATCCGGACATCATCAAAGTTAAGGTACACGCACCCACCCCACCCATCCTTTCCTCTATTCAGAAAACAGCTTCTGAAGGGTTTCCCTGAGCCAGGGTATAGAATACAGAGCTCAATAAGACACAAGCCCTAACCTTGAGATAGATACCTTAGAGTAGAAAATGTATCCAGAGTGAACTGATTGTAATACTCTGCACAACACCAGCTAGAGACCCCTCACTCCCTCTCACTTGGGCTCCCAAGTTGCTCAAGTAAGTTAACCATCGGCTTCTAGTTCCAAGCTTCTTAAATCAATATTGTTTGCAGTTTATTGGGGAATCCCTCATTTAGTTCTTTGTTCATTTAAACATTCATTCCTGTGACCAACAAGTCATTGCTAAGTTTCTGTGATGTGATGGGAACTGAGGCACTGGAGGAGAACAGAGGAGGGTGCGAGGATGAAAAATGCAGTCTGTGCTGAGCAGTAAGATCCATGGATGCATTACTGTTTTACAGGACAGCATAATACATAATGGTAATCACCAACACGTTTTGGGCACCTACCATGTTCATGATACTCTGCCAAGGACTTTGGGAATGTTATTTCATCTAATTCTCATGAGCCTGCAAATTTAGTATGCTTATCTCCATTTTACAGCTGATAAAAAAATCAAGGTCACAGAGGTTTCATCTGTCTGTGACTGCTCAAGAGTCCAGACCTGAAAAGTTGACCTCTTCCCTCCCCTCCAAATTTTCCTGCGGGTTTGGTAAATAGAAAATAATGATCCCAAGCACCTGTCACCCAAACAATGGCAGTTTTCCAACCTTAAGCTAAAAAGACGTTAGCTAGAGCAGCACTGTCATACACATCAGCAGGGTTGGTCCTTGCCTGTGGGCACTTCAGCACGGCGTCCATGTCCCATCTTACACGGACCTCTTCTTGCCATTGTCTGTACAATTATTGATGGTCCAGCATCCACCCTCCGGAGATTTACTCTTACAGCCAAGGAGAGGAGTTAAGGGGCTGGAGCTCTGATGAGAGGCTGTGCAGTTCCTGAACTTGGCAGTTTCCCAGTGTCTTTATTTATATGTCAGTTGCATGGTTGCTGCAGAACAAGAAGGCTGCCATTCAAATCCTTTCCTCTGCCATATATTCAGTAGTTACACTTAGGGTTTAGTTGCTGGCAAGCATCGAGAAAGGTAAAGTGAGCCATAGCTTGCAGGCGGCTCTAGAGAAATCTGGGATGGGCTAATGACATGGTGACATTGGTTGGTATCACAAACAAGCATGGGAGAGAAGAGAGTTCATGGAAAAACAGACCCCTGGTCTTTACTTTTTACTGATATCTTACCTGAATTTTGTTTTAAACTTCAAATTAATGGATTGCTCTGGTTACCTATCCATTTAGGTTGGAAGTGCCGTCATGGGCATTGGGAATGTCAAGTATCCAGCAGCATGGGATATGATAAAGGGATGTGTGTTTTGTGTGTTTGTGAGAAAGAGAGAGAGCACATGTTAGCGTGCTAAGCATCTCAGACCTGCCACCATCCTCAGAGATGTGGTACTTCACTGATGGCACAGAGGCTTCACACAGCATGTATGTGATGCCCTGAAAAGTATCGTATCTACTATGAGTATAGTGCTGTGAAGAGTTGTGGGGACTGAAAGGGGAGAGATTAGAAAATCAGAGATGTTTCCAGAAGTGGCGGAGGTGAATTTGTTGAAAGCTTTTGTGCATTTCTCCTATATATCCCTAACTTGAGTTGGAAACATCTATTGTAGTCACAGATTCTTTCTGGCAAGAGAAAACTGTTTATGACTTCATATTATCTCAAAATAATTCTCTGCACAATCAGTTTACCAGGTAGTTGGAGCAGCAAGTGCTTTCCAAGAGAGCAGAGACCACTCGATAAGTAATTCCTAGACACGGAGTACTGGCCAAGGCTCATGTACATAAACCAGTCTTAAAGATCAATATCTGGAAACACAGTTCCTATAGGAGCCAGGTAGGCAGGAAAGAAGACCAGAGAAGAGCCCATTCACATTGTCTACTGGTGAACATTAGATATAGAGACATGGCGCTTTCTTCAAAGAAGAGGTAGAGAAATCACTGGACATATATAGAGAACTTTGAACACAAAAGATTGAGATTATATCCAAGATAAAATAGACAAGCATACATCTAAACATAGAAGTAAACGTTACAATATATTTTCTTTGTGATTATAAGAAAATAAAGAATTTATGAACTAAAAAATAGAAGCCGAGATGTTTAGACACTAATCAGATGAAAAGGGAAATGGCTGAATGTAGGAAGCCAAAAGCACAATAGTAGAATCAAAACCTACATTGGAAACTATAAAGAACAGAATTGACACTGCAGAAAGTTGAGTCAGTGATGTGGAAGGTGCTGTAAAAATGTTCCTATAATGCAGAAGCAAAAGACAAAGAGATTAAAACAATGATATAAAAGAAATATGATGGACACAGAGTACAGCAGTGGAAATCTAAAACCCAGAGCATTCTTCCTGAGAAAGATACAGGAGTGAATGTGAAGATGCATTAATCAAGCACATAATAAGGGAAACTTCCCTGAGCTGATAATGCAAAATGAACAGCTCATTGAAAAGCAGGCAAAAGTACTGAAGATAAAACAATACTGAAACACAGCATGGTGAAATTTTTTACTTTGAGCAACAAATAGATCCTACAGAAATAGAAGTCGTACTGATCTTAGAATTATTCGCAGTGCTAAATGCCTAAAGATTGTAGAGTGACAACCATGAAGGAAAAAGCTTGTGTCCCAGTGAAATGGTCTTTAAAGGATGAAAAAATTCCCCAAGACATTTGAAGGAGCCTGGCAATAGAGGATGTCCAAATAATTATGAACTTCAGACAAATAAGGAATATTTTTTTTAGGATAAGCATCTTTCAAATATTTCATGCAACATATTTGGTGGCTCGGATGGTAAAGAATCTGCCTGCAGTGCAAGAAACCTGGGTTCGATCCCTGGGTTGGGAAGATCCCCTGGAGAAAGAAATGGCAACCCATTCCAGTGTTCTTGCTTGGGAAATCCCATGGACAGAGGAGCCTGGCGGGCTACAGTCCATGGCAAAGAGTCAGACATGACTAAGTGACTAACACTTTTTCACTTCATACTAAAATTTCATTTGTTACTTAACTGAAATTCAAATTTAACTCAGAATACTATATTTCATTGTCAACCTTAGTCACAAAGTCTGTCATCCATGGACATATCCATTGTGGTTGGGGTGGCAAGGTTGTGGTCTGAGGTTCAGGCTGATGGAGACTCCATGGTACAGAACATGGCATGACCAAGTGTAGAAGGGAAAATACAGTGCTGAGTGGTTCAAATGAGGCATCAGGAGAGCCTCGGTTATGCCACCATGAAACAGCCCCAAATTTCAACGACTTAGTCCAGCAAAAGTTTATTGCTCAGTCACATTCATGTCCAAAGTATACTGGTAAAGAGGCTTTTCTGAATATCACTGTGGGATCTGGGCAGTGGAGGTTTTATCTTGTCATGTGCCCCCAATATCATCACAGCTGCTGCTGCTGCTGCTAAGTCGCTTTAGTCGTGTCCAACTCTGTGCGACCGCATAGAGGGCAGCTCACCAGGCTCCCCTGTCCCTGGGATTCTCCAGGCAAGAACACTGGAGTGGGTTGCCATTTCGTTCTCCAATGCATGAAAGTGAAAAGTGAAAGTGAAGTTGCTCAGTCGTGTCCGACCCTCAGCGACCCCATGGACTACAGCCTTCCAGGCTCCTCTGTCCATGGGATTTTCCAGGCAAGAGTACTGGAGTGGGTGCCACTGCCTTCTCTGCAATCTCTTCTCTGCCATTGCCATCACAGCAATGGTAAGGGACTGGGAAAATTCACCACAATCTCCTGCCAAAGCTTCAACCTGGAAGGGATGCTCCCTCTGCTTACCTCTCACAGCTTAGAAAAAGTCACGTTGCAAACCTGCCCTTAAGGATGGTTCAGGGAAAAGCAATCCTGCCAAGTGCCCAGAAGGAAAAGAAGCTGATTCATTTGGTAAACAGTGATAATGACCATTACACTTTACTGAAGCAATTTATTCAAAGATTCTCTAAAAGCAGGTTACTCTGATTAACAGAAGGTTTAAAATGTAGATGCCGTGGTAGCAAGAATCAGTAAGATATTTCAGACTTAGACTGTCAGATCTCACTTGAAATAATAAATTCTGAATTTCAAATAAGGAAACCCACAAATATTATTAAGTGGAAGGTAACACAACAACAAAATAATTTGCCACACGTGAAATCTTTCATGTGTAAGGAATGATACTGTTTATAAGAAAAATATCTCAAAGAAATAGAAAACTCTCAGAAGAACTCAGATGATAAATAAGCAAAATTTTAACTTCTCAGCAATAAAAATGAAAATTAAACAATACAAAGTATCTTTTGCCTATCAGATTAATGATGATTAAAAATCTTTAATACTCAACCTTATTGGGAGCAATGGGATGGAAACTTTTATATTATGAAATAGGACTATAAAATGGTACATCCCTTTAGGAAAAAAATTTAACTGTATATATCAAAGACATTAACAATGTTTACAGTGTTTGATCCAATAACCCTAAATGCAAAAATTGTCTGTAGAAATCATTTTAAAAATTGGTAAAGATGTATCTATAAAGGCCCGCCTGATTTTATCTGCTGTAGTCTCACTTTATCTGAAGTTTTGCTTTCTGAGGTTCAGTTACTCATGGTCAACCATGATCTGAAAATATTAAATGGAAAACTCTTAGAAAGAAGCAATTTTTCAGTTTTTCATTGCAAGCCATTCTGACTAGTGGGATGAAATCTTGCTCTGTCTCCACTGCATCCCCACCTGGGATCCCCAGCCATCAGCACCATCTGCTCCTGACATCCAACCCCTGACATGATCATGGGTCAGTAATCCAGGACCACCGAAGCAGGTGAGCTTTCTGATGGCAGATCAACAGTAGCCTGACACTATGTCATGATGCCTCCGTCGTTCACTCACTTCAGCCGATCACGCTAGCACGCTATGATCTCATGTTATCACAAGTAGAAGAAGGGTACTACAGTACAATCAGATGTTTTGAGAGACAGAGAGAGCACATTCACAGGACTTTTATTACAGAGTATTGTTATAATTGTTCTATTTTTAGTTCCCATTGTTAATCTCTCATCATGCTTAGTTCATAAATTAATCATAGTATATGGGTATAGGAAAAGACATACTATATGTTGAGTTTGGTGCTCCTCATGGTTTTGGGCAATCATCAAGGGTCTTGGAATGTATCCTGACTGATAAGGGAGGACAACCATATTTGTAGTAGCAAAGGAAACATAAAAGTGGAAGCAATCTAAAGATTCAATAACAGAGTATAGTTGAATACATTGTAGTCCACCGGACAACAGGATACCCTGTAGTCATGAAAATCATTTTATCAAGGGTTATTGAATAGCATAGGAAAATGTTCATAATATGACATTAAGTGAAAAAAGTGGAATGTAAACATGTGCTTTTCTTATGCCATCAATTTGGTATAAGTATCTGTCCATCTACCCTTCCAAAAATATATTCTGAAAGGGCACAAATCACAATGGTAACAGTTCATATCTGCTGCTGCTTACCGAGTGTTACTCTGGTAAATTTCTTTAAGTTTTCTGTGCCTCAGCTTTGCCATCTATAAAATGGAGATACAGAAGTTTACCTGATTCCTAAGATTGTTGTGAAGATTAAGTTAGATCACATATGTTTTTAGTTCAGCAACTAATGAATGCTGGCTATGGCAATAATCAAGAATGCCAATCACCAGGGTCCATCATAGACACCTGCAGGGAGTTTTATAGACCGTGCCTGCCTGGCGTGCTGCAGTTAAGGGGGTCGCAAAGAGTCGGACATAACTTAGCCACTGAACAACCACCACCATCTCTGTGCAGCAATGTAATCAACAGTTTTCATGAGTGCAGGTGTGCTGAGGAACCAATGATCAATGTGAGTAGTTAGGATTGGGTGTCTGGGGAAGAGATGTAGAAGAAAGAGGGAGGAAGGGAGGAAAGAAGAAGAGGACAAAAGAGAAAAAGACAGGAAAAAGGAACCAGCAAACCAAAAAAAAGACAAGTGAGCCACATTAAGTTAAGAAGGAAACTGTGGAGGGAATCTTAGGAATTGCTGCCAAGTCCCAAAGCAGACTGTCCTGGAGAACCCTGGGATAGAGGTTGGGAAAGGAGAATAATCACCATTTTTAACCAGTTTTCATGAACTAGTAGGAGAAGCACAGATTTGGGATTAGAGTCCTGGCACTGCTATTCAATCAGTTTGTCAACCTAACCTCACCTGAAGTGGCGCTGGTAATTGCTCCCGTGCGAGGATGAAGGAGGATCATAGCACAGCCCCTGGCACACAGTGCCACTGACTTCATCTCCTGGAGCAGATCTTAGAACTAGTAGGAAAATGCCTGGTAGGTTAAAAGCAGGTTAAAGGCAGCCTTTCGAGGTGCTCTGGCAGGGAGAGCAGGCTGTTGGAGGAGCTCATTGTGGGTGTACAGCAACCCCCTATGTACCCCCGCCTACCCACCATGTGTGGCCAGAAGCTGGACCATTCTGCAAACAGCCTCTGGATCAATTCATTGACCACAAAACGGTGAGACAATGGGACCACCAAGGGGCCTTGCTTTGCCCACTGGAGTGAAGGTCAGCATCAGATGCATTAAGAAATGGAAGCAATTTTCTTCCCACTGGAGGCTTCTATTAGGCATGATTGCCTGTGTTTAGATGGACCCTAAACTCTCCAGGGCTGGATTAGCGCAGGATCACAAACAAAATCTGGCGAGGAACCTGACCCTGGAGCTGAAACTCTGAGCCAAGAGGCTCTGAACATGTTTAACTACCTCTTTGGACTTTGCCTCTGTCTTTTCCAAGGCCACAAATATCTGTGGCCTCCTGCTCTCAGACACTGCCATGCCCACTGAGAATATCTTTCTCTCTGCTTGCCACACCCTGGCCTCCATGCCAGCTGCTGTTACCCTAATGAGGCCTCCCATTCCATTTTCATCCTTCTACCCACTCTTATTAGCCACTCTCACTAAGCTTGGGGATGAACCCTCCAGACACAGCTGAGCAGTATATAGGTCTGATCTTCAGGAGCTTACAGTCTATTTAGAGATGAAGGAAAAGGGACTTCAGCCCAAAACATTGACCACAAGGGAGAAAAGAGGTAGAATTTGCATTGGATGAGTAGTGTAGACAGTATGCTGAGCATTTCATAGTAGGAAGGTGTTCTGGAAGCTTCAGAGCTCAGGGGAAGTTTCCCTAATGGTGGCTCTTGCATGACATGAAGGATTTTCACAGGTTTGGGGTGGAGGTATTGCTGGAACAGGGCTCCTATAATACTTCCAAAGAGCGGCTTGCAAATCACCTCCCCTCTCCCACCAAAGAGAGATTAACAAGCTCCTCCTCTCTACCCTGGTTACTGTCCTGCAATTGGAGAAGGAAATGGCAACCCACTCCAATATTCTTACCTGGAAAATCCCATGGACGGAGGAGCCTGGCCGGCTACAGTCCATGGGGTTGCAAAGAGTCACATGATTGAGTGACTTCATTTTCCTCTCTACCCATTACAAGTTACCACTGTTACCTGTAACCACTGTTCTGTAAGTATCTGTTAGTACAACTGTCTGTATCTCTAGATGCTGAGTTCTGGGGGAGTGAAGTGGGGATTTTATCTTATTCCTTACTGTGCTTCATGCCTGGCACTTGGAAGGTATTCAGCAAGTGTTTGTTGACCTGAACTTGAATGGGCTTGTTTGTGGCTATTGGGTGGGATGGGAAAGAGAAAGGATGGGGTGTCCATCTACGTGCTGTACTGTCCATCCAGTTCCATATGAATCCACTGTGATCTGCATGCACCAAACCTGCCCATTCCTATGGAGCCTTACTTTGGGCTTTTGTTACTATATGACCAATGTATTCTGTTGAAATCAATGCCTTTGCTCCTTTCCCAGGTAATGCCTCTGTATGAACTGGTGACAGCCACAGACTTTGCCTATTCCAGCACAGTGAAGCAGAACATGAGGAAGGCCCTGGAGGAGTTCCAGAAGGAAGTCGACTCCTGCCAGTGTGCTCCCTGCCAGGGGAACGGAGTCCCTGTCCTGAAAGGTACCGTTTCCAGTGTCATTTGTAGAAGCTACCATCTAGATGGGCTGGTTCTGGGGCCAGATCACGTTGTCAGATCCACACAGCTTCCAGAGGTGTGTTTCTAGGTCAAGGTTTGATGTGTGTCTCCAGGGCAATTTCTAGGTCTTTCCCCGGTCCTCTGTCTCAAGCTCCAGGGACTGTCATAAAGCTCCCTTCTTTGTCTCAGAGGAAAAAAATATGAGCCCCTGGCCATTTGGAGCCTTTTAAAGCTGAGCTTCTCCACCCTGGTTGGGCATTAGAACCACTGGGGATCTTTAGAACTACTGATGCTAGAGCCCCAAATGTGATCATCACATGAAACTCTAGGGAAGAGACCCTCATCAGGATGGCTAAACCCTCTCCTCTTCTGGTAGTTCTAATTTGTGGCTGGGGTGTGACTCACCATTGCTAAAGTCCCCACCTTCCTGGAGCACAGTGAGGTGGGGTTGGCCTAAGGAGGCGCCTGTACTCAGGTGGCACTAATGGCAAGGTGCACGATGCTCCTGTCAAGGTGCATGTGAGAATCACCCAGGGACCTTTTCACAGACACAAAGCCCTGGGCCTCAGCCCAAAACAGTGAAAGCAAATCACTGGGACTGGCCTTTTAAAAAGCCTACCAGATAATTCGGTGTACAGTGAAAGTTGGGCAGCTGTTCCACAGCTGAATTCACTGGCAGACAGAATCCATGATTTTGCAGAGCTTTTAGACTAGCAGGAGAGCTAGACTTGACCCAAAAGTTGCATTAAAATGTACCAGTGTTAGGACCAGGAAGTCAGAATGCAGGCAGCTAGAAGAGGCTGCTTGGGCTGTCAGGATACCTAGGTTCTAGCCACAAGGGAAAGCATTAAACTGAAGGCAGGGACAAGCTGAGATGCTATCGCCTGTAACAGGGAGTGGGGAGGGACGTCTGGTCAGACAAAAGGCCCTCCCTGGGCCGAGCAGGGGAAACCCCTCCTGCATATCCTGACCAATACATGGTGAGACAATTGGAGGATGGAGAGGTGGCAGCATAGATGGGCCATGAGAACTTCATTGCTAACTTGAGGGTCACATCCAGGGTCACCGCAGTGGGCAGAGTAAACATGGGCAGGGCTGGGGCCTGGGGTTGTCTGCTCTTGTTTAGATGGGCTGAGGAAGGGTCTGGTCCAGCATAATGCTGAAACAGGGTGCCAAGAGCACCTGGGTACGGCAGATCCCAGCCTAGGGAGCCAACCGGCAGAACTCATGTGGGTAGAGTGAGCTCAACAGAGGGGACATGAGAGGAGATCTGTTCTCGGGGAGAAAGATCCCACCTGCTCAGCTGAGACGGATGGATGTGTATCTAGCTTCTCAGAGGGGATGGAGATGAGCAAAGCAGGCATAAGTGACAGCCTAAGGATGGAGAGTTCTCCTTCAGGAACAGGACCTGTAAGTGAGGCTCAGTTCAGCAGGAAGTAGGATCCATTCACCTGCTCCAGATTTTGATCTAGGGTTGCTGAAATCCCCCTTGCCTTGTGTGTAATTTAGACCTAGAGACTGGGACTCCCTGGAGGCTCTACTTTGGAGGTGAGGAAGAAAAGGAAGCCAGAGACTGAAAGGGCCTGGCCTGTAAAGTCCTGTAAAAAGAGTTCATGTGGTTGATGTGAGAGAAGCTCCAGGGTGACATGTGACAGATTAACATAAAGAATAATTTCTAAAATGTCAGAACCGACCAAAGGGAACATAAAAGTGAAAAGTGAAAGAAAGTGAAAGTCACTCAGATGTGTCCCACTCTTTACGACCCCATGGACTATACAGTCTGTAGAATTCTCCAAGCCAGAATACTGGAGTAGGTAGCCTTTCCCTTCTCCAGGGGATCTTCCCAACCCAGGGTTTGAACCCAGGTCTCCTGCATTGCAGGTGGATTCTTTACCAGCTGAGCCACAAGAGAAGCCCAAGGTAGCATGAGACGTCCAAGAGTAGTGAGTTCTTCATCACTAGAGGTGTTCAAGCAGAGACAAGGAAATTACTTGATGTGAAATTGAGCACCAGTGACCACTGGCCCCAATGACCTCAGTAATGTATCTTCTGACCCCCAAAATCCATAAGTTTAGGTCAAAGGTCAGCTAATGGGTAATTTTTCTCAGTAGCTCTACATCATTTTCTGCGGTGGAATAAACACCCTTTCATGAGCAAAGGACCTTCAAGAAAGGAGTGGATATTCTTGGCATTGAACCTTCTTATTTCAAACCATTCAGTTAAACGTTCGTCCTATTTTAACCTAATGGAAAAGCTGTGAAGTGGAGGGAGGGTTGAACTCCAGGAGCTCTGTGTTTCACATGGAATGATTCACGTTTTCTCCGCCTTGTCTTCTCAGGAACACGCTGTGAGTGCATCTGTCCCGCTGGCTTCCAAGGCTCGGCCTGTGAAGTCACACACCGGAAAAGTAAGGAGTCTGTGAGGGTGGGTTGGGAAAGGAAAGTCTAGGGAAGTCCAGAAAATAATTCAAAAGGGTAAGAGCAAAGTCAGGGCATAGACTAGGGAACTGGACACTATGAACTTGTGATCCATCTTTTTTTTTTAAGCTTTATTTGTTTATTGTTTTGGCTGCGCCAGGTCTTCACTGATGTGAGTGCAAGCTTTCTCTAGTTGCAAGGAGCTGGGCTTATTCTTCATTGCGGGGTGCGGGCTTCTCATTGTGATAGCTTCTTGTGGAGCTTAGGCTCTCACAAAGAGTGGGCTTCAGTAGTTGCAACATCCAGGCTCAGTAGTTGTGGCACCTGGGCTTAGTGGCCTTGCTGCATGTGGGATCTTACTGGACCGACCAAGGCTTGAACCCATGTCCCCTGCATTGGCAGGTGGATTCTTAATCACTGGACCCCCAGGGAAGCCCTTGAGATCCATCTTGACTCCTGACTTTATATTTTCACAACTGAGAGTACTCCATGTTACAAGACTGCTAACGCATGGCAGCCGCAAGTCATCTCTTCAAATCATTCTGGAATGTTTCTTTTCTTTCTTTTTTTTTTTTTTTAATGTAGTGAACTCCTTGGAGAAGGCAATGGCACCCCACTCCAGTACTCTTGCCTGGAAAATCCCATGGACAGAGGAGCCTGGTCCATGGGGTCGCAAAGGGTCGGATATGACTGAGCGACTTCCCTTTCACTTTTCACTTTCCTGCATTGGAGAAGGAAATGGCAACCCACTCCAGTGTTCTTGCCTGGAGAATCCCAGGGATGGGGGAGCCTGGTGGGCTGCCATCTATGGGATCACACAGAGTCGGACATGACTGAAGTGACTTAGCAAAGTGAACTCCTATTCAACCCTCAAAATCCAACACAGATGCCCTTTCTTCTGTAAAAATTATTCTAACCCAAGTAGAATTAATTTCTACTGTGGGATCCCATAGGACTTCGAACATGTGTTTATTATAGCTCTTAGCACATTCTATTTTGGGTTGTGTGTGTCTCCCTCCCTGTCTGTGAGTAGGGATCATGTCCTGTTTATATCTCTGAGTCCTCAGGTTCCCACACAGTTACTGCTGTTTAATTAACAACTGAAAGACTGGATTACCATTTTTTAAGCCAGTTTATTATCTAAGAATTCTTAACACCGCCTATCCCCCACCCCCGCCTGTTTCTTTTCCTTTCTGTGCATTTTTGGTGATACCATTAAAAAAAGAAATGGCATATCCAATAAAAATACCAAACATGTATTAAATTCTCCACTAGGAAGATCTCCTGGAAGAGGAAATGGCAGTGCAGTCTAGTATTCTTGCCTAGTCCACGGGGTCACTAAGAATCAGATATGACAACAACTGAGCGCGCGTGCGTGCGCGCGCGCACACACACACACACACACACGCACACACACACCCCATTTGGTAGCCGACAACTTGGTGAGGGCTTTGACTCAGCATGGATTCAAATTCCATCTCATCATTTAATAGCAAATTACTTGACCTCTTTGTGCCTTGATTTCCTCATTTTTAAAATGGAGATGATGATATTAACACATCATTGACCAGAGATGTATTGGGTTGACCACAAAGTTCTTTCACATTTTTCTATAAGAACATATGGAACAATCTGAACAAAGTTTTTGGTCAACCCAATATTAATGCTTCCCTGATGGCTCAGTGGTAAAGAATCTGCCTGCAGTGCAGGAGACACTAGAGACATGGGTTTGAGCCTTGGGTCAGGAAGCTCCCCTGAAGGAGGAAATGGCAACCTACTCTAGTATTCTTGCCTGGATAATCCCTTAGACAGAGGAGCCTGGTAGGCTACAGTCCATCAAGTCAGACATGACTGAACAACTGAGCACGCATGCATGTACACATATGCAATATTAATGTCACGTGTGTTAGTTTCTGCAAAAATCCCCTGGTCAATAATGTGTTAACTATCTCAAAGAGTTATCTTGAGTCTGTCTTGAGACATAAAAAGCACTTGGAAGGATGCCTAACCCATCAGAAGAGCAAAATAAATATTTGTTCTGGAGCAAAATATATAGTTAATTTTTATTTCAAGTATATTAAATACTTTCATCCTCTCAATAACCTCATGAAGTAGATACTGCCAATACCCCCATTTTATAGATGAAGAATCTGAGGTTCAGTAGGCACCTAATTAACTTGCCCACATGGTAGATATAGGGACCCAGTTTCAGGTCCAGTGAGCTTGTCTCTGTTGCCTTTGATCTTGGTGCCTGCTCTGCCCTCCTCCCCAGTAAAGGGTTCAGGGGTTTCTTCACCCCCTCTCCTGCTATATCTCAACCAGACCCCTGACAGTGATCTGTCCAGTAAGAGTATAATGACAAAAATCACAGGATTTCCACTGGTTGCAGGAGACCTTGGAAATCTCCTTCTCCTGATATCTCATGTTACCAATGGTGAGGCCCAGAGATATTAAATAATGTACCCAGAACTACACTGCAAGTCGGAGGCTCAGCCATGTGCATATCCATCATGGTGAATGTAATTGACTATTTTCCAGTCTCATCAACAACCAGAAATCCTAAAGGGAAAGGCAAATGTCAAGGAGGAGTGAGCACGGTGTTATCACTTCACTGAAAGCACTCAACGACCACTGTGGATAACAGAGCTCCCATTTGATATGCTGAGAAGAAGTTAACCATCTAGCATTGTATACCTTGGAAGTGTCTAAGCTAGAAACCATTTATTCTACTAATATGGACTCAGGGATTCCTATGTGCCAGTTTAGGTGCTGGAGTTCATTCAGTGGTGGGAAAATCAAATATAATTCCTCTCACCATGGAGATTGCTCTTTAGAAAGACCAACATCATTTGAATCGTCTGTTTCTACTGTAAGTGCTACAAAATGCTCTGAGAGCTTAAAATATGAAATATTGATGGGGAATTAGGAATCAGGAAAGGTTTCCCTGCAGAAATAACACTTAAACTGAGATCTGAAGGATGAATAGGATTGACCAGAGGAACAGAGGAGAGAAGGGTATTTGGGGCCAGGAGAACAGCATGTGCAAAGGCCCTGTGGTTGAAAGGAGCATAGTGAGCTAGTGGCCTAAAAGAAGGAGAGTGGACTGGAGTGGGGACATCAGAGATTCAGATTCCCAGTGCCCTAGGGTTTATATACCTCACCCCTCCTGTAGGGCACTAGTGTATAATAAAGGCTAATTAACATTCATTGACCTTCTTTCTTATAGATGTCCCCATCGATGGGAAGTGGAATTGCTGGTCAAACTGGTCTCCATGTTCTGGAGGACATAAAACAAGACAAAGGCAGTGCACCAATCCACCTCCTGGAAATGGGGGCACCCCCTGCTCGGGCCCTGCTTCAGAAACACTTAACTGTTAAGGAAGGAAAAGCATTTAGCAGGTGATGCTCCTGTGGGTTCAACGCAGCATAAGTGCTGAGCCCTTAGAAATCAAGCCAGCTCAGCCCCACACCTGCTCCCATTTGGAGCTGGCCCATGGGTGGAGGGCTGTGCCATTCAGAATGTTTAAAATAAAGATATTATTTGTCAAGTGCACATCGATTTGAACAAATAGTAAGTTAAACAGTAATTAGGGTCTCCTGAAAGGCTTAACCATCCTGATAATCTTCACTTTGCTCAGCTCAGCAATTTTATTTTACTCACATTTACTACTAGCTGGGATTGTGTTGGAAGTTGTCTATGTGAAAGTCCCACTATCCACCAGTGACCTGCACAGAGTAGGTTCCCAGTGATGGATCCTTGAATAGATATTAAACTGCTCCTATCCTGAGGACATACTGTCTCATTCATCATGTCATTTGGGAATTCAGGTTTATTGAATGATTAGTGTGTGCCAGCCATGGTGCTCAGTGCATTTATTCATTCATTCCATCCTCAAGACCTTATAAGGTGGATACTTTATTAGCCCTATTAAACAGTAGGACGGGGAAGGCAATGGCACCCCACTCCAGCACTCTTGCCTGGAAAATCCCATGGATGGAGGAGCCTGGTGGGCTACAGTCCATGGGGTCACAAAGAGTCAGACATGACTGAGCGACTTTGCTTTCACTTTTCACTTTCATGCATTGGAGAAGGAAATGGCAACCCACTCCAGTGTTCTTGCCTGGAGAATCCCAGGGACGGGGGAGCCTGGTGGGCTGCTGTCTATGAGGTCGCATAGAGTCAGATATGACTGAAATGACTTAGCAGCAGCAGCAGCAAACAGCAGGAGAGCCAGCTTGGAAGAGTTCAGTTACTTCTCCAAGGTTATACAGTTAGGGAGTGGGGGAGCTGGACTGCAAACCTGGGCACTCAGGCTCCAGAGTTTTAAACTCTTAACAGTGATGCTCCCCTCCTCTCCGTATCGGACATTGGATTAACAAGGAATTTCTTATGAAATGTAGAAGAAGGTACTGTGTGTGTGTGTGAGTGATTGACAAATCCCCACCCACTGCATCCCAAAGAGCATGGATCCAGGTTCCTCAGCTCCTTTTGATGCCGAGCACGGGAAATAAGTGTGTGTTCTGGGGCAGAGCTGAGTTGTTGTGACATGAGTGGGTACCCAGAGAAGATGCTGAACAAGAGAGAAGAACAAGGGAAATTCATCACTGAATGAGAGACAGTTTAAAAAGAAAGAAAAAAAGAGAGGTGGTGGTTGGAAGAGGAAACACATCAGGAAATGTTCAAGCTGATGGCTGTGGAGTGATGGGCAGTGTAAACCTTCTGTGCCTCTGTACGCTGTAGTCTGCTCACTCATGCTTTCGTGAAAATCTCATTTGGGAAGGGAAGTACTTAAAAATGAGAATAAGAGTACAGTTGATCTTTAGGTTACTAAGCACCAAAATATTTTTATTTTTTAGACTGAGTCAAGTGATCATTTAAGCTTTGTTGTTCTCTTTCATTCCATCTCATTAGAACATCCGTTAATATTTTCTTTGCTCTCAGGCACTTCCTGTTGGATTGCATATCATGTGAATTTGTTGAAATCAAATTGGTGGGGGAAAAACAAAACAGTTGATTGAAGGTGAATTGGTTCATCATGTGTATTTTCAACCGATTTGTTTTCAACCACGTGATCTGCTGTAAGTTTGCCGCTGGGCTAGGTACTTGGACCCAAGACCATAACATGTCCATGACACCAAAGCACAGGTCCCGAGCACCCACCAATCATGCCACCTAGCTCTCTGGAACTGAGTCAGTAGAAAAATGTAGAAGAAGCCGATCCTTTACTGCTCAGGGCTTGCTGCAGCATGCTTGTCCATTCTGTCTGCCTTCTGCATCCTCATGTCCCCTGCAATTGAACTGACGGGTCCAGGTCCTTGTT
Organism: Bubalus kerabau; assembly: GCF_029407905.1. Lineage (NCBI taxonomy): Eukaryota > Metazoa > Chordata > Mammalia > Artiodactyla > Bovidae > Bubalus > Bubalus kerabau. Next base: position 89,736,187 of record NC_073629.1, read on the forward strand.
TGGCTTAATATTATTGCTTTGCCGTCTGCTGTTATTTCAACAGGCTAATCCAATAATGTTTTATCTTTTTCATTATACTGAGGCTGTATAATTTTCTTGTGTTATAATCTATCTTCTTTTAAGATTCCCCAGAGATGGGGAAGAGAGGTTCTGTCTTGGGTTGATGGCAGGCTCCCATGAAGCTGATACAGGGACGTGGAAGGCAACACTGCCAAATTAAATTCTGAATCTCAATCACAGCCACCGCTTCTAATGGTAAATTTGAGTTGATTATGGAGATGACAGCGCAGGTTCACGTTTATTGCATTTAGCAGAAATTGTTTATCCTATTAAATACAGTCTTGAAGGAGAGACAATTGAATTGTAGAGCACCGGTGAATACCCGGGTGACGCCCAGGCACAGCTAAACTGTGTAATAATTATATTCTTATTTGTGGGCTGAACTTCCCCTCGTGGCTCTTTTTGCAAACAAATGCATTTAGGAGGAGGCTGAAACAGAATGTAAGAATTAAACAAAATAAATGCAGACTGTGCTTTTGGAAAACCTTGGCAACTGTAGCTCACACCGGCATCCCCATGAAGGAGCTGCAGCATCCGTGGGGCCCGGGGCCAGGCAGTGTGTAGCCTGGCAGTGGTCCTGGACGCTTGATCACAGCCCGGGATACCTGGGGGTGGGTGGGTTTTGCATCTCAGAGTGTGAATCTCTGAAATGCTGGGGGCTCGGCCATGTGCTTGATGTCAAGACAGGGAGTTCTGTGTCTACACTTCCTCTGTGACCTTGGGATAATAATATAACTTCTGTGGGAATAGTAAGTATTATAATTATTTTCACAATGGTAGTAATAATAATAGCTGCCAATTATAGAGCACTACTCTGTTTATGAAATCTTTTAACCTGCATCATCTCGTTTAATCTTTATTTGAATTTGATGGGGTAGATATTAATACAGTCAGCAGGTGACATGTAGGGAAAGCTTCAAAGGGAAACATGATACTTGCCACGAATGGGCTGACTATGAAAATCAACATAGATGCTGAGGCCGGGAGAAGAGCATCTGCTGGCAGAGAATCCAGAGGAAAATGGCATTTTTGTTTTAAAGGAGAGGGCTCTGGTCTGCTCCCAAGCACATATACAAAAAATCCCACTGGGAAGAGTGGGGCTGGAGCAGAAAGCCCTCAGGACACTCGGCCAGGTCTCCCTGGGGACTTTGTAATTAGCATCTTGTTGGACATATTTTGTTTTACAGGTTGAAGATGTCCTTAATGACAGCTGTCTATTTGCCAGTGTTTCCAGGCTTTCCAGATACTGTATTTAGTTTGTTTGCTGTCTCCTATTCTTTCTGAAATATCATGTCCCTGAAGCAGAGATAGTGTCTATCTACTGCACTCACGTGTCCCAAGTACCCAGTACAGGGCCTGGCACAACAGGCAACAATAAGTCATTGTTGCATGAATTCATGAAAAGGAATGTGAGTGGGGCCAAGGGCAGAACCATCCCAGGCCAGATAGATTCTTTAGTGGATCGGTGGTACATGATGGTGGCATCATAAAATTTGGGGTACTGCGACCTTGAGAGTGTGGCGTCCACACAGCACTGACGGGGGGTGCATCCAGTCAGCTTGGGGAACAGCACTATAGAAGAAGAGTAAAACAAAAGAGGCAGGAAAATTGTTGATGCAGGTCAGGCTGAAAGTACAATCCTTGTTAGGGGACTTTGGGACACATACTGGGGACCACCAGAAATCTCCAGGGAAACTTTACAGAGGAAGAGAGCTGAAAACTGTCTTCATTGGTGATGTAAACCTGAGAAGCACATATATATATTGAGGAAGAAACCGAAACTCAAGAGGGTTAAAAAGCCTGCCCAGCGTGCGGCAGAGGTAGGAGAGGAATAAAGAAAAACTTAGAAAAAAATCTTCCAACATCCTGTCTTCACCTCATTTTCTCCTTTGTGGATTAGTATTAAACCTAGTATGACCACCTAAACCCCACCAGCAGCACGCGGGATAGTACACTTGACACCTTTGAGAACCCCTGTTTATTGGATGCTGTCATGAAATCAGATGTTTCTATTTGCTGTCTTCCTCTTTGAGTTGTCTTTCTGGAGCGTTAATTCCAATACCAAGGGATGAGGGATTCAGAAACTCAAGGGTGAGTTTGCTGTGATTCCTTGGTGGGGGGTGGGGGTGGGGGGCTAGGTGTGGGGAGCGCCACGACCTCTTGGGCAGAGCTGGAAACAGGCGAACAGAGACAGAGTGAGGCTGTGCTGAGAAGTATGTGCCCTGGTGCCACGCTGCTGCTTTTGTATCCTTGTCTGGCTCTGTGATTTCCTAGCTCTGTGGCCTTACACAAGTTCCGAGCCCCTCTGTGCCTCGTTTGCACGTCTAGACGATGGGGATAGTCACAGCAATGTTCTCCTAGGTTTCAGGTGGATGTGAATTAACCATACTCAGGAGAGTACCTGGGACAGTCAGCGCTCCATAGTATCCTTGACATCACTGCTTCTGGGGATTTTCAAAACATCAGCAAGAACTATGGTTTGTGTGTTTGGGTTTTTTAAAAAAAGTCATTTCAGACTGCTTTAAACTGGTTTAGTACATTTCGGTACTAAACCCACTGTAACACACAAGAACAAGAAAGACATAAAATAGCTTAGCTCCTAGGAGATATCTTAATAAAGGACATGGAAGGCTTTTATATCCCAAGCTCTGGGTTATTAAGGGAAAATGTAACAGCATAATAACTAATATTTGCAGAGGGCATTACCAGTTACAAAGAACTTTCACATACCTAATCCAGCTTAATCCTCTCAATGCCTGCAAGAGGAAGGATTTATTATCTGCCTTTGACAGGTGATGAGACAGAGCCTCGGAGAGTCTGAGTGATTTGCCCAAGACCACACAGCTTGAAAGTGATGGAACTGCCTCAGTCCATGGGTGGCTGCCGCAGGGCTCCCCAGCTTGCTGCAGGTCCAGTTTCATTGTAGGGTGGGTGCCTACCCGCCTGCCTGCTTTCAAAGAAGAGATAGAGAGGCCCCTGGTCTGGCATTCCTCCACTAGAGAAGCAGAGTCATTTATTAATAGAAGACTTTGGGGCAGACAGAGGCATCAGACACCACACCACCATTTCCTAGCTGAGAAGCCTAGATAATTCCCTTATCCCCTCTGTGCCTGTGTCTTCATCAGAATATAGGGTCAGTAATCCCCACAGCACAAGCATGAGGTTTGTATAACATGGCACATGCAAAGGGACTGCTCTCATCCCAGAGTGCTTGGTCCACAGCGATGCTCAACTGCCTTCCCCTGCTTGGTTGCGAAACCAACCCTGCCTGACATCTGCTCGTTAGCACTCTGCCTAGCGGCTCTCCCTGGTTGAGCGTGGAGATTGCATTTTACAGAATGGAAGAGGAGAGGAAATGGGACTTGCTTTTACAGCAGGGAATTCTTGGAGGACTGTCAAAGGAAAGCAAGTGGCTGGTCTGACATTCACCTCTGTGCAGGAGGCTGCGTCGGAGCCTGGACACTCCCATTATTGGAGGCTGCGGCCCGCAGTTATCTCGTGTCTACACCTTGTAACCCCAGGTGCTCCTTCATCCATCACTGGCCATTGTCTGGTACCCATTCCTTCTTCCTCCACCACCTCCCGCCAAAGGGGCCTCCTTGTTAATAAGCCAGTTTGTTCAGATCCTGAAAACTATCTGATTCTGGTCCCTTTTATCCCAAACACCATCCATCCATCAACTGCCTGCTCCACATGCTTGGTTAGGAAAATGGGAATGGGCGGGGGGAGAGAGACAAATAATAGATAAAACTTCTTAGCTGCTATCTCTAAAGAAATAGAATGGATAAATAGATCCGTCAGACATGTATCATGCCATTGGACAGCAAAGTCCATTTGTGAAAAACAGGATGGGAGGATTTATCTCACATTTTAAGCTGTTAATATAGGAGGGAAACATATTTTCCTTTCTCTCTCCCAGAGGAGGGGGGAGTCTCTAAGCTACGAATGCATAATTTTTAATTCAGCTTGATGGTTTTCCCTTCACTAAGGTGGAAAAGGTGAGAGTCTCTCTTAAATGTATGGTGTGGGCTTCCCTCTGAAGTGCCAGGAAGGATGTAGGACCTGAGAGTACTATGGAAACGTCTTCCACGGGGTTGTCTCTCACCAGTTCCTACATGCTATGTGCAGAGGCTGTGTCAGAGCCTCTGCCTCTAGTACGGAGGGAGCAGAGGGAGAACAGCATCCCAGTTTTTACTGGGAAGCTCCTAGGTGTTCAAGAGCTATGCTAGATACTGGGGCTTCAAAAGTAAATCTCAGTCCCCATCTGCCCTGCAAGCTGTCACTGTGTAACTTGGCTACAGTGATGGGGTATGGAAAGTTCTGGAATCCAGAGCTATGTGAGGGAGTAGGATCTGATGAAGTGTAGGGGAGCAGAAGAGGTCAGGGTTGGCTTTCTGGGTAAACGGACAGCTAATTCTTAGCCTGCAGAGTGCTGGTTAAGGGTTGGGAGAAGGTGGGAGCCAGTAGACAGCAGTGCTTCTCAGGCAGTATGTACAAAAACCTGGAGGGGACACAAAGCCTATACAGGGGATTAAATTGGAAATATTAGGTTGGCCAAAAAGTTTGTTCAGCATCTTCCATAAGCTTTTATGGAGAAAACTAAACAAACTTTTTGGCCAATTCAGTAGTTCATTCAGACAACAAATATTTATTTATTCCTCTCCTAAGGAGAAACACTATTCTAGATACTGGGGATCCAGCCATGAAAAAGCTTTCGTATTAATGAGGGGAGGCACACCGGGAAAAATATTTATAATCTCAGGTAGTGATGAGTTCCGTAAGAGAAAAAATAAAAGAGGGTAACTTGTTTAGAGGGGAATTATTTGAGCAGAGAGGGGAGTGAATCAAGAGTGAGTCTTGGATGAACTCCTTTAGAGGATGAGCATTTCAGGTGCAGGAGAAAGCAGGTGCAAAGGTCCTGAGGTCTGAGAGAGCCAGACATGTATGAGGAACAGCAACAAGGCTCCCATGACTGGAACAGCAGGGCTGTGGAAAGAGTGAGTGGAAGGAAATGACATCAGAGAGTGGTGAGGGCTCAGCATTCAGGGCTTTGTTGTCCTGTTAGGGACAACAGATTTTTTAGTCTATTGGCTCACAAAGTCTGCAAAGGGAGAAAAGATGGCGTGACCCATGGTGTCAGACCAGAGAAAACCTTGTGAATCTAGCTTTAGATTTTTACGCTTCAATATGATGTCTATGGAGTGTTGAAGCTCCAGGACCTCTCAAGGAGGGCAGGGTCATGACTGGAAAGTGGCCTTCTGTGGAAATCTCCTTAGGACCACAAGCTGCAGCCCTCAGGAAGGCCCCATGACCAAACCAAAATGTCAAACTCAGCTCTTCCCAGCCTGAGGAGGACCAGTGACCACCCCAGGAGCTGAGCAGTAGCTATTTTCCACCCCCTCATGAAATTGGCCACTTCTCAGCTCTGCACACACTATTTCCTCCGAGATGTCCAACCCCTTCTTTACCTTTCTTTGCTTTTCTAGTGTTAGTCGATCAATCGTGTCTGACTCTTTGCGACCCCATGGACTGTAGCCCACCAAGCTTCTCTGTCCGTGGAATTCTCCAGGCAAGAATACTGGAGTGGGTTGCCATTCCCATCTCCAGGGCATCTTCCTGACTCAGGGATCAAACCTGGGTCTCCTTCATTGCAAGCAGATTCTTTACTGACTGAATCAACTCCCACACACTTCTTAGCTTCTGCTGGCCATCATCTCCTGTCCTATTCAGGCTGTCTTACTGCTCCCCAGGTTGGGCTTTCTGCTGATTTGGGACCTGAGGCCCCGTTCACAGGCCTCCTCCATCAGACCAGATGTTCTTCCAGTGCTGGGACTGTTTCTGATTCATTTCTGTTCCCCAGCACCCAGCCTAGGGCCTGGTACAGGGGTCCCTAGAGTGCTCGCCCATATCCCAAGCAAGGGGGTAGCCTCCCCGATTTTCTTCACAGAGGATAAGCCTCTTTCTGTCAAGCTGAATCACTTGCCCTTCCTCAAACAGTGCCCAGCGGCTTCCTCTACTGTCTCTCATTTCTGCACCATGGTTTTTGAAGCCTCCCCTTTCTCTCTGTCCATTTTCTTCACCCTAAAGGCATCTAGTTCAGAAGAGATTCATTGAGTGCTGAACTCTTTAGATCTTCCTCTATCTCAAAGCAGAAAAAAAGAAAAAAGCCTCTCCTTATTGCTTTTCATTCTGTCATTAATTTACTTTTCAAAAGACACCTTGTCAAGCTGAAGATTATATCTTTAAACCGTGTTTTTACATCCACTACCTATAAAACTGTAGATTATAGATCTTCTGAAAAGACCTGAGGGAGAATACATTTGACGGGTTTTATGCCTTTTGTGTGATGAGAGCCAGACACTCTTGGAGAGGGAGAGATGCTGATCTGGTGAAGGGTGGCTGCTGCTGCTGCTGAAACTGCTGCTGCTGGTGCTGTATTTTCATTTCTAAAGATGCTGGGGATTCAGCATCCTCGGAGGAGCAGGGCAGACACTGGCCTTGCTTCTGTGGTTCAGACGACAGGAAGATGGCATTGCTCAGCTGGTCGTTTTGGCTCACAGGTGAGCCAGGCAATTGTTTAATCCCAGTGTTCTCGTCTTGTGTCTAAAGGACTACACTTCCTAATGAGTTCCCTGGCCTCTGTTTCTCCCCTATCCCCTGCAACCCTCGCACCACATCCCTCCACTGGCAGGGAGCCCAGAGCAAAGATTGGGGAGCGCATGCTTGATGGACTGCGTTCACACCCTCGTCAGCCTGTCGGCTCTGTGACCCGCCAGGTGCAGCCTCATTGAGACGCAGTTTCATTAGCTGTCAAGTGGGACTCGTAAAACACACCTAAGAGGTATTCTTTAAGACCAGATAGAGTACACAGGTAAACCTCACTGCGGGGCCCTTTTGTCATGCGTTTCACAAGCGTGTAATGACTCCTCCACTCTCAGGAACGCTCAGCCTTGACTGCATTGGAATTGCCTGGGAAGCTTTCATTGATTTATTTATTTTTAATTGAAGTGATACTACTTAATTGAAGTATAGTTGATTTACAACATTGTGTTACTTTCAAGTGTATAGCAAAGAGATTCAGATATATATATATATATACACACATATGTATGTTATGTATATATACATATATATAGATAGATAGATATTTCTTGTTGTTTAGCCGCAGAGTTGTGTCTGGCTCTCTCCTGACCCCATGGACTATAGCCCGCTAGGTTCTTCTGTCTGTTGGGATTGCCCAGGCTAGAATACTGGTTGCCATTTCCTTCTCTGGGGAATCTTCCTGTCCTAGGGATCACAGCCATGTCTCTTATGTCTCCTGCTTTGGCAAGTAGGTTCTTTACCACTAGCGCCACCTGGGAAGCCCCCAATAAATAACAAATGGAAATTACTTATGATAAATTTAAAAAGTAGGAAGTAAGTTAATGACAGGATGAGAAGCAATATGAGAGTCTTTTTTTTTCCTTTCAGATCAATCTAGAGTACAGATACAGCAAAAGAGACACTGATGTATAGAACAGTCTTATGGACTCTGTTGGAGAGGGAGAGGGTGGGAAGATTTGGGAGAATGGCATTGAAACATGTATAATATCATATATGAAATGAGTTGCCAGTCCAGGTTTGATGCATGATACTGGATGCTTGGGGCTGGTGCACTGGGATGACCCAGAGGGATGGTATGGGGAGGGAGGAAGGAGGAGGGTTCAGGATGGGGAACACATGTATACCTGTGGCGGATTCATTTTGATATTTGGCAAAACTAATACAATATTGTAAAGTTTAAAAATAAAATAAAAATTTTTTTAAAAAAGAAATAAACTTCTAAACTATAAGCTTTAGTTCATAATAGTAACAGTAAGAGTGACACTAATAATTTCACATATGACTGGCATTGTGCCAAGTGTTGTATATAACTTAATTTATTCCCTGCTCCCCATTCCAACACATACACACCCACACACACCCCTAATACACTTTCTCGGGTTCAAACTTTCTCACATGCTGTATTTCTATCTTAAAGTTCTTCTCCCTTTCTAACTAGTTCAAAAATCCCTCAAGGTCTAGGTCAAGCCCCATTCCGTATATTTAATATACACAAGGAAAGGCAAATCTCTCTTTCACTTGTCTCCTTTGGTACTTATTTTATGTGCCATATATTTTGGCATTAATTCAGCAGTTAACTTCCTGTGACCCTAACTTCTGATTTTTTTTATATATATGAATGGTTGAGGGGGCTCCCCAAGTGGTGCTAATGGTACTAGAACCTGCCTGCCAATGTAGGAGACATAAGAGACACGAGTTCAATCCCTGGGTTGGGAAGATCCCCTGGAGGAGGGCTTGGCAACCCACTCTAGTAGTCTTGCCTGGAGAATCCCACGGGCTGAGGAGCCTGCCAGTCTACAGTCCATAGGGTCACAAAGCAGTGGACGTGACTGAAGTGACTTAGCATGCATGATGGAGAATTCTGGAAGGATTGGGAGATATATACATATATTATATATATATATATATGTATGTGTGTGTGTGTGTCAGTCAATACACAGTTTTTGTACCAACTGGGAGGGCAGGTTTTACCCTTAAGGAGCTCACAATCTTTGGGTCAACAGAAAACTCAATGCAACACCCATGTTCACTCCTTGAGGGCTGATTGGAATACCGTGGGGACAATGAGGCAGGCTGATATGACTGGCTTTTCCACAGGTGGGCAAAGTCACAGCACAGGGAGAATCACTCAGTCACATCTGACTCTGTGACCCCATGGACTATGCAGTCCATGGAATTCTCCAGGCCAGAATACTGGAGTGGGGAACCATTCCCTTCTCTGGGGGATCTTCCCAACCCAGGGATTGAACCCAGGTCCCCTGCATTGCAGGCAGATTCTTTACCAGCTGAATCCAAAGGGAAGCCTGAGGTGTCTAGCAGATGCATGGATTTCACACTTTTCTCTGGGAGTGGAGGAGAGACCACATTTCTGAAGTGACTCTTCGTTCAGTCCCTCCTTTCACCCACAGATGCTTGTTCATCCCCTCAGATTCAAGGCACAGCCCTGACCTCTGGGGATGCAGTGCTGAATGAGACAAAGCTGATCCCTGCCTTCCAGATTACCATCCAGAGGGAGAGAGGTCAAAAATAGTCACAGGAAATGTGGGATCCAATATATAATTACTAATTGTGAAAAAGGCAATGAAAGAAAAGACTAGTGTGCTATGAGAAAATAAGTGGGAGAAAGGTGATATTTGTGGTAAGAACTCAAGCAAACATGAGAGATTAATTGAAGGAATATAAGAATATGTTGAGTCCCAGTGAAGGAAAATTGAAGGAACTTGAGTCAGTCTTTAATTTTTCTGTTTGTTTCAGTTATCTTGCTAACTAATAATGGATCTCCAAATGAACAAATGCTATCAAAGAACTGAGATCATTTATTCTCATGGTATTTTGTTTTATTGGTAATTGATGGTTTCAAAAGTATCTGCCTGCCTTGTCCCTCCACCATCCTAAAAGTTCCTCTAAGACATGGATGGAGATAGTTCCTTTTCTTTTCTTTTCCTTTTAGATGATCCAAAGTTCCGTGAGTGGCTAACCCTCTAATTACCTCTCAACACCCAGTTTTGACTGAGTTATGTGGGTGATAGAACTGTTGGTTGTTGATGGTGCAGTCTGGTCCAGGACAAAGAAAAAGTCCATGCTGATGGGTATCTTCTGTCAGCTGAGTGAGGTCTGTATCCATTGGTCAGCACAAGCAGTGACATCCCCTGTCCCCGCTCCAGCCTGTGCCCGGAGGCACTCAGCACGCCTGGGTCTGCACCCCGTGGCCTGGACACAAGGCACCTCCATTCTGGGGTGCGGGATTGTTACACTCTCTCCTCCTCTCCTGGGTGCCTGATCTGCAAGCAGACCAGGAGCTCCAGCAGCTCCAACGACCATCCGCCTTGGCTCCTGCATGGATGATTTCCCAGGAAACAAGGTTAGCATACCAGCAGCAGCTTGGATAGTGAAGAGTGAAGCCCATCCCACCGCCCTAGAGTGGTCTATAAGCTCTCCTTGGGGAAATGCCTGGGTGTGGCCCACCAAGACCTCTGTGCTTGCTGCCTCACACTTAATTTGAAACTCTGAGTGGAGTGAGAAGAGGCCACTGGGAGCCTCATGAAATTGGAACCTGTGGTTCCATGGAAGATGGATAGCAGAGAGAGGCATGGAGGCGTGTGCCTCTGGAAGAATGACTCCAAGCCAGTGAAGTGTGTGCAGAGAGGGAGCTCATCCCAGCTAGAGCTTCACAGACAAAGGCCAGCCAGACATCCCTAGGGAAAGGATTACTGGGCTTTTAAATGAGGGTTCAAAAACCAACCCCCTAGGTCTCTGATGGAGCCTCAGTGGTTGATAGATTCTCTGCACAGAGTATCAGAACCCGTGTGCTGAACATGCACTGTCTCTGGAAACCCAGCTTACACAATCCCTCCAGCCTGGGACTGATGCCTTCTGCTGTTTGTATGCCTCTGGACCAGCCCATCTCCTCACTTAGCCTGAGTTTTCACCTCTGTAAAGGAAAAGGATGGATTCATCCAATGGGGTTTTTCCATCATAACTTTTTTCATTACTGTTGTTGTTTTTTCCTTAAATGAAATCTTGGATGGGACCCGACATGGAAGTCAGATGAAAGTGAGGCTGTCCTATTTGAAGCTGGGGTGTCTATTAGGTTTCCCTGCTCCCCTGGGGCAGCCCCTAGGAGACCCTAGCCTTCATCAGATCCCAGTGTGAATATCATTGGGTTAGATTATCTTCAAGTCCCTTCCAGCTCTGTAATTATACTCCCTGGTGGGGCAGCCACAGCAGGGTTCTCTATTCCTCTCACCTCTGTGGCTTGGTCCCTACAGGCAAAGATTTGCTGGGAAAATCCCTCAGGCCCTCCATTAGTGGGTCTCCATGGCGGCTGATTCCCCAGCCTTAGATTTCCTTGCTAGATTGATCTCTGTCTGGCTGAAAGTTCAGTCTGATAGCTTCATGGCCACCCAAGGTCCATACCCTGCTTAGAACAAGGTTAATGGAACCCCCATGAGCTGAATGCAACTGACTGAATGTAATCTTACAGGGAAAACAGGGCTGTGAGGAGGACCCAGCACTCTGTGCCCTGCCACCCCTTAGATCAATGTTATCATGCCCCATTCTCCAGTGCCCACCATGGATCATGTGACAGCGTGGTCACCACCAAGCCCAGCACTGGGTCACTGGCGAGGCATCTCTGGGTAGTCCACACCCCCTGTTCCCTGTGCACTATGCTGTGTGGACAGGAATCCAAACACGTCCCTGGCTCTAGGGGCCTTTGACATGCTCTGATTCTAATCATTCAGATAGAGCCGACATCTGTTCTTTTAAACCAGGTCACCTTATAACCAGCACTTGGACCATATCCTCCCTGTCCACTCCCTAGAGTGATAGTCAGTGCACTCATCTCAGACTCTCTGCCCTCATTCCCCACATGTCCTGATTCTTAGGACAGTAGTCCCCAGCCTTTTTGGCACAGGGACCAGTTTCACAGAAGATAGTCATCCCATAGACCGGGGGGCAGGGGAGATGGTTTCAGGATGATCTGAGCACATTGCATTTATTGTACACTTTTATTTCTAATCTAATGCCACCTACAGGTGCACAGCCAGAAGGTTGGGGACCCCTGTCTTAGAATGTAAATTAGTAGAATGTAACAGTTAAGAGTCTGGGTCCTAACATTAGGTAACCTGGGTCCAAACGCTGGCTCTGACTCTCCCCAAATAGATGACCCAGCAAATTATTTCACCTTCCTTCTGCCCCCCTGTCCTCATCTGTGAACTGGGGTGATAAAGCATCACTGACTCAATGGATATGAATTTAGCAAACTCCAGGAGATAGTGAAGGACAGGGAAGCCTGGCGTGCTGCTGTCCCTGGAGTCACAGAGATTCAGACAGAATTTAGCGACTGAACAGCAACAACATCACATTCTTGGGGGGATAAAGGAGTTCATGCACATGAAGTGTTGCAATAGTGCCTGGTGCAGAACTTGTAATTCTTTCTGTTCACTGACCTTTGGTTCCTCTGGAAAGTTGCCTGGCCAAAGAGGCAAATGGGGGCTGAAACGCAGTCCAAACTCTGCTTGAAAAGTTAAGAAATCCCTGGGCCTTGGAGCTGGGCAGTATCAACCCTGCATGATTTTCTGTGTATCTCCCAACTTACACACCTAACAGGCAGTTTCTTTTTTTCCAGTTCCCATGAGGAAACTGTACCAGGCTTGGCCCATGTAATTGTTCTGCTTGGGTTTTGTTCTCTGCATCTTCCTTCATAAGGACTCTGGAATTGACTCACATCTTGGCTTACCCCTCTTGGAATTCTTCCTACAGGATATCAGGCAGCTTGTTGGGACCCCATTTATATTCCCTTTAGCCCACAAAGGAGGGACTTAGATGCAGCTCCAACTCGAGACAGATCTTCTACTATAGAGTTCTCTCTTCTTTTTTCTTACTTGAACTGAGCTTGCCACACAAATTGGCTAGTTTAATTCTCAACACAACCTGTGATGCAGGTACCAACACCATCCCCACTTTACAGGGGACGCCTACCCAACATGAAGATTAGCACCACTGGGATGTGAAGGCCTATTTGACGCCACGGCTGTGTTATCTTGCCTCCCATTTAGAACAACCCTCCCATCGATGAAATTGTTACCCATCCATCAGCTCACTCTAAAACCAGGCTCCTATCCCATCTACCCTGTGCCTCAATAGTTTGTTCTATAGATCACCTTAGATAGACCCTTCCAGAATTATTTTTCTTTACATTTTCATCATTGCAGTTGTCAAATGAGACTGATTTATATACTGATTTGGTAGCCCATATTTTTGCCATCATTCTGTGTACAAGTATACATGGAAAAATTGGAAGCTTATGGATTCAAACATGCATAGAGATTCTTGAAGCTCAAATGGAAACATAGATGAGAAAGATGGGTCCCAGAAAGAAGAAATGATTATCAGCATATCAGTAAGTTAGTGAAACAGCTGAGATTCACATGCAAGTCTCTAGACTTCATCTTTAAGGAACTTGGACCCTCATTTGAGAAACTTCTTTTCTGATGCAGTTGCTTTGTGTTACAGCTTAATAGGTTTAACTTTGAAACCTTAAGCATTACGTTACTTGCCCCAAGCTTGTGTTTAGTCACGACAACTTAGCCCTTGTAGTGGATTGAATAATGTCCCTCAAAAGATAGGTTGATGTTTAACCCCATTACTTGCAAATGTTACCGTATTTGGATATAGGGTCTTTGAAGATAAAATCAAGTTAATATGATGTCATGTTGGATTAGGGGAGGTCCTAGTCCAATGACTAGTGTTTCTATAAGAAAACAGAGATGTAGCATGGAGACCACCATGTGAAGACAGAGGCAGAGACTGGAATGGTGTAGCTACAAGCCAAGAATGCTTAGTGTTGCTGACAAGCGCCTGAGGCTAGGAGAAAGAACAGATTCCCCCGTGGAACCTCCAGAAGAAAGCAGCCTGGCCAGTACATCCAGAATGGGATTTCTAATTTCTAGAAGTCTGAGACAATAAATTTTCATTGCTATAAGCCACCCAGTTTTTGATACTTTGTTGTGGCAGCTTTCGGAAGTGAATACATCCTTCCAGAAATGAGCCCTGTTGTCCATATGTGCCTCGGTCTAAAACTGTTCTCATCTGAGAGAGGGTCCTGATGGCAGGAAGAGAGCATAAGAACAGGTAAACGCAGGGGTCAGTCATAGAGCTCAGAATGTGGGTTCCTAGAGCAGTGGGCAAGAGGGCACAGAGCAGAGAGGCTGGGAACCCCAAGAACCCTCTGAGCTGGGGTAGGCTAGAAGCTGAGTGAGGATGCGCGGGCCTTACCCTCTGACTGCATTTGCTCACAGGCGAGGCCCTGGCGACCCACGGGGCACTGACACTTGCAGCTGGTACCCTCAAGGATGGGCTCCCCATTGTTGAAGCAGGGCCCACAGCGGCAGGCGTTGAATTCCATCAGGTACTTGTCCAGGGCCCGCCGCAGGTTCTGGCGCTTGGTCTCCAGGGACCCCAGGTTCGTGTGCTGCAGTATCTTGTGGATCGGCCTCATCTGTGGGCACAGAAAGAACAGAGGGCTGCACCCTGGGCTCTGTACAGCTTCCCGGAGCCCAAGAACTGGTCATCAAGCCTCGGGAAGGCCTGCTGCATGCCAGGTACAGAGCCAGATTATCCTGCTACATTAGATCCAAGCAGTCACTCTGTAAAGCGGGTATTAGGTTTCCCAGGCCACGGATGAAGAAGCAGAGTCTAAGAGTGTTTGAGTGACCATCTCAGGACCACACACAATGGACCACGCTGAACATGGAGCTACATAACTTTGAAACCTGTGGTCCCCACATCCCAGAGGAAGACAAGAACCCAAAAGCTATCTGTGCCAACTCATCCGCCCCCTCCAGCATTCTTAGGAGGCAGGAAGAGTATAAAGTACTTTCATGCCTATGTGTATGTTTTACTGTCAGCCTTCAATGCAGGGATTAATAAAGTTCTTGACAGGCAGTTGTGTTGCCACTGCTGAGCACAACCCCTAATGGTGTGAGTGTGGGGTTTGCCTGTGTGTATGCTGGGGTGGTTTTATATTTACAGCAGCCCATTCTAGGCAGGAATGTAGTCCAGGGTTTCTCAGCCTCAGCACTATTGCATCTCCAGCTGAATAATTCTTTATTGGCAGGGACGGGCTGGCCTGTGCATTGTATGATCATTAGCAGCATTGCTGGCATTTACCCACCAGATGCCAATAGCATCTTCTAGCCATGAAAACCAAAACTGTTTTCTGATGTTGCTAGATATCCCCTAGTGGGGAAAGGGTGGTCAACCCCTGCTTGGAAAGTCATAGATAGAACAGAGAGCATTGAATCTGGGGCTAGAAAATCTGGCTTCAAATCCCAGCTCTGCTTCTAGCTGTGTGATCGCCGTCCCATTACACATGGAGCCTTCCTTCCTCATCTGTAATGTGAGAACAATAGTCCTGCACTCCTGGTTTATCAAGAGGATTAAAGTTGAAAGACAGGGAAGGGCTGTCACACAGTCACAGCTAAATGAATGCTGCTCGCTTCTCAGCTGTGTGGCCCAGAGCTGCCCCTCCTAAGCCTGAGCCCCATTGTCTATAAAATGGGAATAATAACCTACTTAATATTCACATGAGGATCTAAGGAAATAATGAATGTGAGATACCATTGCAAAGAGGAAGAACAGTATAAAATAAAGCACCATTTTTGTTAGTTAGATGTGATGATAGTAAAAAAAAAAAAACATTTTCTAAACTGCATGTATATATGGTCATCTTCAATATGCTTATAACACTATTTTTTAAACACATAAACATAAAATAAAAACTCTTTCCCAGGTCTCTCATTTTACAGGAGAGGAACCTGAGGAGCTGAGAGAGGAAGGATTTGCCAAGGTCACAGAGCCATTCTGAGATGGGACCGAACCCCACTGGAGCAAACTTACTTCTCAAGAATCAGAGGTCAGTAAGGGCACTTGCCGTGCTTTGAGTGGGTTCCTGGAAATGTGTACAGAAAGAGCCATGGCAAACAAACCTTGTCCTGTGACCAGGGGCCGTGGCTGAGATCACCAGGCTGTTCATGTTGCTATTGGCTGGGCCTCCAGCCAAGGGGAGAACACCATTACTGGAAGTGCAGGGAATTTGGCCCCACTGTTAGGAAATTGGTGCAGAATGGACTGCCCTGGATAAATATGACTCTTAGTTCCAGAGAAAGCCAGGACCATTGGGCAGCTTCCCTTGACCTTCCGGGGGAGCCCAGAACTCAGACCCTCATCTCTCCTTTCTATTCCCTGAATCCTCAAGAAGAGGGTGTGGAAGGGCTGGTGGGACTTAAAGAGGGAAGATTGGGGAAATGATTCTTAAAACGTTAGAGCTTGAAAGCTATTGGCAGTGGTCTCGTTCCCATTTTACAAATGAAAAAAAAAATCAGAGAAGGAAAGTAGTATGATATAACACACTATAAAATAACAGATAACATATAAGAATGTATTCCATAACAGCATCATCACATGGCATGATTCCTGTGTTCACTCACTCTAAGCACCTGCCATAAACAGACACTGCTAAGCTCTGGGAATATGCAAGTGAAAAAGATTCTTTCCACTCTGAGCATCAGGTTCCAAATAACTCTCTAACTGGCCTCCCCTCCATGTCTGTAGTCTGATTGCCTATCTGTCTGTCTCTGAGCATTTTCGTTTTAAAGCACAGCTTTAGTTGCATCAATCCCCTGCTCTATGACCTGCCAACAGCCTCATGCATCAAATCCAATCTTCCAGGGGTCATCATGGGTTGTGAAGAGATCCTGAGCATTAGAATCAGTCAGTCTTGGCTCCAGTTGGGCTGTGCCATTTTCTAGTTCTGAGATGTGGCCAGCTTCCTTAACCTCCACAAACCTGTCTCCTCATCTGACTTCACTAAGTACTGACGTCTCTCTCCCTAACCTTGAGATGTAACATTTTACTATCCCCATGTTACACAGCAGAACCCTGAGCCTCAGAAGATGAAGTAACTCATCCAAGGTCACACACACACATCAAAAAGGTGGCTGATCCATGAGCCAAACCACATCTTTTTCACTCCAAACCCAAGCTCTCTCTCCCGAAAGACAGTATCGAGTCATCTCCAAATCATGCACATCAGTCTTCCCCTTGGAAGTTTTGCTCAAAGCAAACAAAGAGCTTACCTCTTGCCTGTGAAAGTTGATATATTACTCCTGATATCAATTGTACAGTTTTGCCCAAATCACTAATAGCTTGATGATAGCAATTTTCAGACCCTATGTGAATTACAGGTGTGTGAAAATGGTCCCTTACTCATTGGAGAAGAAATGAAATCATGGTTAATCCATCTGACTTCTTTCTTCATAGAAAAGAGGGTATTGTCATAGATTTTTAGGTTTAACTGTTTGTATATATTTTAAAGAGAAGGAATGTGTCCACACCTGGAATTTTTAATTATATATAGAAAATCAGCAAAGGTCAGGAAAAATGGGCAAGAAAACAATAAAATTTTACTTGAAAGCCCAAAATGCAACTCTCATTTTCTAATGGCCTACATCTTCTTCACCCTAAACTCAAGCTCTCTCTCCCAAAAGACAGTATGAGGTTTTCTTGCATATGAATTAAATAGTGTGATGATACTGGTGGAACAATTCACTTGATTTCCAGTTTGAATACAACTTTACTTCCTTTGTGGGGTTAGGGATTTAAGGCAAGCTTTCTCAGTCTTGGCGCTGTTAGCACCAGCAGCCGGTTTCCTTGCTGTGGGGGCTGCCCTGTGCGCTTGGGGGTGTTGAGCAGCCTCCCTGGCTTCTGGCCCCTAGATGCCAATAGCATCTTCTCAGTCGTTACAATCAAAAATGTCTTCAGATATTGCCCAATGTCTCCTGGGGGAGAAAAATTGACCCTAGTGGCTGAGAACCATGGCTTTAAGGAAGGTGCTAGAATAGAGGGAAGAGAGAAGTGGACATGAAGTCCAAAGGTCTTGGATCCAGGTACTTCCACTTATGGGCTCTGTGACCCTAAATGAGTCCTTTGATGACTTGGAACCTCAGTTTCCTAACCTTTTCAATGGGGAGAATCCTGTCTGTGCCAGAGGTCATCGTGGTGACATCATTTACAGCAGGGGCAGCAGACTATAGCTTGAAATCACACTAAGCCCACAGCTTGTTTTTGTATGGTCTTTGAGCTAAGAATGACTTTAACATTTTTACAAGATTGGAGAAAAAGAAGAACTTGTATGAAAGAGACTGTATATAGCCTAGAAACCTAAAGTATTTACTATCTGCTCTTTACAGAAAAAATTTTGCCAACCTCCAACTTAACAGATGTGGTTTTTAAAGTCTTTTATGTATAAATGAGAATAGTGCTTTTTTTATAAGGTGGCCTACTGCTGAAGAAATTCTAGGACTACTAGTATAACACTAGACCCTAACCAGATAGTAAGCTTGTGACCCCAGTCTCCTGTGGCCTGCATATAAAGTCACACATCCCTGTAACCAGGCTTGGGTAAGGCCACCAGTTCAGCGTGCCGTTACATTTAATCTTGTTTTTTGATGGACTCATAATAAGAAATATAAAATGATCTGGTCTGCTTCACTTTCATTCCTTGTGGACCTAGAGTTTCTTCAACTGCGAAAAGACTTACCTCAAAATCAATAACAGCAGGATTATACTTTAATGACCTCCCCCAGGAACGGTACGTAACGAGGCTGTTGTCCTGTGTCAAGCCGCCTCCCCAGCCAGAGCTGCCCCCGCGCACCCGAGAGATGAAGTCTTCCACTCCCATGGCCTTCTCGTTTTCAGCTACCATCGAGAGAATAATCACATTGGCACATTTCCTTAGATGCCAGAGGGCCACTTGGCAAGCTCCACTAAATGAGATTTGGAAGAGTTTAAGTGCTCTCCTTAGAGTTGTCTCCCAGTCTTCTACCTTGCTCAGTTAACTAGCAGGACAAGGCAGAAAAGAAGCACCAACACCTGGAAATCGACTCATCCTTTGGATTAGAGCAAAGCCCTGGGAAGACAGCTCAACCCAACATGGAGGAGGGAGAAGATGGAAAAATGGATAATATGGATTTATTCATGTATTCATTTACAGGCCAAATGTTTGCTTGGTGCTTACTATATGCCAAATAGCTTCAGCCAAATACTACAGGTGCTAGAACTGATTTCTCAGTAGGGGTTCAGAGAAAGACGTGGTCAGATCTACAGTAGGAGTGGGGAGGTGGTCAGGTAGAAAGTCAGTTACCTAGAAGAATGGATAAATCTTGGCAGGTAAATGGAGGGAGGAGGGAAAGGTGACCGAGTGAAGTATTTGACTTAAGACCCTGAGACATGAGTAGCCCAGTGCAATGGAAGTAACTTGAACCTCATCTACTCATCCGTCTATTATAAACATCTATTTCAGCATCCTTGCATCTTGTATGTCTTCCACCTGGAAAAAATGACTCAGTACATGTTGAATGAATGAATGAATACATGAGCATGTATAGTGACCTGTGCAGGAGATGTTATAAAGTATTCTTGCACAATTTTTCTCTAATATTCTTTGAACTTGGGCTTGGTAACCACATTTTTATCTCTCAGCAAACTTGTGTCCGCCCTCTGAGCTGTACCTGATGGGACTTAACTTTCCAGATTCTGTCTGCACATGCCTTTCCTCCCAGCTCTTACTCAGATCTTTGTCTGGTGCTTGAAATCTAGGATGTTGTACAAATACGAAGTCAGGCATTTCTAAGGTGATCTCAGCCCATGTTGGGATTCAAAATAGGGTCACTACAGGTCATTGGTTTGGGGTATACAACAGATACACAGTGCAACCATCGACTGAAATGGAATCAATTGGGAAGGAGAATATATATGCCTCGATTATGTGTCCAAGGGGGAATCTGGCTTCTTTGGGGGGAAGCCCACTATTAATACTTGCTTAGTTTGCCATCTCCAGATTTTTTACAGGGTCCTAATGATGAACTTCCTTTAATTTGTATCGCCTGTGAAAACTCATACTCAATGCCCAAAGAGACTCCAAAGCATTTCTGGATTTCAGCGCTGGTAACACCTGCAACAGGAAGCAGAGAAACACAGAATGCTGAGACACAAAAGACAGTGAATATGTACAACCAGCTCATAATAGTAGTTCATGGCTCACCAGCTCACAGTAGTACAAACTAGCTTCTATTTTAGAGTCTATGAGATCTGGGTTGAGATCCCTGTTTACCTCAGTTTCAGTGTTTTCTTCTCTCCGGTCCCAGTGCAAATATTCCTGAAATAAGAAGGACTATGGATCGCACGTGCTAGTTGGTCAAAAGCGCTTGCTCCTTTCCCTTTGCACATTCTCCACGGGGCCTCCGTGAGTAGGTGATTCTGTCTGATCCATCTGCTTTACCCCTGTGCCTAGTGCAGTGCCTGGCCCAGGAGTGGCACCAATCTTGCATATGTTGCCCCTTCCTCTCTCCTTTTTCACTGTCATTTCGAAGTCCACACGAGCTCCAATTTAAACACCATTTCTTCCGTGAAGCACTTTTGAATCAGAACACATCCCTCTTTCTTCAAAGATACCCATGTGCTTTGTTCGGGCCTGAATGATCATTTGTGTCCCGATTCTTTTTGCCCAGGTGCTCTTTGCCCCTCAGAGAGGCTAGGTGTTGTCAGAAGATGGATAGATCTCCATGGGGAGGCTGCCTGACCTCTGACCCCAGGAGAACCGTGAGGCCCACATTAGCTGCCTCTGTCTATATCTGAGGAGCTGCTGAGGAATCTGCATTTTGCAAATGAAGAACATAATTCTCAAAGGGAATTTGCCCCAAATCCAACAGCCTGTAGGTGAACAGATTGGGGTTTCCAACCCTTGGTCAACTGGCAAGATAAGGCTAGAAAAGCAGACGGGAGCAAGATATTGACCATTGCTACAAAGTTCAACTTCCTCTGTAGCTAAAGTCTTCTGAAGGCTGTGAACCGGAGTTTGTATTTTCAGCACATCATTGCTTTTCACTGCAACTATAAATAATTATAACTAGTCAGTGTATTATCCTGGCAACCACAAAGGAAAGATCATTTAGGTTGTAATTCAGTTAAACTAAAGATTAGATTCAATATTTTCAAGGGAGTTTTGGGCAGCAAGTTTACTTGCTGGCATTCCCATGAAACTAAACTCTATGAGGTCAAGCACTGACATCTTATTTACCACTCTGTCAGTCTGCCATGGAGGAGGATCTCCATAAATACTCTTAGGATAAATGATTGATGAATGAAAATGAATGCCAAGAATTGTTTGGTAACAGCTTCTGATGGAAAGAATCTTAGAAGCCAGGAATCATGAATTCAAATCCCAGTCACTTAGATGAATGGACAAAGAAATTATACAGAATACTTATATACATATTATATAATTAATAATGATCAAATAGTTATATATAATTATAACATATATAATCATTAGAAGTATAACATATATAATCATTATGATTATATAAATTATAAGTTATATACTTACATATAATGTATGAACATAATTATATGTATTTGTATATATAATATAATTATAATATATATTATATGTAATTATTATATATTAAAAACTGTATACATATGTATATACTCTATATAGCCCATATATATGTGTATATATATGTATGACATATATATATATATATATACACACACACACACCCTATAGATATATCCCATATAAAGAGATCCTACCTTAAAATGTAAAGAAATCTGGGACAATGTGGATGAAACTACAGGACATTATACTAAATGAAATAAGTCTTACACAAAAAGAAAAAAAACTTTACAATCGTACTTATACGTGAGCTCTACAAAAGTCACATATATTGAAGCAGAGAGTAGAGTGGTGGTTTCCCGGGACAAGGAGGTGGTTGGCAAAAGGGGAGATTCTGCACGAGGTTGCAGTTGTGTTGGAGAAATAAACCTAGAGAGCTAATATACAGCCTGGTGACTCTAGTTAATAATACTATATTGAAAACTGGAAATTTGCAAAGGGAGTAGATTGCGAGTACTCTTATCATCTTATCACACACACACACACACACCTGACTATGTGAGGAGAATATGTGTTAATTAGCTTGACTGTAAGAATCATTTCATATTTTTTATATATATAATCATTATACTGTATACTTTAAATATATACACATTTTATTTTTTTTTTTTAAAGTGAAACAAAACACATCCCAGTCCCTGACACCCTGTATGAACTTAGAAAAGGTCCCCAATCTCACGGGGTCTCAGTTTCCCATGTATGGAGAGAAGGAGTTAGACTTGCTCATCCCCAGGCCTCTCTTGGCCGAGGCCCTCTGAGCCTCTGTGTGCAGTGGTTTCTGAATAACTCTGAGCTGAGAGTTTCTGGGAGAAGGGATCCTTTAAGCACTAGCGCTCAGCACCAAGCAAACGGCTTCTTCTGCCATTTCCGTTCAAGTACTTTTAATTTTTAATGCACTACTAATTGAGGAAGATTTAGCATATTTAATTGTTTTGATTAAAAACTGCTTCAACAGTGATAAACAAAAGTGGATGAAAGGAACTCATGGGCAGAAGCCAGAGTGATTACTTAGGTGAGTGGTGGAGTGCTGCTGAGTGAAGTGACAGGATGGGCTGATTAGTGGGGGCTGGGGGATGCCTGTGCAGTGATTATGCTCACAAAGGGTCTGCCGACAGCTTGCCAGGCGCTGCTGGGAGAAGCGAATTCTACAGTAAGGCTTGATTGCAAAGAATTGCCTCCTGAGGACCCTGAAGGAAGGTACCAGCCAGCAAGGGGAGGTCCATGACTTTAGAACCACACAGCATGAGGACTAAAAGTATCCTTAGTCACCTACCTGACAGGTCTCATGTTTAGCTGTGACATGCTTGGTTCATAAAGATTAATCGTCTTGCCTAAGACCACATAGTTAAAAAGAACAGTGGAGCTGAGATTCAAACACGTCTGTCGTGCTTAGAAGAATTAGTGGTACTTTCACTAATTCCAGTTATTTCATCAGAATAAAGTCTGCTGAAAATTTTAGTAAGCATCTACTACTACCATCCCAGGCATACTGTATGTTGGACAAGGTAGACACTCTGAGGATAAAACTGATATAAATATGATGCCAATCTGAACAAGTAAGGTCCTGGCCTTGAGAAGCTAGCAGATGTGGGCCATATAGTCAGTGAAGATTCACTTGGATCTGAGAGTTGCTCATTTCGCTACACCAGGGCTAGAAGAGGAGTCTCTTGCCAGAAGTCATGGGGACTGCAAGTCAGAGCTGTCTAGAGAGCACCCATGGAAAACCAAGACCAGTAAGCTGGGAAAGGGGCTGGGGGAGGTCAAATGTGATGCCAAAATCCAGGACTTGAGGCTGATATCGAAGCTAAGACACAAAGCCAGAGTGACAGATGCAAAGAGCAGAGGAGGGGGTGAGGGGAAGAGCAGAAATGTGTCCAGCACGATTGAGTAACACTTGCCCAGATGGGCACATGGCATGGGTGGACAGACTGCAGGACCAGGCGGTGCTCTGCCAGGGCTCCACCCCATCTCAGCAGCCTGACTCTGCAGATGTCAGTTCTGGACCAGATCAAACTGGCATTTGCTTTGGGCTTTTGAACTCAGTGAATTGGAGTTGATGTTTGCTGAACCTGGGTACATAGCGAGATCTTCTGGAGTGCTTATTAAAAACAGGTTCCAGGTCTCCACTTCTCTTGATTCTGATTCTGTATTTCAGAGTAATCAGCAAATGATATTTTAAACGAGTATCTCGTATGAAACCTATGCAGTGCATCTGGGATCAGATATTAAGTACCCGCGTCCTACAGAGAACCTCCGGTAACCTGTCACAGCAAGCTGGCCTCCACCCTGTCCTAGTTAATCCCTTAAATAAGGACCTAGCAGCCAGGCTCATTGTATCTACCCAGGCAGAAGGAACTAGAAAATGCACCAGGATCCAAAAAGCCCTCAAAAGGCTGATGAACAGACAGACAGACCAAGCACGAGAAATGAGATTCAGACTGGAAAGTTACAAGATCCTGTCCTGGAGATAAAATACCAAGTACATGAGCACAGTAAGGGATAGAGTCAGCTTAGCAGGAGAACCAGAGAAAAGGCCTAAGCATGTTAGATCACTTCCAGCTCAGTAGGGCAGTGATGCCAAGTGAAAATTATAATCAATAGAGGAAAGGCAGGGATAACCTCACTCCTTCTGCACAGGGTAGAGAAACCCAGAACCTGGAGCCAAGTTCTGGGAGCCACACTTTTCAAAGGAAATAAGAAAATGAGACATTCACTGGACACCACGCAGCCTTTGAAAAAAAGGAAATCCTGCTGTATGCAACACCATGGCTGAACCCTGAGGACGTTATGCTAAGAAGCCGGTCACAGAAAGAGCAGAACTGCATGATTCTACTTAGTGTGAAGTATGTATAGTGGTCAAACTCACAGAAGCAGAGCACAGAATTGTGTTTACCAGGAGCAGAGGGAGAGGATGCTGCTGCTAAGTCACTTCAGTCGTGTCTGACTCTGTGCAGCCCCATAGATGGCAGCCCACCAGGCTCCGCCATCCCTGGGATTCTCCAGGCAAGAACACTGGAGTGGGTTGCCATTTCCTTCTCCAACGCATGAAAGTGAAAAGTGAAAGTGAAGTCGCTCAGTCGTGTCTGACTCTTTGCGACCCCATGGACTGCAGCCCACCAAGCTCCTCTGTCCATGAGATTTTCCAGGCAAGAGTACTGGAGTGGGTGGCCATTGCCTTCTCCAGAGGGAGAGGGTGATGAGGCATAAACTCTCAGTTACCCTAGATGAATAAGTTCTGGAGTTCCTGTTGTACCACTCTGTCCTTAGAGTGAAGAATTCTGTATTGTATGCTAAAACATTTGTTACAAGAGTAAATCACGTGTCAAGTGTTCTTACCACAATAAGATAAAAAAAGAAGCTGGGGAATGATTGGGTAAGAAGAAGCGTAAGGTTGAAGAAATCCAAAGCCTGGTCATTTTGGGAATGTTTAAGGTGATGTGAACTTCCAGATGTTCAAGCTGGTTTTAGAAAAGGCAGAGGAACCAAAGATAAAATTGCCAACATCCGTTCGATCATTAAAAAAGCAAGAGAGTTCCAGAAAAACATCTACTTCTGCTTTATTGACTATGCCAAAGCCTTTGACTGCATGGATTGCAATAAACTGTGGAAAATCCTGAAAGAGATGGGGCTACCAGACCACCTAACCTGCCTCTTGAGAAATCTGTATGCAGGTCAGGAAGCAACAGTTAGAACTGGACATGGAACAACAGACTGGTTCCAAATAGGGAAATGAATACATCAAGGCTGCATATTATCATCACGCTTATTTAACTTCTATGCAGAGTACATCATGAGAAACACTGGGCTGGATGAAGAACAAGCTGGAATCAAGATTACTGGGAGAAATATCAACAACTTCAGATATGCAGATGACACCACCCATAGGGCAGAAAGTGAAGAAGAACTAAAGAGCCTCTTGGTGAAAGTGAAAGAGGAGAGTGGAAAAAGTTGACTTAAAGCTCAACATTCAGAAAACAAAGATCATGGTATCTGGTCCCATCAAATCATGGCAAATAGATGGAGAAACAGTGGAAACAGTGGCAGACTTTGTTTTTTGGGGCTCCAAAATCTCTGCAGATGGTGACTGCAGTCATGAAATAAAAAGGCGCTTACTCCTTGGAGGGAAAGTTATGACCAACCTAAACAGCATATTAAGAAGCAGAGACATTACTTTGTCAACAAATGTCCATCTAGTCAAGGCTATTGTCTTTCCAGTCGTTATGTATGGATGTGAGAGTTGGACAATAAAGAAAGCCGAGCGCCTAAGAATGGATGCTTTTGAACTGTGGTGTTGGAGAAGATTCTTGAGAGTCCCTTGGTCTGCAAGAAGATCCAACCAGTCCATCCTAAAGGAAATCAGTCCTGGGTGTTCATTGGAAGGACTGATGTTGAAGCTGAAACTCCAATACTTTGGCTACCTGATGGGAAGAACTGACTCCTTGGGAAAGACCCTGATGCTGGGAAACATTGAGGGTGAGAGGAGAAGGGGACAACAGAGGATGAGATGGTTGGATAGCACCACTGACTCAATGGACATGAGTTTGGGTAAACTCTGGGAGTTGGTGATGGACAGGGAAGCCTGGTGTGCTGCAGTCCATGAGGTTGCAAATAGTTGGACACAACTGAGCGACTGAACTGAACTGAACTGACGGTGATGTGGGATGTTTATCGGAATTAGGAAGGAGAGATTTCTCTCTCAGAGAACTAGACTCAACTTCCCAGAGGGTTGTCTTAAAGAAAAGGAATTAATAGCTTGGTGGTGGGGCTACAAGGGCAAGAACTAGGACCAAAAGGGCAGATGCTACAGAGAGAGAGTTTGAGACTCAACGTAAGGTAAATCGCTGTAGCGCTCAGAGGCCAAGGAGATCATTGCTTCGTGAGGCAGTGAGCTCCCCACATCTGGAAGGTGCCAGGCAGAAGCTGGCTATATGCTTGTCAGTAGAAGGGTTTGAAGTATTGACAAGTGGTCTTTTAAGAGCTCCTGTAAAGTCAAGATTCTGAAACTTTAAGAACATACCAGAATACTTGAGGAACATTTGGGATAACTTCGTTATGTCCTTAGTAATTTCTTATTGTGTGCCAGGCGTCTGGAAATAAAGAAGGTTAAGGGGAGTGTTTGCTCTCTGTATGCTAACAGCCAGGTGTGAGACATGGACGGGTAAGCTGACAGTTCTTGTACTGTGTGGTGAGGACTTTGAAAGAAGGCAGCAAATGCATGGGTAGAAAAGGAAGGGTACCGGAGGCAAGTGTGAAAGGATGAGTGGGGATTAACCAGATTGTGAGGAGGACGTTGAGAGCAGAGGGTGGGCACGAGGAGGCCTGGGGACCCTGGCAGCAAGATTCTGCTCAGAGAGGCCAACATGGTCTAAACTCAAGAGTTGAAGAAAGGGAGATGCAGATCAGTCCAGGAAGTGCTGGGAGACCCCTGGGGTCCTCCACACTCTCATCTGGTCCCTAGAGGAGCTGTTGTGCCCGCCAGGGAGGCCAGGAGCCAGGAGACGCGTCTCCGGCCACCGTGTCTGCTCCTTGTTTTCCACCTAGTCTGGACTGTGTGCAGGTGTGAGAGCTCTCCTCACACCTCGCATCTCCGTGTGGAGATGCTGCACCCACACGGCTCCGAGGCAGAACCAGGCAGCCTGACTTCTGAGGTGCCAGAAGCAAAAGTCTCTGTCATTCCTCAGATGAAAAGCATCGGGTGGAAAACAGCAGGTGCGATGCATTATTTATCTCTATGCAACAAACAAATGCCACTCAGGTGGCTGTGATTTATGTGTTATGTTGCTTTGCTACACTGGTTGCTCCAAAAGACAGCCTCAGAAAGGAAAGGAAGAATCGTGTAGTCTATTTCATGCCGTAACATTGGAAAAGATGATTGTTTAGTGTGTGGCTGGATGGGCTGGGAAGTGTTGGCTAACTTCCTTGCCCCTTCTGTGCTTCTGCATATCCATTAAAATGCATGCTTCTTCCCAACTACCTGAGAACAAGAGTGCCCGTAACTCTGTGCCCTGGCATGTGCTGTTCCCTGTAAAAGTCCCCTCACTTCCTTCACTGAGTTCCTCCCACTCAGCTCAAGGAAGCTTTCCCTTACCCTCAAAGGCCCTGTATCTGTGTCCCCACGGTATCCCTATGTGTCCGTCATGGTATCCCCATGCCTCCCTATAGCATAGTATTTAGCACCCTATGGCAATTGCCAATTTCTTGATCTGTTTTTCCAATTATTCTGCAAACTTACAATGTCATCTCTGGGGTTTTCAAGACTTGGCATGTGACAGGCCCCAGAAGTGCCCAGGGATGCACTAATTCCAACCTATCTAGACAATACCTCTAAAATCTTTGAGAGTCACTGGTCTTCTTTTGGTTGATGATACAGATTGCATCTTTGTAATATCTCCTGTTTGATTGAGTTGGTATTTTATAAAGCTCTTTCATCAGCATTATCTTATCAGAGCCTCTAAACAATCTTATGGGACCAGGAGGCTTTGTTCTTTTTACAGGCAAACTGGGGTTGGAAAAGGCAGTAACTGTGCGGGTTAAGTGTGTGAACTGAGGAGGCGGAGTTCTGCCCATCCCTGGGAGTGTGGCTTTGGGTGAATGACTGAGACTCTCTGTGCCTCATGTTGCCCATTTGAAAATGGAGATGAAAATGGATTCTATACATGAGTCTCTAAAAGCAGTGTCTGGTACAATTAAGTGTTCAACAAATTTTGTTAGTTTTTGCTGTGGTTGTTAGGTAACTTGCCTTAAGATCTATGACTAATAAGCCCAAGAATCAGGGTTTGATGCATTCAGGGCCCACTCCATCTCATCAAGGCAGTCTTACTCTGCAGGAAACATTCATCATGGGGCATGAGCAGCAGTGGCCTCACCAAGACTTTCATTCCATGACCCCCTCATTCCACAAAGCAGCTCAGAAAAGGAATCTGTGCTTCCAATGGTTAATCTGGGGGCTGTGATCTTTTATACTCCTCTGCCTGATGAGAGGCTACCCTCAGAAACTCTGGCCCACTAGATGAGTGTGGTCATGATGAGAGGCTGGAGGATAGCTGATGGCCAGGCACTGAAGTGGAGACTGATTGAGCCGGAATCTCTATGCACACTGACTATCTGGACCTCTCTATATCACAGTTATCTATAGCATGGAGATTAGAATACTCTCTGTCTCACAGGGTGGCCCTAAGGGTTAAATGAGTTAATCTGTGCCACATACAGTTCTTCAGATAGTTCCTGGCTTGAAAGTAGCCAAAATGGTCAAGAATTACTATTATTACTGCTGCCAGAAATGCCACACCATACACAGGCTGTGCTGTTGGTTCCTGATTCTGAACTGGAAAAATCAGAGACTAAGGGAGGCTGAAGAGTTTATGAACACCTGTTTTCTTAATCAACTTCTCTGTGGTGTTATCTGTACTATAAACTGAGATGGAATGAATGAAGAAGATGGAACATCCACATTATGTGCTGGGCAAAAATTTTCCAGGCATTATTTAATATGCACAGATTATTCCGCAGCAGGTACACTTTTTCCCATTTTATAGATGAGCAACTCAAGGCTTAGATGGTTTCAGCCACTTGCCCAAAATGATACAATAAATAAATAGTAGATCAGGGATTGAACCAAGATCTGTGTCCGGAGCCCATTTTCTCCTTGCCACATCACTTGGGGGAGAGCGAGCTAAGGGTGGCTCTGGGTGTAATTTTGACATCATCATCACCTTCCTTTTGGGCTGAGGCTGTTTTCAGTGATAGAGGTAGAGAGTCAAAATCAGGATAAATTCAGGAGGATGGTGCTAAGGGTCTCAATTCCATGTGTATGTAAATGACTTAAGGGGGGGTGGGGACAGAGCCAAGACACCGAGAGTCTGTCAGTCAATCAATACCATCCATCACTGTGAAGCCTGGTTGTCATGGTAACTGAGGATAAAGCCCGGAGCTTGTTAGAATCTAGTACCTCTCTGTTCAGGATGATTGGTTGGTTAGCAAACACAGTGAAAGACCTTTTGGGCCAACCCAGACTACTTAGCCATAAGGACAAGACCCTTCACAGTCAGGTTCCTGCCCAGCTCACCATCCTCACTGTTCAATCCCACTCAGTCTCTGTAGGGATTCACCTCTGACTCTTCAGAGTATAAAAGAAGCTCTAGAGGGTGCCCAGCATCTATGGGTTTAGATTCTGAACCAGCCCTGCTAGAAAGACACTGAGTCTCTAATGTGAATCAGCCTCAGCCTCTGGGCAAAATTCCAGGGACACATCAATTCACAAGATGCACTATAGAGGCAGGTGGTTGTAATAGTGTGATATACATAGAGCTATGTCCTGGGTGCATTGAAGTACCTAAGACAGGCTTCCAACCCAGAGCCGGGGAGATGGAAAGACTGCCTGGAAAATCCTGTGTGAGCAGAGACCAAGGGTGATTAAGCATTAGCCAGGTAATGAAGACTGAGGGAGGGGAGGGGAACAGAGTCCCAGGTGGAAGGAACAGCACCAAGCAGTAAGTGTGATTAAGTCAAGGGACCAGCAAGTAGCTCAGTACAACATAGACCCACAGGGGGAGCTGTGGGCTGGAGAGCTGAGTGCATGCTCCCTTGTCCAGGGCAGGGACCCTCCTGTCTCAATGTTCACCTTTGCATGGCTCCAGCAGCTTGCTGTTCTGTAACTTGTCATCCTCTCTGTGGCTTCCTGGAAGCCAACACTGACTACATTTCCTGGTTACTGATACATCATCACTCCTCCTGCAATAACCTAAACACTGGATTGTTCTCATGTATGCACTGGCCTCAGAGGCAAGCCCTCCACAGAGAGTCTGGCCTTGGGGTGAATCACTTGTCTCCTGTTGCTCAGTCTTACTCCTTGCTGCTTCAGCCGCTCCCATGCAACTCTCTCCTCTTAGAAAGACCCAGCTATATGTTCCACCAGGCACACTCCTACTCCAACTAACTTCAGAAGATCAGGTTTGAGTGTCTCTGGAGTCTAGAAGATGGGAGCGGAAGAAAGGGTGGGTTGCTCCCTCCTTTGTACTTCTACTGAATTTTTTTCTATTCAAGCACTTATCACAGTGTATTATTCTTAGCCCCCAACTGACTAAATATTTCTCCAGGATGGAGATCTGTGTGTTTTACCCCATATCTCTGGAAATCATGGCTTCTCTCTGAATATTTACTAGATGAGTACATAGATTGCTGAATGGATGGAGATTGGATTATGAGAAGAGTTTTCCTCGGAGATTGTTTCCTGCCTCTTAAGAAGGGAAAAATGCTCTGCTCAGAACCTTCCCGAAAGGGAATTCTAAGCAAAAAATAGCAATAATATATAAATGTGATGGACTATATGAAAAATTTGAGAAACTTAGATTACACATCCATCTTCCCCAATTATTCCTCCTATACAGCTTAACCATCTGTGCTGCCTTTGTCCCATTCTAGTAAAGGAACAGAAAATACATAGCTCAGAGGTTCTCAGTCCCTGCTCAGACCCTTTAGGAATCCACCCCTGACTCTCCAGAGTGCAAGGAAAGCTCTGGAGGATGTCCAGGATTGGTGGGATTGGATACTGAATTATCCCAGCCAGAAAGACATTGAAGCTCTACCATGGATCAGTCTCTAACTCTGAAAGACATCACTGATTGACTACAGTTCTTTCTGGCTGAGCCCTTATTTGTTGTCACAGTCCTCGACTCAACAGTCCCAGCAGCATTTGCTATTAAAACTACCTGCCATTGGTAGCTTAGATACATTTTATGGCCTACAGGTCTTTAAGGTTCACTTCTTTGCGTGCCATGGGTGCCAGTGCACCATGCTTGTTCCTAGCTCTGTGAATGTACCTAAGCTTCAGAACAGACCATCAGTAGCTGGTCAGTTTAACCCTTTACAATTCTCTGTTATAATTCCCAGTCAAGGTTCAAACTGACCTAATACTGCCCTTAGGAGTGAATATCAAGTAGAATACAACTTTGTGTGCATGCATGCTAAGTCACTTCAGTTGTGTTCAACTCTTCTGAGACACCATGGACTGGAATCCACCAGGATCCTCTGCCCATGGGATTCTCTGGGCAAAAATACTGGAGTAGGTTTCCATGCCCTCCTCCAGGGGATCTCCCCAACTCAAGGATAGAACCCATGTTTCTCACATCTCCTGCATTGGCAGGCTGGTTCTTTACCACTAGTGCCACCTGGGAAGCCGATAATACTCCCTTCAGTTGAGTTGCTCAGTCGTGTCTGACTCTTTGTGACCCCATGAGTCGCAGCATGCCAGGCCTCGCTGTCCATCACCAATTCCCGGAGTTTACCCGACTCATGTCCATCGAGTTGGTGATGCCATCCAGCCATCTCATCCTCTGTCGTTCCCTTCTCCTCCTGTCCCCAATCCTTTCCAGCATCAGGGTCTTTTCCAATGAGTCAACTGTTCGCATGAGGTGGCCAAAGTACTGGAGTTTCAGCTTCAGCATCAGTCCTTCCAGTGAACACCCAGGACTGATCTCTTTTAGGATGGACTGGTTGCATCTTCTTGCAGTCCAACGGACTCTCAAGAGTCTTCTCCAGCACCACAATTCAAAAGCATCAATTCTTCAGTGCTCAGCTTTCTTCACAGTCCAACTCTCATGTTCATACATGACCACTGGAAAAACCATAGCCTTGACTAGACGGACCTTTGTTGGCAAAGTAATGTCTCTGCTTTTGAATAATGCTGTTTAGTTTGGTCATAACTTTCCTTCCAAGGAGTAAGCGTCTTTTAATTTCATGACTGCAGTCACCATCTGCAGTGATTTTGGAGCCCCCAAAAATAAAGTCTGCCACTGTTTCCACTGTTTCCCCATCTATTTGCCATGAAGTGATGGGACCAGATGCCATGATCTTCGTTTTCTGAATGTTGAGCTTTAAGCCAACTTTTTCACTCTCCACTTTCATTTTCATCAAGAGGCTTTTTAGTTCCTCTTCATTTTATGCCATAAGGGTGGTGTCATCTGCGTATCTGAGGTTATTGATATTTCTCCCAGCAATCTTGATTCCAGCTTGTTCTTCATCCAGCCCAGCGTTTCTCATGATGTCCTCTGCATATAAGTTAAATAAGCAGGGTGACAATATACAGCCTTGATGTACTCCTTTTCCTATTTGGAACCAGTCTGTTGTTCCATGTCCAGTTCTAACTGTTGCTTCCTGACCTGCATATAGGTTTCTCAAGAGGCGGGTCTGGTGGTCTGGTATTCCCATCTCTTTCAGAATTTTCCACAGTTTATTGTGATCCACACAGTCAAAGGCTTTGGCATAGTCAATAAAGTAGAAATAGATGTTTTTCTGGAACTCTCTTGCTTTTTCCATGATCCAGCGGATGTTGGCAATTTGATCTCTGGTTCCTCTGCCTTTTCTAAAACCAGGTTGGACATCTGGAAGTTCACGGTTCATGTATTGCTAAAGCCTGGCTTGGAGAATTTTGAGCATTACTTTACTAACATGTGAGATGAGTTCAATTGTATGGTAGTTTGAGCATTCTTTGGCATTGCCTTCCTTTGGGATTGAAATGAAAACTGACCTTTTCCAGTCCTGTGGCCACTGCTGAGTTTTCCACATTTGCTGGCATATTGAGTGCAGCACTTTCACAGCATCATCTTTTAGGATTTGAAATAGCTCAACTGGAATTCCATCAACTCCACTAGCTTTGTTCATAGTGATGCTTTCTAAGGCCCTTGGGTATTTTTAAAGCCTCACTTAACCACTTTCAAAGTTATCACAAGTGGTTTAATAGTTTTTAAAAAAAAGAAGATAAGCAAAGTAAATATCCAGAGATATCACAGAAGCACTGAACCAAGAATTAGAAATCCTCATTTCATAGTTCACTTTGCTTCTAACCGGTGGTGTCAGCTTGGATGTGTCATTTATCTTTCAGTACCTTGTTTTCATCATTTGTAAAATGGCTACAGCCATAAACTACAGCTCAAAGCATTGCCAGGAAGCTTAAATGGGATGAAATGCATGTAAGCACTCAGTATGCTGCCTGCCACAGAGTTAGAATTCAGTGATTGCTTGTTTTTTTCATTTTTATTTGGATAAGCAGTTTCATTCCAGGAGACTTTACACACCTGTCTCAGCAGTTAATACTAACATCTGCCTCTAGATTTCCCCTTTGACTACCTTCCTGTGATGGTTAATTGCATGCATCAATTTGACTGGGCCAGGGTGTCCAGATATTTGGTCAAATGTTATTCTGGGTGTTTCTGTGAGCTATTTTTGGATGAGATCAACATTTAAATCAGTAGCTTGAGTAAAGCAGATTTCTCTCCCTGAAGTGGGTGGGCCTCATTCAATTTGAAATCCTGAACAGACAAAAAGACTGACCCTTCCCTGAGTGAGAGAGGATTCTTCCTGCCTAACATTCCTTGACATAAATCACAGCAAGATCCTCTATGACCCATCTCCTAAAGTAATGGAAATAAAAGCAAAAATAAACAAATGGGACCTAATTAAACTCAAAAGCTTTTTCACAGCGAAGAAAACTATAAACTAGGTGAAAAGACAACCCTCAGAATGGAAGAAAATAATGGTAGATGAAACAACTGACAAAGGATTAATCTCCAAAATACACAAGCAGCTCATGAAACTCAATACCAGAGAAAGAAACAACCCAGTCAAAAAGTGGGCAGAAGACCTAAATAGGCATTTTTCCAAAGAAGACATAGAGATGGCTAATAAACACATGCAAAGATGCTTAACATCCCTCATTATTAAATAAATGCAGATCAAAACTGTAATGAGGTATTACCTCACAAGGATCAGAATGGGCATCATCAAAAAATCTACAAACAATAAATCCTGAAGTGGGTGTGGGGAAAAGGGAAACTTCTTGTACTGTTGTTGGAAATGTAAATGGATACAGCTACTATGGAAAACAGTATGGATTCCTTTAAAAAAAAAACTAGGAATAAAACTACCTTATGACCCAACAATCCCACTACTGGGCATATACCCTGAGGAAACCATAACTGAAACAGACACATGTACCCCAGTGTTCATCACAGCACTATTTACAATAGCTAGGAAATGGAAGCAACCTAGATGTCCATTGACAGATGAATGGATAAAGAAGTTGTGGTACATATATACAATGAAATATTATTCATCTATAAAAAGGAACACATTTGAGTCCGTTCTAATGAGGTAGGTGAACCTAGAGCCTATTATACAGAGTAA
Source organism: Bubalus kerabau (assembly GCF_029407905.1). Classification (NCBI taxonomy): domain Eukaryota; kingdom Metazoa; phylum Chordata; class Mammalia; order Artiodactyla; family Bovidae; genus Bubalus; species Bubalus kerabau. The sequence continues at coordinate 89,770,550 of NC_073629.1, forward strand.
AGTAAGTCAGAAAACAGACATTGTATATTAATGCATACATATGGGATCTAGAAAGAGGGTATTGGTGAACCTATTTGTAGGGCAATAAAGGAGACACAAACATAAGGAACAGACTTGTGGATACAGCCAGGGAAGGGGAAGATGGGACAAATTGAGAGAGCAGGATTGAATCATATGTATTACCATATTTAAAACAGATTGCTGGTGGGAATTTGCTCTGCGATGCAAGAAGCTCAAATCTCATGCTCTGTGACAACCTAGAGGAGTGGGATGGGGTGGAGGCTGGGAGGGAAGTTCAAGAGGGAAATATGTATACCTATGGCTGACTCATGTTGATGTATGGCAGAAACCAACACATTATTGTAAAGTAATTATCCTCCAATTAAAATTAAATAAACTTTTTAAAAAAGGGAGGATTCTTCCTGCCTAATTGCCTTGAACTGGAAAATTGGCTTTTTTCTTGCCTTTGGACTCAAACTAAGACATCAGCTCTTTCTGGGTCTCAAGCCTCCAACCTTCAAATTGGGACTACACCATCAGCTCCCCTGATTCTTAAGCCTTTGAACTCAAACTGGAACTAAATCATCAACTCCTCTAAGTCCATAGCTTGCCAAATATGGATCTTGGGACTTGTCAGGCTCAATCATTGTGTGAGCCAATATTTTATAAGAACTCTCTTTACTTATATAAGTAAAGTATGTATTGGAGAACCTTAACTAATATACTTCCTAGTGCCTTTGTTATGGCTAGTGATGATTTTTCCTTTATTTAAAGTGATTAGATGCGTGGCTACAGTCTGCGGAGCACACTGGGTTAAGACAGTATGAAAGTGAAAGTGAAGTCGCTCAGTTGTGTTCTACTCTTTGCGACCCATGAACGGTAGCCTACCAGGCTCCGCGGTCCATGGGATTTTCCAGGCAAGAATACTGGAGTGGGCTGCCATTTCCTTCTCCCCCCAAAAGTAAGCAATACAGTTGACACCATGATCCAGCCCATTCACATCCAGCTAAAATAAATTGCAGTTCTTAACCATACTTTCTGTGATGCTCGCTGAGGCTTTCCTTCCTACTATATTCTGTTTCATTTTATTAAATGCTAGTCATGGCTCACTAAATTTCGCTTACAATCTGCTAGTGAGCTGTAGCCTGTAGTTTGAAAAACCCTATGAAAACACCTCTGAGGCATTATAGAATGTTTATTAGTATCACAGGTTCTCACGCTGAACTTGGACTCCACCCATAATAACAAGGCAAGCTTGACCTTGCACAAGATATTTAACATTGCTGAGCTTCAGTTCTTCATTTGTAAATTAGTGTTCTAGTATGCTCTTCCCAGGTCTTTCCTGAGGATAAGATGAGATAGTGCATTTAAATGCCTAATTCAGTGTCTGCCGTGTGATGAAATGCTCAGTAACTTTTAGCCATTTTACCACTGCTATTAGAGTCTAAGCCCTTGAATATAGTATCAGAATGAATCACAGAGTGTGAAGAAATGGGGAGGGGGTGATGGGAGGTAAATACATGGACAAGATATAAACTCTACATCAGAAGACCTGAATTCAATACTAATTGAATCATGTTGAGCCAATTACTTGGGCTCTTTAGACCTAAGCTTTCTCTATAGAATTGGGGATAAAGATATTAATAAATTCCTTATAAGCGATTATGAAGATCATCTTCAATACCAGATGTGAATGACTGTATTTTACCAACCTTAGGAGTTAATATATTTATTAGAATCAAATATTTTAAATATATTTTGTTAGAATCAAATATTTCAGTTATTTCTAAGTACAGTGAAAACAAAAATAAATTGTTAATTCACTATAGGTAGTAACCAATCTGGTTGTCCCTATAATAAATCATCCCTGACTATAATCACATGATTATAACAGAGAAACCCTGTTACCTGCTATATGAGATAATAGGATCCATGTTGGTGTCTAGACAGTGCTAACCATATTTTGTGTGCTTAATATGTTTGTTGAATGAAAAGCTATTGAATAAATAAAGAGAAGGAAAGAGGACAAAGGAAAAGAATGTAAAACTATAATTGACATCAACTTTAGTGAGATTTTTGTCATGTCCCTATGGCTTTTTCTACCCAGTGTGGCTCAGATGGTAAAGCGTCTGTCTGCAATGCAGGAGACCCGGGTTCAATCCCTGGGTTGGGAAGATCCCCTGGAGAAGGAAATGGCAGCCCACTCCAGTATTCTTGCCTGGAAAATCCCATGGACCGCAGAGCCTGATAGGTTACCGTCCATGGGGTCGCAAAGAGTCGGACACGACTGAACGACTTCACTTGCACTTTCATTCCCTATGGCTTTTTCTACCCAGTGTGTTAGGTAGTAGTAGACCAGTTGGCCCAAGGACCCTAGTTGGAGAATGATGATCAGTGATGGGCTGAATGTACTGCATTTTCACTGAAAGGGTCATTTCCAGGGTCACTGTTATCTGGCATCCATCAAAGGGAGACATGATGGAACACAGGCACTGATTGGGCTTGTTAAGACTTTGAAAGATAGTGAAAAGAATTCAAAGTGACCTTGATCAATGGGAGGAGCAGTCCCTCCAAAATGGGATGAAGCTCTAGGGACAGAAATGAATGACCTTGATTTTTAAAAATGGCCAGGTAAGGGAAGGAGGCATGAATGCTAAGACTCCAAGTCTTACAGCAAAAGTGTTGGCCACTGCAGGCTGGGCATAATGATGTTTCTTCCATTTGAACAATGTTTCAAAGCTGACCAATTGCAGAGACCTATGAGATAGGTTGCCTTATTGTTCCCACATTACAGATGAAAGGATAGTTAAGATTGTAGAATTAACAACTGGAAAGCTGGGAGTAATGAATGTGGTAATATTAACACCAACATTGTTGTTGTTCAGTCGCTCAGTCATGCCTCACTCTTTGCAACCCCATGGACTGCAGCATGCCAGGCTTCCCTGACCTTCACTATCTCCCTGAGTTTGCCCAAACTCATGTCCATTGAGTCAATGATGCCATCCAACTATCTCATCCTCTGTCATCCCCTTCTCCTCCTGCCCTCCATCTTTCCCAGCATCAGGGTCTTTTCCTATGAGTTGGCACTTTGCAGCAAGTGGCCAAAGTATTGGAGCTTCAGTATCAGTCCTTCCAATGAAAATTCATGGTTGATTTCCTTTAGGTTCAACTGGTTTGATCTCCTTGCTGTCGTTAAGAGACTCTCAAGAGTCTTCTCCAGTACCACAGTTTGCAAGCATCGATTCTTCGGTGTTCAGCCTTTTTTATTGTCTAGCTTTCACATCCATACATGACTACTGGAAAAACCACAGCTTTGACTAGATGGAGCTTTGTTGGCAAAGTGATGTCTCTGCTTTATAATATGCTATCTAGGTTTGTCATAGCCTTTCTACCAAGAAGCAAGAGTTTTTTAATTTCATGGCTGTAGTCACCATCTTCAGTGATTTTGTAGTGCAAGAAAATAAAGTCTGTCACTGTTTTCATTGTTTCCCATTCTATTTGCCATGAAGTGATGGGACTGGATGCCATGATCAAAGTTTTTTGAATGTTGAGTTTTAAGCCAGCTTTTTCACTCTCCTCTTTCACCTTCATCCAGAGGCTCTGTAATTCCTCTTCATTTTCTGCCATTAAGGTGGTGTCATCTGCACATCTAAGGTCATTGGTATTTCTCCCCACAATCTTGATTCCAGTTTGTGCTTCATCCAGCCCAGCGTTTCTCATGATGTACTCTGCATAAGTTAAATAAGCAAGGGGACAATATACAGCCTTGACATACTCTTTTCCCAATTTGGAACCAGTCTGTTGTTCCATTTCTGGTTCTAACTGTTGCTTCTTGACCTGCATACAGATTTCTCAGGAGGCAGGTAAGGTGATCTGGCATTCCCATCTCTTTAAGAATTTCCCACAGTTTGTTGTGATACACACAGCCAAAGGCTTTAGCATAGTCAGTGAAGCAGAATTAGATGTTTTTTTCTGGAATTCTCTTGCCTTTCCTATGATCCAACAGATATTGGCAATTTTATCTCTGGTTCTTCTGCCTTTTCTAAATCCAACTTGTACATATGGAAGTTCTCAGTTCATGTACTGTTGATACCTAGCTTGAAGGATTTTGAGCATTATCTTGCTAGTATGTGACATGAACACAATTGCGTGGTAGTCTGAACATTCTTCGGCATTGCCTTTCTTTGGGATTGGAATGAAAACTGATCTTTTCCAGTCTTGTGGGCAATGCTGAGTTTTCTAAATTTGCTGGCATATTGACTGCAGCACTTTCTAGCATCTTTCAGGATTTGAAATAACTGGCTGGAATTCCATTACCTCCACTAGCTTTGTTAGTAGTATTGCTTCGTAAGACCCACTTGATTTCACACTCCAGGATGTCTGGCTCTAGATGAGTGATCATACCATTGTGGTTATCCAGGTCATTAAGACCTTTTTTGTAGAGTTCTTCTGTGTATTCTTGCCACCTCTTCTTAATATCTTCTGCTTCTTTTAAGTTCATGACATTTCTGTCTTTTATTGTGTCCATCTTTGCATGAAATATTCCCTTGATATCTCCAATTTTTTTGAAGAGATCTCTGGTCTGTCCCATTCTATTGTTTTCCTCTATTTCTTTGCATTGTTCACTTAAGAAGGCTTTCTTATCTCTCCTTTCTATTCTTTGGAACTCTGCATTCAGGTAGATGTATCTTTCCCTTTCTCCTTTGCCTTTCACTTCTCTTCTTTACTCAGCTATTTGTAAGGCCTCCTCAGACAACCATTTTGCCTTATTGCATTTCTTTTTCTTGGGGATGGTTTTGGTCACTGCCTCCTATACAATGTTATGAATCTCCGTCCATGGTTCTGCAGGTACTTTTGTCTATCAGATCTAATCCCTTAAATCTATTTCTCACGTCCACTGTATAATCATAAGTGATTTGTTTTAGGTCATTCCTGAATTGCCTAGTGGTTTTCCCTACTTTTTTCAATTTTAGTCTGAATTTTGCAATAAGGAGCTCATGATCTGAGCCACAGTCAACTCCTGGTCTTGTTTTTGCTGACTGTAAAGAGCTTCTACATCTTCAGCTGCAAAGAATATAATCAGTCTGATCTTGGTATTGACCAACTGGTGATGTCCATGTGTAGAGTCTTCTCTTATGTTGCTGGAAGAGGATGTTTGCTATGATCAGTGCATTCTCTTGGCAAACTCTGTCAGCCTTTGCCCTGCTTCCTTTTGTACTCCAAGACCAAACTTGCCTGTTTTTCCAGATATCTCTTGACTTCCTACTTTTGCATTTCAGTCCCCTATGATGAAAAGGACTTCTTTTTTTTTTTTTTTGGTGTTAGTTCTATAATGTCTTTTAATCTTCATAGAACCATTTAACTTCATCTTCTTCAGCTTTAGTGGTTGGGGCCTAGACTTAAATCACTGTGATGTTGAATGGATTGCCTTGAAAACAAACCAAGTTCATTCTATCATTTTTTGAGATTGCACCCAAGCACTGCATTTCAAACTCTTGACCACGAGGGCTACTCCTTTTCTTCTAAGGGATTCTTGCCCATGGTAGTAGAATATAACGGTCATCTGAATTAAATTCACCCATTTCCATCACAGTGTTACTACACCAACATAGTGCAGCAATAAGTACCATTAAAAAACTCTTACTATATGTCAGGCCCTGGGCCACCTGATCACATCTCTCTCTCTCTTAGTCGCTAAGTTGTGTTCAACTCTTGCGACCCCATGGACTGTAGCCTGCCAGGCTCCTCTGTCCATGGGATTCTCCAGGCAAGAATACTGGAGTGGGTTGCCATCTCCTTCTCCAGGGGATCTTCCTGACTCAGGAATCGAAGCCAGGTCTCCTGCATTGCAGGCATATTCTTCACCGGCTGAGCTATGAGGGAAGCCCTGATCACATAGACTGTTTCATTTCATATTCATAACAGTCCTATGAAGTGTCTTCTGTCATTGTCTCATTTAGGGGAAGAGGAACCAGGCAGGAAGAGGGAGGCATTTGCCTGAGGGCATTTGCCCGAGGATCACCTGGTCAGTCAGTGGTAGAGATGAGATGTGAACACAAGGAATCTAGATTAGAACCTTTTTCAGCAATTGATGCTTAATGAGTGCTCATTATCATTAGCATTACCTAAATATTTTCTGTGGATAACTTTTCTTATTCCTCACAATTAATATGAGGTAAATGCCATTAATACCTCCAGCTTAAGGGATGAAGAAATTAAGACGTAAAATGATTAAATAATCTGCCAATAATCACACAGTAACGTGACAGAACTTATATTTTCAAACACTAAGCTATACTAACATCCTGCATTCAAGGGAAAACAAATCTCTTTAAACACTTACCATCCAAAATGTACTGATACTTGGAATTATTCTCAAACAAGGCTTTATTATCATTCCTATTTGGGTCTTGAAAAAAACTGAGGTTCAGAGAAATTAAGTTCCCTGATAGGGGTCAGGCAATACTAAATGGTAGAAGCAAGAGCTCCACCCAGATGTGTCTGACTCCCAAGTTTAGATTCCTTACTACCATCTGCCAGCATATTTCTTCATCCCACAGACCTTGATCAAATGATTCTGCTACTTACTCACCCCACCTAAAACTGTAATCTATAATAATAACCACTGCTTACACAGTATTTTCTTTATCATGATGCTTTTTAGAAATATCTTCATTAATTCTTGTAATGGTTTTTAAAAGTAGTTTATTATACTTACATTAGTTATGGGAAAACTGAAACTCAGAGATACAAAGTATTAGCTTTTAAATGGCAGAACCAAAAGCAAAGCTATCTTTGTAAAAAGAACCCTTTTCACTACCACATTGCCTGATGGCTTTCATGGGGCCATAAAATACTATTGGCTTCCTTCTCAAGTGGAGGAGCATCAATAGAAGTCATTCTGTGTAAGATCTTTGCAGACCTCAATATTTCAAACTACAGAATCAAGAGACTTCTCCGGTGGCTCAACAGTGAAGAATCCACCTGTAATACAGGGGACTCAGAGACATAGGTTCAATCCCTGGGTCAGGAACATTCCCTGGAGGAGGAAATGGCAACTCACTCCAGTAATCTTGCCCGAAAAATCCCATAAACAGAGGAGCTTAGTGGACTATTGTCCATGGTGCCACAGAAGAGTTGGACACAACTGAGTATCTAAACAACAGCAATAGAATCATGAACCTTTAGAGCTCTGAGGGCTATTAGTTTACTTTCTATTCCATGCATAGTTTCCCTCACATCATCCCAGATGAGGTATCTTATCTGACTTACTTAGATTCCTTAACTTACAAGAAAATCTGTTTCATGGGGCATTTGAGAGACAAAGGTCACAGAAGCTAAGCTAAATGTGTCTAGGAAGCCCAAATGCCTCAAGAGGTAAAGAATCCTCCTGCAATGCAGGAGATATAGGAGACAAGGGTTTGATTCCTGGGCTGGGAAGATACCTTGGAGAAGGAAATGGCAACCCACTCCAGTATTCTTGCCTGAAAAATTCCGTGGACAGAGGAGCGTGGCAGCTACAGTCCATAGGGTCACAAAGAGTCGGACACAGCTGAGCATGCATGTGCAGGACCTACCTACATTGGCCATAAAGGGAAAGTCTAGTTCATTGTCAGTAGGAAAGACACATAGATAATTTCAATTAGTATGGTGTATGAATTTATGTGTACATACATATATATTCTGGATTATTTTCCTGGCTCGAGAATCCCTGCCATATTTCCAAATGCCTAGAGGTACCTCTCTGAGGAAGCTGGCCCTCCCAGGCACACTCATCATGTTCTTCTTTCCCTAATGTGTGTGTGTGTGTGTGTGTGTGTGTGTGTGTGTGTGTGGTTGAAATATAATATAGAAGGAGTATTTACACTTTACAATTCACACCCAGGTCATCTTCAAATTACCCAAACTCTATTTCAAAATATGTCTTGAATCAATCATATTCTTTCATCTCCATTATGATTCCTTACCTGGATATCAACAGGAGTCTTCTAACTGTGCTCCCTGAGTCTGCTCTCACCCCCTCTAATCTGTGCTCTTCAGACAGTGGAATGACCTACTGACACAGAGATTAGACCATGGCACAGCTGGGTAACAATTTAGTGATTTCCTTTTCACTACAGACAAAGTCTATACGTCTTACTACAACCAGCAAGACCATCTGCAGCTACTTCCAACCTCAGGTCCCTCCATCCCCCACCTTATCTGCAGGCTTCGGCCACACATTCTTATTTCAGTTCTCAAACACTCCAGGCTGTCCATTCTGCCCAGGGCACCTTCCCTCTTGTCTTGGGAGTCTCCTGAGTATCTTTTTGGACCTTATCCTATTTACTCAAGAGACTTTCCCAGATAATCCTAAACTGATTTTCTTCTCCCTCTCCTTCCACAGTTAGTCTCTATTTCTACAACCTGTTCATTTTCTACATAGCTCATATCACAATTTGCAATTGGCTCAGCTGGTAAAGAATCCACCTGCAATGAGGAAGACCTGGTTTTGATCCCCGGGTTGGGAAGATCCCCTGGAGAAGGGAAAGGCTACCCACTGGAGTATTCTGGCCTGGAGAATTCCATGGACTATATAGTCCATGGGGTCTCAAAAAGTTGGACACAACTGAGTGACTTTCATTTCACTTCACTTCATGTATCTATTCATTAGCTCACTCAACAGAAGCTATTAAGGCCAAACACCGTTCTAGGAAATGAATATATAATAGCAAACAAAATATATGAGGTCCCTGCTCTCATGGAACATGCATACTAGGAAGAAGAGTTTGACAATAAACAAATAAGCATATGAACATGGTAATTACTGAATATGTGATAGCCTGAGAATTAAAATAGGGTGCTATACCAAAGAGGGACTTGCTACATGGTCATAAAAGGCCTTTCGGAAAGGGGGGCATTTAAGTTGAGATTTGAATGGTTAGAATATAGCTATGCAAACATCAGAGGGAAGGGTAGCCCATACAGAGAGAACTGCTAGTACCAAGGCTGTAGGCTAAAATGAGCTTGCTATGTTAGAGTGTTCGCAGAACAACAGTGACAACAACAAAAATGGAAAGAAATGAAAGAAAGAGTAAAGGAAAGAGGAGAAAAGTAAAGAAAGACAACACAAAAGCCATCATATTCTAGCAGTGGCCAGATAAGAGATCACAGTCGTTCGGACCAGTTAGACAGTAATAGAGATGTGGTCAGATGCCATGTATGCTTTAGAAACAAAAAATGACAGATCTCACTGATGAGGGGCAGAAAGTAAAGGAGGAACCAAGAAGGACATCTGGATTTTAAGGTGTTTATTTAGTTTCTTCCACTAGATTGTAAGCTTTGCAAGAACAGGAACCATATCTATTTTGTTTACCTGGCACATAATACAAACATAATTGATGAATGCATATCTGTATGAACAAAACCATGAAAGAATGGACAGAGGGATGTCAGGGCAGGTTTCACAGAGGTGGGGATACCTGAACAAGTTTCCGAAGAATAAGTTGAAATTTGTCAGGTTGGCAAGACGGGGAAGCATTTTGGAGGCTGACAGACAGCACCCACAAAAGGAGGCAGGAAACATACATGAACAGAACAGTGTCACTGAAGTACTTGACCCCCAAGGTAAATCATCAGCTTGGTAATAGGGCCAGACTCCAGAGAGGCCAGATGGTGAGTGCGCTATTCTCTTTGTCATATTTTTATATAAAGACAAATAAGAGGAGCTCCAAAAAGGGATGAAGGAGAAAAAAAAAAAATCTAGATCCAGAAATTCCAGCCCAAAGCCAATACTGATCCCTGTAGAATGTAGAAAGCTGTCAGCAGCAGCCCTTGAGGAAAGTCTAGGGTCCCATTGAAGTCTAACATCACCTCCGCAACATCCAAGAAGTCCCTTGATTTTTGATGCACGGTTTCATGCTGTCTTTAGGGGAGACGTATTTTATCTAAAGGACACATTAGAAGAAAACAGCCTTGCGCATCCTCTGGGATGAACCCATAGAGGATCTGAGGCAAACCCAAGGACAGATGAGTCCCCAAAGCAAACCAGCCCATGTGTTCATTTAAATCATTCCGTTCCAAGCTCAGCTCTTTGAGGGAGGGGATGTATACCACACGGTGTGTTTCTTAGAAACAAGCACTTACTAGAACATAAATATTATTAAAGTCATATAGATCAAAGACACCCAGAGAGAAAAAAGACATTGGAAAAGAGGAGAACGAGAGAAGGAGTGAGAGAGAGGATGAGAAAGAGACAAAGAGAAAATTAGACAGACATCAAACATGGAGTGAGAGTATGTGTGATTCTGTTTGTCAAAGGGAAAGAAGGTAGATGATTTTGTTCTTTGTAGGTTAATATGTAAATGACATTCTGATTTATTAGCGGGCTCCAGCAGATGAGGTGATGATTAGCACATTTCCATATTTATGGAAAAGCAACACTAACTTTCCGGATTTATAGAAATCAGCTCTTCACAACAGCAAATTGTGCTATTATCGACATATGGCTTTCTATAAACAGAGCTGAGGTAATTATCCCTGGGACAATTCGTTGGTGGGCTCCTTTTGAATATTAACCACATTGGAAGCCCATTTCTGCCTCACAGATTTTAAAGCGGAGGGGGCTTGAGATACCCCCAGGCAATTAATTAGTAATCTAGTACCAGAGACCAAATGAAAGGCTGTACCAGGAACACATGGTGAAAAGACACAGGTCCAGGGGTCTGACGCCAGCTTCCTGCAGCCCTGGGCCAAATATAGGGAAGTAATTAACTTCCCTAAGGAGCCTCAGCATTTCTGGGGCTAAAACTAGAATAACACCCACCTCCAAATGTTGTCAAGAATATTAAATAAGAATATATACAACAGCCCTGGAACTTAGTAAGTACTCAATAAATGTTAGCTCTTTGTCCTTCCTCATGGTTTTGAGTGACTCTTAAAAAGATCCACTTGAATTAAGTTTTTCAAATTCTTTTTTTATACTGATCTATCCTGAGCTATTTCATTTGTCATGACTCTGTACATATATATGTCTTTAACCAAAAGAAGTTTCTTGAAGCAATAACTTATCCTCACTGCCTACAAACCATTATGATATTTTCTCTTCTGTGTTGTTCAAAATGTTTGTGATCCATACATTGATTTCAGGATCTACTATTGGGTTTCAACCTGCAGTTTGTTAAGTATTATGCTGCAGGAAGGTAGGGACTGTATTTAGATTTGCTTGCCTTTGTATCCCTAGTACATACACGTAGAAGATACTGAATAGATATTTGAATTATAAAAGGATGGATACAGAGATAGATGGACAAACTTATGAATGGCCCTAGTTAGGAATCTAAATTAACACCCTCTTCAAATTCAATGTCTTGTTTTGCTCACTCACTGTGTACTAAACCCTGTGTTGGGCACTAAAGAGGTGGAAAAGTGTCAGACAGGATGCTTGCTTTCAAGGATCTTGCTGTCTAGATGAAAAGAGAAATAATTAACGTTTGGAAAATTGCTTTAAAGACTAAACTGTGGAATTTATATGAATGTGTTGAAGGAAGGAAGTGACCAGCCTGAACTGGTGCAGTCAGAGAAACTTCTTGAAACTTGGAGGTTGAACTTGGGCTTGAAAAATGGATACACCTCTCACCCTTCTACTCATTCACTGGTTCTCAAACTATACTAAGTATCAGAATAACCTGGAGGGTGATTGTCGAAACACACACTGCTGGACCCACACCCAGAGTTTCCCATTTAGCAGGTTTGGGATGAGAACCTGAGAATTTGCATTGTAACACATTCCCAGGTGATGCTGATGCTGTTGGTGGGAGTCCACACATTTTAGAACCACTATTCTAGCAGTTTGGAGTGAGACCATGGAGATTGTTGCTGCCTTGCTAAGGATTTTAGATTTTAGTATTAGCCTTGCAGGATCTCAGGCAAGGAGATGACATCCTAAGATCTGTGAGGCAGAATGATCCTTCTGGTAGCAGTATTGAGAATGGATTGGAAGGGGTGAGTCTTCCTTTGAAGACCATTTAGGAGTTGTTGCAGTCATAAGTGAAAGTTGTAAACCCAGCCTCCCATTGAAGGAGGGGATGTAGAAGAAAGGATGGAGGAGAGCTGCTCAGCAGAGAGAACTGAAGGGTCTTAGAGATCTACAGGGATGGAGGGGAAGGAGGGTCTGGGATGACTCTAGGTTTCTGCCATCACTGACTGCTTGGATGGCCGTTCTACCCACCAAGAATCTACATTTTAAATGTTTTAACATTTAAACAGCAAAACCCCAGAGACCCTTTATTATTAAAGAGATAACTATGGTGCTATATTGCCTGGAAAATCCCATGGATGGATGAGCCTGGAGGGCTGCAGTCCATGGGGTTGCTGAGGGTCGGACAGGACTGAGCGACTTCACTTTCACTTTTCTCTTTCATGCATTGGAGAAGGAAATGGCAACCCACTCCAGTGTTCTTGCCTGGAAAATCTCAGGGATGGGGGAGCCTGGTGGCCTGCCATCTGTGGGGTCACACAGAGTCGGACGCGACTGAAGTGACTTAGCAGCATGGTGCCATAGAAAATGCATGATTTTGGACAGCCAGACAAGTCTGCATTCAAACTCTATTTGTGGTGCTTCCTAGCAAGCCACTTTACCCTGTTGAACCTCAAGTTCCTGTAAATAATAATACTAATGCTACCGTAGAGAGTTGTCATGGAGACTAAATGAGATCACGTGTGGCCGAGAGTCAGTGACCAGAAAACTGCTCACCATGTCTGGTGTACGCACTGAACACTATGTGCATCGCGCGCCCATTCTACTTACCAGCTGTTTCCATTTTTTCTTTGTTAAGCACCAGGATATATTCATAGACACCACCCATCGATCCAGACGTTATGTAATGGGTGCCGTAGTCATTGATGAACTTGGCGTACATGCCATAGTGGTATCGCTCTGGAAGCTCCATTAGTGACTGCAGCATACCTTCATCCAGCATGATGTTTTCCCTCCTCATCTTAAAATGAGCAGTCTGCACCTTTGTGAAAATTCTCATAAAGCTGTATTTCTGCCAACAACAACGACCACCATTAAATGAGGGAAAAGAACGAAGAGAGTATATATTTTACCACATGAGATCACATAAAAGGTCAGCATTTAGTACCTGTGGATATATATATTATATATATACACCTACATATAACTGTGGGAATTATATGTAAATGTATAGATATACTTGCATATATATGTATATAAATATATATAAGGGAGGATTACTACGTTTTGCAAGCATATATTGGACACCAGTGTGTGCCTGGCTTGTTCTGTACCTTCATCTCTTTCCTACTATGCCGCCTGGGTCAAGTTCTCATCAGCCCTCACTGGGTTCATTATCACAGTGTGCATCACCATGTTCCTTCCCTCCATCCTGCCCTCAGCCCACTCTTACCTCCACATCTTTCTCTAATTAAAGCATTACATTATGCAACTTCTAACATAAGTATTAGGCATCCATTAAAAATTATGCTTAGGAATATTTCGATGACATTGTGAAATGCCAATATCATTTAATTTATTGAACAAATACCTATCAGTGCCTGTCATCACATGCTTTCTGCTAGGTGCAGGGAACATGATCTTGAATGAGCTAGTCCCTGCCCTCATAGAGCTTATATTTTAGTGGTAATCTTATACCATTCAGTAATCAAGAAATGCAGGATCCTGATATAATAATGAAAAAAAAGAAGAAAAAAAAAAAAAAAAGACAGGACCAGGGTGAGGTTGGATTGGTTTAAGAGGAAGTGGGTTATGCATGAGCTTTCCTTGCAGAGAATGTAAACCTTGTTCCAAAGTGATAGTGAAAGTTGAAGGAAACGACCTGGTTTTTGAAAAGTCCACATTAACCTGAGAGTTGTATCTCAGAACAACACTTCCCTTCAGATCAATAGCTTATTTGTGGCAAAGCTCCAAAATGTAATTTATGTTTGTTAACAAAGTTAACTTTTATAACTGTATTTTCATCATGTAAAATCATGTTTTGAGTCCTCTGTAAATCCCAAGTTCTGGTATCAATGTTTTGAGGCTTTGGGGTAAATTTCTGATCAATTCAATGAATATTGGTCTGGCTCCCAATTGCCTCTCCATTCTTATCACTCCCTGTTTTCCCTTCCCACCTGGGCTTCAGACAGTGGAAGTCCTTTCAGTCCACATCTGTGTGAGGCAGTTTCTCACCTCCAGGCCTTTGCACATGCTCTTTCCCAGGCTGAGAACAGCCTTCTGTTAGCTTCTGCCTCACTTCATCCAGACAACTGGTACTAGTCTTTAGATATCAGTTAAGGCAGACTCCCTGACTTCCTCAAGGAAGCACTGCCTGATAATAGACAGGATAATAGGCAATTAGTAGTAAATGGTTGATGAAGAAGTGTTGATGAAAAAAGATTCATTGAGCAGGCCAGCCATCCAATCTATGGAAAAGCCTGGAAAAGCCAGGCTTGCTGTGGAATTCTTCCAAGTCTAGTTTATAGGGCTTGGCTGTTTCTCTTTAAGACATTACCATTCTAAGTATTTCCCTGTATGCTCCAGGTAACCATGAAAAAGGATGGGGAAATGATAAGAGTACTAGTCTTATCATGCAATGTTATTCCCTTTGTGATGATTCTGTATGTGAAAGTGTAATAAGAAAACAAACATGATTACCACTGATCAGACATTTCCAATTATACAAGCAAATGAAGGTTCAATTACTACTGTACTTTTTAATGCAGTTAAGGTAGTACATGTTTGGCATAGATTATGGGATACTGTGCAACGTGGGCATTATGTTTTAATACCTTCTCATTATACTTGCTTAACTTTTTTAAGAAGGCAGCATCTTGTGACATGGATACACCTGCAGTCACCGTGACTGGGACGCCTGTAAAGCCCACACCAGTGGTCAATCCAATTGACACAGACTTGTCATTTTTTACTTTAGTAAGAAGATCATATGCATCATTATATATCTCTGAAGAGATTTTAGTATCTGCCTGGGCCTGAAAGGAAACACATAGTTAGCTTTGTACACATAAAGTTATATTCCAATTCATAGGTAATATTTAAATCTTTTCTCTGTAAAATAACCAATGTTTCAGATTATCATAAATACTCCTTTAAAAAGGCTATTCCAAATTGATACTAAAATGCAGAAACTTCAGCAGTGCTTAGTAATTAGTGGTACTACTAAAATATTTATTTAAACATACACACATGATTCTGATAAAATGTTATAATGTTCTATGCATTTATTTATTTCCAGAGGGTTTATTCTTCCTATGTAGAAGATAGGAAGATAGATACCCTTCCTTCCTGCTTGACTCTGTAGTGGGGAAATATTGAAAGCCATATCTAGGCATGGACAAGAGGCAAAGGCAGGCAGGTGGTAACAGTTCTACGTAGAGGTATGCTTAGGGACCATCCAAAAGTGTTTGGTTATTTCATTCCAGGATTGCATTTCTCAGCCAGCTTGACCTGAGGTCTGGTCATGTGCTTTGCTTGAGCCAAGGAAGTGAGGGTTAGGAGCCCATGGGTGGTTCGCTCTGTAATCACAAGAGCACGTGTTAAGATGGAAGCTCCATTAATTGGGTCCTGAGTGTCCGAGATGATGAGAGTTTCCTTTCCACCTTAGGATGAATGAATAGCAGAAGAGGGGCATTACTGTTTTAAAGCACTGAGATTGAAGAATCTTTTGTTGCCATAGCATAGCTTAGTCTATCTTGCCTGACACATAGGCCCTAGATCATCCTCCGGTTAGGAAAACGGCATTACCTATGTCTTTCAGCTTGGCTTACTTAGACCAGATGGCAGAGGTGGAAGTGGGCTAGGGGGAGCCAGTTTCTTTTTTTTTTAATTTAACTATAGTTGATTTACAGCATTGTGTTAGTTTCAGGTATGTAGCTTCAGATTCATTTCCATTATAGTTTATTACAGGACATTGAAGATAGTTCTCTGTGCTATACAGTAAATCCTCATTGTTTATTTTATATGTAGTAGTTTGCATCTGTTACTCCCATACTCCTGATTTATCTCTCCCCTTCCCCTTTCCCCTTTAGTTGCCCTAAGTTTGTTTTATATGTATGTGAGTCTATTATTATTTTGTGCTTAAATTGATTTGTATTAATTTCTTAGATTCCACATATAAGTGATCGTATAATGTTTATCTTTGCCTGGCTTATTTAGTGTGATAATGTCTAGGTCCAACCATGTTGTTGCAAATGGTATTGTCATTCTTTTTTTTTATGACTGAGCAATATTCTATTGTATTTATGTACCACATCTTCTTCATCCATTCCTTTGTTGATGGACATTTGTTTCCACATCTTAGCTATTGTGGACAGTGGGAACCAATTTCTTAAAACAGAATCCATAAGCCTAGCCTTATCCTCTGTCAATATTTTTCTTTTGAGAAACTTTGGGGGGGTGAGGGATGTGACTAGATAGTTGTTCAGGGTCCTGGCTTCCTATCATCTCTCTCTATAGATAGAATGTAGATAGAATATATATGATACAGAGAGAATTTGCATCATCTGCAGTCCATGGGGTCACGAGGAGTCGGACATGACTGAGCGACTTCACTTTCACTTTTCACTTTCATGCATTGGAGAAGGAAATGGCAACCCACTCCAGTGTTCTTGCCTGGAGAATCCCAGGGATGGGGGAGCCTGGTGGGCTGCCATCTATGGGGTCGCACAGAGTCGGACACGACTGAAGCAACTTAGCAGCAGCAGCAGCAGCAGCCTCCCTTCTAAATGCTGTATAGCCAGGCTTAGTTCACATAGATCTGGATTTAAATCTTGTCTATGCTACCTATTGGGCCTGACATTTATCCCTCTCTACGTCTCTGGGATTTTTAATATCTAAAATGGGCCAATGGTAATATCCGTTCCATTGTCTTGTAATGAGGATTCAGTGGGAGAATTTGTGTGAAAGTAGGAGGGGACACTTGGTAAGCCTCCAGTGAGGTGTGCTGTGTAGATGGCTCACCCACAGGGTAAGGGGTAGAGAAATGAATGGTTAGGAGCAGACCCTGGAGCTGACTGTGAGCTCCATGGTGACCAGGAGACTGCAGAATTTTTTTTTTTAATTTTTTTATTTTACAATATTGTATTGGTTTTGCCATACATCAACATGCATCTACCACAGTTGTACACGTGTTCCCCATCCTGAACCCCTTTCCCACCTCCCTCCCCATACCATCCATCTGGGTCATCCCAGTGCACCAGCCCCAAGCTTCCTGTATCCTGCATCGAACCTGGACTGGCGATTCATTTCTTATATATTATACATGTTTTAATGCCATTCTCCCAAATCATCCCCCGCCCCTCCCACAGAGTCCAAAAGACTGTTCTATACATCTGTGTCTCTTTTGCTGTCTCGCATACAGGGTTGTCGTTACCATCTTTCTAAATTCCATATATATGCATTAGTATACTGTATTGGTGTTTTTCTTTCTGGCTTACTTTACTCTGTATAACAGGCTCCAGAATTTTAAAGATATGAAGAATCTTAGGGAACCTTAGCAGTTTTCAAGCACTTTTCGATAGCAGAACCTTTTCTTCCAACAAAATTATGTACAGAAAGCCAAGAGATGAAGGTCATCAGTGAGGACCTGCCCTTGGGGAAGCAGGGGCCAGGTCTCAGGACCCCCAGCCACTTCCTGTCTTGCCCTCACTTTACATCTTAGGAACCTGAGCCTGGGGAGGAACAGTACGCTGCTCAAGGTCTGATATACATCTGTTCTAATAGTGTCAAAACCTGGAAATAGGACTTCTGACTAGCAGCCCAGAAAATAGGGCCCCAGTCTATCTCATTGCTTTAGGACCAGAACCGAGATCTAGCAGAGGTGGTCCCATTTACAGTACAGTCCCATTTACAGAGGCTCCCTGGCCCTGACCTTGACTCTTCAGCCCTGAGCAGGTGCATTGGGAGCTTCAGCCACCAGCAAGCCCTATACGAAGTAAAATCTTCCAAAGCAAGTCATCCTATCTTCACCAATAGACTTCCCCTCCATGCCTCTCTGCCACAGTGGCCTGTGAGCACCCCGTTCAGACTTACTTCAAAGTGATATTTCAGGAAATTGTAGGGTTTCCGGAAGTACTTATCATCATCTCCATAGTAGAGACGCTCACAGGCAGGGTCATACTGAAGCTCCCTCCATTCCCCATTGTATACAGTCTCACACTGGCCCCCGTAGTACCTGGCATCATACACATACTGAGTTTCTTCCTGGGTCAGGATATTATACCTAAATTGAAAAGGAAAGCAGCTTCTAAGAGAGAGCACTGGAAAAGCAAAGAATAACACAAAATATCCTCTGCATGTTGATGTAACTGGTAGGCTGAGCAGTGTTTCTGCAACTGAGTTATGTGAGGCACTAGATTTCCTTGAAGTACCTTATGGGCCATTCTGGGTAAAGGTGGGAAACCGAGTGGGCTGGGCATGAGCCCCACCTTCCCTTAAACCAGACCAGCCAGACAACATTGTTCAGCATCTAGGACAGTGCTCCCACATAGGAGGCCCTCCTAAATATTTGTTGAGTAAACTGAAGAAGAATATGCATGATTATCAAAATTCTGAGCCCAGGAACTAGACAGTCCAGACCTGTTTCCTGTCTCTGTCACATCTAGCTGTGTGGAGCTTCCTTTCTCCATCCAAGCTGCCCATCTAGCTTGGGCAGATCATTTAATCTCTCTGTGTTTCAGTTTAGTCATTTGTAAAAAAAAAAAAAAACAGCTAATACTACTGCCCTTGCAGTTAAGCATGAGTTAAAACAAGTAAAGGAATCATAATAGTACTCATATGAAATATTAAAAAAATGTTGCTGTTGCTGGTTTTTGTTAATATTATTTCAGAAGAAGTTCTGCTGCTAAAAACTAACTTTGAAATATTGGTATAGTTCATAGTGGTAAGCTGATGATCTAATCTTCAGAAAGGCTGTAGTCTTCTAGGCAGCATGGAGAAACACAGTGTGAAGTCAGGGAGTTGAGTCGCTAAGTCATGTCTGACTCTTTGCGAGCCTATGGACTGTATTGCCCACCAGGCTCCTCTGTCCATGGGATTCTCCAGGCAAGAATGCTGGAGTAGGTTGCCATTTCCTTCTCCAGAAGTCAGGGAGACACCTGGTTAATTTCTGGCTCTGTCATTTACTAGCTGTGTGACTTTGTAGAAAGTTTCTACAAACTTCCTGAAGATCATTTTCCTCATTTGAAGAACAGAATAGTAAAAGTGTCATTTAGTGAAGTCTAAATGAAGGCATTAGGGTAAAACACAAGTACACTTGATAGTGATTCTTCTTTTCCCCTGGCCCAATACCTTTCCAGAAATATTTTCTGATACTTCCCTCTCAGGCTGTTTCACATCTATCTGCGTAAGTCCTCTGTTTTAGGTCATGGATGGTTTAACCATATTTAGGTAAAAATAATGTGAAACAGGTGAAAGACAACTTTAATTTCTTAAAAAGAGAAAGTTAACTGAACAAAAGCATGAAACTTGACTAAAAGTTCAAAGACCTTACAATCTAAGCCTCTTATGTTGTAGACAATAAAATGATTGCTTTTCTTTTCATCTCAAACTTCTGTTTAGCCTTTAAGACCCAACTCGAACATTGCCTCCTCTGTATCACCTTTGATTATCCTGGACAGATAATTGTCCCTCCTCTGTGTTCCCATGGCATTTGGTGATTGCCTCTGGCATAGCATACGTCATGTTTGTTTATTTCCTTTGTGAAAAAGCACAAAGGCAAATTAGCAGGGGAAGAATTATGAATAAAACCTGCTTCAAAAGAATAAATGGATAATTATAGAGCACTTGGCGTATAGTAGAAATTCAATGTAAGTGAACTTCCTTCTCTTCCTTTCTCCATCTCTTTCTTCCTATTAGTGGAAGTGATGTAATAATAGCTGTGATGAATTGAATACACATTTTACCAGACATTTAGCATACATTAGCTTTCAACCTCATAACAATTTTGCAAATGTGAAGATTGAAGCTCAGAAAAATTAAGTAACTTGCCTATAGTCAGAACTGGGATTTTTTCCTAGATTTTTTTGGACACTACAATCTGGGTTCTTACTCTTTAACCTGCAATTTTTGTCTTTCCACCTATGGGACATGTTGCTGCCTATAGCTGATAAATACAGACTCTCTAATGGACCAAAGAAAAACTCAAAAGAACCATAAGCTCTAAGATTGTACTGCAATCTCTAACCATAAGTAAAACCTATGTATATTTGGAAAATCTGATTCAGAAGCCCTAGTGGAAATAAAGAGAGAGAAATTCCACTTTTTGGAAACTTCTTCTGCAGAAATATTCACACGTGTACAAAATTATATATATGAAAATGTTCATTGTAGCACTGTTTATGAAAGGGAAAAGGGGGAAATAATCTAATTATCTTTCAGTTCCATAGGAGGTAATTTAATTATTATACAGTTACACTGTAGAAGAATTGGAAAATTGTTTTTTTTTTTTTTAATTTTTTTACAAAAGTCCATATAGTAAATAATTTAGGCCTTGCAGGTTGTGTAGATTTCTGCTGCAACTACTCAACTCTTCACTGTAGGGCAAAAGCTGTGTTTCAATAAAACTTTATTTAAAAACAGACTGCAGGCTGAATTTTGCACCTAGGCCATGGTTTGCTGATCCTTGTTATGGAACATTACATTGTTGCTAAGAAAAAGACAATAGAGGATATATGGTAGGAAAGCTTCAAAATATTAAGTGAAAACAAGTTGTGGGCAGTATGTATAGTCTAATCATATTTATGTAAAATATACTTATGGCTATAATGCACAATACATTTAATTGAATTATTTCCATACAGCGTGTTGGCAGTGCATCTTTACATGATTGGGAAGTCCCAACTTAACAAGGATCAGCTCCAGGGAAGGAAGAGAGAGAGGGTAAGTGGGTGGGACGAGGTTAAGGACAGTGAAGGAAAAAGTTCAGTTTCTACCTCAAAGATTTATTACTTTTGTAACAATAAAAATAAAAATTAAAAACTGGGAAATGCCTAAATAAGAAAAGAGTAAAATATCAGGAAAAGCCTCTGAGATCTTACAGAGGAATGGAAAAACCACCATAACGTCAGCTGTTGGGAGTGGAGGTGGCCCCTTTCTGCTGTTTTCAGCGTTCAGTGTGAGCAAAGTACTCAACCCAGCAAGTATTAATATATTTGAAATTCTCCTGATTGAATCACATGAGATCAGGGTCATGGTCTGAGACCTTTTTGTCAATAAGGAGGTAATCATTTTCGAAGTCAACACTTCAGTATTTCATGCTCATACTCTTTGCATCCCATAGTCACTTTCAAAATCAAGATGTTGGTGGTAGAGCCTGAAATATGCCCTCCCAATATTCAGGTATTGAAGTCCTGACTCCCCAAACCTCAGAATTTTACAGTATTTTGGTGGTAGGATCCTTAAAATGGCAATTGAGGTAGAATGAGCTTATTAGGGAAGGCCCTAGTCCAATATGACTGGTGTCCTTACAAGAAGAGGAAGTTAGGGCCCAGCCATGGGCAGAGGGAAGACACTGTGAGGACCCAGGAGAAGATGGCCATTCAGCAGCCAAGGAGGGAGGCCTCAGGAAAAGCAATCCTACCTTCATCCCAGGTTTCTAGCCTCCTGAGAAGAAATTTTCTATTGCTTAAGCCACCTGGCTAGTGGCACTTTGTTACGGCAGTCCCAGAAAATTAATATTATTGGTCTAATAGAAACAAATACTTGATCATCTTTTCATGTGTGTGTGGCCACATGCCCTTTCAGGATTCTGCCCTGTCTGGTAGGTGGGCTGTGATCTGAAGGTAATTAAAGCACAGTGAACGAGCGCTGCATGTCACAGAACCCACACGTGACTGGGAGAGCGCTGCCGCGTGGCCCAGCTGCTGTGTGGTGATTACTATCTCTCTCTGTCTCCTCATCTGTAAAGATCCAGCTGCTCCTATTGATTTGTTTCACTGCAATCAATACTCAGTGACAGACTGTTCTAGGAAAAGCTCTGATAGAAAGGCTGAGGAGATGATAAACATGAATCAGAGCAGCCTCTGCCCTCAAAGAGTTTATGTTCAAATTAGGGGACAAGGCCCAAAGCAAAGACTAGCAATACCAGGGGTCACTACAAGCTCAGCCCTGTGCTGGGTGCTGGAGAAGCAGAGATGATGAGGGATCCTTCAGCCTGGGAAACAGATGTCTCTGCCCTGTTGGCTAAGTGCTGGCAGAGAAGGACACACAGGGATGCTAGGAGCGGTGGGAGGGGACTAAGTCAGCCTAAACAGCATTGAGAGGAGGAGAGGGGGTGTCAAAAAGACCAGCTAGAGGAGATGATGCCTGGGTGTCTTAACTGGGCTGTCATAGCAAAATACACCCAATACAATACCCAAGTCTGGGTGACTCAAAGAATTTTGACAAATTTATGTTCTCTCAGTTCTGGAAGCTGGAAGTCTAGGAGAAAGGTACCACCAGGGTTGGTTTCTGATAAGGCCTCTCTTCCTGGGTTGCAGATAGCCACCTTCTCACCATGTCCACACATGGTGCCTTCTCTGTGCATGTGGTGAGAGAGAGCTCTCCTATGTCTCTTCTTCCTCATATAAGTATACCAGTCCTGTTGGATTAGGGCCCACCCTTATGACCTCATTTGACCTTAATTACCTCCATAAAGGCCCTATCTCTAAATATAATCACATAGGTGTTAGGGCTTCCACATATGAGTTTTAGGGGGATGCAATTCAGTGCATAACACTAGGTAAAAAGGTAACCAGATAGGAATATAGGCAAGGATAGTCCAGAAAGAAGGAACTAACTTTATGAAATCTCAGAAGAAAAGTGAGTGTTGTGTGTGTGAGTTTGAGCCTAAACATAAGGTATACGATGAAGTAAAGTTAGAATCAAGGCTGATTGGATCTCAACAGATTAAAAAAAAAAAAAATGTGTCCTGAGAGGTGTAAGTCAGCAGCCGCAAAGTGGAGATTCAAGCTCCACTGTGTCTCACCTTGAGGTCCATTTTCTTGCAGTGTGTCACTATGGTGGCCTTGGTTGTATCAGCAACTGCAGTGCAAAGCAGAGTATGAATAAGGCTACTGAAAAGTGCACTTAGTCAGAGAAGAGTTATTTGGGGGAATATTGGAAGCCTTTGTAGAAGACGTAGTGATAAATGGGCCTTGGAAATGGAATTGGCGCAAGAGGAATGAGCAGTAGAGTAGGAAAGGGTGAAATAAGGATATGCGGATAGAGACATAGAGGGGAAAACAGGAGCTATGTCATGTAAACAGGACTGAGCAAGTCACCTGTTATGGACTGAATTTTGTGCCCCCCTCCCAATTCATATGCTAAAACTCTAAGCCCCCATGTGGTGGTATATAGAGGGAGACCTTTGGGAGGTGCTTTGGTCATCAGGGTAGACCCCCTCATGTATGGAGCTACTGTTCTTACAGAGGAAACCCACAGGGCACCCTGATCCCTTCCACCATGGGAGGACACAGCAAGAAGACTGCTAACTGAAAGAACACCCTCACCTGACCAAGCTGGCACCCTGGTCTCAGACTTCCAGCTGCAGACTTCCAGCCGCGGAAGTCTGAGAAATAAATGTCTGTTATCTTGTTAGAGCAGCCTGAATGAACTAAGACACTAGAGGGACAGTGGCCTCTCAGGATGCACTCTAGAGGAATTCCTCCCAAAGACCCTCTTGTTTCCCTGAAATCAATACTCATGATTGATGAGAGATCATGCCCGGGACTCACAGAGCCAGCAGGCAGTGACTCACCCCGAGGCCGCCTTCTCTGATCCTGGAATTGGGTCATACTGGCTGCAGTCATTTTCCAAGATCCTGACGTCTTCACAGTCATCCTCATCAGAGCCGTCCAGGCAGTCCTTGTCTCCATTACACACCAGGTGGCGTTTCAGGCAGCGACCTGAGCAAGCAGAGGCAGTGGATGCTTCTAGAGCCTCTAGGACTCCTCCCCTCCCTCATGACCCGGATCAGTTCAGTTCAGTCACTCACTCATGTCTGACTCTTTGCGACCTGCAGCACGCCAGGCCTCCCTGTCCATCACCAACTCCCTAAGCGTCCTCAAACTCAAGTCCATTGGGTCAGTGATGCCATCCAACCATCTCATCCTCTGTCATCCCCTTCTCTTCCCGCCTGCAATCTTTCCCAGCATCAGGGTCTTTTCAAAGTCAGCTCTTCGCATCAGGTGGCCAAAGTATTGGAGTTTCAGCTTCAACATCCATCCTTCCAATGAATATTCAGGACTGATTTCCTTTAGGATTGACTGGTTGGATCTCCTTGCAGTCCAAGGGACTCTCAAGAGTCTTCAACACCACAGTTCAAAAGCATCAATTCCTTGGCGCTCAGCTTTCTTTATAGTCCAACGCTCACATCCATACATGACCACTGGCTCTGTTCCATCTCTGAAACAGCCCTTCAGTCCTCAGTGCTGTCAAATCCCCCTTTAATCCTCACTGCCTCCACCCTCCTCCCAGCCTCGCTGTCTCCCACCTGCAGGCCCTCAGCTCAGACCCTGCCCCAGGCTCCTCCTCTCTACTCAGTCTCCACATCATAGTCCCAGGGATCTAAAATGCTCTGCACCCTCCAGAGTCTCCCCATTCCTCTGTCTCCAAATGCCACCATCTGGTCCCCAGTTAAAAACCTGGCCCATCCCCTGCCTCTCTTCCCAAAGCACTTATTTTGGGCTGATTGCAAGTCCCTAAACCTTTGTGCTTTTGCACATTTTGTCTCTTAGCAAACTTGTTCATTTTCTAAGTCTCAGTTCAAGTACCATGTTGAATCCTGACCTGACTCTCCAAAGCAGATTTAGGCAACCCTGCCAGAGAATCTGTACATTGGGCCCTATACATACACTCATTACACTGGCTATCACAGGATATTGTCACTGATGGCTTATTGGTCTGTCTCCCAAAGAGTCTAGGAGTACTGAGGATCAAGCACATGAATTTTTTTTCTCTCTGCATCACCAGCAGGTAGCACATTACCTGGTCATCATATGCACTCAATTAATATTTATTCAATGAATGGATGGATGTGTGAATTGTACCTTTTTAAAATCAACGTATGTTCCCAAAAACTTGCATCAAGATTACTTGGATTGCTGGCGTGGCTTCAAATTCAGGTTCCTAGGTCCCATCCAAAACTTCCAGAATGATAACTTCCAGGGCTCTGGAATTCTGCATTCTAACAAGGTCCTGGAGAACTGTTTTGTACATTAAGTTTGACAGGCACAGCTGTTATCCTGCTGAGATGCTACTCACCTGTCTCCTTACACTGGAAATCCTGTCCACACTGTGCTTGACTCAGACAAGCTGTGGGACTGTGACAGCTGGCTTGGTCCCAGACATTCCCACTGCAGATGGTTCCCCCAAACTTGTCTGGCTGCAAGAGGCTCCGGTATCTGTACTAAATCAGATTTGGAAACAGACACATTCATTGTCTTATCAATCAACCGAGATTGGTGCAGGCAGGTCTCAGCTCAACATAAGGAATGAGTGTCTTAATGATTGAGAACTCCCTGCAAAGCTGTATTTTGAGGGGATGAGTAATCATAAATGGTGATGTTCAACCAGAGGTTGTCATCAGCTGGAATATTGAATTAGGGCCTCCAAACATCAAATGAGAAGTTTGGACTAGGTATTTCTAGGGTATTCCTCCTTGTCAGGAAGGACCTCCATCTTCCCTTTCTGAAAGTACCAGTTAGTACCTATTCATCTTTCAAGACTCATGGTTTACCTTCTTGGGAAAAAAACCTCTATAACTCAGTAATATATTCTCAGTTCCCCTGAATCCTCTCTCCTAGCACTTGTCATACAAGGTTGTTATTGTCTACTTCTTGCTTTACCTATCTCCTTATTTTAGGAACAATTTTCATAGGGGGTTAGGGCTGCCAAAGGGAGGACCATGTCTTATTTGGCTTCATATACTTGGCATTTGATCTATGATGCATTGCATGGGAGGCACTTTTAGAAGATGTTTTATTGCTTCTCCTTTGTAAAATTTTTTCTGGTCATGGCATCTCCTCTTTCCTTGTGACATAACTCATATGATTCAGGTAGGGGTGATGTCCCCCCTTAGTCACAGGGTTGTGTGGATATGAATGAGGCGGGGAAACCAGGGCCCCATATCTGCCAAGTCACAATGATTGGTTCATGACTCAGCCTTATGGCAATCATAGTCCTCTCTGGGAATTTTCTTTCAGAACTTTTGGAAAAGACAGTTCCTTTTTAGCCGAAGTTGCCGGGTATCAAGTGATCATGTTGCCTACGAGGTAGAAAGAGCCCATGTGAGAGGTCGAGAGACAAAGAGAGCTCTGAAGACACCATCTGAGCCTCTGTGTCCAGCTTTGACTGCAGATGAATAAATACTTACTGAAGGAAGGACAGAAAGAATAAAATGCATACCAATCTTGGGCTCGATGTTTTCATGTTACTGTTTTCTATAGGGTGTACAGTATGAGGTACTAGTGTATAAGGAGGAAGCTGAACAGTGAGATATTCTAAGAAACTGAAGTTCCATCCCTGTCTTTGAGAAGCTCAGAGTCTAGTTGACGAGATAAAAAAATATAACAACACAGAACATGGGGGTATATGAGTGTCAGTCAGCACCATATTTTCTGCTGCCTCTTATACTGGCGCAGCCCACAGGCCCTGCCTTCAAGACTGTAAGTAAATAGGAAGGCAATGACTTGAAAAGCAAGAGGATCGAGTTCCTGACTCACTGTCTACAGTATCAGTGCCTGGTACTTTCTGCCTCAGTTTCCAAGTCTGTAAAATGAGGTGGTTGACCTAGTTGACTTCACTAATCATAACTACTAATGATTCCTCCACCTGTGTCCTATAGTTGGAAGAGCAGAGGCATGAAATTAGCCCAAAATTAGACCCACTTGGGTTCAAACCCCAGATTCACTTACCAACTGCCCATGAGCAAGTCACTTATCTTTTCTGAGCATATGTTGTCTAATATGTAAAGTGGTTGTGATGATACCTTAGCTCAAAAGGGTTTTGTGAGAGCTAAGTGAGAGGTCTGAGAGCATGTAGCCTTGTGCCTGGCATATCATTGGTGCTTAATAAGCAGAAATGGGTTCTACATCATTACCATTATCAATGCAGCCTTTTCCAGATGCTTTCAGGGATGAGTACAAAGCAATGTGACTTCCCCTCTCTTTCATCTTGCTCACGTCTGCCTACATGACTGCTCCTTAGCAAAGAGGCAGATGTAGCAAAAAGAAGTGAGGCTCCAACCAGTCCATCTGCCTTTCATGCCTGTCACTTAATAACAGCGATGGCAGATCTGTAAACTTGATGGGAAGAGATTATAATTAATGGTCAATGTGGGAATATGAAGATATTTTCAGTGTCTACCCACATTCTTGTTCCACAACGCAGTAAATACAAGAGCTTGTCATGCCAATATAGAGCCAGTTCTCTTCTCTTTCTTGCCCTTCAAAAACATTCATCAGTTATGAGAACTGCAGTTACCAATGTGTTGATGATGATGATGGTGGCTACCAGTTATTGAGTGCTTACTATTGGCTAAACACTTTACATTCTTTTAAAAAATATTACTTATTTATTTAGCTGTGCCTGGTCTCAGTTGCAGCATATGGGCTCTTTAGTTGGGGCATGCAAGCTCTCAGCTTGTGGCATGTGGGATCCAGTTTCCTCTGTGCATGCTTGAGGGCTAAGTCACTTCAGTCATGACTGACTCTTTGCGGCCCTGTGGACTGTAGCCCACCAGGCTCCTCTGTCCATAGGATTCTCCAGGCAAAAATACTGGAGTGGGTTGTCATGCCTCCTCAAGGGGATCTTCTCCATCCAGGGATTAAGCCTATGTCTCTTATGTCTCCTGCATTGGCAGGCAGGTTCTAGCACGACCTGGGAAGCCCCCTTGTTCCCTGACCAGGAATCAAACCTGGGTCCTGTGCACTGGGAGTGTGGAATCTGAGCCACTGGACCACCACAGAAGTCCCTCTACGTTGTTTATCTCACTTAATTCTCACAAGTCTAGGAGCTTACATTCTATTAATGATCCCATCTTAAACTGGGTTAGAATTCCAGTTCTGCAACTCACAGTGTATGGGTCACTGGATAAACTCCTTAATTCCTCTGACCCTCGGTGTTCTCATCTATAACATGAGAGAGATCTGAGAGTGTTCTGAAGATTAGTGATCACACAGGTAAAGACATCGGCTCTCTGTTCCATTCTGGTGTGTGCCCAGTAATAAGAGCTGTCAACTTGGTCATCATCCTTGTAGCTGTTGGACTACTCTGGAACAATTATGACTGAGAAGGTATTGGATTAGGTAACCATAATATCACTCACTACTCTCCATATAGCTCCAGGAGAGCCATACAGTTCAGATTCATGGGCATTTTGGAATCAAACCGGCCAGATTTTAAATTGAGGCTCTGCTGCATTCTTAATGGGCAACCTAAGCAAAGGGGAGAACGGTATCTATCTGTCTATCACCCACTACTGGCTGCCAAAGTCAAATAAGAAGATGATTTACTTAAAGCATTAGCACAGTCCTTGGTCTACAGAAATTATTCAATAAATGGCCACTATTATTGTCATCAACATCGTTCCTGTGGTTTCTATACTTGGAATGATGGTGCAGGAATCACGTTCATTCCCACCCACTCCCTAGTTTCTAGGTTGTTATCAAATAATGACGACATTGTATTGCAGACAGGTTGATAAGGATACTCCCCCAGGGACTGCTCAGTGCCATTGCCCATGGTTGGTATCATTAGGACATAATTTTCTTTTCTACCTAGTAGACAATGTTTCTTTTCAGAAACACACATCTTTGGGAGATTTTGAGAGGAAGAAACATATTAATAAAAAGAAACTCAGATGGCCTTTCAATTAAATAGTAAACAGAATCATTTTAAGAATTACCTTAAAGACACGACTTTTTGAATCCCTAAGAAAGTAATCAATGCTGATGTAAACTGTAAGTCATTCACCTGTGCTATCTGCTATCTAAACTGTAACACAAGAGACAAATGTAGCTTTAGGATGTTATTTCAATGTATAATAGGTTGAATAATGGCCACGCAAAGAAATCAAGTCCTAATCCTTGAAAGTAGTAAATGTTACTTTATTTGGGGAAAGGATCTTTGCAGACATCATTAATTTGGAGAAATTACTCTGGATTATCCAGGCGGACTCTGAATGCCATCACAGTGTCCTTGTAAGAGGAAGGCAGAGGGGGATTTCACTTTTACATATAAGGGAAACACACAGAGGGGAGGGAGTGATGCAGACAGAGGAGCAGAGATTGGAGTGAGCAGCCCCCAGAAACTGGAAGAAGCAAAGAACAGCATTTCCTCTGGAGCTTCCAGAGAGCGCCTGACTCGACTGACACCTCGACTGCAGACTTCTGGCCTCCAGAGCTGTGCGAGAATACGTTTCTGCTGTTCTAAGCCACCCAGTTTGTGGCATTTATCACAGCAGATTCAGAAAATTAATCCAGAATGTCAAAGCAGAATGAGAATTGGGGGCCAGATATTTTTAAACCGGAATGCCTAAAACTCTTTGGCATATCCCAGAGGTGGGAGAGGCAAGATCATAAATTTTAGCCTTCAGAGTCAAATAAACTAGGTCCAAATGGTGTTTCCACCACTGTCATCAGATCTTCCCAGAGCACTCTCCTGTCTCACTGAGGAGGGGGCTGGAGGCAGGAGAACCATCCGCAGACTCTGTAACAGGTCAAATGAGAAAAGTGCAGGGCTTGATTCAAGGCAGAGGGAGTAGGGGTAGAGAGGAGGGCACAGGAAGGAAGTAAAACCGCTCACATTTATTGAACACTTGCTATGTGCCCTGGTGACTCAGCCAGTAAAGAATCCTGCAATGTGGGAGACCAGGGTTCAATCCCTGGGTTGGGAAGATCCCCTGGAGAAGAGAACAGCTACCCACTCCAGTATTCTGGCTTGGAGAATTCCATGGACTGTATAGTCCTTGGGGTCACAAAGAGTCAGACACAACTGAGCGATTTTCACTTTCACTGTGTGCCAGATGCCATGAAAAGCATGTTTGTATGCATTATTCCTTTGATGCTCTCAAAATCCCTATGATGTACATATTGTTCCTACTTTCACTTATAGATTAGAATCAGAGGCACAGAGAAGGTAAAAAATATGTCCAAAGTAACACAGCAATTAAGGTGCAAACCAGAATCTAAGCTGTTCAATCAAAGCTGAAACACAGGCTTGACAGCAAGAGGCTAGTAGACAAGGCTCAGCAGTGGTGTACCACGTGAGGGGCTGCACCCGCCCTGTATCCAGTGAAGGTGTGTGTTATCTCCAGAGATTTTAAAATACTAAGAAAGCAGAATAGAGTTAGTCTTTTTACTATCATGATAGGCCAGTCATTCTGAACAAAGACAGAGCTGTAATACTTCTCCCTGCCAGAGTAGAGTGCGCCCAACATCCCCCTTATGCTACTGAGTTTAGCAATCATTTTGGACCAATTAAAACCACTTATGTGGGCAAGATAGATATGCATCTGTTCATTGGGCATGTCAGCCTTTTTCAGTGCACGGAAGTGAAATCCTCAGAAACACCCTGTGTGGCATGCTTTGGTTTATCTCAGTTTTCCATAGGTCATGGACAGCTTGGCATTTTGTTCCCAAGTCATTGGTCCCTCTAGATGACTCTCACAAGAGGGCAGTAGGTTGGCCAGGACCCAGAGGGGCCAGTGGGGATCAGTGTGCCCATGTCTGGAAGGCTACTTTTTTCCATCTAAGCCATAACATACATGTCTGTGTAGCCTCATCCAAATGCCTTACAAACAAAATCAGAAGAAGCAGAAATATGTTCCACCGTCATGTGGGTATGGCTTCTGAATACCTATTTCTAGACCCATTTTCTCCCCAGACTTCTAGATGTATAGTGCCAACTGCGTATCCCCACTTGAATGCATACTACACAATTCAAATGCTAAATGCTCCAAAATTGGTTATTAACGTCTCACCTTTTTGTCCTGGCATGGAAAGCAGTCTGTCCACTCTGCCCAGTTGTCCAGCTGGCAGGAGACAGCTGTAGGGGTGAAACTCTGAACAGCTCGACTGACTCTCCTAAAGAGACGGAAGACCTCGATTCAGTTTTTAATTTTTTATCATGATCATTTTAATTTCTGTAATTATAAATGTGAAAAGGTGTTTTAATATGATGGCATCTTAATACTATGTAAACAGATGCTGAATTTTTCCCCAGCTTTATTGAGGCATAATTGATAAAAAAAAAAATTGTATGGTATATTTATGATGACTGGTGTGATAGTTTGATACACATATACATTGTGACACGATTATCACAATCAAGGGAAACATATGCCTCACCTCCCATAATTACCTTTTTTCCTTTTTTGGTGTGCTAAGACATTTCAGACTTACTCTCTTAGCAAATTCCAAGTGTACACTATGCTATTATTAACTCTAGTCACCATGCTGCACGCTAGAAACCCAGAACTTTTCATCCTGGGTATTGAGAGAGTCGATAAGAAGGCTGATAAGAAGTCTGGGGTCCCTGAGGAGGAGAAAGTGGTCTGGGGCTCTCGAAGTGGAGATAGGGGTCTGGAATTCTTAAGGAGAAGGAAGGGACAAAAATCTTTTCTTTTTTCCTCTTTACATTCCTTAGTCTTAGTCACATAGTTTTTTTCTGATGATTACACAACAAACAACTCAGTTTAAACTCTGTACTAAGGATTATATAACAACAGTGTATTCTGCTTGAGGACAGTTTCTCCTTCCTGAAAACCTCCTGGCTAATCCTGTTATCTTAAAATGTAAATTATGGGAGTGGGTCTAGTAAGATCTTTACAACCTTGAGACTTTCTTTTGATTTATTGTAATAACTAATTTAAAATGTATATAACTCCCTTGCTTAGACTAGCGAGGGGGGCACTCTCTGCCCCCCTTCTGATGTCTATGTCAGAAGCTTTTGCTGTCCCTTTTTCACTTTAATAAAACTCTGCTACACAAACGCTCTTGAGTGATCAAGCCTGGTCCCTTATCCCAAAGCTAAATCTTCTTTGGAGATCATCAATCCGCCATCACTTACCATAAGCTATCACTATGACAGAAAGTTTATATCCTGTGACCAACCTCTGCCCATGTTTTTCTCACCCCAAGCCCCTCTATTCTATCTCGGGTTCTATGAGTTAGACTTTTCTTTAGATTCCCACATATGCCTGAGATCATGCAGCATTGCCTTCTTTCTGCCTGGCTTATTTCACTTAGCATAATGTACTTCATGTTCATTTATGTTGTCACAAATGGCAGAATTTTCCCCTTTTTTATGGCTGAACAGATGCTTAATTTTTTTAAATTTGTACAGGTTGCCCATTGATTTGGGCATCTGGGTACTTGTAGCCACAGAACATGAAACAATATCACAATATATATTCCCTTAACCTTCAAATTATCTGAAAGTAGGAATGGGGATACAGCAAAGAAATGAGAGGAACATTCATAAAGGCACAGTTTTTACTTGGAACCCTGGGCTGCAGGGGTATTTCCAATACTTGATTAATTCTATCATTCTTCTTAAAAATTGCATGTGCTGGTTTTAAAACAAAAGATATATGGCCTATTGCTCTTTTTATCCCAATATTTTATTGTGGCAAAATATACATAACATAAAACTTATACTTTACCATAATCATTTCTAAGTGTATAGTTCAGTAGGATTGAGTACATTCATATTGTTGTACAACCATCACCAGCTTCCATCCCCAGAACTCTTTTCATTTCCATGCATCAATTTTGAGATGTAAAATTTAAGCAAATAAAAAAAATAACTGTGCATGTTTGCCCTTCAGTCAATCACAGTTTTAAGAAATAAAGAATAAAAATATATTGTGCCTCTACCATATGCAAGGATGATGCTGTAGTGCTTCAAAACTCAGTCTGATTATGCCATGAGCTGGTCCTCATAATGAATGATGCCCCCCTAGGCTGCAACCCCAGACAGGAAGCCCTAGGATCCTCAGGAAAGTGGTGTTCACATTTATCATTGGTTCTCAAACTTTGGTCCTAGGAACCCTTTATACACTGACATACTATGAGGACCCTGAAGAGCTTTTATTTAAGGGGACTAGACCTATTGATAATCACAGAATTAAAAATCAAAACTGAGAAATTTTGAAGTGTTTTTTTCCCATTTAAAATCACTGTGAAATTGCTACATGTTACCATGTATATTTATTTAAAAATCCATTTCCAAGAAAAATAATCATTGAAAAGTGTTATGCTTTATGTTTTTGCAAATCTCTTTGATGCCTGGTTTATAGGAAGCAGCTAGACTCTCACCTCTGCTTCTTCAATGAATATGTTGCTTTATGTTGCTTTAATTGAAATCTATGAAGAAACTCCAACATCATACAATTATGTAGTTGAAAAAGTTGAGGAGTGTTTTAATAGTCTTCTCAGATAATTGTGGGTGTTCTTTGATGTTACACCAACACTTTAAAAGCAGTAATTTCTTAAATGTTAGTTGTAGTTGTAATCTGAAAGCCTATTGGTGAATTTTTTAATTCTCTGTTACATTAAAACTCATTGGTCTGTGTACGCTTTAAATGGATCCAGTACCCATGCATGGGCTTCCCTGGTGGCTCAGTGGTAAAGAATTCACCTGCCAGTGCAGGAAATATGTGCTAAGTCCCTGGATGGGGAAGATCCCCTGGAGAACGAAATGGCAACCCACTCCAGTATTCTTGGCTGGGAAATCCCATGGACAGGGGAGCCTGGGGGGCTACAGTCCATGGAGTCTCAAAAGAGTCGGACATGACTTAGCAAGTAAACAACAACAACATCCATACATAATTTTTATAACAGCAAACACTGGAAATTGAGAAAATAATGGCTCCCAGAGTGCATGTATCCTAAAAATATTCACATATTTCAATATAAGATATTTTAAAGTCAAATTTATTAATATTAACAGTGATCTCAAGCTCATAGTAGTGAGTATGTTTTCCAAAATTTTAATTTTCATTTGAAAGCCCAAATTTTGTCATTGGTAACAAATAATGCTATCTGTTTTCCTGGAAGTAATAGGACCTCTGCTCATTTTTGAGACGATGTCTCCCAATTATCTTAGCCTGAAAAACGGTAGTTTGTCTAACAGTCATTTTGTCAAGTAAGAACAGTGTTCCAGGAAAAAGATATCAACCTTGACTTAACTCAAACCGTTGCTTTTTCTCAAGACAGTCATCATACTCAGGTTCAGTAGAAGTTCTATATGCATTATTTTCATTTGGCCACAAATAATATTTAAATAACAAGTTTTCAAAGATTGTGTTTTAATAAAATTAACAATTTTAACTGTTTTAAGGAATTTTCTAAGTGAAACAACTCCTTTGCTATAAGTTTGACATCACTGCCTTGATATGTGTCAAGGCCACGGTTGCTTTATTCAACATTAATTTTATACCATCAGGGCAAACATAAACACAGTGAAAAGAGAAAATAATATCTTAGGATTATTGTGAAATTGTTTTGAATTCCCAGATACTGCCCTCATAAGATCTTGGGGACTGCCTACAGTCTGCAGACCACACTTTGAGAAACTCTCATTTATAAAATGATGTTAGTATAAAACACCAGCTCTATCATCCCTTCAGAGAAAACTTTAGTGTTCAGCTTATCATCTTCCTCTATACTCCAGTTCCTCTCATCACCCTGGGAGACCTCAGCATCACTATAAATGAACCACTCAATGCTCTCTGCTCTCAGTTGTTCCATTTCTTCCTCTTGAGTGACTCTTTTCTCTGTTCCATTATCTTCCATGATTTCATCCTGGATGTTTGCTCTCTGAAACAGCTTCCCTTCCAAATGACTAATTCATGGGTCACCTATGAAATTATTTGGGGCTCCACAGCCTCTTTTCCTTCTATCTCTATATACTCAAGGATTCCCGTGAACTTTTCTTGGACCTTGTTGGGGCCTCCATTGACTCCTAAGCTTTCTCTCTAGCAATAAGACCTCCCCTGTTTTCATTTTCCTTCACAATCAGTTTTTATTTCATGACCCATCATTTTAAAATTGTGATTATGGCCCAAATTCCTGGACCCCACTGTTCTGTTGATCACACCTATCAGTGAAACCCAGTCTTGAAATCCAAGTATCTTTCTCCTGGTTAATTAATTCCTAGGTGTCTTCAGCCTCATCATAAACATCAGTTCCTTAGGAAAACATTCTTCAGCACTCTGATGAGATATCTCTCTTCACATGATTTGGTCAATCTCTGCACATTTTTGTCTCAAAACTTAGCACACTTATAATATTTGTATAGTTTCTGCCATCTCCACCAGATCATAAGCTGTATGAATGTGGGTACTTGTACTGTTCACGTGTTTGCTACTGAACTCCCAGCACTTATCATGGTGCCAGACCCAGGGAAGGTGCTCAGTAAATATTTACGAAAGTAAAGAAAAGAAGAAAGGGAGAAAGAGAGAAGGAGAGGGAAGGAGAGGAGAAGGAAGGGAGGGAGGGAAGGAGGGAGAATTAGAGGGCATGGAAAGAATGAAACCAGTTTATGGAAAATAGAAGGACATTGTTTAGAAATTCATTTGGACTTAATTTCCAGTTAGAATCTAATTAAATAATCCTGGTGTCTAGACATTCAGATGGCTCAAGGTTTGGTCCATATGTTATTTTTCTAATAGATTATCCTAATATTAAAAGTTTGAAGCATAGAAACACGGAGAAAAGCAAGGGTTCTAACACCAAAAGATGGGAGAGAAGTTACAAGGGCAGAGGTTTGGGAGCAGAAAATGACAACAGCGTTAGTTCTGCGTCTCACTGTAGAACTGTCAAGATAATGTCATTGTAAGCCCACAGAGACTGCATTATGATGTCAAAATGGAAGGAAACAGTATTAATGGATGGAAGCAAAAGTTTAGACAGAGCAGTGCTGTGTTGCTGTAGTTTTAAAAGCTTTGTGACATGCTGTCTAGACAGAGGCACACACAGTCATGCTATCACTGAAGCAAGGCTACAGAAGGGACACAAGGATCATTCATTAAGTCGTTACAGGGCTCCAACCTTTCAGCCAATATCAATATGACTGGCGTTTTCTCTTATCATGCCAAAGAATTTTTTAATGTAGTTTATTTTTTATAGATTTTGAAAGTCACGCATTCTCCTTAAGAGAACATAGAAAAGATTATTAAAAAAAAAAATTGTCCCAACTTTCCACCACCATTAATTCTGTTTCCTTCCCTTCTTTATTTCCATAAAAGAGTTGAGGTCATACTATTACATTTTTATATGTTTATCTTTCCATTTAATATTATCAGAGAAATATAAATTTTTATGATGACTGCACATTGTTCCATTCCACTAACATTAAACAATTAGAGTATTGAGCACCCAGTTTTTCTGTATTCTAAGTTATTTACTGAAGATACATCCTGTAGAATAAGATGGCTAAATTGAAGGATACAAATGGTTTTAAAGTTTATGACACATATGGCCAAATGGCTTTCCAAAAGAACTGTATCAATTTTTCAATTACTTAAGGAACATTTTTTTTTCTGTTTATTTATTTATTTTACTTTACAATATTGTATTGGTTTTGTCATACATTGACTTGAATCTGCCACGGGTGTACATGTGTTCCCCCTCCTCCCTCCCCATCCCATCCCTCTGGGTCATCCCAGTGCACCAGCCCCTAGTACCCTGTATCATGCATCGAACCTGGACTGGCAATTCATTTCACATATGATAATTTACATGTTTCAATGCCATTCTCCCATATCATCCCACTCTCGCCCTCTCCGGCAGAGTCCAAAAGACTGTTCTATACATCTGTGTCTCTTTTGCTGTCTTACATACAGGGTTATCATTACCATCTTTCTAAATTCCATATATATGCCTTAGTATACTGTATTGGTGTTTTTCTTTCTGGGTTACTTCACTAATAAATCTGTGGCCTAGTAAATCTTGGCAAATAGTTTGAAAGCATCTCCAAGCTACTGAAAATTTACTCAAACAGTAAGATTCTGGAGTCTTTGATTCTAGTCTTTAGTTGGCATCTACCTTGCTGTGCCACTCTGAGCAGAACCCAGAGAGCCTTTTAAGTTTTTCATCTGTAGAATCAACACAATGAAACATAGTGGTCTGTGCAGGGTTCCTTCCACTCTGCACAGTGTGCTCTGTGGAGTACTGCTTCCTGAATTATGCACTAGAGGTGAAAAAGGAAAAGAAGCAAAGTTACCTGGTCAAATAGATTTGGATAAATTGCATACAACATACTGCTCTTGGAGATTTAAATGTCCAGTAATACTTTAAAGGCACTGAGAAGTTCTGCATTTTAATTTACTTAATCCAGCAGTTACCCAATTTTTGACCATAGGTCATTTTTTTTTTTTTCATGTAATAAGACCATACAGCACAGTTGAAGAAACACTGATGTAACAGAAAGGGGTTTAGAGTATACCAAAGATGTATATAATCCAGATTCTGCTATTTAAAGCTGAAAATCAGAGATGGTAAAAACTTGTGAGACTGTTTTGAATATGGGAATAAGATTACATATGCAAAGCCCTAAGCATAAGCCTGACATACATGCTAGTTTCTTCTCTATAACCTTCTCAATCCCAGACATGCTCATCAAACCTCTTCATCTTCATCAAAAACAGATTGAATGCCCACTCTGTGGAGTGCCAGAGACTAGTGATATGCTTCCCACCTGCCTTTTTAGAGGGTGACATATTGGGCAAAAGGCCTAAAACCTGGAATTGAATGTGGCCATCTTAGCAATGTAGATCACAGAATAATTAATTAGCTACCCATCCCAGGTGAGAGGATCAGAAAGCCCAACCCCGATTACTTCCAGTGGGTCATCCTAATAAATTGGCTATGCTTATATTCAAGGCTGATTGTCACTAATTATACAACCTTGAGCCACTCCCATTCAGTTCCATGGAAATTTACCTCATTAAACAAGTATTGGAAATTTTACTTTCAAAGTGCTGAGTCTCCAGTGACCTCCATGTTGCTAAATTCAGTGGAAAGCTTTCTGGCTTGGTCTTAATTGCCCTCTGTTAACCAGAAT
Source organism: Bubalus kerabau (assembly GCF_029407905.1). Classification (NCBI taxonomy): domain Eukaryota; kingdom Metazoa; phylum Chordata; class Mammalia; order Artiodactyla; family Bovidae; genus Bubalus; species Bubalus kerabau. The sequence goes on from NC_073629.1 coordinate 89,808,615, forward strand.
TTCCTTGAAATATTTCTTCTCTTGGACTTCTTCAGCACCAGACTTTCTTGCTCCCTTCTTATCTCTGTGGCCAGTTCTCTTTGATGTCCCTGAAAACTAGAATCCTTCAGGGTACAGTCTTGCCTTTTAGCTTTTCTCATTTTTGAGAAAGTAGGATCCATTTCCTGGGCTTCTCATACCATCTGTGGTAATGCCTCTAGATTGAGATCTTCAAGCTTGGAAATCTTGTCTTATTTATCCAATTGTCCCATTTTATATCTCCACAAGTGTCTCTCAGGCATGGTGAACTTAATGGCTCCATGTTTAAACCCTTAATTTTCTTCTTTTAACCTGTTCCTCTCTCAGTTTTATCCATGTCAGTAATTGGAACCACCCTAACACACGCTTGCTCAAGCCAGGTACCTAGTAGTGGTCTTTAATTCCTTTCATCCCCTCACACCCATATCCAGTCCTTTGGAAATGTCTGTCAGTTTTGCTTTCAAGATGTATCTCCAATATCTTTCCCTCTGCCTATCTAGACTGCCTCGTCCTAATTTTAGACACCATTATCTCTCACCCAGATCATTGCTTGGCCTCCCATGGTCTGAGATGGTCCACTCAGTCTCCTCCAATCTTTGCTCTGCACAGACACATTTTAAAATGAGAAATCAGATAATACCCTCCCTGTAGAAGACATTCCATGTGATTTTTTGTTTTTCACTACACATAGACTAAAATCCAGATTCCTCATGAAGGTGCCATCCTGTGATTTGGCCCCTGACCACCTTTCTGACATCTTCTCAGGACACAACCCCCTGATCTCATGCTGTCCCAGTCCTGCAGGTCCTTGAACCTGACAAGCCATTTCCCCTGGGGTTCCTAGTGTGTACTGACTTCTCCACTCTCCCTGCTCTTCACATGGTTTCTCCCTCCTCACTATCCTTCATCTCTCAGCTTAAATTTTAACCACCTCCACAGAGAACCCCCCACTTGCCTATTTTTAGATTGCTCTAGAGAAGGTAACAGGCAGGAAAGCCAGGGGTCTGCAAATGGAGGAAATAGGCTGCAAGTGTTAGACATTTTTTTATCTCTCTCTCTCTTAAGTGGCAGAAGGAAACAAGCTACAAGTTTTTTTCCCCCTTCTCTATACAAATTTGAAAAGGTGTCTTTTAAAATTCTATGTTGCCATAACACATACCTGATTCCACCTGAACTTAACTTTTCTCAAACATTGAGCTACCCAGTGCATTTTTCTTATGGAAATGTTTTTCTTAAGCTATGTTAATGAACTATGTATTTACCTTAGACTCTGTCTTTAAGTTGGTTCCACCTAAGACTCAGAACCCACTTGACAAACCAGTATGTTTTACTCATACAGTTGTTCTCTTAATCTATGTTAATGAAACCATACATTTGCTTGGAAATCTGCCTTTCTTCAAGATTCATGTCAATCATTTTATGGCCTGGGATGACTCACCTTGTGCCAATATTATCTCAAAATGCATGTTGCGGGTGAGGGATCTGGTGCCACTCTGAGTTTTGAGACATCTCCTTTCTCTAATTAACAGCTTGCTGATAGGTATATAACATACTGCTAAAGGCTAGCAGGGCGGCACTCTTTCTGCCCCCTTCTGATGTCTATGTCAGAAGGTTTCTCTATCTCTTTTATACTTTAATAAAACTTTATTACACAAAAGCTCTGAGCAATCAAGCTTTGTCACTGGCCCTGGATTGAATTCCTCTCCTCTGGAGGTCAAGAATCCCAGCGTCTTTCATGGCTCAGCAACAACCTTTCGCTCTGATATCCTCTATTAAAGGACCCTTTTTGTTTCCTTCATAGTATTTACCACAATTTTTACTGAAATGTTCAGTTGACATGTTTATTGACTGATTCCATCACTACACTGTAAATTCCATGAGAGGAAGGACATTATCTGTTTTGTTTGCTATGTACCATACCTCTTTTTTTTGTTTATTTGTCTAGTCACTAAGTTGTGTTGGACTTTTGCGACCCCAAGGATTATAGCCAATGAGGCTCCTCTGTCCATGGGATTTTTCAGGCAAGAATACTGGAGAGGGTTGCCATCTTCTTCTCCAGGGGATCTTCCCAATCCAGGGATAAAACCCAGTTCTCCCTCATTGTGGGCAGATTCTTTACCACTGAGCCACCTGGGAAGCCCATAAGCATATCTGGAATATGTGTTAAATGAATGAATGGAAAGAAATGAACGAATGAATGAGCAGTATCTACTGTGTTCCAGGTACACATAGAATTCCACACAGAACTTCTAGTTCTGACCCTTTTCCAGGTTCTCCTACAATATGCATAATACTCTTTCTTCCACATGGAATAATCACACCCCATCCATCTGCCCAGACTGTCCCAATTCTGTTAGGTCTCATTTCCTCCCGATGGTTTTCTGCATCCCACCGTGCATATTAAGTCTCATCAGTCATGTCTGACTCTTTGCAACCTTGTGGACTGTAGCCCGCCAGGCTCCTCTGTCCATGGGGATTGTCCAGGCAAGAATACCGAAGTGAGTTTTTGTGCCCTCTTCCAAGGGATCTTCCCAACCCAGGGATCGAACCTGGGTCTCCTGTCGCTCCTGCAGTTCAGCTGGATTCTTTACTGCTGAGCCACCAGAAAAGCCCACCTACCCTCTGCTAACATAATCCCACATATGTAGAACCTCCCACACTTTATGTCCACCCCTAAACTGCAAATTCTGCAAGGTAGGGGATCATGACTCTATTGATCACTGTGGTCCCCTAGTGCTGAGCACAGTACCTGGCATACAGTGGGAATTCAATAAAAACTTTCATATGAATATATCATCTCATTCAATCTTATATAATTTAAAATTTATCAGACTCCTGTGGAATATTATATCTATTTTATAGATAAGTAAAACAGATTCAGAGGAAGATGAGATAATGTGCTTTAAAGTTATAATATATTGATAGTAAGTGGTGAAACAAGAATTCACACCAAGACTTTTTTTGACTCCTTTGAATGAAAATGAATGAATGAATAAATGAACAAATGAATTTTAAAAAAGTATCTACTGTGTTCCAGGTACACATAGAATTCCATACCGAACTATACATATTTAGAAAACATTCCAATATATACTAGAATAAATTCCATATTGGAAAACATGTCAACATATATTCCAATATGTATTGGAAGATTTTTAGAAGACATTTCAATTTATACTGTGAAGGATTGCTGACAAAAGGGAAATAAAGTAATAAAAGTAGTTTACTAAAAGCTTACCATGTGCCAGCTTCTATGATCAGCGCTTTATGTGAACTCTTTTAACTCTTGACAAGCACTCATGAAATATGTATTATCTCTGTAGATGAGAAAGTTAGCCTTGAAGGGTTTAAGCAACTTACCCAAGTTCCATAGCCACTAAGAGGTGAAGCCAGGATTTAAAACCAGGTTGATCGCACATCAAAGCCCACACCCAATGCTGCTTGAAGTACAGCTAGAGATTAGTTACCCCGAAAGAAAAAAAGTGTCCATAGTAATGAGACTCATTTTGAGTCACATCGACTACTGCAGTTGTTTATATTAGCTGAAATTTCATGTAGCCTGAATACATATTGATTTCCAGTCATCTGGACAACTACAGAAAATAGTCACATGGCCCTGGCCCAGGATACTTTGGTGAATACTCTGATGCCCATGAAATAAAATAAAAAAGAGGAGAGTGATTTAAATTTCATTAGGCTCCACTGCCTATTTCATCTGTTTAGAGAAACAAACAGACCCATGTAATTATTCTGTATGTTTGAGATCTTCACTTGTATTTCTTTAACTCCCCGCCCCAAGGGACTTATGTTCAGTCTTCATTGGTGGAAGAAATGTTGGATTGGAAGTGGTATAAAAGCCTTTGGGTATCTTAATTCCAAATTAAATATTTTTTTTTACTTTTTAAAAAATTTGTTGGAGTATATTTGGTTTATAATATTGTGTTAGTTTCTGGTATATAGCAAATTAAGTCAGTTATACACATACATACATCCACTCTTTTTAGATTCTTTTCTCAATAGGTCATTACAGAGTATTGAGTATTCCCTGTGCCATACTACAGATCCATATTAGTTATCTAGTGTATATATAGTACTGTGTATATGTCAATCCCAATCTTTCAATTTATCCTCTCCCACTTATCCCCTCTGATAACTGTTAAGTTTGTTTTCTTACATCTGTGACTCTATTTCTGTTTTGTAAATAAGTTCATTTGTGCTATTTGTTTTAAATTTGGGTATTGTTGCTTTACCATATTGTATCAGTTTCTGTTATACAACAAAGTGAATCAGCTATATGTATATATATTCCCTCCTTCTTGGATCCATCTCCCACCCACACCGCATCTCACCCATCTAGGTAAGTGGTATAATATGATGTTTATATTTCTCTGTCTGATTTATTTTACTCAGTATAACAATCTCTAGGTTCGTCCGTGTTGCTGCAAATGCCATTATTTCATCCTTTTTATGTCTGAGTAATGTTCCATTGTCAGAGACAGCAATGGCACCCCACTCCAGTACTCTTGCCTGGAAAATCCCACGGGCAGAAGAGCCTGGTAGGCTGCAGTCCATGGGGTCGCTAAAAGTCAGACGCGACTGAGCGACTTCACTTTCACTTCTCACTTTCATGCATTGGAGAAGGAAATGGCAACCCACTGCAGTGTTCTTGCCTGGCCATTGTATATATGTACCACATCTTCTTTAGCCATTCCTCTGTCGATGGACATTTAGATTGCTTCCATGTCCTAGGTGTTGTAAACAGTGCTTATCAAAGTGGGTGCTCAGTTTTGAAAAGATTTTTTTTCTGATGGGTGAGGGTAGCAATAATGGTGTAATAATATCGATCTAGGAATTAGAAGGCCTGACTGTGCCACTAGGAAGCTGTGTGACTTACATATGAAATTGCTTTGTTTCCTCTCTGGCCCTCAACTGCTGGGGATAATAGTTACAAAAATCTCAGAGGAAAATAATAAGGATTCAATTTGTCAATAATCATAAAATGCCCAGAGAAAACAGTCTGGTTGTTATTTAATATTCCACTTCTCTTCCTGGGACTCAGTTTCGTTTTCTGTAACATGAGTGGATTCAATTTGATGTCAAAGTCCTTCCTAATTCTAAAGACCCATGAAATAAAAGTGATGGAAGTTGCAAACAATGATTTTAAGAGAGTTATTTTAAGTATATTAAAGGAAATCATAAACATTATGAGAAGTAAAAGATGTCAAAAAAGTACCAAATGAAACTTTTAAAGCTGAAAAATTATAATAACCAAAATGAAAGATTCATTGGATGGGCCTAAAAAAAAAAAAGATTAAATATTGCAGAAGAAAAGATCAGTAAACTTGAAGATGTGATAGTATTTCCAAAATTAAACAAAGAAAAAATACTGCCAAAAACAATTTTTAAAAAAAGAAGAGAGCCTCAGGGCCCTGTAAGATAATATGAAGTAATAGACTATATCTACAGTCAGAAGGAGAGGAGAGGGTATGGGGCAGAAAACATATTTGAATTAATAAAGGCAAATTTCCCCCCAAATTTGATGTGAACTGTAAATCCACAGAATCACACCAAGGCACATCATAATCAAACTGCTGGAAATCAATGATAAAATATTTGAGTCCATTTTTAAAAAAAGTTTGACACACAAAGAATAACAAAGTAGACTTTTCCTCAAAGACTATACAAGCCAAAGATAATGGAATGATATCTTCAAAGTAATGTGGAAGGGAAAGACGGAACTTTTCATGTAGAATTTCATATTCGTCAAAGATATCCTTCAAAAAAGGCAAGACAAAGAGCTCTTCTGACTAATAAAAATGGATCATTCTCTCACCAAAATTCATTCTGACCATAAGAAAGGTCAAAAGAAGTTATTCAGGAAAAATAATAATGGCATTAGAAGTGATATGATATTATTTGAAGGTAGGCTGTGATAAGTTAATGATAAATGTTGCAAAGCTTAGAGTAACAGCCAAAATAAATAAATAAAATAGAATTACTAATAAGTGATTTGGAATTAGAAAAAAAAAATAAATCCAAAAGAAGACAAAAAAGGAGAAAAACAGAAACAAAGAACAGATGGGACAAGTAGAAAACAAATAGAAAATTGGTAAACCCAAACCCATGAGTATCAGTAATTACATCTTATATAAGTGGTATAAATACTATGATTAAAAGACAGAGATTGTTAGACTCGATAATAAAGTAAGACCCACCTATGTGTTATCTGCATGAGTCATACTGCAAAATATAAAGAGTCAGACAAGTTAAAATATTGGGGGGAAAAAATCACCATGCACAACCCAGGGATATGAAGGCCTTTTGTAATGATAAAGGGGCAAATCATGTATAAACCTGTATATAGATAGATAATAAGAGAGCTTCAAAATACATGAAGCAAACACTGATAGAACTAAAAGGAGAAACAGACAAATGCAAAATATAGTTGAGGATTGCAGCATCTTTCCCTCAGTAATTGTTAGACAAGGAGGTGAAACTTGAGCAGCTTTAACAACCAACTTAATGACTTAAAACTGTACCAACAACAGATGAGAACACACTTTGAAGTACCTGTGAAATATTCACTAGGAGCATATTCTTTGTCGTAAAACAAATCTCAGTAAACTAAAAGGATGGAAAAAATCTTTTAACTTTTTAAAGCAACACACATGCTGAAATGTATCTTTTGTATAAAACACATAAAAGAGAATCATGATTTTTGAGCTGAATATTATAATGTCTTTTCATCAGCATTATCTTAAAATATTTTTTCTCAAGCAATTCCATTTTTCTAAGAATTTATAGTAATGGTGTAATAACACACAGGCAGTATAGTTTATAATAATGGTAAATATGAGCTTATAAAAGTAAATGTATGCCATTAAAAATGTAAATATATACCATCTGTTTTCAATGTTAGTGTTTATATAAGATTTTATTTGAGAAAAATAGTTATTTATTTTGCCATTGTTAAATTTTCTTAAAGTTTGAAATCACAGACTAATCCAAAAGATGCATACTAATTGGCACATTACAAATTTATTCTCATTTTTATCAACCATTGGAGAGAAGAAAATACCCCCAAAAATGACAATAACAGTCACAGAGCACCCCTGGTAACAGCTGTCATTGAATGCTTATTAAGTACTAAGGGTCATTTTAAGTACTTTTATGCACTTAATTGTTCCTGTTACTTGCCTCCCACTTTACAGCCCAGAAAACTTAAATAACTTGCCTAAGATCACACAGATACTACATGCTGGTGCCAGAATTTGAACCCAGTCAAGTTATTTCACCATGTAATTTTGCGTTTGCAAAGCCAGGGTCAGACACTCTGGCATTAGACACAAGACCTTGTGATTTCCTACTTCAGCACTTTGCAACATATTTAATTGGTTCTCTTTTGCCTTGACTTCAAATTTGCCTCTTCACTGGTCTGTCTTATTTGATAAGTTCATCAAACATCAAGACTCTTTGTTCATTTTCAAAAAGGATTACAATGATAAGCTTTTATAATTAAGGGTATCTCAGCAGAGATTTCCTTTACCACAGTCCTCCGGCCTTTTATCTTCTAATTATTAGAGATGAATTTTCTGATTTTTCAAAATGGTATTTGCTTGAAATACAAGTTGCAAATTAACTGCTTGTAAAGATGCCTTTCCCCCTTCTGAACTGTTGTTAGTTAAAGGAAATCTCTCGCTTAGCATTTAAAAGCAATAATGATTCAAAATTGAATCATCCAACAAGAATTTTAATAAAATAGCTCTACTTGAAATTTTCAATGTTTAGGAGACAGGGGCTCCTTTAAAACTATCCCACAGGCAAAATAAGAGGCTATTTAAGCACTACAAAATACTTGATGTTAAGATTAAAAAAAAAAAAACACATTGAGCCAGTTTGGGATATTCAAGAAAAAGGAAAGCATAAAATGCAGTGTTCATAGATAAATATCTCATCCATTCATTACTCCATAGCAAAAGGTTGACTTTCTGGAATGAAATGACTCAGTATCTTTATAGTCTCTTGTGTTTCCCAAGATAATTTTATATACTTTATCTAATTTTATCCTCCCCCAAACACTATGAGATGTGTATTCTTATAATTCACAAATGGACAAGCAGAGGTTAAATTGTCCAATATCATTCAAGAGAATTATCATTTATTAAGTTGAATATATTTTATATCCAGGATCTTATTTCATGTTCATTAAGCTAGTGGTAGAACCGACCTGACAATGCAGGAGACATAAGAGATTCAGGTTCGATCCCTGGGTTGGGAAGACCCCCTGGAGAAGGAAATGGCAACCCACACCAGTATTCTTGCCTGGAGAATTCCATGGACAGTAGAGTTTGGTGGGCTACAGTCCATGGGGTCGCAAAGACTCGGACACGACTGAAGCAACTTAGCACAGAACAACTGTGCTAAGCAACTCTTACAGAAGAGGTATTATCATTTTCATTTGACCAGTCGAGAAACAAGTGAAAAGAGATTAGGCGATTTAGTCCAGATGACCCAGCTCCTAAGTCTTGGATTTGCACACAGGCCTATCTGACACCAAGTGAATGCTCTTTTTATTGACCTGGAGTCCTTCACTGAATTAGTAATAACGTTCCATCCTATAACAGCCTGTTGCAAAAATGACAGCAGCTCATTTCCCGGCTAAATAACCCTTTAAACTGCAAATTTTGCAGAAGCTTTTGGCCAACTCACCAGTTCACCTTCTCCTGTATGGTTACCCCAGGCTGATAAGTCATCAAAAATAAGAGGAAAAAAGCAGCAGCAAACATCTCATCCAGGAGCTACCAACCTGTATTACCTAGAGAGTAATAAAACTACTCAGGGAGTTGGAATAAAAGACATCTACAGTCTGGGATCTACCTAATGTTTGAAACTAAAAAAAAAAAAAAAACTCACTTGATTCTCATTCAAATATGGTTAATTACTTACTAGGGTATTGATTAGCCAACTTCCCTAAAATCCTACACACCAAAGGCTACTGCCCCTCAGATCTTTGGAAAAACAATATACATATGGTTGAGGAAAGGAGGATATTTATAATTACCAATATCAGCTGAGCAGAGGGATTTTATTTTCAGAATGAGGCAAAAACCAAACCAAGATATAGCTCCAGAATTCATGATCTTTTCAAGTAGCTCCTGGAATTTCTGAGGTCAGATCAATTTGTTTTGTAAGACTGAAATAAGGCTAATACTGGCATTTCAACTCAGCCATAAACAGCCAGCAAAATACAGGAAATGCTACTAGTTACATGGGGAAGTTCTCCAATGTATTGCCAAATATCTGGGGCCTGAGAAATGTGGATAATTGAATGGGCTTTCCACCTCTCATCCAGACATTGGTTATCATTACCATCTTGTTTTTATTTTTTACCTTTTTTTTTTAATATTGGAGTATAGCCAGTTAACAATGTTGTGATAGTTTCAGGTAGACAGCAAAGGGATTCAGCCATATATATACATGTATCCATTCTTCCCCAAACTCCCCTCCCATACAGGCTGCCACGTAACATTGAGCAGAGTTCCCCTTGCTATACAGTAGGTCCTTGTTGGTTATCCATTTTACATATATATTCATCCCAAACTCTCTAATTCTCCATTCTCCCTATTGCTCCCCCTTGGCAACCATAAATTTATTCTCTAAGTCTGTGAGTCTGTTTCTGTTTTGTAAATAAGTTCATTTGAATCATTTCTTTTTTAGAGTCTACATATAAGAGTCATACAATATTTCTAGCATATTTGTGTCTTCAGGGAACCAGATGCCTTAAATGGACATCTCCAGAAGCATCCTCTAGAATTGTAACAACAACCACACACTGGACTGATGATACCATGTCTACATACCTTCTCTTACTCGTCCAGACATAGTCATAAATCAATTACATAGAGATGGTTAGATACAAAGATAATAATTGAACGTGTGTCAGGCATTTCATTTGTCTTATTTTACTTAATCCTCACACTAAGTTTATGAGATGGAAATGATTCATTTCATTTTGCAGTTGAAGAAATGAAGATCCAGAGAAGTTAAGCTGTTCAGGAATAGACAACTGTCTTGATATCCTCAGCAATCATTAGATTCTATCATTAGCAGGATTGGCCAGTACTCTCATTATTCATCTCAAAATTATTTTTAAAAAATGTACTGAATAGCTTGCATGCCTAAGAAATCTGTACCTGGTTTAATTGTGGAGATTTAAACAAGGTCCTCAGTTGTTATTATTTCTAGTTCTTCAGAGATTAAGGTGCAGTTTGACAGAGGTGAATACCAATTATTCCAGGCCCTAGAAACCACGCCCCCTCCCCCACCTGCCCAGTCTCTGATTTCTGTGTCTCTCTTCCTCCCTGTCTTTGTTTTGACTCCTGGGTCCTCTTGGCTGTAATTTTACAATCCTTCTGACCTATTTGGAAAACTCTGTTTTTTTACTTTTTCCTCAAGTAATCTAGCCATGACTAATACCTCATAATGCTTTTACTGACATGTGGATGTGATGGGAGGTGTTATATCTGGACACCCTAGGGGCAGCTCTGGGAGGCACACGTGGAACCCACTTCTTTCCACCACCTCCCTCAGTGCCTCTGTCTTCCCTCCAGGTCCATCCAAAGTCCAGAGTCTGAACCAGGTCATCAGCCCCCTGGGGCGTGTGGCTCAGATTTTCCTTTCACACTTCTGCAGCGATTCTCATGGGGAGCAGACCTCTCCCTACAACAGGGGTCTCAGTGGCAATGACTTTGCCTCTTGGGGAATATTTGGAAATTTCCAGGGACTTTCATGGTTGTCACAACTTTGGAGGTTATGTGGCTGGCATCCCGTGGGTGCTAAGCATCCTACAGTGCAGAGGGCAGGCCCCCCAACAAAGAATTCTCTAGCCCCAGCTGTCATAGTGCCAAGGTTGGGAAACACCACCAAAAGAATGGTCTGCCCTTCCCTGACCCCTGGAATCCTGGTGGATTAAGTTTCTTCTACTTTTTGTATGCAAGTAATATTGTCTTTTTTGTTAGATCAGTTCCTTCTTGGCATTCCCCTGTGCAAGTCCCCTCAACCAGGACTTCAGTGGCACTCAGGATTCCTCCTTAACTTCAGGTAACCTCTCTACATTCCACACCTCCAACTTGCTTCCTTAAATCCTATAATATTTTCCCTCCAAGCTTCTCTCCTTCACTTTCCCTTTGATCCATTTCAGGGCCTCGGCTCTCTCCTAAATTTGTCTAATAGACTCCTAGGGTGCCTCTGTTTCACCTCACTCCAACCCTCCCTATGCATTACAGCTGGATTCACCTTCAGGAAAGCTGGATCTGAAAACATCACTCTCCTGCTCAAAGACCTTCTGTGGATCCTCCATTTTCCCCTGAGGTTAGAAGTCCAAATTCCTCCATAAAAGCCCAATCCATCTTTGCAAACTTATCAGCCACAGCCCTCTAATTATCCTGCACATTACGGTCTAGGTTCCCCTCACCTTTCTCACATTCTCACTGCCGTGATCTTGCTCATGCTGCATCTGGACGACTTTTATCCATTATCTGCTACTCTTCAGCCAAGTGTTTTCTCAAATAGCAGGTCCATCATAGAGCCTTGGCTGATGGCCCTATCTGGAAGGTGTCTCCTTGTTATCTTTGAACCTTGCAAATATATCACCAGCACTTTTCATTTTTGCCATATGTTATGTTCTTCCAACAGAGTGCTGTATATCTTGAGAATGAAGGTTTCTTGAGGGTAAATTCTGTCTGATTCTCCTTTTTTGTCACCCTTATCATTGACCACTGAATCTTTCCTGAGAAATATTGAGTGATTGAGTGATTGACCAAAGGACTAAAAATACTTTATAATTTCATGGTAGTTTCTGGTATATTTTCTCATTTAGTCCTCAATATAATGTTGCAGATAAATGTCATTATTTTGAAGAGAATCCTGAGAGTCAATGATACAGTGATTAAGGTAGAAAACAGCACTAAGAGATACAGAGTACCACTTTTTGTGTTTTCTATAAATCTCCTTTAATGTATTTAATCTTTATGTGATCTTGCAAGACCAGTAATAACAGTGTTGTTTTGCAAATGAGGATATTGATTTCAGAGTAGTTAAGTACTTTGCCTGCAGTTGCACAACTGGTGAGTCTCAGAGTCATGGGTTTATTTGTCCAGCTTTAAAAACTCAGGTAGTTTTTGGTCTGGTCACACAAAGACTAAAGCAATGTATCAGGGCTAACACCTGGGTCTTCTAGTTCCAAGTCCAGTTCTCTGTTTATTATGCCTTAGCTCAGAGAATGAATACCATTTTCAAAGGCAAAAAAGCAAAATAAAGTGAATGGAGAGAGGCTCACAGGATAGTATCAAGAGAGAAGCTAAATCAGATGGGACCATTCCCTGCCTCTGTGACTACGTGTATGAGTGTGTGTGTGTGTGTGTGTGTGTGTTGGAATGGGAGCAGGGCACTCATCTGTTTTCAGCCAAAATCTTCTAAGGTGAATGGGAAATGCCAAAAATGTGTTAACTTTGCATATGTGGATTTCACCGTAATTGTAGCATTCTGTTATCAGAGATAGATATTTATAAAGTATCATGCAGAGTAGACAGCAAGATGGCAGTTCATTTTGAAAACACATAACTTGTCTCAGGGAAATACTTTCCACTATCTAAATCAGTTTGTGAGTTATGGCCTCAGAATGGAGCATGTCCTGTGTCAGCCCAGACTCTCACTGCAGGGTGACAGCCAGGCCTGTGCTCTTTGAAAAGCTGCAGAAGCCCTAGGCCCATTCCCCTGTGCTGGGCCTGCAGGGTGCTCAATGCAGACACATCAGAGTTCTGCAAAATGGATGCAAATAGAGGCAATTTGCTAGAATGGAAAGAGTGCAGCTGTACGTCGGAAGACATTAACCTGTAATAGTTTCCTAACCTCAGTTTCTTTGTCTGTAAGATGGGCAAAATAATAACTTCAGGATAGGATTGAAGAATTGTAGAGGAAATTAGAAAATATATCCTCAACTGGGAATTCTGAACATTAGTAACTTGTTTATTAAAACAATCCTTCCCCTTCTTTTTGCTCCTTCTTCCCAATACCAGTTTATCTCCTTCATAGTGTGGAAGCTTTCATTTAAGAACCAAGGAAGGGGGGAAGTGGAAGAAAGGTGAGGCCTGGCAAAGAGAATGATGAAGGAGGATGAAATAAATGTGGGAGGTTCATGTCTCCAGGTATCTTGGGTTGTTGCAGGAAAATGGAGCATGAGAGAGTGGTCATGTCTCAGGTCTTGGGTGAGTCCCTGGGACAGGCTGCCAATGAGGGTTTTTAACTTCTCGCAGGAAATAATTCAAGAACGGGTCATGGGAAGCTGAAAGCAGGTTTACTGAGATACTCGTTCCATAGGCAGAATGAGGTCTGTCTCAGAAGGTGAGAGCAACCCAAGGGCTTAGAGTCATCTTGGAAAGTGAAGTGGCCTGAAATATTGGGAAGTTAATGTTTATGGTCTGGGTAATTTTATAGCTTAATGAATGGGAGGATTTTTCAAACAATTTTCAGGAAGGGACAGGGATTTCCAAAAGTTGGGCCACCATCCACTTGTTGACCTTTTAAGGCAAAGGAGAAGCCCCAAGAAGAGGGTAGGAGGAGAACAATCGTGTTTAAAATCAAATATCATACCTGCCAGAGATGCTCAGAGGGCACAAACAAAACCTCGTGCACACCAGGACCAAGGGAGAGGAGCAGTGACCTCACAAGAGACTGGGCCAGACCTGCCTGTGAGTGTTTGAGTGTCTCCAGTGGGGGCACAGGTCAGCAGTGGCCCGCCCTGGGGACAGGGGCTCTGGCTGCAGCAGACCTGGGAGGCACGGTGTGTGGCATAAGTCCTCTTAGAGCAGGTCACCATTAGTCCCACCATAGAACTGCTGAGCAGACGACCCACAAACTATAGAACAGTTATACCAAAGAAGTTCTCATACTGTTGCAAAAGTGCTAGGGCCCACAACAGACTTCCCAACCTGGGGATCTGGCAAAGGCACTGAAAACCCCTAGGGAATCTGACTTTGAAGGCCAGAGAGATTTGATTACAGAAGTTCCACTGCACTGAGGAAAGAGACTCTTGGAGGGCACAAACAAAACCTTTTGCACACCAGGACCCCAGAGAAAGGAGCAGTGACCCCACAAGACTGAGCCAGACTTGCCTGTGTGCCGGGGTCCAGCCCCAGCTGATCCAGGGTATTCGAAGGAGAGACGGCATAGGCGAGGGTCAGGAAACAACTGCTTAATTACACGTTAATTAAGGATACAAAGAGTAATAGAATGAGGATAGCTCAGTAGGAAAATTCAGTGGAGAAAAGAGGCTGAGTAGCTTGGTTTACGCGGGAGACCAATAAAACTTCAAGACAAGAAGTTTGCACCACTTACGTAGGCCGCAGGTGTCCTTCCGTTCTCCCGAAGGAGAGGAGACACTGAGGCCTCCCCGGTCGGATCTTAGAAGCCCAGGCATAATTAGCAAGCATGGTGGGTTCCGCGCTCCAGATGGAGACTCAGCTAGAATTTGGGAGAGAGAGTGACATGGGGAGACCAAGTTTCAGTGAACAAGGCCCGCACTTTATTTTCCAAAGTAGTTTTTATACCTTAAGTTATGCATAGAGGGTAATGGGGGAAGGGGTGGTGTCATGCAAGGACAGAAGTTCCTGGTTCTAATCTAAGCCAGGCTTTCAAACTTATCATATGCAAAAGTTCAGGTGATTGACATCATCTTCTGGCCCGGAGGCCTGTTAACATTTTAAGAAACTTATTTTTCTCTAAAGGTGATTATTCCAAAGTCAGGCACCAGCCTCCAAAAAAGCATTGGACAAAGCTGCATTTTACATTTCTATACACCCATTATATCAATCAATACACTGCCAAGGACACAGTAGGTAAGGAGTATGGAGACTTAGCAGCAAACATTGGCCCAACAAGTGAAAAACCCTTCACCAATACAATTTCTAATCAATCTTTTAACTACTCAAAGGAATCTGTGTTTAGGCAGTTTAGAACATCTCCTGCCTCTCACAGTTGGGAGGCTCTGAACAATCACATGTGGCCGGAAAAACCTATTCAGGCAGGCTAGAGGATTTCCAAAGGAGTTTGTAGGTTGAAACACTGTCACACCCAGGAATTATTAACTGGAGCTGTAAGCTAACTCTTTTTTTCAGAGAGAGGTAGTGGGGGACAGCCCCCATAAAGTCAGAGGTGTAGGTGAAAGCAAAAAGCAGAAAGTAGGCAGACTCTGGTTTGGGAGGTAGATGCTCGAGAATTTCCAGGGGGGACTCCTGAGGCTCGATCCCGCCTTTGCGTATGCCGAGCCTCCTTCCTCATGACCTTTGTCATGGGCGGAGTTCCTCACGCTGGCTCCCGGCAGTGATAGAATTCCAGTTGAGCTATTCCAGATCCTGAAAGATGATGCTGTGGAAAGTGCTGCACTCAATATGCAATATGCACTCAATATGTAATATGCACTCAATATGCAATATGCCGGCTCCCGGCACCTGTGAGTGTCCGAGTCTCCCTCAGAGGCATGGTCAACAGTGGCCTGCTGCAGAGTCAGGGCAATGACTGCAGCAGTCCTGGCAGCCTCCGCGTGCTGGCATAAGTCCTTTTTGGCCTCAAACCAAACTTCAGGGAGGGAGCACAGCCCCACTCATCAGCAGAAAATTGGATTAAAGATTTACTAAACATGGCCTTGCCCACCAGAACAAGACCCAGTTTTCCCCACAGCCTGTCCTTCCCATTAGGAAGCTTCCACAAGGCTCTTGTCCTTATCCATCAGAAGGCAGACAGAATGAAAACCATAATCACAGAAAACTAACCAAACTGATCACATGGACCACAGCCTTGTCTAATTCAGTGAAACTATGAACCATGTCATGTAGGGCCTCCCAAGATGGACGGGGTCATGGTGGAGAGTTCTGACAAAACATGGTTCACTAGAGTAGGGAATGGCAAATCACTTCAGCCTTCTTGCCTTGAAAATCCCATGAACAGTATGAAAAGGCAGAAATATACGACATGGAAAGATGAACTCCCCAGGTTGCTAGTTGCCCAGTATGCTACTGGAGAAGAGTGGAGAAATAGCTCCAGAAGGAACGAAGAGGCTGAGCCAAAGTGGAAACAACACCCAGTTGTGGATGCAACTGGTGATGGAAGTAACGTCTGATACTGTGAAGAACAATATTGTATAGGAACCTGGAATGTTAGGGCCATGAATCAAGGTAAATTGGAAGTGGTCAAACAGGAGATGGCAAGAGTGAATATCTACATTTTAGGAATCAGTGAACTAAAATGGACCAGAATGGGTGAATTTAATTCAGATGACCATTATATCTACTACTGTGGGCAAGAATCCCTTAGAAGAAATGGAGTAGCCCACATAGTCAACAGAAGGGTACGAAATGCAGTAATTGGGTCCAATCTCAAAAACAACAGTATGATCTTGGTTTGTTTCCAAGATAAACCATTCAATATCACAATAATCCAAGTCTAAGTCCCAGCCCTAATGCTGAAGAAGCTGAAGTTGAACAGTTCTATGAAGACCTTCAAGACCTTACAGAACTAACACCAAAAAAAGATGTCCTCTTCATCATAGGGGATGGGAATGCAAAAGTAGGAAGTCAAGAGATACCTGGAATAACAGGCAACTTTGGCCTTGGAGTACAAAATGAAGCAGGACAAAGTCTAACAGAGTTTTGCCAAGAGAGCAAACTAGTCATAGCAAACATCCTCTTCCAACAACACAAGAGACAACTTTACATATGGACATCACCAGATGGTCAGTATGGAAATCAGACTGATTATATTCTTTGCAGTTGAAGGTGGAGAAGCTCTATACAGTTAACAAAAAAAAGACCAGGAGCTGACTGTGACTGATCATGAGCTCCGTATTGCAAAATTCAGACTTACATTGAAGAAAGTAGTGAAAACTACTAGACCATTCAGGTATAACCTAAATAAAATACCTTATGATTCTATAGTGGAAGTGACAAATAGATTCAAGAGATTAGATCTGATAGACAGAATGCCTGAAAAACTATGGACAGAGGTTTGTAACATTGTACAAGAGTTGGTGATCAAAACCATCCCCAAGAAAAAAGAAATGCAAAACAACAAAATGGTTGTCTGAGGAGGCCTTAAAAATAGCTGAGAAAAGAAGAAAAGTAAAATGCAAAGGAGAAAAGGAAAGATATACCCATCTGAATGCAGAGTTCCAAAGAATAGCAAGGAGAGATAAGAAAGCCTTCCTAAGTGAATAGTGCAAAGAAATAGAGGAAAACAATAGAATGGGAATGACTAGAGATCTCTTCAAGAATTAGAGGTACCAAGGGAACATTTTATGCAAAGATGGGCACAATAAAGGACAGAAACACTATGAACCTAACAGAAGCAGAAGATATTAAGAAGAGGTGGCAAGAATACACAGAAGAACTACACAGAAAAAGATCTTAATGACCCAGATGACCATGATGGTGTGATTGCTCACCTGGAGCCAGATATCTTGGAGTGTGAAGTCAAGTGGGCCTTAGGAAGCATCACTACAAACAAAGCTATTGGAGATGATGGAATTCCAGCTGAAAGTGAAAGTAAAAGTCACTCAGTCTTGTCTGACTCTTTGCAAACCCATGGCCTATACAGTCCATGGAATTCTATAGGCCAATGGCACCCCCTCCAGTACTCTTGCCTGGAAAATCCCATTGACAGAGGAGCCTGGTAGGCTCCAGTCCATGGGATTGCTAAGAGTCGGGCACGACTGAGTGACTTCACTTTCACTTTTCACTTTCATGCATCGGAGAAGGAAATGGCAACCCACTCCAGTGTTCTTGCCTGGAGAATCCCAGGGATGGAGGAGCCTGATGGGCTGCCGTCTATGAGGTCGCACAGAGTCGGACACAACTGAAGCGACTTAGCAGCAGCAGAGTACTGAAGTGTGTAGCCTTTCCTTTCTCCAGGGGATCCTCACAACCCAGGGATCAAACCCAGGTCTCCCACATGGCAGGCAGATTCTTAACCAGCTGAGCCACGAGGAAAGCCCAAGAATACTGGAGTGGGTAGCCTATTCCTTCTCCAGAGGATCTTCCCAACCCAGAAATCGAACCAGGGTCTCCGGCATTGCAGGCAGATTCTTTACCAGCTGAGCTATCAGGGAAGCCCTCCAGCTGAGCTATTTCAAATCCCGAAAGATGATGCTGTGAAAGTGCTGCACTCAGTATTCCAGCAAATTTGGAAAACTCAGCAGTGGCCACAGGACTGGAAAAGGTCAGCTTTTATTCCAATCCCAAAGAAGGGCAATGCCAAAGAATGTTCAAACTACTGCACAATTGCACTCATTTCATATGCTAGCAAAATAATCTCAAAATCCTCCAAGGTAATCTGCAACAGTATGTGAACTGAGAACTTTCAGATGTTCAAGCTGGATTTAGAAAAGGCAGAGGAACCAGAGATCAAATTGCCAACATCTGTTGGAATATAGAAAAATCAAGAAAATTCCCGAAAGACTCCTACTTCTGCTTCATTGACTATGCTAAAGCATTTGACTGTGTGGATCACAACAAACTGGAAAATTCTTCAAGAGATGGGAATACCAGGCCACCTTATCTGCGTCCTGAGAAGCCTGTATGCAGGTCAAGAAGCAACAGTTAGAACCTGACATGGAACAATGAACTGTTCCAAATTGGACAAGGAGTACATCAAGGCTGTATATTGTCACACTACTTATTTAACTTATATGCAGAGTACATCACGAGACATGCTGGGCTGGATGAAACACAAGCTGGAATCAAGATTGCTGGGAGAAATATCAATGACCTCAGATATGCAGATGACAACACTCTTATGGCAGAAAGCAAAGAGGAACTAAAGAGCCTCTTGATGAAAGTGAAAGAGGAGAGTGAAAAAGCTGGCTTAAAACTCAACTTAAAAAAAATGAAGATCATGGCATCTGGTCCCATCACTTCATGGCAAATAGATGGGGAAACAATGGAAGCAGTGAAAGACTTTATTTTCTTGGGCTCCAAAATCACTGCAGATGGTGACTGCAGCCATGAAATTAAAAGATGCTTGCTCCTTGGAAGAAAAGCAGTGACAAACCTAGGCATCATAATAAAAAAGCAGAGACATTACTTTGCCGACAAAGGTCCGTCTAGCCAAAGCTGTGGTTTTTCCAGTTGTCATGTATGGATATGAGAGTTGGACCATAAAGAAAGCTGAGTACTGAAGAATTGATGCTTTTGAGCTGTGGTGTTGGAGAAGACTCTTGAGAGTCCCTTGGATGCAAGGAGATAAAACCAGTCAATCCTAATGGAAATCAATCCTGAATATTCATTGGGAGGACTGATGCTGAAGCTTCAGTACTTTGGCCACCTGATGCAAAGGACTGACTCATTGGAAAAGACCCTGATGCTGGGAGGGATTGGGGGCAGGAGGAGAAGGGGACGACAGAGGACGAGATGTTTGGATGGCATCACTGACACAGTGGACATGAGTTTGAGCAAACTCCGGGAGATGGTGAAGGACAGGGAAGCCTGGTGCACTGCAGTCATGGGGTGACAAAGAGTCAGACATGACCGAGTGACTGAACAACAACAAATGGACAGTCTCCAAACTGTCACGGCACTGGTGGCTGTGTCATCTAGAATATACTAATCGACAACAAGCATATAATGAGGCTCCAGGTCCACTGGAAGTCAAATCTTCCACCCTCTTTGATGTAGTTGATTCTAACTAGTTTTTGTCCACTGCCTCTGTCATTCTCTACCAGTCATGTGCTGCCCCTTTCCCTCCTGTCTCAGGCTGATTTTGAGCCTTCTGGAGAGAGATTGCTACCAGCAGAAGCTGATAGAATGATTTCAGCTGTGGGGCCTGGGTGACCAAGTGGCAGAGGGCCTGTTACCCTATCACTGTCCGGTTTCCAGGACCATTCCAGAAGGGTTGAAAACTTGGGGAACAATTCAAAGTAGCAACTTCAGGTGGGATAAGGCCAATCCCACGATAATTAGAAGCTAATGAAGCTTCTCCAAGCAGCTTACTGATTGGCAGTCCACACAGATGCCAAAACAATTTTTTATTAGTTTGTCTGACATCTCTCTCCTGGGCGTCTATGGGGGTGTGGGTGTGGGAGGGTATGTTCATGTGTGTGTTAGGGCTGGGTGATGACCTTCTACTCCATGCAGAAACCACCAAAATATTCCAAGACCTGGCACAAACTCTGCAAGTATTTTGCAGTCCACGTCCACTGCATTGCCTTTCCCCCATTCCTTTCTCAATCCTTTGCAAGACTGTGTGTCTCTGATATCTGTTTTTCCTTCTGATTACTTCATCAGCCTGGGGTTTCAGCCAACAGATTTCAGTAGAGGGTGTTCGGCTGGAAATGAAGTGGGGCTGGTTTGAGTAATTGGTCTCAGAGGCTTTACAGTGGGTGGGCTAATGCACGCCTACTGCTCCCATGCTCTCACTTCCTGGTGAAGCTTTGCCTTTGCATTTAAGGGTTAGGATGGGAGGGAGTCAGTGCCTGGCTCATTGGCATAGGAATTAAAGACCTTTTCCTCAAAGAAGGCACAGAGTATTTAAGCAGCTGTGACCAAATCAGGGTGGTCCTTTGGGAAGTTCCTCTTGGACTTTGGCTGCAATAAAAACCAGAGTACATTTTGCACCTGAGCTAGTTCTCTAGGCAGCATCAGTTAATTGTCTCCTGTGTGATACCTTCACTCACAGCACGCTGTGCAGCATCCTTCTCCCCTCCTCCCACCATACCCTGGCCTCATCCCCTTCTCTGAAAGACAGTGGATTTATGATTCTGCGACTCTAGGAAGACAAGGCCATGCTGACCCCCAGTCTCCATGAACCAGATTTGTGAGAGTTCAGGAATAGAGCTAGCCTTTCTACAGCCAGACTGATTTCCTGTGCCCCATGAGTAGACAGTAGACAATAAGGGGCCACAGAGTGTGCACAAGTATGAAGAACAATAATAAAGCCCAGCAGAAGTCAGTCTGGCTTTTGGATGCTTAACCATATATAGGCAATTCTAAACCATGTCTGAGGTGAAATTTCCTTCCCCACAGCCTTCCATCCTCTGTTCCCTGCCAGGATCACCCTGAGAGGGCTGGTTCCTTTCCATACCCCCCAGGATACTGGGGTCTTCTTGAGGGCAGAGGCCAAGTTTCAATCACCTTTGTGTCCCCAGCTCTGGCACAGAGTAGGTGCTCCATAGTATGCAGCCCAGTAGGAAGACTGCGGTTTTCAAGTCCGACATACCTAGATTGAAGTCCCAGCACCATCATGAACCAACTGTGCAGATTTGGACAAGATATTTTGCCCCTATGCCTTAACTGCCCCTCCTGTGTAATGGGTTTGATAACATCATGCTATGAGTGACGGCATCACAGAAAAGGAGACAACTTATCAATATATGTGTAAGTTCATCTGTGGTACACATATATGCACATAGCACCTCATAAATCCCTGGAGAAGGGATGGCAACCCAGTCCAGCATTCTTGCCTGGAAAATCCCATGAACAGAGGAGCCTGATGGGCTACAGTCCATGGGGTTGCAAGAGTCAGACACAACTTAGCGAGTAAACCATCACCACCACCACCTCATAAATATTTGTTGGATTGACCTAAATTAACATGTATTTCCAGGCAAAATCAAGATGGATCCTGTTTTTCTTTGCAATCCTCTTGCTTCTTGCCTTCTCTGTCATGACCCTTTGTTCTAGAAACACCCCCCTGTGACACTGAGGCGGGGCCTGCCCTCACCTGAGCAGCAGGTGTTCACATGTCATCTGAGGACTCAGCAATGCAGTGAAGGTCACCAAGAAACTGATAGAGTGGACCTATGTGGGTGTCATTTTTCTCTATGTTAGGCATCTCTATTATCAGGCCATAGGCATTTACTGCTTAAATGAGGCTTCTTAAAGACAGTAGAACCTTTAAAACTCCAGCCGACAGTGACCCAGGAGATTGATCAGTAAGACCATAAGCTCTGGGAGGACTGCCCAGCCATGTTTTGTTCCTTGTTGTATCACCAAGTAGTTGCAGATTATAACCAATCAGCTCATTACCTTCATTCTGTCAGAGGTTGGCACTCAGTACTATGGCGGGCACTAAATACTCAGGGGTGGGTGAAGGGAACACAGTCCCTGCCATCACAGTGCCCTGCCCAGATTCACTGTGCCATGGGGACCTGCAGGGGGCCAAGCTGGGAGCATCCTGAACAGCTGCTTATATGTGGTTTGGGCTTTGAAGAAGGCAGTGGGGGGGGGGGGTGGGAAGGAGAAGTTACTTTAGACAGAGGGGCGATGAACGGCATTCCAGGTATAAGAAACTACATGAGTGAAATCATGAAGATTCAAAGGGACATGACCAGTTTGAGGACCAACAGCTACCTGGTGGAACAGGGCTCCTTTCTTTTGCCAAGACCAAGATGTAGATTTTACCCCTAAGTGCATGGAGGGGCTACTGCATAAATTGATGCAGCAGAGCCCCATGATCACAGTCCTTTGCACTCTGGGAACACGTGCTGCAGCTGAGGCAGAGGAACCAGCTTAGAGACAGACCCCTGGGGGTGGAACCCCAGGCACCTGACACACAAGAGGAAATGCCTGGGGGTGGCCAGAGAGGATACTTGGAACTCAGAAGCCTGGGAGTCAGGCCTCAGCGTGCATATGCTGACCTCCGCAGGGTGACATTGCATAACCTTGGGACAGTCACCTCAGTGTCCACACCTGAGGACTGGCTCTTCTCTACAGCCTCCTCTGGTCTGAATCTTAGGCTTCTGCGATTCTGATCTGAGACCTTCCCCTTCGACTACAGGACTAGGAAACAAAGCTCTATCTATTTCCAAACCTGCCAAGTCTCTCTTAATACTTTTATTCAGGACCTGTCTTCCCAGGAGACACTCGGGGCTGTCAGTCTGTAATTAGACTCTCTCCCTACTCATACAGCCAGGCGTGCAGCACGGCTGCTGAAGCCGGATTAACCCACTGTAAACAAATTTGGTCAGTCCCCTTCTCGCCAGCCTCCGTTCCAGTTGAGCAGATTTCAGCAGCTCCTGGGTGAATGTTAATGCCTCCTACGTATGCGGTTGCAAGAAAATTATTACGTGTGCCTCTCCTTCTTGAGATGCTGTGGGTTTCGCTTCTCAGACATCTCTGTGACACAGCGTGGGGCAGAGGTGTGGGAGGGGGCAGGGAGGCCGTGCAAAGACATTCGAAACAGCCTCAGGCAGGAGCTGGGGCACCTGGCTTTCAAGGCAAGCTCAGCCACTAATTTTCTTTGTAACCTTGCAAAAGTCACTTCAGTTCCCTGAGCCTCAGGTATCTCAACTGTAAAATGAGTCTGAGAACACCTGCCTCGCAGGCCTGCTGGAAAGTGTAATTGAGGTAATGGACGTGAGAGCCTTTGGTAAAGCTTTGTGGGCGAGGGGCCAGCATTGAGGATCACAGGCTCAGCTTTCCTGTGCAAAGGATGAGGGAGTCAATGCAGGCCTAGAGCATGTGGGAGTGTGAGGTTCAACAACCTCATCAACGTCCGAGTCCTAGAAAACAGGAGGAGAGCAAACCCGATGCCCCATGAACTGCCCTCTGACCGAAATTGCCCAGAAAGTGGATGCCGGTTTTCAATCTACAAGAAGAAGAGTAGTAACATTTATTGAATAACATTTATTGAATTTATTTAATTGTGTTCTTCTTGGGATCTTTATGGCAGCTTTAGATGAGAATTCTTATGCCCAGTCCAAAGATGGAGAAACAGACCAGAGAGGGAGATAGGATTTGAGGCCACATTAGTCAGCCTGACATTAAAGTCTATCTCCACTCACTGTCTTTGGAATTACAAGCAGATGAAAGTCAGATTTAGATGTGAGACAGATATATAGTGTGTGGTAAGTCATTTCAGTCATGTCCAATTCTTTGTGACCCTGTGGACTGTAGCTGGCCAGGCTCTTCTGTCCATGGGATTCTCCAGGCAAGAATACTGGAATGGATTACCATACCTTCTGACAGGGATCTTCCTGACCCAGGCACACCTCTGTGTCTCCTGCATTGGCAGTCAGGTTCTTTACCACTAGCGCCACCTGGGAAATCCATAGTAGGTTATGAAGAAGACAAAGGTTATGTTTGCTGGAGAACTACTAATCTTTTCCCAGGGAATCTAGGAGGATGAATCTATGTCATAAACTATAAGCATCAGGCAGGCAGTGATTGTTCATCACGATGCCCCCCCCACCCCAAACCTAGAACACTGCCTGGGACAGAGCAGGCACTCAGTAAATATTTGTTGAATGAATGAATGAACCCCATGAGGCTCATAGTCACCCCTTTAGCTTTTCTGGCTGATCACAAATAGAAAGTGCTTCATAGAAATTGTCTAAGGAATTTATACACCTTTCTTCCTCCAATTGTTTCCATCTCTATTACTGTATAACAAACTATCCCACAGGCCAGTGGCTGGAAACAACATTGATTTATTATTTAATGGGATCCTGTGGAAGGTCACTGATGGGACTGCGTTCAGCTGAGAGCTCGCCTAGAGCTGGAATACCCATAGTGGCCTCTCTGCCTTCTGGATTTTTCTCCACAAGTCCTCTCATCATGCAGTAGTCTAGCCGAGGTTTCTTTCTGCAGAGCAACTGACTTCCAAGAGAGAATGCTCTGCTTATAGCATGCCTGCTAATGTCCAATTGGCAAAGCAAGTTGAATTACTAAACCCAGGATCACTGTGGGAGGAGGCCACACAGGAATATCAGGATGTTTGGTTCATAGAGACCTGTTGGTCCCATCAATCTTCACAAGAAGCACATAATAATGAATTTATGCGTGTAAAGTGGTTAGAAATGGGCCTGACACTTAGTTTACACTATTTCAGCATTAGTAATTAGTAATCAGTTTCGTGTTGATAGCTAATTACTATAAGTAACTTAGTCACTGCAGTTGTCTTTATTTTATTGACTATGAAATAAGACTCCCCTGATGGCTCAGTGGTAAAGAATCTGCCTGCCAATGCAGGAGATGCAGGTTTGATCCCTGTGTGGGGAAGATACCCTGGAGTAGAAAATGGCAATCTGCTCCAATATTCTTGCCTGGAAAATCCCAGGGACAGAGGAGCCTGGTAGGGTCACAAAAGAGTCTGACACAGTCCCTGGGGTCACAAAAGTCTGACATGACTTAGCAACTATACAACAACAATGTAACGAGAACCCCCATGCTAGGGACACTCTAGGGTATCCCTCTTAGTCTGAGCATAGTAGTCACTGTGTTACTGAAATGATATAACTGTGTTTGAAGACCTGCATCAGCAAGAAAATATGAAACTGAATACTTATTTCATCTTTTCCCCTACTCATGTCTTTTTACATACCTTCCCTAACTTGGGTATGCTTTTCGCTTATTCCTAAAAGTGATGTCAGACCCTAAATGAGGATTACTTCTTTCTGTAAGAACCCATTCACTAAACAGTGTTCTTGCCTGGAGAATCCCAGGGATGGCGGAGCCTGGTGGGCTGCCATCTATGGGGTTGCACAGAGTCAGACACGACTGAAGCGACTTAGCAGCAGCAGCAGCAGTATGGTATCTTTTCCCTTTTCCAGAGATGCATTTGGAGATGGACGGGGAGCCCAGTTCTGGCAGATGAGCTGTACAGAGAAATCTGTTGAGGAAGGCATTCCACCCTAATGAAAAGAAAAATGTATGCTTCTCTTCCTGCTTTTGGACATAGTCGTGTGCAGGCATGAGCTTCCCTGGTAAAGAATCTGTCTGCAATACAAGAAACACGGGTTTGATCCCTGGGTTAGGAAGATCTCCTGGAGAAGGGAATGGCAACTCACTCCAGTATTCTTGCCTGGAGAAGCCCATGGATGGAGGAGCCAGGCGGGCTACAATCCATGGGCTCACAAAAGTGTTGGACATGACTTAACTAACTAAACAACAACGTATCCCGGCATGATGATAAGAGATGCCTTTTAAGCCTCTGCTATCACCATGAGAACAATCGGCTCTGGGTAGCCCTCTAGATGGCAGCCCACTCCAGTGTTCTTGCCTGGAGAATCCCAGGGACAGAGGAGCCTGGTGAGCTGCCATCTATGGGGTCGCACAGAGTCGGACACAACTGAAGCGACTTAGCAGCAGCAGCAGCAGCCCTCTAGTCCCAGAGGATAAAGACACATGAAACAGAAAAACGCTAGAAGCGTGCAGACCTTCAGCTTGAAGTAAGAGTTGCTCAGTTAGATGTGGACTCAGTCTAGCTGCCACACCTCAAGCAGAGCTGCTTCACTGGCCAGATCTGCGAGGAAGGAATGTGGTTTAAGCCACTGAGTTTGGGGATAGCTTGTCATGCAGCACGATGTGGCAGCAGCTAACCCATGTTACTCCCCAGTCTACTGCCAGCCGAGCTTCTGAACTTGATGTCTCAGCCCAGAACCACCCTGAAATGAAGGGGAGTAAAGAAAGTTCTTGAGAGAGGTGCCCTTGGAGTTTAGGAATTTAAGAAAATGCAAGGACTCCTCCAGGTTTATGAACACCAGAGACTTGCTGACATACGCACGTGAGCAAGGTTAAGTCGGGACCAAGGAATAGAACAAGGAAGTTGTTCTTAAGTTGTTCTTAACTTCCTTGGGACAAGGAAGTTAAAATACTGGGTTGAGTCTATCCTAATTCCAGAGAGCAACCAAAAAACTAGATTTACAAATAAAATATGAGAAAGCCGATTTCAAGGGAGCTTAGCTGAAGGGCATGACTGGAAAAGAAGTGAAACTGTATCTGGTTTATACCCCTCGTTGTAATTATTTAATAAATCTGCTCCACCTGGTACTTCACTCTGCCTCAAAAATACAGTGTCACTTTCAACATGGAAATTTCACTGTGCCCTCTGTCACCTGGGCCATCAGTGAAATTCTCAACACTGCTCTCAGTATGTCTCCCTTTCTGTTTGTATTTTATTTTCTCACTTTGTGCCAATATATTCCTTCTATACCTGGCTTTTGCAGGAGAAATCTTTCAAAAGATATTTCAATGTATACATAATTTAAACCTTGTCTCCACGTTTATAGAAACTTTCAAGGAATATTAGGAATTTAGTCAAGTGTGATCAACACTGTTATTGCTAAAAATTAAAATTATTAACGGCAGCAGCAATGGCAACTACCATTTCCTGGGCACTTTCTACTTGCCTAGCTCTGTGGAGGTGTTTTGCATGTAATTTATTTAATACTCCTGCCAGTTGATTAGATGGATATTATTAGCCCATGTTCTTCTAATAATAATAAAGCAACATCTGTCAGCACTGCCTCCACACCAGGCATTGAAGTGAGCCCATTACATGCATTGCCCCCACCCCACCCACCTTCTCACACAACCCTGTCAGCTGGAGTGATTATTTCCCCATTTGTCAGATAAGAAAGCTAGACATCCTGAGGATAAAGGGACTTGCCCACGGCACACAGGCAAGAAGAGGCAGTGCCAGGATTTGAACCTTGATCTTCAGGCTTCCAAATCCATATTCAGCTGTTCCAGGATTATTTATCAGAAGCAGAGACCATGTACCCATCTTGCTACTCTGACCTTGTGGCCCCAGTCTAGACTGGGGCTCATTTGCTTCAGAAATCTCCCTTAGCACCCCCCCTCCAAATAAAGACCTGGATTACAAGATTCAAGTGTGGTCCCATGTGGATGAAATCTGGCGACTTCAGAGCAAAGACAAGCACAAAAGAAAAAAGTCAAATGACTTTTAGCTAATATCCAAGTAGCAGCTCCCTTCTGTCTCCTCTGCCTCAGAGATCAAACTGTCACCAGCCCCAGGACAGAGGGGACCACACCTTGCTGATGTTGGGGCTTTGACTAGGGAGCAGCCAGTGGGGGGTTAACAAAGGAAACACACACACATTTTCCTTTCACAAAATGTTACAGCTCTCAACTTCCCTTTTATATACTTTGAGTCCTGCATTCTCTCTGTGAAATAAATATCATCATGCTCAGTTTATTTGCATAGGAGGAGCCTGGTAGGCTGCAGTCCATGGAGTCGCTAAGAGTCGGACATGACTGAGCAACTTCACTTTCACTTTTCACTTTCATGCATTGGAGAAGGAAATGGCAACCCACTCCAGTGTTCTTGCCTGGAGAATCCCAGGGATGGGGGAGCCTGGTGGGCTGCCGTCTATGGGGTCGCACAGAGTCGGACACGACTGAAGTGACTTAGCAGCAGCAGCAGCAGTTTCAAATTCAACTCTCCTTTACTGAAGACCTAATATATGTTAGGAACTTTGCTGGGCTGTTTCTGAACCTCATTTTTTAAAAATTTTTGTAAATTTGTTCATTTTAATTACAGGCTAATTACAATATTGTAGTGGTTTTGGACCTCATTTAAATCTCAAAAATTCTCTATTAAGTAGAGATTATTCTTCCCATTTTGGAGAAGAAGAAATGACATCTCCAATAAATGGATAACATATTCAATACTGACCATCAGATCAGTGCCAGAGTCTGGATTTGAACCCAGGTTACCTGTGATCACACCTGTGCTCGGCACTAGGCTGCTACAGAAAGGTACCCCCTAGATTCTGACACAGCAGCCCGGCCTCTGCTGAGCTCTGATGGTCTGATGCTCTGTCTGTGTTGTATGAGGAAGTAGATGTCTTGTCTCTTTAGCTGACAGGACCTCTGATCAAGAAGGAGCTGTGTAGCTCAGGTTGGTATTCAAGGAGCCTCACTGACACCTCGACCTGATTAAATGACAAGAGCCTGAACCCAACACCATAATGAGAGGAGACTGTTCAGGGATATTAGGAGGTGCTGGGTATAGTTTGTACTTGGAATACATATAAATAATTTGTGGCCTGAGGACAGACTTTGGAGGGGCTGCTTTTAGAACATCCCGAGACTCAGATATGCTTTCCCTATCAAGAGAGGATTCTGTGTCACTCCCCCTTGAATCTGGACTCTAAGATGGCTTGGCTCACAGAATATGATGGAAGTGGCACTGTGAGAGTGCCAGGTCCAAGACGTAATAAATTGACAGCTTTCACTTCGTGTCTCTCGGGACACCTACTCTCCAAACCTCACCATTGCACTGTAAGGAGACCCACGCCATGCTGTGGAGAGACTCAGGCAAGAGGCACCCCCAAGTAGCTTTGCCAGCCACATGGGTAAGCCGTCCTGGAGGAGGGTCTCCCGCTGAGCCACCCCAGTCAGTGATGTGTGGAGCAGGGATGAGGTATCTCTACAGAGCCCTGACCGCATTGCACATTCACAAGCGAAATAGAGGATTGTTGTAGTCTGGGAGTGGTTAGTTACAAAGCAGGCTTCCCAGGTGGCACAGTGATAAAGAATCTGCCTGCCAGTGCAGGAGACATGAGAGACGTGGATTCTATCCTTGGGTTGGGAAGATCCCCTGAAGAAGAAAATGGCAACCCACTACAGTATTCTTGCCTGGGGAATTCCATGGACAGATGAGCCTGGAGGGCCACAGTCCATGGGGTCACTGTGTCAGACACAAGTGAGTGACCAAGCACACACCTCAAAGACAGAGCAAGAGGTAATTAGATGACAGGTAAATGAACCTGATGTCTGAGGAGCCTGGACTCTATGACAAAGTCACTACAGTGATGATCATTTTGAATTCCTAGAGAAACCCACTGAAACAGACAGAGAAACTGAGGCTCAGAAAGGAGAGATGGCTTTCTTGAGGTCCCAGACTTCATAAGTGGATCAGCAGGGATTTGGATTCGGTCTGGATAAGGCTTCCAATTCCCCTCAGTTCACTCAACCCCAGGGCGGTGAAACAGAGACAGCTGCTCTCTAGCTCTCTGGCCACTGGTCAGTAAAGAATCCACCTGCAATGCAGGAGACGCGAATTCCATCCCTGGGTCGGGAAGAGTCCCAGAGTAGGAAATGGCAACCCACTCCAGTATTCTTGCCTGGGAAATCCCGTGGACAGAGGGGCCAGGTGGACTACAAGCCTTGGGGTCACAAAGAGTCGGACGTGACTGAGCGCACATGCATGACCTGCCTTTTTCTAGCAAGATCCTGTGTAGACTGTAAATGCATAACAAATATACTAGACACCTCTTTGTATTTTCTGTTTATTTTCCTGGAAAAGAATTTTATTTTAAATATAGCAGTGCACATATGTCAATCTCAAATTCCCAATCTATCAGACAACTGTTTTTATATCGCATGATGCTTATTTAGGTGTAAATTCCAGGTAGAACTCCAGGGGGCAGGGGGGCAGATGAGCAGCTTCTGGCTATGTGACCTTGGGCTTAACATTTACCGTCTCTGAGACTCAGTTTCTCCTCATCCATAAGATAAGGACAAGCACATCAACCTCACAGAGTTGTTATCAGATCTAACAAGGGTGTGTTAGGTAAATGACTACACACAGCATTCGTGTCTTAGTCACTCAGTTGTGTCTGACTCTGTGTCATCCCATGGACTGTAACCCGCCAGGCTCCTCTGGCCACTGGATTTCACAGGCAAGAATACTGGAGTGGGTTGCCATGCCCTCCTCCAGGGGATCTTCCCCACCCAGGGATCGAGCCAGTGTCTCCTGCATTGCAGGCAGACTCAGTACCCAGCTGCAAAGAAACATTTAATACATTGAGTATCCCTGACCTTGAGAATTCCAGGTCAGAAGAGTTTTCTTCCCTCATCCCTCCTGACCCAGAGACAGACTCCCTAGGGTCACAGCGAGACAGATGCATCCCACCCCTGAGCGTCATTTATTTTCACCTCAAAGACTGAGCCCTTTATGCCTGCATTGCTGCAGCCCCTCCGGACAAGAAGGAAGCACAAGTCACAGCCAGTGAGCTTTGCTCACAAATTCCTCCTTCACGACTGACTGAGCCCCGATACCGGAAAGAAACATTCTGTTGAAACATGTAAATCCCCACTCATCTCCAAATTGGGTGCTGGAGTGCCTCAGGGAAGTGATTTTACAAGCTCACTGACTCCAGCCAAGGTAGATGCCAATTGCTCTTGCGATAATTCAGCCTGACCTCCGCTCCCCACCACCCCCCGCCCCAGAAGCAAGATTGAGGGGCTCCCTCCCTTCTCACTAGAGGAATGGCCCCCTGAGCTGCTGGGGAACAGCCCCATCTCCCATCTCCCGGGAGGCAGAAGCAGAGAGGCCGTAAGCCGCCTGTTTCTAGCCGCCCTCCCCAGACAGCACAGGGGGAGTTCAGTGACTCCCCGCTTGCATTGTCACTTGAACGAAGGATCTCTGATACTGGTAGGGAGGGCTATCTTGAGACAAGGTGTCTGGACTACAAGGTCAAGCTTGCCTGTGCTTTCTCTCATACCCTCCTGGATTCCAGAGGCAGGGGGATGCTATGGTGAACCCAGCCACCATTGCAACTCCATGCAAGAAAATGCTTTCTAGCCTGCTGTGCCTCTGGGGAGAACTGTTATCTTTTCTTGTACTGCTGCCTTTTAAAAAAATTTATTACCAGAGCTCAGTTTCACCAATATTCAACTCACAGCCAAGTGGGCTTCATGAAGTGCCCAGCCAGCCCTATGTAACTCAAGATGCTGTATCCACCTTATTATCAATAGCAAGACTACCCACGTTAGTTGGAAAGATTATTTCCCTCCTAAGTCTTTGGGAGCCCAAGTCCAATCTAATATTTGGGAGCAAATATTAGAAAATCGGTCAGCAGTTCCACTAATACTCATAATCATAAAAATTACTATCCACTTCTGAGAGCTCAGTCTCCAAGGACTTAATAACCACTCTATCACAGGCTTCTTGCTTCTGCTCCAAAAGGTAGATCTTATTGCCTGCATTTTATACATGCAGAAACGGGTTCAATAATCAAGTAATTTGTTCAAGCTCACACAGCTCATATGGGGCAGTGCTGGGATTTCCATTCTGCCATCGTTGACACTGCTAAACCCCGTGGGGTGAGTTCTCCTCTGACGGCTGTCCACAGGAAAGAAGACCTCCTCATCCAGGCTGGCTAAGTGACAGCGCTTGACTGCCCCAGGCTCAGCCAGAGCCCTCTGGGATCTCCATCCACAGCTCACCTTCTCCAGGTTCTGAGTCAGTTTGGAACTGGCTCTGTCCTCATGAGCAGATGGTGTCTGGGAATTCTCTTGCAGTCTCTAGGTCACTGTCTGGTATTTTGGGAACCAGTGACCTCACCAAACCGCAGTGCCTGCTTTTTTGGTCCAGGTTATGTTCCCTCTGCTGTATGCATCCTGCTCTTGAGGCTGGAGTAGATCAGCAAAAGAATTCCTTACAGAGGATGGAGCTATAGCAGAGACTCCCAGGGGCCTGAGGCTACCAGAATCAACAGATGTTTTTAAATCATTCAGAGTCTCTTTATGACAAGCGTGGATGATTGACGGCATTGCCCTTGTCCACAGCTTTACCCACACACACCCAGCCCCTGAGCTGCCCTGTTCAGCACGTGACGCCCTGGGAGCCTGTGACTGCACTAAGAGCAGACACCTGACCAAAGGCCGGCTCTGATGTGGCCAAACGTGGAAAACTCCACCCAGAGAGAAGTGAGCTGACCTATCAGATTTTCACTCTGGGGAAGCCGAATTAAAAGATGTAAGGAAAATCCAATTATGAGTTGCAGAAACTAAGACAGGTGGAAGCCAAAAAAAGGCTGTCAGGTAGAACAGAGACCCTGGAAAACCAATATGCTGTGCAAACAAAAGTCATGATGATGTGGAATTCTGGGTAAGCAGAAGCTGTGAGGAAGACCGTAGACAAGTGCTGGCAGAAAGAGAAGCAGAGAGAATCCAGTCTTTGGACACAACTTAGCTGTGCTAGCCACAGAACATAGTATGGACGCCAACCATTCCTTCCAGAAGGTTCTGCAGGGGCCCTGGATCCCAGCCATGACTGGGGGTCCCGGCCACACTCTGGTTCCTGCTCTTAGATTCCCAGGATATCCGCCTCTCTCTCACGGCCAAGCCCATCCTTACAGTGACACCCTGCCCGCTTCCTTCCCTTTTTGACGTTGTCTGCACAATCCTCTTTTTATTACAGCTAAGAGAATGCTGCTAAAACCCCTATCTCTACACACTTTTGTGTGTGCAGGGTAATTGGCTTATTTGTATTTTATAGACTCAGAACTTAATAGATGTGAGAATCTGTGGGCATTTGGAAACCAAGGGGCTGCATGTGTGCCCTGCTTGATTGAGGGGAGAGATTATTATGCGTGCAGTTGTCTTAGTTTTATCTTTAATTCCAATGCATGCCCTGGAACGTGCTTAGTCGCTCAGTCGTGTCCGACTCTTTGTGACCCCATGGACTGTAGCCTGCCAGTCCCATCTGTGTCCATGGGATTCTCCAGGCAAGAATACTAGAGTGGGTAGCCATTCCCTTCTCCAGGGCTATCTTCCCCATCCAGAGATCAAACCTGGGCCTCCTGCATTGCAGGTGGATCCTTTACCATCTGAACCACCAGGGAAGCACATGCCCTGGTACCCGTGGCTTTTAATTCCACTTTTAACTGTGGTGATTTCATGTGGTATATATCCTGATAAGCTCCTTTATAAAATAAGATAATGTATAAATAAATCTGCACAAAGGGATGATATATGCATCAGGGCCCTCGTGGAAATCAGGATTCAGCTCAGGTCATTCAAAAATGAGATCTGAACAATAGGGCCTCTCAGGGAGGGGTGGACAGAGTTGAGGGAGCTGACAAGGGGGAGTGAGGCACCTAGAGATTTGCAAGCGCAGGAAGCCCTTATCTCCAGATGACTGGAGGAAAGGTGAGCGTAGAGGGTATGGGGTCAGGAGGAGGGTGGTAGAGTGCAGTGATGCTCCAAGTTGGGCATCACTGATGTTGGGCAGAAATGCCCAATCTCCTTCTTATCCCACCTTTGGTGTTCCCACTGGCGCTTTACAACCTGATGGTTTAGTCTGTGTGGGTCAGCCTCCGGGGGCCGAGAAAAACACTGAGGGCAGTGGAAGTGGGGAGGGGGGCCTGAGTCTGGGCAGCTGTGATGAACATAAGTTCACAAACAGGAATCAGACCAGGAGGAGTGGGAGGGAACAGAGCTGAGTGTCAGGACCAGTTCTGAGGATGGGGAGCTGACTCTGGGCTCTCCAGAGTGTGCTGGTGGCCCCTGTGCCATGGGGACCTTCCTCCTTAGGGTCATCAGTTCTCTCTCAGGGCTGGGGTGCTAACCTGACTCCACCCACCCCCAGAGTCCTGGTGACCGCAGGACGCCTGCGATGCTCCCTGCTCCCAGGCCTGCACTTGGTACGCCCCAGTTCCCTGATGCTAGCTGAGGCTCTCAGTTTCACCAGGTCCTGTTGTGCTTCTCACACAGTGGAGGAAAGGGTGTCTAAGTAACCGTGGCGGCTGGTGGGGAACATGGGCTTTACCTGTTCTCATTCCCACTCTCTCCTCCTTTGGTCCCTGTGCTTGAGAAAGCCTTCTCAGCTCAGTTACGTGCCTGGGTGCCCTGGAGACTGCACTCCCCAACAAATAGGCTGTGTGGTCCAGAGCTGAGGCATTCAGGGAGAGAACTCCCACTGTGCCTTCTAAGTAAGTTCTCCTGAATCCAGGTCCACAGACTTAGAATTTGTGGAAGTATAGAACCAGGCTCTGTTCAGACTTATTTGTTGCCATCCTTAGGAAAACAAGAGGGCTTATCAGAGTAGAAAGCTGATATTCACTGTCCACTCATGATGTGATAGGTACTTATATATCCCATTTCATTTCATCTTTATGGTTATTCTGTGAGATGGGCTTTGCAGAAACTGCAAATCAGAAAGGTTAAGTAATTTGCCCATAGTCTCACTTTTGCTGGCCCACAGATGTAAGATTCAGGCTCTGTCTCTCTGGAGACAGGGACCATGGTTGTCTCATCAACACAGGCTGCTGCTTAGCCAGAGTGCCGCTCAGGGGATTGACTGGAGATGGCAGAAAGGCCTGTCTTCACACAACAACCTGGTTTATGAAAGCAGGATCTTCTGAGCTCCATTACTTGGTATGAAAATAATAAAACCATACTTCCTAAAATAATTCTATAATGTTCATTATTTAGTTGGTTGGACGAGATTATTCTTTCCTACCTCCCCTGTGCTAGGGAAGAGTAAGTCAAATTCACTGTAGGCATACATGTGCGCGCACACACACACAACCACACACACATACACACTTACACACACACTTCCAGCTACCTCCCCCAAGCCCATCAAACGCCACTGCCTTCAGGGCAAATATCTCATGTCCACCAGGGCCAGAATTCACATCCTCTGATTTGAGTTTTGAAGACAGAGATTTACACAGGATTACAATCTTTTTTTTTTGATTGTGGTTGCTTCCGATTTCTATTGTCTGAATCATAGCCGTGGAAATAATTGAATCTTTTTGTAGCATAGAATATATTACTCTTGAAATAGTAGGAAATGTTGATAATTGCCTTTTATTGGACTCACAAATAATTTATAAGTTGGTCCGATTTGGAAAAAAAAAAATACCATAGTCTTTTATTTCTTTGGCTTCTTCCTTGAGGCTAGAAGCAGCCTCCAAAAATAGCTGCCTGTGCAGAGATGGGTCTAGCGCTCCCCCTTGTGGCCACCGTGTGGGATTGCGGACCCAGTAAATGGACCCAAAACTGCAGACACTGGCATTTGAATAATTCTTTCTCCCCTAAGTACACAAAGAAATCTGATTTATTCTTCACAGTCATGTCTGCATTACAGAGCACTTCTCCTCATAAAGTCCATCTGCTTTGGGGATAAGTAAATGATCAATCCCTCATATACATTATCATGCAGTGAGCACTTCTCTGAGGTAGTAACAGCTTCTGTGGTTTTACCAAATGTCAGGGAAGCTGAGAGTTTCTTCTTTCCTTAAGAAGATACTGAAAAGAAATACAAATTGACCTTTATGTAACTGCTTACTGAGGGAATTAACAAAAACGCGAAAGTGTATGAGGGGGGAGGGGGTGTTAGAGGAAAAAGAAGAAACTGGAGAAATTGAAGGCCGTGGGAATGCATTGCTTAGCTTAGAATCCTGGCTGTGCTAAATGGCAACCCACTCCAGTATTCTTGCCTGGGAAATCCCATGGTCAGAGAAGCCTAATGGGCTACAGTCCATGGGGTCACAAAAGAGTCGGACACGACCGAGCAAAAGCTCAATATCCCGCCTCTGCTTACAAACTGTGGTAGGCAGGGTCCTGAGATGGCCCTCCACCGGGTAACAGACAGACGGGCTCCCTCTTCCCTTCAGCGCGGAGGAAGACACCTTACGACTGGGAGCCACCCACTGAGTTCTGGCCAATGGGATGCAGGCAGAATGACAAGCCCATTTAGACCTTATTCCTGGAGCTCCCTAGTGATTTTTGGCCCTGTCTCTGTATTCACACCATCGGAACAGAACATTCCGGGATGTCAGGGTTAGGGAAGTAAGCTAGAACCATGAGTCGTCACTTAAGGGCACTCACTTAGGAAAAGCACTTGATTGTGAGCAAGAAATAAATTTACATATGCTAAGCAACCACAATTTGAGAGTTGTTGCAACAGCCAGTGTTAATTATCCTTCTAAAGCAAGTCACCTCTTACAGCCACAGTTTTGTCAACTAAAAATAAAGATAATGCGTGAATATTCAATGAAACAATGTATGTGAAAACATTTGGCACAGACTTGGGGCTCAATAAATGCTGGTTAAAAAGCAGTTGTTTCTCACATAAGCAATATTTTCATTCTACAAAAGAATTTTTATTGTTATTACACAGATTTTTATCACAGGAAAAAGACGACCCAACTCCAACTGGCAAGCCAAATGGGGATTTTATTGGCTCCCAGAGCTAGAAATTTTGTGTAGATTAAGCCTTAGTGCTGATTTAATCTATCCAACAACTCCAAGAACCTGTGTTCTTTCTTCTGCCTGGTAAGCCTAATTTTTTGTTATTGAATTACAATTGATTTACAATGTTGTATGAGTTTCAGGTGTTCTAAACCCGGCTCTCCTGATGGTCAAAGATGGCTGTCATAGTCCCCACTTCTGTATGCTCCTAGTGTGCTTTGAGAGCAAGAAGAAGTCTCATTCCAGTATTCTGAGAATCATCTGACTCCTCTGTTTGCACCGG
This sequence comes from Bubalus kerabau, assembly GCF_029407905.1. Taxonomy (NCBI): domain Eukaryota; kingdom Metazoa; phylum Chordata; class Mammalia; order Artiodactyla; family Bovidae; genus Bubalus; species Bubalus kerabau. The sequence goes on from NC_073629.1 coordinate 89,845,695, forward strand.
TTTAGATCACATTATCACCACTGAACCAATTGTTGAGATTAAGGGCATGTACTGTTGACCTGTCAATCAAGACCCATACCTGGAACTAGAGGTGGGATCACCTCTACTTTTCCCTACATCACTTGGGCTTATGGGGAAAGAATGAGTGCATACATATTTTGAAGGTATATTTTCAAGCACAAAAAAAGAGGAAGCAGGGGGAAATGAATGCTAGCTACAAAAAGCATGTGCTAAAATTGGTATGTTTATTTTCCTTGAAGCAAAAAAAAAAAAAAGACAAGTTGTAGGAGTAAATGTTATTTTGTGATCACTCTAAGTGATCACCCAACCTTTCAGAAATCTGTAAGTTAACTGGATGTTATGGTATTCAACTTCCAAACCTTTGACAATGAGTTCCCTAAAATATCCTCAGATATTGACTTCTTGAAATATACTTGGATATTGACTTCCTGTCTCTCTTGACAGTGCAGTGTTAAAAAAAAAAATCTCAAGAATAATTTATTTCTTTGCACTTTCCTTTGATTTTGTGCAAGTGTTTTAAAAAGCCTAAGATGCTATACCAGTGAGAGGGGCTGTCCTTTTCATCTGCTCCTCATGCCTAAACTAAATCATATGATGCTCAACCATAAAATAATGAGACTGACTTTTAAACAGACTCCTTAGATGTAAGAATGAGTACTGCACTTCTGAGCAGTCACCTAGAGAAGTGATCTTCACATTCCAGTGATGTAACCATAGCTCAAATTGCATTAATTACACCTCAGTTTTGGCCACAAAAGCACAGTGACGTGTCTAACCATACTCTTCCTCTGAGGGATTCCCAATCCCCTGCGAGTTTTCAAAAAGGTGAATCTCATGAGAGTCCCTTAGGCAGCAAGGAGATCAAACCACTCAATCCTAAAGAAAATCCACCCTGAATATTCACTGGAAGGACTGATGCTGAAGTTGAAGCTCCAATACTTTGGCCACCTGATGCAAAGGGCTGACTCATTGGAAAAGACCCTGATGCTGGGGAAGACTGAGGGCAAGAGGAGAAGGGGACGACAGAGGATCAGATGGTTGGATGGCATCACCGACTCAATGGACATGAGTTTGAGCAAGCTTCAGGAGATGGTGAAGGACAGGGAAGCCTGCTGTGCTGCAGTCAATGGGGTCACAAAGGGTGGGACACGGTTGTGACTGGACAACCACCATCCTCCAAAGCAGAGGTGTGCCTTTTCAATAGTATCTTGAGCTCAGAAGACAATCACCAGGCCAGAGAATTCCAACCTTATTTTGAATAAATGTAAAATATGAGCACCCAGGAGGACACTGGAGTTCCCCACTGGCTTAGCAGGAGGAGAGAGGATCTTGGGGTATTAGACTCTTCCTCTACAATGGCGATCATCTGACTACCACCCTCTTTCAGTCACCCTGCAGCTGAATTCCCCAGGCCTCCAGGCTACTCTGAGCTCAGCAGACCCTTCAGGCCTCAAGCCGCCCCTGTGTTCTGCTGCGGCCCCCTCTGGCCTGCTTTTCTGCCTGCCCTCTTAGATTCTCTCTGCTCCCTGGGAACACTGGCCCCTCTCCTGAAGCTGAGGTCCTGGCCTGCCATGCCTCTCCTGAATGTCCCTTCCCTGCTTTCTCTTCATTCTCTCAAAGCTCACTCAAGACCTGGCTCATCTGTCATCTCCTCCAAGTTTTCTAACCCCTTCCATACACACAAAAAAAGGTACTTTGTTACCCTTTCTCTCTTTTTTTGATCTTGAGAAAAACATTTGGCCAGTAGGAGGCATGACTGGAGATAGGATGGGAGGAAGGGAGACACCAGGCTAATTGCCTCTTTTCTATAGAAGCCCTAGGAGGTTAATGTGCCAATGGCCATTTCTCTCTCACCTCCTCTGCCCAATCCAGCCCTGAGCCCTGATAACACCACCGCCTCTTTGTTATGTCCCAACTTTTGAGAATCTCTGGGTTTCCTTGTGGTCCTCATTTTGGTTCTAGATCTATCCCTGGTGTAACCAGTTCTTTGTGTTAAATCCCTTCTGTTTCAAACATTCAGGGTGATTTCATTTTTCCTAACTGGGTCCTGACTGAGAATGGTTGGTGAAGTGAATGGCATTAGTGAATGGATGAACAGACGGCCGTGTTTACCTGTCATATATAATGTTTATGTTTTACTTTCTGAGACAGTTTCATGACCCTTCCTGTCACTCTCTTTCCTTCTGCCACCCCTAATATTTGTTTTTGAGCCCTATCCACTTTTCCTAGCTGGACTCCCCCACCCTAACCCCTTGTTCAAGTTTACTCACACTCAGTCCTGCATGGCCTCTGCGTCGCTGACAGATGGTGAAGACATCGGGTGTGGAGTGAATCATCAGGATGAAAACAGCTGCAGAATCCAGCAAGCCCAGCCTGTTGGCCAGGACCCACAGGACGATGGTGGAGGATTCATAATCTCTCCGCTCTTCAGGTCTGTCTGTGACTTCAGCCAGAGCCAGGCCAATTTACAGTGATTCCCAGAGCCCAGTGCAATTTGCAGATAAAACGGAAGATGCACATTTGTGGCCAAAGTGGAAGATACAAGTATTAGCCTGGCTGCTAAAATGCTCCCCTGTGCGTGAGACCAGCACACAGCTGGATGGTCTCCTCAGCACTGCCCAGACCATCATTTTATTGCCATGGTCTGGAGGCCAAGTGAATACTACAAACCAGGCATTTGGAAGGGATCTGGGAGTGGGGCAGGTTAATGCTTCTGCTCCAGGAAGAGGGGGGGTGCCACCCAACTTCTTGCCCCTTCCTGCCCCACACAGCGTCTCTCAAATCACTTTGACCCCACGTGACTTGGCTGTAAATGAGGCTGACCAGCTGTTGGGAAGAAGCTTAGCACTCAAGGGAGAAAAGGAAAATAATACAATTTCATGACATCTCCCCTGAAAGGTAACACATTTATGGAGGAAACATGTATTGTGGGCCCAGCATTCAGTTGGATACAGAGGATAAAAGTCAATAAGATACAATCCCTTCCCTCGAAGGTGCTCCCGTCTACTCAGTGAAGACAGACCTGGGGAGAAAGGGCCAAAGGCAGTTTATGGCTGAGCTGGAGCCCTGACAGTCTATGTAGGTCCATGCTCAGCACAGAGGAATATGTGCCGTGGGTGAGGAGACAGGCCTAATCCCAGCTCACACACTTCCCAGCCTGGTGACCTTGATCTGTGACTAACTTCACTGAGTCTCAGCTTCCTCATCATTTTTACAATAAAGTTAGTGTAGTTGGGAGAATGGGTTTACATGTGGGAAGTTCTTTCCACCTTGTCTGATTCAAGGTCAGCCTCAGGACACTGGTGTCCTCCTGGGTGGTCACCCTGGGTGGTGGTTCCTCTACCCATTTTATAGGCCCTGGACTTAGCAAGGAGTCAGGGCCAGAAAGGGAGCCCTCAGTGAATGCCACGTGGTGACTGCAGCTGACTCCCTCCTGCTTGGTGGACACCTCAGAAGCCCTTTTTGAAGATTCTCAGACATCCCAGAGGGGTGGGGAGTTTGTAGTGGACTCAGAGAGGTTACCCATGTTTCTACAGGACCAGCTCTGTAGTCACAGCTGGGTTGTGAAGTAAATGATGAGGGAACTGTGGGAACAGAGGGTGGAGTATATCACCCTGCCTGAAGTCATCAGGAATGGCCAGATGCAGCAACTCTGGAAGGCTAAAGTGGAGGGGTGCCCGGGTGAATGGCAGGGATGCCAAGGATGGCATTCCAGGTAAAGGAAATGGAATAGGCAAACATCCAGAAGCAAGAAAGGGCACTGTGGGCCCGGGAATAAACTCTGATGGCAGCGTGTGGAGTCGAGTGACAGGGGCTGCAGAAGCTCCACGAGGCCAATTCTGAAGCCTGTGTGTCCTGGGAGAGCATCTGTGGCATCGGAGCCAGAGGAGGTTTTTGATGGTGGAGTAGATACATGGTCAGAGGGGCTTCCCTGGTGGCTCAGATGGGAAAGAGTCTGTCTGCAATGCAGGAGACCTGGGTTCGATCCCTAAGTTGGGAAGATCCCCTGGAGAAGGGAATGGCTATCCACTCCAGTATTCTTGCCTGGAGAATTCCATGGACAGAGGAACCTGGCAGGCTACAGTCCATGGGGTCACAAAGAGTCAGACACGACTGAGTGACTAACACTTTTACTTTCACTATATGGTCAGGTTTGTGATGGGGAAGACCACTCAGGTGCCACTAAGAAAGCTTATCTGAGGGGAGGTGGGATGTTAGAGGCAGTGTCATTAGATTAAGAGTCTTGCTTGTTGCTCACTACTTACAAAATCAATAGAGTAAGTCCCCTACATACAAATGAGTTCTGTTCTAAGAGTGCATTCATAAGTCCAGTTTGTTATAAATCCAACAAAGTTAACCTAGGTACCCAGATAACACAATTGGCTATATAAAACTGTACTGTAGTAGGTTTATAATACTTTTCATACAAATAACACATAAAAAACAAAGCAAGCACAAAAAATAAAGCATTTTTAATGTTATGGTACAGTGAACCTACCGGCCAACTAACTTACATGATTGGATATGCAAGCACATCTTTGAAAGTTCACAGCATCTTTTAAAGTTCACAACTTGAAGTTTCATTTATAGGGGACTTGCTGTTCTCACAAAAGTTTGTAGCAAATGAAAAGTGCCTTAATCACAATGCTAGCAATGTGGGGAGATGGCGGATTCAGTGTCCCCCCAAAAATATCTCCAGAGATTCTGCTTGATTGTGAAACTTTTATAGGGAAAGAGAAAGTAATCTCGGTTAAGCATTGAGATAGGGGGTCAGACTTATCACTATTCCCAACTGCATGCAGGCTCATTGACTCCTTGTGATCTTTCTTTAGATGTTGTCTTGTTCACACAGTTTGGGAGATTACTGAAGGGGAAGCTAGGGAAGTGATCTGGTCATTTGTTAATTACTTATTCTTCACTCCTTTCAGTCTATGGAAAGAACTGATAAGTTGTTAGGCAAAGTATTATGTGATTAAAAGATTTGAAAGGTGTGCTTGGGCTGCAGATGAATAGAGCCTGGGAGTGCCTGGTTTAAAAGTTACTTAAAATAAAATTTTGCTAAAGTGACAGGAAAAAGGGCTTCTATGGAGAGAGATTTCATGGAAAGGGCATCCTACAGCAGGGGGACCACCAGCCTAAGCCTTCCTCCTCCCATAGTAGGGATCAGTCAGTTCAGTTCAGTTGCTCAGTCATGTCTGACTCTTTGTGACCCCATGGACACCCCCATGCCATCACCAACTCCTGGAGCATGCTCAAACTCATGTCCATTGAGTTGGTGATGCCATCCAACGATCTCATCCTCTGTCATCCCCTTCTCCTCCCACCTTCAATCTTTCCCAGCATCAGGGTCTTTTCAAATGAGTCAGTTCTTCCCATCAGGTGGCCAAAGTATTGGAGTTTCAGCTTTAGCATCAGTCCTTCCAGTGAATATTCAGGACTCATTTTCTTTAGGATTTTGATTGGTTTGATCTCCTCACAGTCCAAGGGACTGTCAAGTCTTCTGCAGCACCATGGTTCAAAAGCATCAATTCTTCAGTGCTCAGCTTTCTTTATGGTCCAACTCTCACATCCATACATGACTACTTGAAAAAGCCATAGCTCTGACTGGATGGACCTTTGTCAGCAAAGTAATGTCCCTGCTTTTTAATATGCTGTCTAGGTTGGTCATAGCTTTTCTTCCAAGGATCAAATGCTTTTTAAAATTTCATGGCTGCAGTCACCATCTGCAGTGATTTTGGAGCCCAAGAAAATAAAGTCTGTTACGGCTTCCATTGTTTCCCCATCTATTTGCCATGAAGTGATGAGACTGGATGCCATGATCTTAGTTTTTTGAATGTTGATTTTTAAGCCAGGTTTTTCACTTTCCTCTTTCACCTTCATCAAGAGGCTCTTTAGTTTTTTGGTTTCTGCCATAAGAGTGGTGTCATCTGCATATCTGAGGTTATTGATATTTCTCCTGGGAATCTTGATTTCAGCTTGTGCTTCATCCAGACCAGCATTTTGCGTGATGTACTCTGCAAAAACCTTTGACTGTGTGGATCACAATAAACTGTGGAAAATTCTGAAAGACATGGGAATACCAGACTACCTGACCTGCCTCTTGAGAAACCTATATACAGGTCAGGAAGCAACAGTTAGAACTGGACATGGAACAACAGACTAGTTCCAAATAGGACAAGGAGTACGTCAAGGCTGTATATTGTCACCCTGCTTATTTAATTTATATGAAGAGTACATCATGAGAAACACTGGGCTGGAAGAAGTACAAGCTGGAATCAAGATTGCTAGGAGAAATATCAATAATCTCAGATATGAAAATGACACCACCTGTATGGCAGAAAGTGAAGAAGAATTAAAGAGCCTCTTGATGAAAGAGAAGAGTGAAAAAATTGGCTTAAAGCTCAACATTCAGAAAACTAAGATCATGGCATCTGGTCCCATCACTTCATGGCAAATAGATGGGGAAACAGTGGGAAGAGTGGCAGACTTAATTTTTTTGGATTCCAAAATCACTGCAGATGGTGATTGCAGCCATGAAATTAAAAGACGCTTACTCCTTGGAAGGAAAGTTATGACCAACCTAGACAGCATATTAAAAAGCAGAGACAGTACTTTGTCAACAAAGGTCCATCTAGTCAAGGCTGTGGCTTTTCCAGTGGTCATGTATGGATGTGAGAGTTGGACTATAAAGAAAGCTGAGCACTGAAGAATTGATGCTTTTGAACTGTGGTGTTGGAGAAGACCATTAAGAGTCCCTTGGACTGCAAGGAGATCCAACCAGTCCATCCTAAAGGTGATCAGTCCTGGGTGTTCATTGGAAGGACTGATGTTGAAGCTGAAACTCCAATACTTTGGCCACCTGATGGGAAGAACTGACTCCTTGGGAAAGACCCTGATGCTGGGAAGGATTGAGGGCAGGAGGAGAAGGGGATGACAGAGGATGAGATGTTTGGATGGCATCACCGACTTGATGGACATGAGTTTGGGTGAACTCCAGGAGTTAGTGATGGACTGGGAGGCCTGGTGTGCTGCAGTCCATGGGGTGGAAAAGAGCCTGACACGACTGAGTGAACTAAACCGAATTCTGCATATAAGTTAAATAATCAGGGTGACATACTTGACGTACTCCTTTCCCTATTTGGAACCAGTCCATTGTTCCATGTCTGGTTCTAACTGTTGCTTCTTGACCTGCATACTCATTTCTCAGGAGGCTCATAAGGTGGTCTGGTATTCCCATCTCTTTAAGGGTTTTTCATAGTTTGTTGTGACCCATATATATATAGTCAAAGGTTCTTTGTGACCGCATGGACTGTAGCCCACCAGGCTCCTCTGTCCATGGAATTCTCCAGGCAAGAATGCTGGAGTGGGTTGCCATTCCTTTCTCCAGAGATCTTCCCAACGCAGGGATTGAACCCAGGTTTCCTGCATTACAGGCAGATTCTTTACCATCTGAGCCACTGAGAAGTGATAATAGGAGATGGAGAGAAGAAAACTAGTTGGAGATGTTTTTAAGTAGTCTTGTCATTTTCTTAGGTGAAACTAGACTGTAAGCCTCCTGAGGGAAAGGACTGGCTGCTTTTGTGTCAGAAAACTTCAATTGCCTCACACCAAAATGAGCACTAAGTAAATACCGGTGAATGTTGTTGAATGAGGCACAATCAACTGCACTTGAAAAGTGAGGATTGATGGGAGTCAGGAATGGCAAGGTTTCATGAGCTGTTTGTACATTTTGGAGATTAATTCCTGATTGGTTTCTTCATTTGCAAATATTTTCTCCCATGTAGCTCAATATTAAAAAGAGGCCAAATAACCTAATCAAAAAATGGGCAGAAGACATTAAATCTAATGTCTAATCATAGACATTAAACCAAAGAAGACATACAGATGGCCCAAAAGCACATGAAAAGATTCTCACCATCACTAGTTATTAGAGAAATGCAAATCACAACTATAATGAAGTATCACCCACACTGGTCAGAATAACCTTAATCAAAAAGTCTACAAACAATAGTGTTGGAGAGGGTGTAGACAGAATATAAATTGGTACAATCATTATGTAGAACAGTATGAAGATTCCTGGAAAAGACTAAGGCTTCCCAGGTGGCTCAGTGGTAAAGAATCCACCTGGCAATGCAGGAGACGCAGGAGATGTGGGCTCCATCCCTGGGTCAAGAGGATCCCCTGGAAGAGGAAATGGCAGCCCATGCCAGTATTATTGCCTGGAAAATCCCATGGACAGAGGAGCCTGGCAGGCCACAGTCCATTTGGTCACAGAGAATCAGACATGACTGAGCATGAGTCCCTGAAAAACTAACATAGAGCTACCATATGACCCAGGAATCCTACTCCTGGGCATATATCCTGAGAAAGCTCTAATTTGAAAAGATTCATGTACCTCAATGTTCAGCACTATTTACAATAGCCAAGACATGGAAGAAACCAAAATGTCCATTGACAGATGAATGAATAAAGAAGACGTTACATATATATATAATGGAATATTACTTAGCCATAAAAAGAATGAAATAATGCCATTTTCAGCAACAAGCATGGACCTAGAGTTTATCATTCTAAGTGAAGTAAACCAAACAGACAAATATTATATGATAGTACTTACATGGGGAATCTAAAAATTAATACAAAATTACTTACAGAACAGAAACAGACTCACAGACTTGGAAAACAAGCTATGGTTACCAAAGGGAAAGAGGGAGAAGGATAAATTAGGAAGTTGGAATTAACATGTACACACTACTGTATATAAAATAATCAACAAGGACCTACCATATAGTACAGGGAACTCTACTGAATATTCTGTAATAACCCAAATGGGAAAATAATTTGAAAAAGAGGTATATGTATAATTGAATCATTTTGCTGTACACTTGAAGCTAACAAAGCATTGTAAATCAGCTATAGCGAAAGTGAAGTCACTCAGTCATGTCCAACTTCTTTGCGACCCCATGGATGGTAACCTACCAGGCTCCGCAGTCCATGGGATTTTCCAGGCAAGAATACTGGAGTGGGCTGCCATTTCCTTCTCCAGGGGATCTTCCCAACCCAGGGATCAAACCCAGGTCTCCTGCATTGCAGACAGACGCTTTACCATCTGAGCTACTAGGGAAGCCCAAATCAGCTATACTCCAATATAAAATAAAAGGTAAGGTTTCTGCTTTGGAAAGTAGATGAACTTGACACCATTTGAGTGGGTTTAGGGAATCAAGTCATTGGCTTAGTTATGACTGTGTTGAGTATGAGGTGTCTGTGGAATGCCCAGGTGAGCAGTCCAGCAGATAGTTGGATAAGTGGATCAGTGTTGAGTCCTCAATATATAGAACAGTGCCTCGCTCAACACACTGAGGAGGTGCTCAATAAATATTTGTGGGGTGAATGAATGAATGAATGGGTCTGGAATTCAGTTATGACTTAGACTCTTTGACTACCTTCTGTGAAGTTGTTATTGCACTCCCTGTTGTTTTCCTTCACAGCACTTATGGTGTGAAGCATCAGATGACGATTCACTGGTTTGTTAAATGCCCGACCCCCTCACTAGACTGCAGGCTCCATTGCAGTGAGGACAGTGTGTGTTGTCTTCTCCACTGAACGTCTTGGCCTAACCTAGCTCAGAGTCAAGATGAGGTCAGTATTTTTTGAATGAATGCAGGGCTGGGGATTTGGATGTGGACACAGGATGTAGGCAGAAGCCAAGGGAAAGGATGGGTCTTGGTGAGCTGGAGCTTCCAGGTTCAAAGTTACTTATCTGTAACATTTTTCTCCAACCTTCTCAATTCCCTCCTCTTCTCTACATGCCACTCCCTCCCAATCTAATCCTGATCAAATCCTTTCAGGTTCTTCTCTGAGCTTCTGTTCCCTCATCTGTATAATGGGGATTTATTATGTGCCCTGGCTGTGAGCACTGAATGAGGTAATTCAACTCAACAAATGTTTATATAGGTGATTAAATGCCACGGTGAGAAATGCCTTTGAATAAGCACACTGACCTTCCTGCTCTGTTCCACCTGGCTTGGAGCAGCCTCCTCTGCTCTGGAAAAGAGTGGGAAACAAGTTCTCTTTGACATATGTCACCCCCTCCCCAGGAAGCCCTTCATTTCAACCACAAGACTCTCATCTTGCAACCTGAACAGGGGCCAAATGGCCTGTCCCATCCAACACCCTTATTCAGACTTGATTGAGGTCTTTCACATGGGGCTGGGCAGGCGGGGGGCCCTGGCTGCAACCCACTTCCCTACAAGCTGCTGCACCAGCTTTTGGCAGCATGGAGCCTGAGGTCCTGGCCACTCTGACAATGTAGTTAGTGAGTGAGAAAATAGCATTATAGCAGAAAAGAATGTGCCATCATGGGGCTGCTTTCAGGATGATGAAGGGTCAGGAACAGCAAGTCCTGAAAGTGGAGACCAAGTTTTTTAAGACTTTTCTCCCTCCTAAAGGGCATACATAGGAGGTTTGATGATTGAAGCCAGGGCTTTGCACAATACACTCTCTCCCCCTAGACGTCCCCTCCTTGACTATCCTAGAACTAAGATCAAGACTTATTTCGACTCTGAAGCCTCTTTCCAACCTCTGGGCAGAGATAGATACCTCCTTCTCTATGGAGAGGGAAGAGGGGAGGGAACCAGCCTTTACTGAGTGCCTGTTAGGGGTCAATTACTGGATGTTATTCTTTATATTACTGTGTACCATTTTGTACCAGAACCATCTGTGGGATTGAGTTTATTAGACCCATTTTACAGATCAAAAAGTTGAGGGTCAAAAACATGAGTCACTTGGTTGAAGGAAAGCTTGTAATTGGCTGAGCCAGGATTGGTCAAAAATCAAATACCCAGTATATTTGCTTTCTCCATATTTCTAATGGGATATAATAGTGTTTTTTAAATATTTATTTTTCTTTTATCTTTTGGCTATTCTTGGTCTTGGTTGCTGTGTGGGCTTCTCTCTAGTTGTGGCAAGTGGGGGCTACTCTCTAGCTGCAGTGCGTGGGCTTCCCATTGCAGTGGTTTCTCTTGTGGAGCATGGGCTCAAGGGCAAGCAGGCCTCAGTAATTGCAGCTCAGTGGTTGTGGTACACAGACTTAGCTGCCCCGCAGCATGTGGGATCTTCCTGGGTTAGGGATTGAACCCGTGTCTCCTGCACTGGCAGGTAGATTCTTTACCACTGAGCCACCAGGGAAGCCCCAGTTGTATGGTTTTAGTTATCTGTTCACAAGTGAGTGCCTCTAGGGCCAGAATCCCCTCTCATCCATCTCCCCTCCTGCCCCTGCTATACACTGAGCAGGTCTAGAGGCCTTTGACCACCAGGCCCAGGTCTGCTCTGACCCTTAGCATCTCCTAACCAAGTAGGAGGATTGTAGGGGCAACCACACCAGCAGGGGAAGGAGGGCTGGTGCTAATCCTGCTGCTCTGGTCTCGTGTCCACTGTCTCCTGGGATAAATTTTCCATCACCACTGTGCTGCTGTGCCTCAGCTGTCACCCAGCCTTTGCTGTGTGCACCTTGTTCCACTGATTAAACAGTTGCCGCTATTCTTGATTTTTACTCATTTTTTTCCCCTCTGTAAGGCCTTAAACCCTAGTTTGCTTGCCCACTGCCCTAATAAATTGTCTAGATGCTGCAACTTCTTTCCCTAGGTGCTGAAGTCTATCTCAGGATGCTGTCAATAATCCTTTAGCTAACTGGTACAGTGCCTCTCCTAGAATCACAGTGATGCCACCTCTGTGAGCTTTAGCTTGGCTACTGCCTATATCATTGTGAGTAATAGCACTTGACTTGACTCCAATAGAACAGATGGATTTGAAGCTAATTCTGCCTCTTATAGGCTGTGGAAAACAGAGGAAAAACTCTGTCTCTTTGTGCCTCAGTTTCTTCATCCATATAAAGGGGATAATGACATCTAACTCTTCATATTATTGAAAAGTCTGAATTATATATATATATATATATATATATTTAATGTACAAAGGAAATTTGATATATGTAGTGACCATTGTGCCTGATACAAAACAAGCACTCAATACATAAAGGGTGCCTGTTGTTATTTCTAACAGCCCAGATCATGACATTTAAGCATAGAAATCTGGTCTTCAATTCAATCCTCAAGAAGCTGGCTAAATCCCCCTAAGGATTTGTTTCCCTATTTCCTGACCCAACTCTTCCTATGTTCTCTTCTTTTCCTGCCAGCTCACTGCCAGTTTTAACTACAGCTCACTAATAATTGCATTAGTCACAATAAGATAGGTTATGCTGCACTAACAAATACCCCCTGATTTTAATAGCTTTATATAGCAAAGGTTTATTTATATCAAACTCTGATGACTACTGGACAGGTCTCCTTAGAAGCTCTCTTCAAAGAACAGACTTTGGGATCCAGGCTCCTTCTGTCTTGTGATTCCACTCTTCTGAGGTTACTGCAGAAGGATAAAAGAGAAAGTGGACCACTGAGCAGGCAGCCGTACAAGTAACATCCACTACTCTCCCCACATCCCATCGATGAGAACTTAGTCATACACCCAAATCTAACTGCAAGGGAGATTGGAAAATATAGCCTTCTCACATACCCAAGAAAGGGAGAAAGAATTGGGATTTGGTGAATACAAGCATTTTCTCTGCTCATCTTACTCCCTTAGTAAAATAACCTCCATATTATTTAGCTACCAGAAGAGGTAGCTATATCTCAGAACCTTGAGTCTTCTATCCCTCCTCCTCCAGGCTCATCAGCATTATGCTGCTGCTGCTGCTGCTAAGTTGCTTCAGTCGTGTCCGACTCTGTGCATCCCCATGGACTGCAGCCTACCAGGCTCCTCCGTCCGTGGGATTTTCCAGGCAAGAGTACTGGAGTGGGGTGCCACTGCCTTCTCCGCTCATCAGCACTGTGAGTCTCTTGGTAATCAGTAGTGTACCCATGCTGACCTCAGTGGACACTGCTCTTTATTTAACATTTCATTCCAAATGTAGACCAAAGGTGCTTCCTTTTTCACTATTCCAAAGCTGAGGCTAAATATCAAATTATATTAGATTTTACCAAAGACTGATATATGAGGAATAAATACAGAGAAATCTACAGTTGCTAATTTGCTTTTTTACAAACAGATTTTATGTATCTTCAACTGAGTCTTCCATAGGACCACCTGCCTGCCACACTCCTGTCCTGCAGCCACAGCTCAGGGGCCATCTGACCCGTCCTATCCAGGAATGCCATACATGTGTCTCAAGTCCACAAAGTAAAGCATGGCATTTGTGGGGGAGTGATTAGAGGCAGGGGGATGGCTACATGGGTGGAGGAGAGAAGCTATTCCTCTGTAACTCCTTGCAAGGAAAGCAGATCTAACTCTTACCCTTTGATAGAGCTTTCAAATACATGTAAAATCAGCTAACCCAAATTATGATTCATGAGTCATATGCCAACTGACCTGTGCCACTCCTATCCTCAGTACTCTGAGCCTCCGAGTTGCAACCATGTGGTAATCCTGTGCCACATGTGGTATTCCATGTGGTATTCCTATGTTTTCCAAGGAAACATGACCAAAGAGAGACAGAGAGTTTCCTGATAGAGCTGCCCATCTGAAGAACTCCTTTTCTGGATGATGGGATATGGGCGTGACTAATATTGGGAACAATTCCCTACTTCCAGGCAAGCCCAGCTCCTTCCCGCTGAGGAGTGGTATTCCTTTGATCTCTCAAGATAAGCAGATGAGAAAAACATATTAATAATTCATCTGAATGATGCATACATAATGTAACTGGCGTTAATAGAGGGAGATGGCTTCCTTACAAGAGCCTAGAGGGTTGTTATGTCTCCAGCTCTGAGCAGAACTCAACATAAACTAGATGCTCAGATTCTTGATAAAAGGCTGTTAAGGGGAAAGCAACTTGCCTTGGTCATGTTTATTTAGCATCCTTCAGAAAAGCTCTTACTAAATTATGATATACTATTAAGATGATGACTTAGATAAGCACAAAATTCAGATGTGAGCTTCCTTCCAGAAAAAAAGACAAATCATCTGGCTTGTACAGTTTTCACAAACTGGTAGAAAGGAAGCAGACCCTTTCTTGAACCCACACATCGCCTAACATAATTTGAGGTATTTTATCCTTAAATGATTTCCATTTAGATAATTGCATACCTTGTAGTAATCATTTCATGTTTCCACACTGTTCATCAATCCTTTCTGCCTTCCCATCCACCCTGTCCTCTGTATGGCTTTTATCTTTCTGTTTAATCATTCTATTTTATTTGGCTCTGTATTGCCCAGTCCTTCAAGTCCTTCTGGATGCATCATGGAGGGGAGGAAGAAGCCATGGGTGAAGGTAGAGTAAAGTCAAAACAGAGAGTCAGACTTGGACTTTGCATGGCTGGGGAATTTTCCTTGACCTTTCTGAGTCTCATGTGCTTCACCTGTCCACCAGAGATAACCTCTCTTATCTCACATTGTCCTGAGGAACAGAAGAAAATATACACAAACCATGTAGCTTGTTACACAATGGAGTCTCAATAAATTGAGGTTCCCTTCATCTTTCCTTCTCTCCCTTTTGAAAGTAGTCAGGATATAAATTATACATAAATAAATCACACACTGCACTGGAAATCCTCAGAAATGATTAATGTAACTAATAATAATTTTAATATTAATAATGGGTTGCTTCAGCAGCATATCCTGATTCTGACAATCAATATGCTCCAGCTTTGTCTTCACATCAGGAATAGTGCTCAGAGCTTTACCCTAGGAAGAGGTGAATGCACAGCATTTCCCATTTGTGGATATTACTTAAATCTCCCTTTTTTTAATATCACAGTATTCTGCTACAAACCCTTACTTATGGTGCAAAGTGTAAGCAATATGTTTGCCAAGAAATGAAAAACAGACATGAATGGAAACACTAAAAAGCTACAAGCAGCGTGCAGGACTGAAAGTAAGGTTTGGAATCATGAAGAACGTGCTGGAAATACTGATTTCTACTGCTCAGTATGCCCAAGAATGGACAAGACCTTATTGGTGAGTATGGTCCATTATTCCCACTACAAGGAGGAGCAAACTGAAGCTAGGGGCTTGAAAGACAGCAATACCCTATAAGATATGGAGCCTAACTTTAGCCCAAGGATCTGCTAAGCTTTCTCAGCGAATGATAAGAGGGTTCAAATAACCCTCCAAGCTCTCAGATTCTGTGTTTATGAGTCTCTGTTTCTCAAGGATGCAAGTGGAAGCAACCAGAGGGGTGGTGAGTGTGGGCTCTGGAGCCACACTGCCTGGATTGCAGTGTCTGCTTTCCCATTTATTAACTGCCTTAGCCTGGATCAGTGACTTTCATTGGTCTGTGAATCATTTATCATTAAAACACCTTGACCTAAAAATCTGATTAAAATTCAGATTCTCAGACCTTAGACCAGAAGAGGGTGCTCCTGTCTTTCTGTCTGCCCCAGGGGCCTTGAAGCCTATAGTTTTAACACAGCTGGCAGCTGTGATGATCAGCTCTGTATGGGAGCCACCTGTTAGAAGAAAGGGCACTTAACTGAGTTTTCTCACCTGCTTCCCACCCCCCCCCCCCCCACCCCCGCCCCCCTTTCCCTGGACAGGCTTTTCATTTCTTGGGAACTTGGCCTAACAAAGCAAGAAAAGTCACACTGACTGTACTTGAGACAGAGAACAAGCTGCTGGCTGCCCCCCACCCCCCACTCCAGGACAGCTGTGAGCTCTGAACAACCAGAGATTGGGTTTCCAGCACCAGCTCTGTCAGAAAACAAACAAAAGCACGAACACACACACACACACACACACACACAAGAAGCCAGAAAACAAAATCCTTTTATAAGTAGCCAGACCTGTGTTGAAATCCTGAGCCTTCTGCTTACCACCTATGTGACCATGGGGCAGGTTTTTGGATCCTGTTTCCTTCTCTCGTTTTAAATGGGATTATAAGCCTCTCCAGGGTGAATGGAAGATTTGGGTAGAATAATGTATCCACATGCTCAGATAGGGCCTGACCAAAACAGGTGCCCCGCTCTAACAGCTCTCTTTCTGGCTCCCTGAAATCCCCCGTGAGCTTGGACGGCTCTGTCCCCTTTGGGCTTTGGTTTCCCCGTTGTTAACAAGAGGGGAAGCACCCATCCGCAGGGCTGGAGAGGGGCGGAAACTGTGACCGAGAAAAATTACATTGTATGGCCTGAGCCTTCTGCCCTAACCGGAGCCCCGCCAGCCGCCTTGTTCACCAGCTACTCCCACGAGGGCACAGAGTGAACTCCCTGCAGGGCGACGGGCGGACCAGCCTGGGAGAGAACAGCGGGCAGAGCCGCTGGCTGAGAAGCGCCAGAGTCTGCGGATCTTTGGACTGAAAGATCCCTAGCCCACTGCAGGTGCGGGTCCTGCGAACTCAGCGGATGGAGGCCGGCGCGCGCCCCGCCGCGGGCGAGAGCGCTCCAACCCCAGCAGAGGGAGGAGCCGCCGCCCCGGTGGGACAGGTGGGGAGCCTGAGCGCAGGTGTTTCCGCGGCGGCGGCCAGGGGAAGCGCTTGCTCCCTGGCAGGCGCTGGCAGAGCCAAACGGACCCTTGGCCTTAGGATCCAGCTCTGGGAAGCCGGTTTTGTCTCCCAGACTCTACCTCGGAAGAAAGTCATGGAAGCGGTAAGTCGTGGCGGATTTGGTCGTGGGCTTTCTTGTGCGTCCAGTTCCTCCCGGGAGAAAGCATGGGGAGAGGCTGCCTGTGCACCCCGCCTCCTGGAGAGGAGTAAACTTTCATGCGGTCCAGCTCACACTGGCCTGGCCTGGCCTGGCGGGGGTGTGGTGGGGAGACGGAAAAGGGGTGTGTGTACCTGTCCTGTGCCACCTTGGAGGCTGAAGGGCAAGGGTCTCAGGAGGGGTGGTGTGAGGGACTCTACCTCCAGCTCTGTGAGCCAGGCTTCTAACCTCCCCCTCCCCCGACTCAGCCCCCAGCCTGGGTGTCAGTGAGTGTTGGTCTCTGTCTGTTTGTCCTTTTGCCAGGCTGCAGGGGTCTTCTGGCACCCTACTCCAGTACTCTTGCCTGGAAAATTCCATGGACGGAGGAGCGTGGTAGGCTGCAGTCCATGGGGTCGCTAAGAGTCGGACACGACTCAGCGACTTCACTTTCACTTTTCACTTTCATGCATTGGAGAAGGAAATGGCAACCCACTCCAGTGTTCTTGCCTGGAGGATCCCAGGGACGGGGGAGTCTATGGAGTCGCACAGAGTCGGACACGACTGAAGCGACTTAGCAGTATCAGCAGCAGCAGGGGCTCTTCTGTGGCTTGTGGTTTTCCTGCGGGCTCTGCTTCTTATAAGCTGTATGGCCTGGGGCCAGTAAGTTCATTTTCATTAGCCTCTGGTTCTTCTCTGATAAAATAGGATTACTACTAGAATAACTAGTGACATGATTGGAGGTGTTTGTTAAGAAAACAAAAATTGGGGAAGTGCCCTGCACCGAGCAGGTGAACTTCCCTTCTGCTTGGATGGATGGCCACGTCCTGTTTGCCTAGTTGGAGAGTTTTTTCACCTGACTGACCATATTTTCCTCTTTCCTAATTCTCCACCGCCTCCCTGCTTCTCTAAAATAAGTCAGTTTCTCTACAAGGGGGCAGGGCAATGATGTGTTGCACCTTCATTGTCTTCTTTATTATGCATCTGGAGCCAAGTCATTTTCTTCTGTGAGTCAGGCACTTCCTTCCCAGAAGTTGGTTGTACGTGGGGACGGAGGACCCATTTTATCGGTCACCGATCAGAAGAAGCTCCCCTTGGTCCCAAGGCAGTGGACACCTGTCTCTCTGTGGCTGACCCTCCATTCCAGCTAGCTGAGTTTTGGAAGAGAGAGCAAAGGCACACTGATATGGTTTCTGTCTCCCCTCCTCTGAATTCTCTCCCTATCCTACAGTTTATCAATTTCTGAGAAACTCCTAATTGATGGGAAAATGTCAGGGTGAATAGATCCAGTGTGGTTGTGAATAAAAAGAAACAAACTTATATTTTGCCCTCTCTGATATGTGAGGGGTATGCACTAGCTTGCATTGTTTCAGTGTATCTAGGTAACAACACAGTGAGGTCGAGGTCAGTGCTTTCTGCCCCAGTTCTTACAGGGAGGAAACAGAATGTTATCACACAGCTGGTAAGCAGCAGAGCCAAAGCATGGGATGTGATTTGTCAATAACAAATATTGAATGCCAACTATAAGCCAGGCACTGCCGGCAAGGATGACAACTGGAAAACGGGGGAATGTTAGGTAACTGGAGAGAAAAATGTACCAAAGGGCATGTTAGCTCATGGCATTTTTATGGGATAAGATAATGCAGTTATGGGATAAGCTGATGTGGTTATGCAATGTTTTCTGCTCAGAGAAAGGGGGGGGGAGATCAAAAGAGAAATATGGGTTATTTCTCATTTTAAAAGGAGGATTTGTTTTTTTGTAAAGCTAACAAAACACCCAGTCCATATGCATAACTAAGCACCTGCATTGTGTTGTTAAGCCTCTTTCAGGGGCTGCAGATGCAGCCGTGACCCAGCCAGAAATGCCTGTCTTCATACAGCTTGTGTTCTACTGGTGAAGACACACACACGTTAGGTCAAATGGTGGTGAACTCAGTGTAGAAGCACAGAGTAAGGCAGAGTTTGAGGACTCTGAGGCAGTGAGCAGGAGAAGCTGGTATTTTAAGTGGGATAGTTTCAAGAACAGCATCAGTACAAAGTGCTATTTGAGCAGACGCTCGAAGCAGGTGAGGACTTTGGTGCTGTGGATCTTGTAGGGAAGAGCGCTCTGCAGAGGGATACAAAACAAGTGCAAAAAGGCCCTGGGGCAGAAGCTTGTCTGATGTGTTCAAGGGCTCAGTAAGATGCCCAGCATGGAGATCAAAGGAGAGAGTGCGAAGAAGTGGAGGTCAGGTCACGTAGGATGCTGGAGGCCATTGTGGGAATTCCAGGTGCTCCTCCGAGTGAGATGGAGAGCACCTGAGTGTAATGAGTGGCAGAAGAGAATGATCCCACTTGCTTTTTAAAAGGATCAGCTGGCTGTTTAGAAACTTGATGGTAGAAGAAGCAGGATTAGAAGCTGGCTGACCAGTTAGGAGGCTCTTGCCCGAATTCAAGCAAGAGAATATGAAGGCTTAGGCCACAGTCTTAGCAATAAAGGTGACTAGAAATGGCTAGGTTCTGGATATGTATTAAAGGTGGATTTAACAAGATTAACTGATGGATGAAACAAAAAATGTGAAAGAAAGTGATGCCAGGGTGTGAAGCCTAAGCACCTTGAAGAATGTAGCTGACATTGAATGAGATGATTTAAGGTGGAACAGGTTTGCAAGGAGACCAGGGGGTCAGTTTTAGACATAGTAAATTATAGGTTGAGGGGCTGAGTAGACAGATACTGAGTTTAGAGTTTGAGGGGGAGGCCCAGGTAGGAATATGATTAACATAAAAAATTTTCATTGCTTGGCATAATGCTGGGTGCATAGCAGCATTTAGTATATGTTTCTGTGGTGGTTTTCAAACTTGGCTACACATTCTCTGACATTCCTCCCATCAAGATGTGGAGTCTGTGTTCCCTTGCCTTGAATCTGGGCAGAATCACGACTGGTGTGGCCAATAGACGGTGACACTAGACTGTGACAATAGACTGTGTTTGGCCAATAGACAAGTAACATTATGTGACTTTAGAGGCTGTGTCGTAAAGGAATATGTAGCTTCTACCTGGTTTGTGAGAACCCTTACTCTTGCAGCCCTTAACCCCCATGTAAGAGGTCTATGGAGACATCTGTCAACCAGCTGCTCTGGTTGACAGTTCTGCTAAACCTAGCCTTCCAGCATTCCTGCATGACAAAGAACCAGGGTTCTGCAGACCAGCCCATTTACTGGTGAGATACCACTGGGGCAATTTTATCACCACCCTGTGGAACAAAAGGGTCACCCTACTGAACCTAGCCCAAATTCCTATCCCAGCTAAATTGTGAGATAAGGA
Organism: Bubalus kerabau; assembly: GCF_029407905.1. Lineage (NCBI taxonomy): Eukaryota > Metazoa > Chordata > Mammalia > Artiodactyla > Bovidae > Bubalus > Bubalus kerabau. Next base: position 89,865,678 of record NC_073629.1, read on the forward strand.
AAAATGGTTATTGTTTTAGGCCACTCAGTTGTGAGGTGGTCTGTTTTGCAACAGTAGATACCAGAACTATTAATTCTTTCATTCTTTTAGTTATAAAAGTATCATTCTCCCCCATGGATATAAGGCTCTAGGGAGTTCTGTAAAAATATACTTTGTTACATAGTTCAGAGGTTGATGAAGTTCTACCTTGGTGCCTTCCCTCAGCTGAGTAGTTCCCCAGTCTTTGCAAGAGAGAATCCAAGCATTTTTAAGCTGAGATTGTTTGTCAGTAGGGGAGCTTAGAAAGTGGTACTTGAAATCTTGATGAATGAGCATTGGCTGCTACTGCTGCTAAGTCGCTTCAGTCGTGTCTGATTCTGTATGACCCCATAGACGGCAGCCCACCAGGCTCCTCCATCCCTGGGCTTCTTCAGGCAAGAATTCTGGAGTGGGTTGCCATTTCCTTCTCCAATGTGTGAAAGTGAAAAGGGAAAGTGAAGTCACTCAGTCATGTCTGACTCTTAGCAACCCCATGAACCTCAGCCTACCAGGCTTCTCCGTCCATGGGATTTTCCAGGCAAGAGTACTGGAGTGGGGTGCCATTGCCTTCTCCTGAGCATTGGCATTGGAGTCCAAATACCTGTATTTATGTTTGCTTCTGCCTCTTACTAGCCAAGTGATTTGAGCCAACCATTGAATAATAAAATGTAGGAGTTGGGAGATTTCTCAAAGACCAGCCAGTCTAATGACTCCCATTTTAGAGATGGGAAACTTGGAGCCCAGGAGGGAAAGGTCACACACTTTGTAACTACTTCTCGGCTGTGCCTCATACATAGTGGATGCTCTTAAATGACCTTGTTATTTTTTGAGAGTAAACTCTAGCATCAGATCATTAGGCTCTCCTCTTGCATTGCTCAGCAGAAAATCACCAAACTTCTTCTCTGAGTCAGGCCCTAGCTTAGAATTTCTGAGGGGGGCATCTATCATACATGTCCTCTAGTTGCTCAGTTTGGCAGGGGAGAGTGTCAAGAAAACAGATAATTGCAGTATTAATGAAAAGTAGGATAGTGAAGAAAGGCTCAGGTTTTACCAGGAGCACCAAGAATGGGGACCCAACTCTTAAGTGGGACCATCCAGGGCCTATTGGAGGAGCTGGTATCTGAGATGCATGTCAGAGGAAGGACGGAAAGGGGAGGGAGGAGCAGGCAGGGATGAGGGACAAGGGGAGACCCAAATCCCAAGAAGTAAATTGGAGCCAGGTACTGAAAGCATCAGTATCTGGATAGCATCACCAACTCAATGGACGTGAGTTTGAACAAGCGCTGGGAGATAGTGAAGAACAGGGAAGTTGGCGTGCTGCAGTCCATGGGAGTTGGACATGACTTAGTGACTGAATAACAACTGAAGCCCTTGAACATGGATGTACTTCATGCTGGAGACCAAGGGAGCCACTGAGGGCCGGCACCTCCGGGATGGGACTAAACACACCCCTGTAATCTTGTCGTGCTCTGACATCATAGGCCTGTCCTAAGGTCATAGGTGGCTTATTTTTGACAGCTCTGTCTAGAACCCAGGTTCTGAATGCTAAGTAAGACCACTTAGCAAGCCCTCAAGAACGATTTCAGGGGTTTTTCCTGAATATTCTGATTCTTAATAAATAGGTCATGAGGCAGGGTAACGTTTGGAAAGGGATGGGCCCACTGAGAAAGATATTGCTGTGAAGATGGTCTGTTGTTAATGAGCTTGTCCTTGGACAAGTGGAGTGCACAGGGATTCAGATCAGATGGTTGGGTGAAGCTTCCTGGGAATTCCAAGAGGTGGCCTTAAGACTGGTCACCTCCCTTCTATCTTTGCAGAGAAGCTGTGCTGCAGAGGCCTCTTGAACAGTGTTGCTTAGTCCTTGATCATGAAACATGAAGTGACCTGCATAGCTGCAAGGCTGATGTTCAGTCTTAACCAGCAGCTTATACCCTGGAGTTACCCACAGTTACCTTGACATTGAGTCAAGCTTTCTCTTCCCCAAACTAGGCACCCACATTTCTCCACTGGAGAAGTGGTTCTAACAGGCGAGTTTGATCATGTCACACCCCTGCCAGATCCCCTCAAATTGTCCCCCATTGCCTATGCAGCAGAGCCCAGGGGCTTCACCTGGCTGACAAGGTCAAGGTACTCCCACTTCAGCCTCCTGGTCCTGCATCCCTTATGCTCCAGCCTGTTCTGCACCACGCACATTCCTCTTGCTAGAATCTTACTTGTCACTTCATTAATACTCAGCTCAGCTATCACCTTCCTGAGAAGCCTTCTCTTGCTCCTGGGTGGTCATGATTGGTTTTTCTCCAGCTTGCAAGTTCCCAGCCCTTTGACCAGCCCCAGGTCTGGACTGTCAGATCCCAAAGGTAGCACAGCCTGAGGCTTAAAGGCATGGGCTCTGGGGCAGCCCAACTGGTTTCAGTTTCTTGCTCCACAGTTGACTAGCTGTTTGTCTTTGAGCAAGTTACCTATCTCTCTGTGCCCAGTTACCCCATCTGTAAAGGGGAGAATGGCATCTGCCTCTTTGCAGTCAGCTGACTTTTATATAAAGAGCTTAAATCAGCTCAGTGAGGTCACAGGGCAGGTAATTCTACAAGCTAAAATAGTGGTATGGTACAGTAAAAGAATCCGCCTGCAATGCAGGAGACCTGGGTTTGACCCCGGGTTGGAAAGATCCCCTGGAGAAGGGAAAGGCTACCCACTCCAGTATTCTGGCCTGGAGAATTACATGGACTGTATATTCCATCGGGTCTCAAAGAGTTGGACATAACAGCAACTTTCACTTCACTTCCCAGTAATAATACATGGACCATTATGAACTGAACTCTGTCCCCTCCCCCAGTCCCGTATGTTGACGTCTTAACCCCCACTGCCTCAGAAGTTGACCTTATTTGGAGATAGAGTCTTTACAGAAGTCACCAAGATAAAGTGAGGTCATTGGGGCAGGTCTAATCCAATATGACTGATGTCCTTATGAAAAGGAGGGATGGACATGGAGATACACACAAAGGGAGGACAGTGTGAAGATAAAGTGAGAACATCTTGTGAACATGGAGATGGCCATCCACAGGCCAAGGAGAAGGGAACAGACCCTTCCCTCATAGCCCTCAGAAGGCACCAAACCGATGACCCTTGATCTTTGACTTCCAGCCTCCAGAACCATGGGGCAACACATTTCTGTTGTTTTGAGTCACACAGTCAGGGGTACCTTTTCAGAGCAGGCCTAGCAAGCTCTTACATGGACCTGACTGGGAAGTTGAGAGAGTTCACTTGAATACTCAATACAGTGCCCTTCCCCCATCAACCTGGGAAGGATTTTGGGCCATGTTGTTGTTCTGATGATCAAAAAAGACAGCTGTGCTTAGGTCTTCAAAGAAGAAATCTGAGAAGTATTTATCAACACCTGGCTTGGGAAATGGAGTGAAATGATCTCAGGATCGTGGTCAGTATTCCTTTCTGATCACTGAGCCCTGGGTTTGGTTTTTCTCATCTGTAAAACTCTAAAATACCCAAGTCTTGAGGTGATTTTTCAAAATGAATACTCATATTTTGTTAGGACATACTAAATACAGGCAAGTTAACAAATTATGTGCTTCAGAAAGATTAAGCATTTTTTGTTTGTTTTTAATTATTTTTTTTAAATTGCTAGATCTTCACTACGTGCTCAGGCTTTCTCTAGTTGCAGCGAGCAGGGGTTACTCTTTGCCGTGGTAAACAGGCTTCTCCTTATAGCTTCTCTTGCTGTGGGGCACAGGCTCTCGAGTGCACGGACTTCAGTAATTTGTGGAACAGGGGCTCAGTAATTGTGGTATACAACCTTAGTTGCTCTGAGGCATGTGGAATCTTCTCAGACCAGGAATTGAACCCATGTCCCCTGCATTGGCAGGCAGACTGTTATCCACTGCACCACCAGGGAAGTCCAGAATAAGCAGTTTTGGGTTATAATATTGGAAAAAGTTAGTTTTTATTTCTTATTGTTCACTCTTACTGTTTTCATCTTCTCCATTTTACAGATAAGGCAGACTCAAGATTCAAACTCAGATATATTTGACTCAAAATCATCTTGACCTTTGGTTCAAGTATGGTCATATTGAATGGTTTTTTGGACAGAGATATTTCAAAATTTTTAAAACAGAACACCTGACCAATTCATGTTGATGTTTAGCAGAAATTAACAAAATTCTGTAAATCAATTTAAAAAAGTACACCTGAATTCAAGTCTAGGTCTATCATCCCAATCACTCTACGTCTCTGAGACCCAGTGTTCTTATTTCTGTGTCTAATAATACCTATCTGATATTTTGTCCATGAGGATTATATAGGATAATGTCTGTAAAGTACTGTTGTAAATAATAGAATGCCATAAAATATTCAGAATTGTTGATATTATCACAATTCCCCATTCCAAAATTTGAGCAGAGGAGACAATAGAATTCAAAGCACTCTCTACTTTGTGTGAGCCAGTCAAGAGCTCACCTTAAAGATCAGTGTGTGATCTTCGGTAGGAATAAGGAAATCATACTTGGGAACAATGTTTAACAATTCTAAGTTGATATACAAGAACAAACCAGCATTTTCCCTTAAGCACTTAAAGGATCAGGACAGAGGTCTATCTTCCACATCCTTAAAAATATCACCCCAAAGTCTCCTGTGTTTTATTTTGCACCCAATGCTGTTTCTGAGTACATGCCTAGGGACGTTCCCCCAAGCTGTGGTACCCAGGAAAGGGCACTGAATTGGGAGTCTGAAGATCATGATCTGAATTTAGTCTCTGCCACTTCTTCTTGTGTGCATTGAGGCTGCGGTCTACCCAGGGGGATGGGGAGGAGCCCTCAGTTTTTATTTTTTAAAAATTATAAAAATATATTTTTATTCAGTTCAGTCACTCAGTCATGTCCAACTTTTTGTGACCCCATGGACTGCAGGACACCAGGCCTCCCTGTCCATCACCAACTCCCAGAGTTTACTCAAACTCATGTCCACTGAGTTGGTGATGCCATCCAACCATCTCATCCTCTGTCATCCCCTTCTCCTCCCACTTTCAATCATTCCCAGCATCAGGGTCTTTTCCAATGAGTCAGCTCTTTCCATCAGGTGGCCAAAGTACTGGAGTTTCAGTTTCAGCCTCAGTCTCCAATGAATATTCAGGACTGATTTCCTTCAGGATGGACTGGTTGGATCTCCTTGCAGTCCAAAGGACTCTCAAGAGTCTTCTCTAACACCACAGTTCAAAAGCATCAACTCTTTGGTGCTCAGCTTTCTTTATAATCCAACTTTCACATCCATACATGATACTGGAAGAACCATAACTTTGACTAGACGGACCTTTGTTGGCAAAGTAATGTCTCCGCTTTTTTATATTCTGTCTAGGTTGGTCATAACTTTTCTTCCAAGGAGCAAGCATCTTTTAATTTCATGGCTGCAGTCACCATCCTCACTTATTAAATAGGATTAAATGAATGAGATGACATATTAAAAAAAAAAAGCATCAAATGTATCCATGTGAAAAGTGAAAGTGTTAGCTTCTCAGTCATGTCCGACTCTTTGTGACCCCATGGACTGTAGCCCACCAGGTTCCTCTGTCCACAGAATTCTCCAGGCAAAAATACTGGAGTGGGTTGCCATTTCCTACTCCAGGGGATCTTCCCAACCCAGGGATCAAATCTGGGTCTCCCACATTGCAAGCAGATTCTTTACCATCTGAGTCACCAGGGAAGCCCAATATCCGTGTACTCTTAGTCTAACCTGCTATTCACTTTTAAGCTGGGTGGTGGAGACCCTAGGAAGAACTTAAGATATTTCTGCTTCATTCTGGTGTACGTGTCATGGACAAGGACCCTAATGTCTGGATCTATAGTTGTCAGAAGCAAAGGAATTACCAGTTCTGTGCTAACCAGCTCTGAGCTCTTAATTCCCACTTAGTGCCCACCCCCATCCCTTGCTTAGTGACCTGTATTCCAGGAAGGAAGAAGATAATACTGGTGGAGCACTCACTCTGTGCCGCTCCTTGCGTCTAGATGCATTGTTTTGTTCAAACCTCACAAATCATCTGTGAGAAATATTATCCCCATCTTACAGGTGAGAAAACAGAAGTTCTCTGGGGTTTCACTCTTGTCACGATTAGCAATGGCGGCTAACGCTGACACTTAGATACATCAGCCATGACTCTTAGAGCTCGTTATGTACTACCTCTCAGCCCCGCTAGGATAGGCACTGTCATTAGGCAGGTAGGCACTCCCTGGAGGTCTCCAGTATTATGAGAGACCCAGAGAGGGTGGACAATTTGCTGAAAGTCACACAGCCAGTTGTGGTGGCACTGGGATTCAAACCCAGAAGCTGAAGCTTTGAAGAACACATTCTGTAAGAGTTCATCTCTCCCAGAAACTCTATAGAATAGTGGTGTCAGGGTGTGAAAAGGACAGAGCTGGCTGAAAACGGGAAGGCATCCCAATACCAACACTAGGAAACCCTAGGACACAACTAGCCACATTCTCTGCTTAGAAAAACAAAAGCATTTTTGGCAGTATACAACCCCTAGGGGAAATGGCACAGTCGAAACATTTTTACCATTCCTCGCACCTCTCTTTCAGGCAAAACCTCTTCATAGCATGCATTCACAATGAAAACCAGTAAGAAATCTCCTAGCAGAAAAATAGATCCTGGCTACATCCTTCATCTGAAAAGTTGTTTCTGAATATGTTGTTCTGAGTGCTTTCCAGTTAACTCCTTAAAATATCAACTGGTGAAGGCGTTCATCTTTGCTTCATGGGGTATAAATCTCCCATATCTTTACTAGTGCCAAAGACAAATTTATATCGACTTTTGGCTTCACAAGTTTGATTTAGGAGAGAATATTCAACTTTTAGACTGTTGGGAACATTTCCTGTGTGAAACTGGGGACTGTAAAGGATAAGGAATTCCATTATTGCCTTTCCATGCCACCAGTACTGATGAAGAGAGGGCTGCATCCTCCCAGAGGAGGTGGCGTAGATTAGGTTAGGAACCTGGGTAGAGTTCCAGAGGCTCAAAGTTAAGCTTTGCTCCTTGGGACATTAACTCCATGGACCTGTTTTTCTTCAATCTGAAAAGTTGGAATACTATCTGAATATATCACATCCTCCACTCAGTTTGGGCTTCCCTGGTGGCTCAGACGGTAAAGCATCTGCTGGCAATGTGGGAGATTTGGGTTCGATCCCTTGGTCGGGAAGATCCCCTGGAGAAGGAAATGGCAACCCACTCCAGTACTCTTGCCTAGAAAATCCCATGGAGGGAGGAGCCTGGTAGGCTACAGTCCATGGGGTTGCAGAGTCAGACACGACTGAGTGACATCACTTTCTTTTTCTTTCTATATCTTATGAAAATGATTCACAGATGTACATGTCTTTCTCTGCTTCAGTTCTCCCACTCAAAATGTTAGGAAACATGTTGTTTTGAGAAACAGCTTGGCCTTGGGAAGAAATCTATGTGACTTTGGACAAGTCTTCAGTATCTTCATCTGTAAAATGATGGGTGGAATCAGAGTCTTCCGTTACCACTTTGAGACATGCGAAGAATTTCTGGTTCATGGGGGAGGTTAAGAGGATTAGTGATGTTTTCCTTCTTCTTTATTGGTAAACCCGCTGTTTTGCCCCAAGTAGAATCTGAAGCAACTTAATGTTGTTTATGCATCTTTATGCTTTGCATATGCTTTATGCATTTCTTTATGCTTCTCTGGCTAATGAACTCCAAATATATGATTGTAGTCAATAATGAGCATCTAACAGCTTCAAGTGAAACATTTGGTTCAGATTCTGGCTCTCTGACTTCCAAGTCATGTGTTGAGAGGATGACATCACTAGTGGTGGGTCCCTCAGTGAGTATTACCAGCTCCTGTCGAACGTGTAGTGTGTGTGTATATGTGTATGTATGAGTGAGAGACCGACCAACCCACGCTGACCTTTAAGTTAAGCCACTGAGATTGAGGAGTTGCTTGGTTACAATAAAACCTAGTCTATCCTAAGTACTGTATACCCCAAAAGTCTTATTTCAGAGCATATATGTGGGTTTCCAGTTGATAACATTTTGGGCGATAAGCATGTTCATGACTGAGTGACTAACACAGCCGCGCTGTATCTAGCTCTTCCTTTGAATGTGCTGTGCTAAGTTGCTTTAGTCGTGTCCAGCTCTTTGCAGCGCTATGGACTGAGCATGCCATGCTCCTCTGTCTGTGGGGTTTTTCAGGTTAGAATACTGGAGTGGGTTAACATGCCCTTCTCCAGGGGATCTTCCATCCCCAGAATTGAACCCAGCTCTCCTACATTGTCGGAGAAGGCAATGGCAACCCACTCCAGTACTCTTGCCTGGAAAATCCCGTGGATGGAGGAGCCTGGTAGGCTGCAGTCCATGGGGTCGCTAAGAGTCCATGGGGTCGCTAAGAGTTGGACACGATTGAGCGACTTCACTTTCACTTTTCACTTTCATGCATTGGAGGAGGAAATAGCAACCCACTCCAGTGTTCTTGCCTGGAGAATCCCAGGAATGGTGGGGCCTGGTGGGCTGCCGTCTATGGGGTTACACAGAGTCGGACACGACTGAAGCGACTTAGCAGCAGCAGCAGCAGCAGCTCCTACATTGTAGGTGGATTCTTTACTGTCTGAGGCACCAGGGAAGCCCGCCCTTTGAATAATATAGTCTAATCTGCACAGAAGTCTGGCAAAGATGAGTACCATTACTGTTTCTGTCTTCAGCTGGTGAGAGTGGGCTTCAATGAGTTTAAGTGACTAGCCCCCAAAACCACAAAACTGTTAAGCTGATCCCAGTGTTGAATCCACCTGACCCCAGAGATCTTTAATTTAACAGACAAAGTACTGAGGGACCAAAAAGAAAGTTGCTTAGTTGTATATGACTCTTTGTGAGCCCAAGGACTATATAGTCCATGGAATTCTCCAGGCCAAAATACTGCAGTGGGTAGCCTTTCCCTTTTCCAGGGGGTCTTCCCACCCAGGGATTGAACCCAGGTCTCCCACATTGCAGGCAGATTCTTTACCAGCTGAGCCACCAGGGAAGCCCAAGAATACTGTAGTGGGTAGCCTATCCCTTCTCCAGTGGATCTTCCCGACTCAGGAATCAAACTGGGGTCTGCTGCACTGCAGGCAGATTCTTTACCAACTGAGCTATGAGGGAAGCCCGAGGGACCAAAACCTCAAATACAATTTAGACCTTCTTCAAATTGCTCTGAGTTTAGTAGAGAAGATCTATAAAAATAGCATGTTTTTAATACAGTGTGACAGTTATAATATGAACAATGACATTATGTTCAAATAACTAAGGGAAAAGAGAGAATCTTGTAACTCGACTTGGATGAGGCAGAAAAGCCTCTCCCAAGGGACGTAACTTCTGATTTGGGTTTTAAAAGTTAAAAAGCGTTCACCGGGCTATGGGGGAGGGAAAGGCATTCCAGGCACGTGTGTGTGCTCAGTCATGTCTGACTGTGCAACCCCATGGACTATAGGCCACCAGGCTCCTCTATCCATAGAATTTTCCAGTCAAGAATATTAGAGTGGGTTGCCATTTCCTATTCCAGGGGATCTTCCGACCCATTGATTGAACCTACATCTCCTGCATTGGCAGGTGGGTTCTTGACCACTGGGAAGCCCTATTCCAGGCATGGGGAGTAGCGTATATGAAGGAGGCAGAAAAGTGGTGTATTTGGGAACAAAGAGACATGAGGCAAAGGAAAAGATGGGGGCTTGTGTGCCTCTGTTGAAGATTGCATCCTCTGCACAGCACTAGATAAATTCTGGGTGAAGAGTAGGGTGGGGGGTGGGGGGCAGGAAGAATAGAGCAGATGCTGAATTAACTAAGTCCTTCTCCCCTTCCTCAAGTTGCTTATGACCCAGTGGGTATGTGGCTATGCTTGTTTCAAGGTTTCAGATAGAGCTTCGGAGAATCATTATGAGTCCTGCTTTAAGCCATTCCCTTTTACCCCATCCCCACCATGAGGTTTATTCATCTGTTCATTAATTTAGTATCTAGTTTTGAGTATCCACCACGTGGCAGGTGCTGTGTTGAATGCTGGAATCCCAAGCTAATTGCTTATTCTCTTTGGTAAGCCCATTCCAAGGGTTGACTGCTCTTTCTATGTGGAAAATCCTTTTGTGTCAGATCTATGGCATTTATATATATTTAATGTCTTAATTCTGTGTTGCATTCCATTTATTTTTTACTTTATTCAAAGTGTCCTTATAATTCATTTTATATGATATTTATAAGAACTTCATGGGGTAGATAGGATCAATAGAATTATTTATATTTCCAGTATCACCCAAAAAGAATGTGATTTTATATCTTTAATTGGTCAATAAGTATATTGAATAACTAACTTATTCAATATGTTATTGAATAATAATTGAATTATTATATAATTATTATATTGAATAATATGCTTATTCAATATATATAATATGTATATACTTATACAATAAGTATATTGAATAACTAACTTCCTCAAGCCTTGATAAGTACTTGTGAGAAACAGTTTCTATATGGTTGAATAAGATTATGATTAACAAAGTTCATGTATGCATATTCCTTTAGTCAATGTAAATTTATTAATTGCTTACTGTGTGATCAGCATCAAATGTTAGAATCAGGGATTTCTAATCCTTACAACAGACTTTCAAAATCAAGAGTCCCATTCTGTAGATGAACAAATTGAAACTCTGAGAAACTAAGGGACTTCTCAAAAATCACAGAGTGACATATTCAATCCTGGGCTGATTCAGATATTACTTTTCTATTCAGTTTGACTTCAATAAGTCAAAAGCCCACACATTCTTCATAAGGATCCAGGGTGTTACACCTTAAAAATCAGCTAGACCACTTCTCTTCTATTTACCATATTTCTTCTCTTGAAGGTAAGCAATTGTCAATGATTATTTTTTGTTTGCCAGCATCATTTGTTATTAAAACCTTATTATGTTCTCTTGTCAATAATCCAAAGACAAATCTCAGTTAATATTCCATTAAGTGCTACATTCCCATCATTCTGCCTTGCAGTTATTCTGCCTGTTTCTCAAGATAGTATCCCTGAGCTAAGTGACAGTCTGACCCAGAAATCATGAGATCAGTACAAGGCCATCTCCATCTAGTTGCCTGGTCATTTTTTTCCTTGCCAAGTGGTACTAGTGGTAAAGACCCTGCCTACCAATGCAAGAGACTTAAGAAATGCAGATTCCATCCCTGGGTTGGGAAGATCCCCTGGAGGAGGGCATGGCAACACACTCCAGTATTCTCCAGTGCCTAGAAAATCCCACGGTTGGACAGAAGAGCCTGGAAGGCTACAGTCCGTGGGGTTGCAGAGAGATGGACAGGACTGAGCACACACTTACTTACTAGAGAAACCTTCAGAACAGAGTACAAATGTGGATTGAGCATAAGTAAAGCCAAACTGAATGTTTGAAGGGTGAGTTCTGTGTTGTCCATTGTTCTGAACTAGTTTCGCTGGCTGGGCTGGAGCACAGGTGAAGAATTGTGAGGGATAAGGAGATTGGAGAATCCCATGGACAGAGCAGCCTGGAGGGCTATGGTCCATAGGGTTGCAAAGAGTTGGATACAACTGAAGTGACTTAGCATACACACACATGGAGATTTCACAGAATGAGGAGAACTAGAACCGAGGGGTAAAATCCATGGATACTTCAGGTCAGTGAATGCAGAAGAAGAGGAAGGTCAAAATGGAAGCATTGGAAATTAGAATACCACCTATCAGAAATGCAAGTTTTCATCTGAAACCAGCAGGCTGATTAATTCTGTACATATTTCTTAAACGTGTGCTTTTTGCCACAGACATTCATTTCATCATAAAAATCACCACAATAATCATAGTCATCAACATCAGTGTCCTCTTCCTCCTCCTCCTCCTCATCATTCTCTTTATTCACATCACAACATCATTACTGGAGGCCTCCTTTGTGTCGGGACCTGGGCCAGTCTTGATGCCCATGGCAGTTCTATGATGTGAATAGTTGTATCTTCAACTTACTCATCCAGAAATAGGGAACAGAGAACTGAGATAGCTTTGCCAAAGTGACAGAGCCATAATTCATAGAGATGGGGCTTTAAGTTAAGACTCTCCACCCCAAGGCCCATGTGCTTATCCCTATTGCTGCACTTAAGGTAGCTCTTAGTCTAGGGAGGAAAGGGGAAATGGAGAAGACAGTAATTGTAATAAACACTGCAGTTGAGAGAAGTACAGGGTTTCTTGGGGCAGAAAGGAGTGAGCACTCTCACTGCATACTTGTTAGAAGGCTTCCGCATGAAGTTGCAAGTGATCTGAGTCAAGCAATACATATGTTCCAGACAAGGAAAGCGGAGAAGGGAATTCCAGGCAGAGGATGAAATGTGTGCAAAAGCATGGATGCCTTCATTCTTTCAACAAATATTTACTGCCTCCTCTGCTTCAGGTACTGTTAGAAAACCCAAGGGTGAATTAAAAAAGAGAGAAATGTATCCAGTGCAATGGATGCACTGGAGAAGACAAGTCTGGAAGCTTCAAGGACAGTAAGAATTTACAGGGGAAAATGAGAAGAAAACAAGCTGTGGATAATATCCTGTATTATGATGCCTTCAACACTACCTAGTACATAAGAGGCCCTTGACTAGTGAATGACCGAATGATCTCTGCTGACCTTTACCACAATCCAGCTGCTTATAACAAGTCCCATGAGGACAGAGAACATTTGTTCACCACGATCACCACTTGTATCCACAGTGGAGCCCCAAGTTGCACATCTCCAGGGGACTCTGTCCACAGGGTAGCCTTTGTGAATGGTCTGTGTGATCATAATGTGACAAATGCCTCTGGGAGCGTGCAGCTTGGCAGCCTGGGTTCACTTCTGCTCCAGGGGATTCATAATTATTGATTGAATTAGCTAACAAATGAACAAGGCAGGCTCAACAGAGATTAGTGTTCTTCAGCCTCTTACTCATGTAGAAGGCATTAGTTAACTCTCATGCTGTAAATCAGCATGTCTTATTTCACAGGTGGGGAAGAGATACAGAAAGCCTGTCTCTAAAGACACATTTAGGGAGTGTAAGAGCCGAAAGAGGAACCCAGGCTTCCCTTAGTCAGTGTTTTTCTACTCCAGCGTGCAGTTTCTCTGTAAATCCGTCAGTTCATGGTTTCCTCCAAGGATGCCTCTTTCCTGGGAAACAGCTGGGTTGCAGAGAGCATCCTTGGCCCCCTGCCAAGGTAAAGGAAATTGGGAGCTGTGTCAGGGATCAGTGTGTAACTAATTGCTACTGTAAACCTCTCACAAGAGGCTCTGACTTCACTAGCTCTTTGAGTAAAGACGATCCTGAGGTTTAGTGAGCAGATTAGAAGAATACATATTTAGAAAGCATAAAGACTGCTGAGCATCAGTTTGGATGAAGAAATTCTGGCCCAGATGAAGGGCCTTGCATATACTCTTCAGTTGCATTTATCTTAACTGTTTTCAGACAAAAATTGAGGCTGCAGTAGTATGCTAGAAAGAACCACGGATTGAGGTCTAAAGGTCTAAATCAGTCTTTCATTAATCTTTGATCACTTGGCCCCTCCAGTTTAGGTTCTTCATCTGTAAAATGAAGTTAACCATTTCTCCACTGCAGTATTGTGGGAAACTAAACAAAACAATGTATGAAGAGGGTCTGACCCAATGTGGTGGAGTGAAAAGAACTTGAGTTTTGGAATCAGACTTGATTTTTAAATCCAAATTTACCTCTTAATAATGATGCAAACTTCAACAACATCAGTAATAGTAAAAGCAATCATGATAATAGCTAGCATTTATAGAAAACATGCTAGGCACCAGGCACTGTGATAACCTCTAACAAGGATGGTCTAAATTAATAGGCAGCAATAAAGTAAACTTATTATTGTCTCCATTTTATTGATGAGAACTCAGGTGATAAAGTTGGACATAGCCTCACTGAGAGTAAAAAGGCACAATCCAAAACAGATTACCTGATGCTAAAGTCCACAATGTGGCTTTTTATTGAAATATACCTGATTTACAATACATATTACATTAGCTTCAGGTATACGGCATAGTGATTCTTTTGCAAATTTATTCCATTATAGGTTATTATAAGATGTTGGGTATAATTATCTGTGTTATACAGTAAATCCTTGTTGCTTATATATTTTATGTGCAGTAGTTTGTATCTATTAATCCCATACTCCTAATTTATCTGTCAGCCCTCTCTCTCCCCTTTGGTAACCATATTTTCTATGTCTGTGAGTTTATGTTTTGTGTTTGAATTCATTTGTATTATTTTTTAGACTCTACATATAAGTGAGTTCAGTTCAGTCGATGAGTCATGTCTGACTCTTTGCATCCCCCTGGACTGCAGTACATCAGGCTTCTCTGTCCATCACCAACTTCCAGAGCTTGCTCAAACTCATGTCTATAATGTCAGTGATGCCATCCAACCATCTCATCCACTGTCGTCCCCTTCTCCTCCTGTCTTCAATCTTTCCCAGCATCAGGGTCTTTTCCAATGAGTCAGTTCTTCGCATCAGGTGGCCAAAGTATTGGAGTTTCAGCCTCAACATCAGTCCTTCCAATGAACACCCAGGATAGATCTCCTTTAGGATTGACTAGTTTGTTCTCTTTGCTGTCCAAAGGACTCTCAAAGAGTCTTCTCCAACGCTATAGTTCAAAAGCATCTATTCTTTGGCACTCTGCCTTCTTTATGGTCCAACTCTCACATCCATACGTGACTACTGGAAAAACCGTAGCTTTGACTATATGGACCTTTTTCAGCAAGGTAATGTCTCTGCTTTTTAATATGCTGTCTAGGTTGGTCATAGCTTTTCTTCCAAGGAACACACGTCTTTTAATTTCATGACTGCTGTCACCATCTGCAGTGATTTTGGAGCCCCCCAAAATAAAGTCTGTCACTGTTTCCATTGTTACCCATCTATTTGCCATGAAGTGATGGGACCAGATGCCATGATCTTAGTTTTTTGAATGTTGAGGTTTAAGCCAACTTTTTCACTCTCCTCTTTCACTTTCATCAAGAGGCTCTCTAGTTCTGCATATCTGAGGTTATTAATATTTCTCCCCACAATCTTGATTCCAGCTTGTGCTTCATCCAGCCTAGCATTTTGCATGATGTACTCTGCATATAAATTAAATAATTAAGGTGACAATATACAATCCTGACATTCTCCTTTCCCAATTTTGAACCAGTCTGTTGTTCCATGTCTGGTCCTAACTGCTACTTCTTGACCTGAATAGAGGTTTCACAGGAGGCAGGTAAGGTGGTCTGGTATTCCCATCTCTGTAAGAATTTTCCAGTTTCTTGTGATCCATGCAGTCAAAAGCTTTAGCATAGTCAAAAAAGCAAAAGTAGATGTTTTTCAGGAATTCTCTTGCTTTTCCCATGACCCAACAGATGTTGGCAATTTCGTCTCTGGTTCCTCTGCCTTTTCTAAATCCAGCTTGAACATCTGGAAGTTCTCAGTCACATACTATTGAAGCTTGTCTTGGAGAATTTTGAGCATTACTTCGCTAGCATGTGAGATGAGTACAATTGTGCGGTGGTTTGAACATTCTTTGGTATTGACCTTCTTTGGGACTGAATCGAAAACTGACTTATAAGTGATACCATATACTATTTGTTGTTCTCTGTCTGCCTTACTTTACTTAGAATGATCATCTCTAGGTCCATCCTTCTCCAGGAGATCTTCCCAATCCAGGGATTGAACCCAGGTTTCCTGCACTGTAGGCAGACACTTTACTGTCTGAGCCACCAGGGAAGTCCTAGGTCCATCCATGTTGCTGCAAATGACAATATCTCATTCTTTTTATGGCTGAGTAATATTCCATTGTACATACATATCTTCTTAAGCCAATCGTATGTTGATGGACACTTAGATTGTTTCCATGTCTTGACTACTCTAAATAGGGCTGCTATAAAAATTGGGGTGCATGTACATTTTCAAATTTGAGTTTCCATCTGTTCTGGATAAATGCCCAGGAGTGGGATTGCAGGATCATATAGAAACTCTTGTTTCTCAAGGAACCTCCATTCTATTCCCCATAGTGGCTGTATGAATTTACATTCCCACCAATAGTGTGAGAGGGTTCCCTTTTCTTCACACCTTCTCCAGTGTTTGTTTTTTGTAGACTTTTTGATGATGGCCATTTTACCTGATATGAGGTGATACTTCACTGTGGTTTTGATTTGCATCTCTCTAATACTTAGTGATCACAGCATGGTTTTTAATCTCTAAACTGTTCTCTCTCTCCAAACCTCAGCTTTCTTTTCCATAAAATGGGGATAGTAACACCTGCCCAGCCTGGTTAGTAGAAGATGATATCTGGAAACACCTGTTGCAGGGGTCCAAGTAGCTTAACATGTGGTATGGTGATGGGGCCATGGCAGAGGGGATGGTGATACCTCTGAGGATTATTGGTGCTGCAGATCTTCCAGGTGACTTCTATGGCTGTTATTGGAGAGAGAAGATACTGGATAGACAGAAAACCAGATAGAAGCTGCTATTTCTTCTTTAAAAAACAAAACAAAATCACTGAACACCTGTAAAATTGCTCCCTGCTCCCCCTCCGATGCATAAAGAGTGCTGTCTTTGATTTCTTTTACTATTTCTTTGTGCAGCTGGGACTCTAATATGAAAAGCAAACCTAGGAACTAAAAATGGCTGCATTGGCTAAGGAGTTTATATCACATGCTGTAGGGTGAAATCTTATAAAGTGACTCAAAGAAGTTATTCAGCCTTCTCTTTTCAGTCTTCAGTAAATTGCTCCTTAAATAAAACCATCACAACCCAAAGGACACTGAATGACTGTTCTGCCTGGGGCAAGAGGGCAGCAGGGAGAGCAGGCGGTGCTCTCAAATAAGGACCCTCTGTGGTCGATTTTTCCAACTTGCTGGCAGTCAGTTTCTAGGGAACTTTCCCTGTTCTTGCCCCAAGTTTCAATGACAAACAAGCATGGAGAGTGTAATGAGGAGGCTGTACTGGGGTAGTTCAAGGACCGGTCTGCTGGCAGGGTCATAAATTTTGACTTCAGGCCCTTATCCCCAGACTATTAACTCAGTCATACATTAGCCCTTCTTCTGGGAGTCGCATTTTGAATTAGGCATCTGAGGACGTATGACCCAAGTTATCCCCTGAGACCCTCACCCCCACCACTAAATGCCATTAACAAGCAACATTTTGGTATCTTAAAGCAATTTCTAGCCCATTGCCCTTTTTCTGTTTTGTTTTAGGTTGTTAGTTTTTTGGTTTTTTTTTTCTTCTTTTCCTGATTTCCTAAAAGGCATCATAACCTTATTGGTTTGCAATGAATAGCTCTCTCTGTTTTCTTCATCCTGAGGGTTTCTGTACTGCCGTACCTTGAATGAAGGTATGTAACTTGCAAAATTGATCTCTAACTCACTATTTGCCTGTATAGCCTGTGAAGGTATTTAGAAGCATAAAAATGCAAATGTATGTTGATAAGTTTGTTTTTAATGGCTTTCAGGGCCTTTCAGGATGCAGCCTCAGCCCCATTTCTTACCCCTCTTTGCCTCACATTTCAGCCACGCTCCCCACTTTGGAAACCCACACATGCCAGACTCTCTCATGCAGCATGCATGCGTACCTGCTCAGTTACTTCAGTTGTGTCTGACTCTTTGCGACCCTAAGGACTGTAGCCCTCCAAGCTCCCCTGTCCATGGAATTTCCCAGGCAAGAATACTGGAGTGGGTTGCCATGCCCTCCTCTAGGGTTTCTTCCCAACCCAGATATCTAACTTGTGTCTCCTACATTGTAGGCAGATTCTTTAACTGCTAGGCCACCAGGAAAAAGCCCTTCTCATCCCTCAGGTCTTATAAATGTGTCCTCTACCTAGAATGCCTGCCACCCTTCTGACAGTCATGCTCCTGTTTGTTCTTTGCATCTGGGATTCTCCAGGAAAGACTTTGTACTCATCAAACCTGATTTGGTTATCCCTCTGTCTGCCCTGGTACTGCCTAGTCACAGTGACCATTGGGTGCTGTTATCATCATTGTTTACTTGTCTGTCTTTTCCATAAGATTGTGAACATCATGAAGGCAAGTCCTGTGTCTGTCTTACTCATTTATGTTAACTATTGTAGAAATGCAACAAGTAATTGCCGAATGAATGTCGGGAAAGACAAATGAAAGCCTGTCACAGAGAAAAGGCATGCTATAGCACTGAGTTCATTTGAAAACATCACAAGGTTTAACTCTTGACAGTAGATAAGACATGGGAACAAATGTCTATCAACAGATGAATGAATAAAGAATATGTGTATACAAACATACACATACGCACACAGGAATGTTCAGTTCAGTTCAGTCGCTCAGTCGTGTCCGACTCTTTGCAACCCTATGAATCGCAGCACGCCAGGCCTCCCTGTCCATCACCAACTCCCGGAGTTCACCCAGACTCACGTCAATCGAGTCAGTGATGCCATCCAGCCATCTCATCCTCTGTCGTCCCCTTCTCCTCCTGCCCCCAATCCCTCCCAGCATCAGAGTCTTTTCCAGTGAGTCAGCTCTTCACATGAGTACTTTGGCCACCATATATATAAGCATATATATACACACACACACACACACACACACACACACACACACACACTCACACACACACACACACACACTCACACTTCCCTGGTGGCTCAAACAGTAAAGAACAGGAGACTTGGCTCTGATCCCTGAGTCAGGAAGATCCCCTGGAGAAGGGAATGGCTACTGATTCTAGTATTCTTGCTGGGAGAATTCCGTCCACAGAGGAGCCTGGTGGGCTACAGTCCATGAGGTCACAAAGAGTTGAACATGACTGAGTGACTAACACTTTCACTTTCATGTATATGTATAAACTGATTCACTTTGCTGTACAGCAGAAATTTTTTAAATAGGGTATTGAGTTTTTAAGAAATTGAAGGATAGTTTCTTTACAATATTGTGTTGTCTATGCTGTACAACAGCATGAATCAGCTATAAGCATACATATATCCTATCCCTCTTGGGCCTTCTTCCCACCCCCTACCCGCATCCCGACTCTACAGGTCATCATGAAGCTGAGCTCCCTGTGCTATGCAGCTGTTTGGTGTTAGCTAGCAGCAGCAGCAGCTAGTTCGCTCATGTGTATGTCAATGCTGGTGTCTCAGTTTGTCCCACCCTCTCCTTCCCTCCTGTGTCCACATGCCTGTTCTCTGCATCTGGACCTCTATTCCTGTCCTGGAAACAGGTTCATCATGGACTGCAGAAATTAACATATTGTAAATCAGCCACAATTCAATACAATTAAAAATAATAATAATGAAATGTCATAAGCTTTAATGTCTGGACTGGGTTCTGCCATTGGCTAAGGTACTCATTTGCTATGTGACCCGGGCAAGCTACAGAAGACTGTTATCCTTGAGTTTTTCCTCATTTTCAGGAGCACAGCTCAGAAGCCCATGATAAGGATTAAAATAATTGAGAGGAATACATGTGTGCACCGTGCCTGAAAGCATAATAACATAATAAGGATTCAGTACATCTTTCATATCCTTTTATCTGGAATTACTAACTTTCCCTCAGTTTCCTCCATCCGTAAATACATCTGAATGCTTTCTAATCAGCTCAGTTCAATTCAAATAAGATGTATTATCCATCTAAATTCAGTGTGCCCAAGCATAGTGAGGCAAGAATGAGTAGAAAAGAATACATGCAGTCTGGTCTATGACCTTGAGGACCTCACAGTGTGAATGGGATATAAGTAAAGCAGACATAAATATGGAAGTTTTTTTTTTTTTAGTAATTCCAGAATTGTGTATTCCTTCTTGAAGTTGTTTTAGTAAGTAGCCTTCTGATTCACAAGTAAAATAACTGTGATTTTATTACTCCCTTTTTGGAACGTTTTAGAAGCTCTTAATTGGAGAAGGCAATGGCACCCCACTCCAGTACTCTTGCCTGGAAAATCCCACGGACAGAGGAGCCTGGTAGGCTGCAGACCATGGGGTCGTGAAGAGTCGGACACGACTGAGAGACTTCACTTTCACTTTTCCCTTTCATGCATTGGAGAAGGAAACGGCAACCCACTCCAGTGTTCTTGCCTGGAGAATCCCAGGGACGGGGGAGCCTCATGGGCTGCCATCTATGGGGTCACACAGAGTCGGACACGACTGAAGAGACTTAGCAGTAGCAGCAGCAGAAGCTCTTAATAAAATTAAATGGGAAAATGGCAGTAAGCCAAATATGCCACAGAATATGGATCAGGTACTGCTAGTGCTTCCCTGGTGGCTCAGTGGTAAAGAACCCGTCTGCTAATACAGGAGATACGGGTTTGATCCCTGGTTCAGGAATATGCCCTGGAGAAGGAAATGACAACCCACTCCAGAATTCTTACCTGGAAAACCCCATGGACAGAGAAGTCTGATAGGCTACAGTCCATGGGGTCTCAAAGAATCAAACATGACTTAGCAACTGAACAACAACAATTTCTAGGCTAACCTAAGAACTGGAAGGAGCTTTTGGGATAGATTGATAACTTGGCTAAATCTCAGAAAGATGAATAATTTTAGCCAGATGAATAAGTATTTAGAAGGCATTCCAAGCAGAGGGAACAGCATGAATAAGTTGCACAGGGCAAGTTTAGATTTGCTGGAAAGTGAAAGAAAGTCAAGTCGCTCAGTTGTGTCCAACTCTTTGCGACCCCATGGTCTGTAGCCCACCAGGCTCCTCCGTCCATGGGATTTTCCAGGCAGGAATACTGGAGTGGGTTGCCATTTCATTCTCCAGGGGATCAGGGATTGAAGCTGGATCTCCCTCATTGTAGGCAGACACTTTACCGTTTGAGGCACCAGGGAAGTTCAAAAGATTTGCTGGAGGGGTTAAAGACAGGAAGTAGGAAATGAAGCTGGTGACGGAGGCAGGAAAAGAACAGAGGGTTGTATGTGGATGGCTAGGGAAGGTCTGATTTACCATGAGGACAGTAGGGAGAGGTATAATCAGAATTGCATTTTTGATGCATCATTAGTGTGAACTTGATTTATAAGTCTCTAAGAAAGACTTTTTAAAGAGCATCCCCTCTAGGTCATTACCCCTGAAAACCTATTTATTTTTTCATTAAGTAGTCATTTGGTAAGTACTTATTGAGTACTTACTAGGAATAAAGCATTATGTTCTATTCCTGTGGGCTCTATAGAGGTACATATGGTTTTCTACCTGCTGTGGAGTTCACAGACTTTTGGGGAAGATGAGATATCTACTTGAGTAATTGTGTAGTAGGACATGGAATATAGTAAGAGGCATGAGACCAAAAGAGATATGCAGGTAAAATTGTATAGATATGTTTCCCAGTCTATTCCTTGGACCAGATATAGGCTTCATAATAAGCCTCTTGTGATAATTCATAATATATGGGCTCTCCAGAAATTGTTTTAGTGGGGTAGGTTTAGGATTCCCCAGGACATTCCAGTGCACTGCAAGATTTGAGAACCATTGCCAGAAGGGATCTGATAAAGGAGTGGTTACATTTTAAAGGGGGTCAGTGATGAGGGTTGGGAGAAGGCAATGGTACCCCACTCCAGTACTCTTGCCTGGAAAATCCCACGGACAGCAGAGCCTGGTAGACTGCAGTCCATGGGGTCGCAAAGAGTTGGACACAACTGAGCGACTTCCCTTTCATTTTCACTTTTCACTTTCATGCATTGGAGAAGGAAATGGCAACCCACTCCAGTGTTCTTGCCTGGAGAATCCCAGGGACGGGGGAGCCTGGTGGGCTTCCATCTATGGGGTCGCACAAAGTTGGACATGACTGAAGCGACTTAGCAGCAGCAGCAGCAGTGATGAGGGTTTCATGGCATAGGAAGCATTTGAGCTGTGTCAGAGAACAAGGGGATGTGGGTTTGATCCCTGGATTGGGAAGATCCCCTGGAGGAGGAAATGGCAACCCACTCCAGCATTCTTATCTGGAGAATCCCATGGACAGAGGAGCCTGGTGGGCTATGGTCCATAGGTCTCAAAAAGTTGGGCACAACTGAGAGAGCTTATCCTTTCCTAGACAGATGAGTAGAATTTGGACAGTAGATGTCTGGCAAGGCCATTCCAAGTGACAAATGAAGCACAGGTTATGGTGGGATTCAGGAAAAGAAAGCACCTGTTGGGAGAACCCCAAGATTTCTGCACAACTGTAACATAAAGAGGTATGATGGTTGTTTGGGACCAGATTAAGGAGGCAAAGGAATTAATACTTTAATTGCTAGATAATTATAAAATATTACTAATTTTTCAAAAATGGAAAGGCAAAACCAGAACTATATTTTAGATCTATCAGGTCACTGAAAAAATGTCTAAAGAGGCCAGATCACCTGTTAGAAAGTGATTGCAAAAATCTAAGTAGATAAAGATGACCAGCTAGACAAGGGATAATTGGTGGCTCAGATAGTTGGTGGCTCAGTATTCTTGCCTGGAGAATCCCTGTGGACAGAGGAGTCTGGCAGTCTACAGTCCATGGGATCGAAAAGTGCTGGACATGACTGAGTGACTAAGCAACAGCAGCAAGTAGATGATGACCAGCTAGACAAGGGATAATTATGGTAACAGCTGCCATTCACTATGCTTAGAGTTAGGATAATTGTTGTGTTTTTCTTCTTCTTTAAGCCTTGACAAACCCTCAGAAATGAATAGGAACCAGTCCATGATTTCTTAACCATAATTCCAAAATCCAATAAACACTAAAAACCGGTGGGTTTTTTTTTTTTTTTAAACTCTTTTGGTGTCAGAAACCTACCTGAACCAACACAAGCCATTTTACAGTCTTTATGTTTGCTATATTAGATGAACATTAATATGTCTTACCACAGAAATAGTACCATGTTTGATCACAGCCTACTGCCTCAGACCACATGTATAGAATTTGTAACATAAAACCTTTCTAAAATTGCAAATTTTCTGGATTCCAAAGTACACCTGGACCAAGGGTTTTGCTGTAGAGGGATTGTAGACCAAATTAGTATTGTTTTGTAAAGGTGGAAACTACATCTGAAAGAACCCAAGTAATTTTCCAAGGAAAGAGAAAGAAAGGGGCCTGAGTGCCTATAAAGGGGAAGGCACAGATGGAAGGGCCTTTGCAGAGGTAGAGCTAACCTACAAGATTCCATGTTGAGCACAAGCGAGATCATTATTTGTGTTGGTGCCAAAGTACAATTGGGATTCTGGAATGAAAGGTCAAATGGCTCTGTAATTAGTGATGGTTGAGCAGACAGGCTCTCATGAAGAAAAGGGCGTAGGCAGATAAAGACAGGAAAGCAGCAAGGGGGTCGGATATTAAATCCACCAAAAGGCTCTCTGCACCAACATATCATCTCTCTTTTATTGTCCATCAAATGCAACTTAAATTGCTTACATCTTTGAGTGAAACTTTGAGTGAACTTTGCAGCACTAAGTGAGAAGGGCTTCAGGGACAAATAATGACTTGCTCCTTCCACTTCGCCTGCTCTATCTACTGGCTTGAAAATTCAGTGTGCCCACATGCCTCCCACCTCTGCCTATGCTGTTCCTTTAGCCTTGAGTGTCTCCAGAGCCCCACTTCTCTCCAATAAACACCCATTTATACCCTTCAATCTTACCTCCTTGGAAAGGACTCCTTGAACAGACCAGTCCAAACTAATTTTTCACTTCCCTGTATTTTCATGAATCCCATACATAGACTTTGTTAGGTTACTGTTTATAAGTGTCTTCACTATCCAAGGATCGAATGTTCTGAATTGGTCTGTTTAACTAGCCTAGCTATCAGCAGAAGATACAGTGATGGAATGACATGGTCTTTGCCCTGGGAAAAGATCGAATTTAGTGGGAGAGAGAGACCAGTAAGCAATTATGATAAGCTGGAGTGTGATAAGCACTGAGATGGACGTCAGCAGAGGGAGGCATTTGGCTTGGAACTGGGAGAGGACAGGAAGTTTGGGAAAACAGTGCCACGAATGAGACTTGAGTGCATAGGGGTTACCTATTGTGTCTCTTTCCTGCTTGCAGTCTTCAGAGACTTTCCAGTACCTAATGAATAAAATCCTAAATCCTTAACTCCAAGTTTTTGCATGCACCCACTCTAATAGAGAATTCCAGTTTTTATACACTGCAAGGTAGGAGCTACCAAGAGTAGAAACAGAGTTTAACTCGGGAATTCTAGCACAAGTAATGTGAAATGGGAGGGAGGTAAGAGAGATAATATACTCCAGAGTGATTACAGGGCCCATGCATGGGATCTAATTTGGGTATATGGGGGAAATGAAGACAGCAGGAAAGAGTAGACAGGGAAGAAATGTTGGGGCCTGAGGATTAATGTGCTGGGGTCAAAGAATTGCTAGAGTTGAGGTATCAGAATAGGCAAGTGGCTGAAATAGGAGGTGATGATGCAAGAATAGCATACTTGAAATTGATGTGTTAGAGATGGCCCACTTATTAGTAAAGATGAATGAAGACTCAGGTGTATCCTTGGAAACCAGTGGCTGAGGTTGGGAGGAGAACAAGGTCATCAGCAATGAATCTAGGGTGTTGAAAGGATTATCTATATGGATTCTAAATTTGCTTATTGTCATGGCTGTCGTAGGGAAGAGAGGGGAGTAAGCCAGCTGCTAAAATCTTCAGTAAAGAAGAGGAATGGCCAGAGCATTGTAGATGACTTCCATAAGAAGCAGTGGGTTTAGTTTGGTATCCTGTTAGGTGGAGTTGGTATCTCTAACAAAGAAGAATGATCTGGAAGCAGCAGTGAAGAGCTAAAGAGAACATTTACCCACCTCCTGGCCCTGGAGAAGAGGGTGGCAAAAAACAGCCACACTTGGGAGGGCGTCAGGGGAAACTGTGTGTCCAAGGGAGACTGCAGTTTGAGTTAGAGAGACGAGGCAGACAGCAGGTTCATAAATGAGATTGAGAACCTGAGGAATTTTCCTAACCACTGACTGCAGTGTCCCCAGAGTGCTTAATGAAAGGATTGGGGAGCTGAGGGAAGGGTGAGAAATAGGATTCAACTGGGGACATTATTAATATAAAGGTCTGTGGGAGATAAAATCCCTGTGTTAATGGACTAGCTTGGCTTTCTGATAATGACCAAGGTAAACGGGGATATAAGCCACGATGGCCTGTTGTTTTAGGAGAAGCTGAGTCATTGGCTAACTATTGCCCACTACAGCTTTCAGGGTGATGCATGGGGTATAGTGGTGAAGGAAGCAAAGCAGTCTTATTAGGACCCCATGGGACTCTGTGGACTGCTTTTAAAGGCAACAGTGGGCAGTGTCATGACGGAAAGAGGAGAGGTTTTACAGGTAGCCTGCAGGAGCTCAAGATGCCTCCTTTTTAACATGCAGCATATGGGGTTGCAACCAGAGGAGGGGCAGTCTTACCAAAGCACCAGCCTGGGGTAGACACTTACCAGGCTTTGTTCCCACTTGACTGAAAGCTTACAATAGCCCCATGTCACAGGCATTATTAGCCCCATTTTACAGATGCTGAGAGATTTAGTGGTTTACTCAAGATCACACATCTAGCAGAGCTGGGCTTCTTGCCCATGTTTAACCTGAAGGATGAAAAGTACTGACATTATCTACTGGATAATGAGATAGGGTTTGTGCAGTTATTGGTTCTTGTTCCTTTATGATGGAAGTTTTAAAAAATTTTTATTTTTTAATTGAAGGAAAATTGCTTTACAATGTTGTGTTGGTTTCTGTTGTACAACAACATGAATCAGCTCTAAGTATACATATATCCCTCTTCCTCTTGAACCTCTCCACCCTCCCCACATCCCATCCCTTTAGGTCATCAAAGAGCACTGAACTGGGCCCTGTGTTGTTTAGCAACTTCTCACTGGCTATGTATTTGATTCATGATGGGCATATACCCTGAGAAAACTGTAATTGAAAAAGACACATGTACCCCAATGTCCATAGCAGCACTATTTACAATAGCTTGGACATGGAAGCAACCTAGATGTTCATTGGCTATGATGGAAGTTTCTAACCTTTCTATCCTGCGTCTGTTCAGAGGGCAGGTGGGAAGACTTTAAACAGCACTTTTATGCTCTGTTATCCCTACCCCTTCCTTAGGGGTTTTGGAATCAGTCATTGATATCAAGAACACAGGCCACTTTTTCCCAATGTTAACAGCTCTTGCTGTATTGAATATTGAATTGATGCCCTTTTATTTGTGAAGGATGACTCAGGTGTTAATATTAATCAACTTTTGCTTCTTTACTTGTTAGGGATGATTTGATAGCTTGCTCTTGGGCTTATAATTTCTTGGCTTCTACTGCCTTCCCTGTGCTTCAAAATTTTAAGTTTGTGTTCTCCTCACTGCTGCTGCTGCTGCTAAGTCGCTTCAGTCGTGTCCGACTCTATGCGACCCCATGGACTGCAGCCCACCAAGCTACTCCGTCCATTGAATTCTCCAGGCAAGAACACTGGAGTGGGTTGCCATTTCCTTCTCCAGTGCATGAAAGTGAAAAGTGAAAGTGAAGTCACTCAGTCGTGTCCGACTCTCAGTGATCCCATGGACTGCAGCCTACCAGGCTCCTCCGTCCATGGGATTTTCCAAGCAAGAGTACTGGAGTGGGGTTCCATTGCCTTCTCCATGTTCTCCTTAAGGATCTTGCATTTGCTTACCAGAAGAATGTTCACTATAAACTTGCCATTGATGTTGGTCACTGTTTCTCCCTGTGCAAGGCACTATTCAGCGATTTGCAGAAATTGAGGAGTGAGTTCACTTTTGTTTTTAAACCAGCATCAAAACTGTCTTCTCCTAATATCCTATGACATCCCTTGTATGTGGAATCTAAAAAGAAGTGATACCATTGAACTTAGTTACAAAACAGAATCAGACTCACAGACTTCCAGAAGGAGCTTTTGGTTGCCCTAGGGAAGGAAGGGGGGAAGGAATAGTTAGGGATTTTGGGATCATCATGTAAACACTGCTGCATTTAAAATGGATAACCAACAAGGACTGTACAGCACATGGAACTCGGCTCACTGTAGCGTAGCAGCCTGGATGAGAGAGGGGTTTGGGGGATAACGTATATGAATGGTTGAGTCTCTTTGCTGTCCGCCTGAAACTGTCACAACATTGTTAATCAGCTATACCCCAATACAAAATAATAAATTTTTTAAACCTGTCTTCTCCTTTGGGAACTGATTTTATGTATATTCTGATGGTGACTTTCACTTTCTGAGTCAGTGTGAATTCACTGAGCACCTGTAGTCCTTGTTCACTGCAGTTTGCAGTGTGCTGGGATGTATGTCATTGTAGATTAACCTCAGGGAGCTGTGATGCACGAGTGGGTTACCAAGCAGCCTACCATAGCAGGGCAAACTCCAGAGAGGGTGGAGCAGCTCTCTATACCATATTTTATAAACCAGAAGTCAGGACATGTGACTTGACGCAGAATTTATTCTCATTTGCAGATCTCTTTTGAAAGGGTATTTAAATTGTATTTTGTCATCTGGTTCTGCATTTCCTTATCACCTTTTAAATTACATTAAGTCAGGACTGCCTTGAAAATGCATGATACATGGACATGGTGTAATATAGTTAAGTGGGTTTTTTATTTCATTGAAGTACAGTTGATTTATAATGTTGTTTTACTTCTGTACAGCAAAGTGATTCATATATATATATGTAAAATTTGCATATATATTCTTTTTCATATTCTTTTCCCTTATGGTTTGCCACAGGATACTGAGTATAGTTCCCTCTACTATACAGTTGCCGCTGCTGCTGCTAAGTCGCTTCAGTCATGTCCGACTCTGTGCGACCCCATAGACGGCAGCCCACCAGGCCCCGCCGTCCCTGGGATTCTTCAGGCAAGAACACTGGAGTGGGTTGCCATTTCCTTCTATACAGTAGGACCTTGTTTAACCATCCTGTATGTAATAGTTGACTTCTGCTAATCCCAGACTCCCATTTCTTCCCTCCTCTCCCCACCTCTCCCATTGGCAACAAGAAGTCTATTCTCTGTACTGTTGATTTGTATTGTATTTTAGATTCCACACTTAAATAGTATCATATGATATTTGTCTTTCTCTTTCTGGCTCATCAGTACTTTATAGTAATGTCTAGATCCATCCATGTTGAGATATAGATATACACGTCACATCTTTTCTACCCACTCATCTGGCAGTGGACATTAGGCTGTTCCCATGCCGTGGCTGTTATGAATAGTGCTGTGGCGAGCACAGGGGTGCATGCGTCTTGTTGGGGTACAGCTTTGTCTGGGTATGTGCCCAGCAGTGGGATTTCTGGATCACACCACAACTCGACTTTCAGTTTTCTGAGGAGCTTGCATATTGTTTTCTATAACGACTGCACTGGTTTGTATTTCCACCAACAGTGTAGGCGAGTTCCCTTTTCTTTACACCCTCTCCTGCACGGTTGTTTGTAGACTTTTTAATGATGGCCTGAAAAGATCCAGGCCAGATCCTTTCTAGTCAGATACTTTCTGACTGGTGTGAGGTGGTACTTCATTGTAGCTTTGATTTGCATGTCTCAAATAGTTTGTGATGTTGAGCATCTTTTCATGTGCCTGTTGGTCTTCTGTATGTTGTTTTGGAGAAATATATATATTTAGGTCTTCCGCTCATTTTTCAGTTGGGTTGTTTGGTGTGTGGTTGTTTTGTTAAGGGTCTAAACAGTGGCCCATAGTGATGTCATGTAAAGCATGTATGCATCAAACAGGCATTTCACGGCTATTTTGGTTATTATTATTATCATTATTCTTCCTTAGATTCCTGTAAAATAAATAGTGAGAGAGGTCTGTTTAGAGTTTTCCCCCCTAGTTTGGCTATACATATTCTTGTAGATATAATAATACCACATATAGAGAACTAGGGCTCAGACTTATAACCATCTCACTCTGTTCTCCTTATTCTAGAATAGCAAGTGAAGTGAAGCAGCTCAGTTGTGTCTGACTCTGCGACCCCATGGACTGTAGCCTAGCAGGCTCCTCCGTCTATGGGATTTTCCAGGCAAGAATACTGGAGCGGGTTGCCGATTCCTTCTCCAGGAGATCTTCCTGACCCAGGGATTGCACCTGGATCTCCCACATTATAGGCAGAGGCTTTACCGTCTGAGCCACCGGGGTCTTTGTTTTTCTTGGCTGGTGGCTTGTCCTTGGTTCCTTGGTTAATTTCCATATCAAAGGAAATAAATCCCTTGTGTTTAGAGGACACCACTGTCTTTTATCTTAGGTTGTTCCTACAATATCTGGAATTGTTTTGGCTTTGCTTCTCCAGTGAGGTATTTGAGTCTCGCTCCATCCAGATCAGAAGTGCCAAGGCTGTCTTCGACGGCTATTTTCAGGGTTGTCTTCTAACATTATAGCATATAGATAATTTATTTCTGTGTGCATTCTAAGCTGTCTGTGGGAAAAAATAAAATTCTGTAAAATTATAGTGCATGAATTATGTGAACCCACTAATTTTTCTAAATGTTCTGTTTGTTTGCTTTTTTTTTTTTTTTTTAAAGAAAACTAATTTATTCATTCAACAGGGCTTCCCTGGTAGCTCAACTGGTAACGAATCTGCCTGCAATGCAGGAGTCCCTGGTTCGATTCTTGGATTGGGAAGATCCCCTGGAGAAGGGAAAGGCTACCCACTCTATTACTCTGGCCTAGAGAATTCCATGGACTGTACAGTCCATGGACTTGCAAAGAGTCAAACATGACTGAGAAACTTTCACTTGCATTCATTCAACAAGTGTTTGGTGCTCCCCAGGGCTGGTACTGGGAGTACCAAAATAAATGAGACACCTTCACTTGAAAGGATGCTGAAAGACTTGTAAATAAAGAATTCATTCATTCACCTCACTTTTATTGAGCACCTACTATGGGTCAAATATGCTTTTGGCCTCTGGTGCTATTGCAGTGAACACATGCTGACAAAGTGTGTGTATGCACACGTGCATGCTATAATGCCTATTCTCAGAGAGTTTACATTTGGACAGAGGGAGTTATGGGGCTTCCCAGGTGGCACTAGTGGTAAAGAACCTGCCTGCCATTGCAGGAGATATAAGAGATGTGGGTTTGATCTCTGGGTTGGGGAGATCCCCTGAAGGAGGGCGTGACAGTCCACTCCAGTATACTTGCCTGGAGAATCCCATGGACAGAGGAGCTTGTGCGACCCCATAGACAGCAGCCCACCAGGCTCCCCCATCCCTGGGATTCTCCAGGCAAGAACACTGGAGTGGGTTGCCATTTCCTTCTCCATGATTGGCACTATGAAGAAGCAAAAAACTAAGATGCACTGGTTAGTGGTTTTCATTATAGACAACCAAATCTCTTGTTGCCAATCTGAGCAGAAAAGATTTATAATGGGTTATGTTAGGAATCTCCAGAAGGGCTGAGGATGGGCTTGTATGCTATATCTAAGCGAAATGTCCAACATGGGACCGTTCCAGTGGGAATCCATCAATAACTGCTGCCCAGTACACAGCATGGGAACATCTGCCACAGCTCCTCCACAGGGGATCCATTGTCACCCTAAGTGGGTATACTCGAATGTACTTGTTTCCCTTGCCCTATGGATGTCTGTGCCTGGCAGAATTCTAGCTGAAAGAGTTCCTTGGAAGTAGAGTTCTTTGCTTTCCAGGATCTGTACTAGGGTAAGGCTCAGTAGGAAGAAAAATTAATTTAAAACCTTTGGTGGATATTGAATCCCGAAAGGATCCCCCTCTCCTTTCTTTGCCATGCCCGCTTCCTAAAAGAAAAGTTACAGTCATTTATTTTACTCCCTCACCTCCCATTCATTCTGGAAGCCACAGCAGCTTTGTTTCTGCCATGATATTCTTTTGCAGTGTCCATACAGTGGTTTCCATCTTGACAGACTCCACCAGACGCTTTTTCATCTTTATCTTGCAGAATTGATCCACTGCACTTGCCACTACAGGCACTCGTTCCTCACTAATACTGCCCAGCCCTTCTCCTTCTCTCCTAAGCTCCCACCTCTCTGCTGCTTCTTGGCCTCTGCCATTGTCCCTTGACTCTGATCTCACTGCACATTCTCCTCCATAATCCCCTCCAGTTTCATGGCCTCAACAACCACTTCTAATAGTAACAGCAAGAGTTAACACTCAATGAGCACTTATTATGCCTTCTAAATGCTTTGTATGTATTTAACAATTTAATCCACATTACAGGTGTGTTAATTTCCTAGACTGCTCTAACTGATTACCATGAGTTTAGTTGTTTGCAGTAACAGAGTGATTATCTTACAGTTCTGGACATGAGATGCCTAAAATCAGTGTTTGCCAATGGCGTTCTTTCTGGAGGCTCTAGAGAACACGGTTTCCTTACCTTTTCCACTTCTGAAGACTACCTGCTTTCCTTGACTCATGGACCCTTCCTCCATCTTTATGGCCATAAGTAGCATCTTCAACCCTTACCTCCTTATGTCTACTTCTTTTTTTCTGACTTCATGCTTCCTTCTTATAAGGACCCTTGTTATTACATTAGACCTATCTGGATAATCCAGGATAATCTTCCCATCTGAAGGTCCTTACCTTAATCACATCTGTAAAGTCACAAGGTAACATAGTCACAGGTTCCAGGAACTAGGATGTGGACATTTTTGAGGTGCCATTGGCCTCCCTGGTATCTCAGATGGTAAGGAGTCCACCTGAATGCAGGAAACTCAGGTTTAATCCCTGGGTCAGAAAGATTCCCCTGGAGAAGGGAATGGCAACCCACTCTGATATTCTTGCCTGGAGAATTCCATGGACAGAGGAGCTTGGGGTCCATGGGGTTGCAAAGAGTTGGTAACAACTGAGTGACTAACACTTTCACTTTTTCTTTCAGTTTATCTTACCTATGACATCCACCCTTTAAGGAATGCAGTTATTATCTCAGATAAGGCAAAAAACACAGTGTAGTTAAGTAATTTGCTCTGAGTCATAAAGCTAATAATTGGCAGAGCTGGCATTTAAGCTTATTTGGACTTCAGGATCCATGCTCTTAAGCTCCACTTGAACCAATAAGCCAGTAACTCCAAATCTAAGTTTCTGTCTCCCACAAATGTCACATATAGAATTGCCTGTTAGATGGCTTCCCTAAAAATGCAAACCATCACATCCCAAACTGGGCTCACCCTTTCTTCCAGTGTCTGTATCTCCAGTCCTCAGTCTTAGTGTCAGGTACTAGCGTTCATCTCTCACCCAGTTTAGAACCTGGGCATCATCCTGGAGTCCTTCCCATTTTCTTCAGACCCAGTGATCTCCAAGCCCAGTTCATGCCACTCTGCATGTTTTTCTTATCTATCCGCTTCTTCTGTGCCCACCAACACTGCCCAAGTCCAGCCTCTCATCATTTTTACTTGACCATTGTGAAAGTGAAGTGAAGTCGCTCAGTTGTGTCCGACTCTTTGCGACCCGTGGACTGTAGCCCACCAAGCTCCTCCGTCCATGGGATTCTCCAGGCAAGAATACTGGAGTGGGGTGCCATAAACCATTGTAGTGGCCTCTTAATTGGTTTCTGCTCTATAATCAGCATTAAATATAAGCCTAACCATGTCATTGCCCTGTGTAAAACTCATCAGTAGCTCCAGTTACTGTGTAAAACTCTTCATCGACTCTGAAAATTAAGCCCAACTACTTAAAGGAGACTTGACCTCTACTTCCTTCTCCAGCCTTACATACTGAACATTGGGACTCTAAGAATAAGGAATTCTTTTCATATATGTCCTCTTATCTCACATGCCATGCCTCCTTTGTTGATGTTCTTCTCTCATCTTAACTGCATTCCCACTGTTCTTCGCTTGACTGCCTGTTTTATCTGAGGAGTCAACTCTAGGAAGCCTTCTTTGTACCCTCTCCCACGCAACTGGCCTCATGATCTCTTCTCTATGTTCTCAGAGCAGACTTTATACCTTGTATCTAATAACTTTGCTTTATGGTAGAATTATCAATTTGTGCCTGCTTCCCTCATTCAGCAAATTCTGAAAGGTCAGGGACTGTTTTGTTCTTTTCTAAACTGTAGTGTAATTGACATAAATCATTATATTAGTTTCAGGTATGTAACATAATGATTTGATAATTATATACACTGTATACAGTTTATACACTGGAAAATGATCACTTCAATAAGTCTGGAAACATCCACCACCATGCATAGATACAAATACTTTTCTTATAATAAGAACTTTTAAGGTTTACTCCCCTGGCAACTTTCAAATATGCAATACAGTGTTATTAACTGTAGTCCCTATGTGGTACATTACATACCCATGACTTATTTACTCTATAACTGGATGTTTGTACCTTTTGACTTTCTTCACCAATTGCTTGTATCTCCCAGCCCCTACCTCTGGCAACCACCAATCTGTTCTCTGTATCTACAAACTTGATGGAGTTTTTGTTTTGTTTTTAGATTCCACATTAAGTGAGATCGTACAGTATTTTTCTTTCTCTGTCTGACTTATTTCACTTAGCATAGTACCCTTAAGGACTATCTACATTGTTAAAAGTGTTATTATTTTATCCTTCTATGGGTGACTAATACTCCATTGTATATGTGTATATAACATTTTGTTTATCCATTCATCTATCAACAGGCATTTAAGTTGTTTCCATATGTTGGCTATTGTAAGTAATCCTACAGTGAGCATGGAGGTGCATGTCTTTTTGAGGTACTGTTTTCCTTTGCTTTAGAGAAATAACCAGAAGTGAAATTGCTGGAGATCATATGGTAGTTCTATTTTTAATTTTTTGAGGTATCTCCATACTGTTTCCCATAGTGGCTGTACCAGCTAACATTCCCATCAACACAGGGTTCCCTTTTCTCCACATCTATTCCGCCTCTTGTTATTTCCAATCTTTCAGATAATAGCCATTCTAACAGCTGTGAGGTTATATATCATTGTGGCTTTGATTTGCATTTTCCTGTTTATTAATAATGTTGAGCACCTTTTCATGTACTGTTGGCCATCTGTATGTCTTCTTCGGAAAAAGATCTATTCAGATCTTTTACCCATTTAAAAATTGGTTTCTCTGTTACATTACAGTTGAGATGTATGAGTTTTTATATATTTTGGATATTAAACCCTCAAGTATATGATTTGCACATGTTTCCATTCAGTTCATTGTCTTTTCATTTTGTTATTATTTCCTTGGCTGTGCAGAAGCTTTTTAGTTTGAGGTAATACATTTGCCTTTGTTTTTGGAGTCAGATCCAAAAAGGCTGTCACCAAGACTGATGTCAAGGAGCCTACCACCTATGTTTTCTTCTGTGAGTTTTGTGGTTTCAGGTCTTATATTCAAGTCTTTAATCCATTTTGAGTTGATTTTTGTGTATGGTGTAAGATAGTAGTTTGATTTCATTCTTTTGCATGTGGTTGTCCAGTTTTCCCAATACTATTTATTGAAGAGACTGTTCTTTCCCTGTTGTATATTCTAGGTATCTTTGTTGTAAATTAATTGATTGTATGCATGGATTTATTTCTGGGTTCTCCATTCTGTTCTGCTGATTGAAATCTATGTTCTTATGCCAGTACCATACTGCTTTGACTACTATAGCTTTGTGATGTTTAAAATTAGGAAGTATGATACTCCAGCTTTGTTGTTATTTCTCAAGTTTGCTTTAGCTATTTCGGGTCTTTTATGGTTCTATACAATCTTTAGAGTTTGTTGAAATTTTTATAGGGATTACATTGAATCGGTAGATTTCTTTGGAATTCTTTCCATTTATTTGTGTCTTCTTCAATTTCTTTCATTATTAATGTCTTTTTTAAACCTTAATTCTTTTCAAAAAATTTTATTGAAATATAGTTGATTTACAGTGTTGTGTTTAGTTTCTGCTGCCACCCTTATGGCAGAAAGTGAAGAGGAACTAAAAAGCCTCTTGATGAAAGTGAAAGAGGAGAGTGAAAAAATTGGCTTAAAGCTCAACATTTAGAAAACTAAGATCATAGCATCTGGTCCCATCACTTCATGGCAAATAGATGGGGAAACAGTGGAAACAGTGGCAGACTTTGTTTTTTGGGGGGCTCCAAAATCACTGCAGATGGTGACTGCAGCCATGAAATTAAAAGACGCTTACTCCTTGGAAGGAAAGTTATGACCAACCTAGATAGCATGTTCAAAAGCAGAGACATTACTTTGCCAACAAAGGTCCATCTAGTCAAGGCTATGGTTTTTCCAGTGGTCATGTATGGATGTGAGAGTTGAATTGTGAAGAAAGCTGAGTGCCGAAGAATTGATGCTTTTGAACTGCGGTGTTGGAGAAGACTCTTGAGAGTCCCTTGGACTGCAAGGAGATCCAACCAGTCCATTCTGAAGGAGATCAGTCCTGGGTGTTCTTTGGAAGGACTGATGCTAAAGCTGAAACTCTAGTACTTTGGCCACCTCATGAGAAGAGTTGACTCATTGGAAAAGACTCTGATGCTGGGAGGGATTGGGGGCAAGAGGAGAAGGGGGCAACAGAGGATGAGATGGCTGGATGGCATCACTGACTCGATGGGTCTTAGTGAACTCCGGGAGTTGGTGATGGACAGGGAGGCCTGGTGTGCTGCAATTCATGGGGTCACAAAGAGTCGGACATGACTGAGTGACTGAACTGAACTGAGTGTGTATATGTCAGTTCCAATCTCCAAATTAAAAAATTTTTTTTAATTTATTTATTCTTGGCTGTGCTGGGTCTTTGTTGCTGCACAGGCTTTTCTCTAGTGTAGAGCAGGAGTGACCCTCTAGTTGTGGCATGCAGGCTTCTCATTGCAGTGGTTTTTCTTGTTGTGGAGCATGAAGTCTAGGGCATGTGGACTTCAGGAGCTGTAACACAGGGTTCAGTAGCTGTGGCTCCTGGGCTCTAGAGCACAGGCTCAGTAGTTGTAGTCCACAGACTTAGTTGCTCCGTGACATGTGGGTACTCCCAAACTAAGGATCAAACCTGTGTCTCCTGCACCAGCAGGCAGATTCCTTACCACTGAGCACCAGGAAGCCCCCAGTCTCCTAATTTATCCATCCCCCTGTTTTCCCCCTAGTAAACGTAAGATTGTTTTCTACATCTATGACTGTATTTTGTAAATAAGTTCATTTTACCATTTTTTAAGATTCCATGTATAAGTGGTATCATACAATATTTGTTCTTCTCTGTCTGACTTGGCTCAGTATGACAAGCTCTAGGTCCATCCATGTTTCTGAAAATTGCATTCTTTTGTTCTGTTTTATAGCTGAGTAATATTCCACTGTATATATGTGCCACCTTTTCTTTATCCATTCCTCTGTCACTGGACATTAAGGTTGCTTCCATATCTTATCTATTGTAAATGGTGTTTCAGTGGACTTTGGGGTGCATGTATCTTTTTGAATTATGGTTTTCTCCAGATATATGCCCAGGAGTGGGATTACTGGGTAATATGGTAGTTCTTAGCTGTTTAAAGAACCTCCATACTGTTCTCCATAGGGGTCTACCGATTTACATCCCCACCAATAGTGTAGAAAGGTTTCTTTTTCTCCACACTTACAGCTTCTATTCATTGTCTGTGAATTTTTTAACGATGGCCATTTTGACTGGGGTGAGGTCATACCCATTTTAGTTTTGATTTACATTTCTCTGATAATTAGTGATGTTGAGCACTTTTTCATGTGCTTTTTGATCATCTGTATGTCTTCTTTGGAGAACTGTTTATTTATATCTTACACCAAATTTTTGATTGGGTTGTTTGGTTTTTGTTATTGAGCTTCATGAGCTGTTTGTATATTTGGGAGATTAATCCGCTGCTGGTCACTTTTTTGCAAATATTTTCTTGCCTTCTGAAGGTTGTTTTTTCAATTGTTTGTGGTTTCCTTTGCTGTGAAAAAGGTTTTAAGTTTAACTAGGTCCCATTTGTTTCTTTTTGTTTTTATTTTTATTACTCTAGGAGGTGGGTCAAAAAAGATCTTTCTGTAATTTATGTCAAAGAGTGTTCTGCCTCTGTTTTCCTCTAAGAGTTTTATGGTGTTTAGACTTGCATATTGGTCTTTAATCCATTTTAAGTTTATTTTTGTAAATGGTCTTAGGGAGTGTTCCAGTTTCATTCTTTTACATACAGCTGTCCAGTTTTCCCAGCACCATGTATTGAAGAGACTGTCTTTCCTTTGTTATATATTCTTGCCTCTTTTGTTATAGATTAGTTGACCATAGGAGCATGGTTTTATCTCTGGACTTTCTATCTTATTACATTGATCTATATTTCTGTTTTTGTGTCAGTATCAGTTGCTTTGATTACTTTAACTTTGTATTATAGTCTGAAGTCAGGAGCCTGATTTCTATAGCTTCGTTTTTCTCTCTCAAGACTGCTTTGGCTCTTTGAAGTCTTTTGTGTTTTCATACAAACCATGCAATTATTTTCTGTAAGACATTTGTAAGAGATTCTGTAAGAAATTTGGTAATCCCATTGGTAATCTGATAGGGATTACATTGAATCTATAGATTGCTTTGTATAGTATACTTATTTTGATAAAATTGATTCTTCCAATCAAAGAACGTGGTATATCTCTCCATCTGTTTGTATCATCTTTGATTTATTTCATCAGCATATCTTTTTACCCAATGGTTCTGTAACTTTGTTTGACAATCAGTGGTTAGTTCTCATTCACATTAACTCTCTGTAGATTTTTAAAAGTGGTGACAGGTACATAAGTAACCAACATATAGAGCTTATTTGATGAATTTTTATCCTCGTTACTATACTCTGGACAACTATACCAAATTCACTGAGCTCTAGTAGTTTTCTGGTGGCATCTTCAGGATTTTCTGTGTATAGTATCAGGTCATCTGCAGTGACAGTTTTACTTCTTTTCCATTTTGGAGTCATTATATTTATTTTACTTCTCTGTTGTGGCTAAGACTTCCACATGTTGAATAGAAATGGAAAGAGTGGACACCCCTGTTTTATTCCTAATCGTAGAGGAAAAACTTTGTTTTTCACTGTTGAGAATGATATTTGCTGTGGCTTTGTTGTATATGGCCCTTATTATGCCCACTTTTGGAGAGTATTTTTTTTTTTAATCATAGATGGATGTTGAATTTTGTCAAAAGCGTTTTCTGAATCTCTTGAGATTTATATGGTTTTTATTCTTCAGTTTGTTAGTATGATATATCATGCTGATTGATTTTTAAGAATCCTTACATGCTTGAGGTAAATCCCACTTGATCATGGTGTATGATCCTTTTAATGTACTGCATCTATTTGCTAGCATTGTTTTGAGGTTTCCTGTGTCTATGTTTATCAGTGATACTGACCTATAATTGTCTCCTTTTGTGCTATCATTTTCTGACTTTGGGATCAAGATAATGGTGGTCTCATAGAATGAGCCTGGGATTGTTCTCTGTAATTTTTTGAAAGAGTTTCTAAATGTTCAATAGAATTACCTGTGAAGCCACCTGGTCCTGGACTTGTGTTTGTTGGAAGTATTTAACCACAGTTTCAATTTCAGTACTTGTGATTGGCCTGCTCATATTTTCTATTTGTTCCTGGTTCATTCTTATAAAGCTGTACCTTTCTAAGCATTTGTCCATTTCTTCTAGGCTTTCCATTTTATTGGCATATAATTGTTTGTAGTTGTCTCTTACACTCTTTTGTACTTCTCTTGTTTCAGTTGTAACTTTTTAAATTTTTAATTTCACTGATTTGAGTCCTCTCTCTTTTCTTCATGAGTCTTGCTAGGGTTTTATCTATTTTGTTTATGTTCTCAATTAACCAGCTTTTAAATTTCATTGATCTTTGTTGTTTTATTTGTATCAATTTCATTTATTTCTACTCTGATCTTTATGATTTATTTCCTTCTACTAACCTTGGTTTTGTTTGTTCTTTTTCTTTAGTTGCTTTAGGCATAAGGTTGGTTGTTTATTTGGCAGTTTTTCTTGTTTCCTGAGGTAAGATTATTATTTTTATTTCCTCTTTGATTTCTTCAGTAATCTATTGGTTGTTTAGTGGCATATTGTTTAGTCTCCATGTGTATTTGTTGGTTTTCACTTTATAGTTTTTTTTCCTGTAATTTATTTCTAATCTCACATCATTGTGGTCAGAAAAGAGGTTTGATATGATTTCAGTTTTCTTAACTTTTAATGAGGTTTGATTTGTGGTCCAGTATGTGATCCATCCTGGAGAAGGTTCCCTGTGCTCTTGAAAAGAAAGTGTATTCTGCTGCTTTTGGATGGAAAGTTCTATAAATATCAATTAAGTTCACATGGCCTAATGTGTTATTTAAGGCCTGTGTTTCCTTATTGATTTTCTGTCTGGATCATCTGTCCACTGATGTGAGTGGAGTTTTAATATCCCCCACTATAGTTGTGTTCTGCCAATTTCCCCTTTTATGGCTGCTAGTATTTGGCTTGTATTTGTGATGCTGTTATGTTGGGTGCCTATATATTTACAACTGCAACATTTTCTTCTTGGATTGATCCCTTGATCATTATGTAGTGTCCTTCCTTATCTCTTGTAACAGTCTATTTTGTTTGATCTGAGTATTGCTGCTCCAGCTTTCTTTTGATTTTAATTTGTATGGGATACCTTTTTCCATCCTCTTTCTTTCAATCAGTATGTGTCCCTAGATCTGAAGTGGGTCTCTTGAAGACAGTATATGCAGGTCTTGTTTATGTATGCATTCAGTTTGACTATGTCTTTAGGTTGGAGCATTTAATCCATTTATAGTTAAAGTAATTATCAATATATATGTTCCTGTTGACATTCTCTTTATTGTTTTGGATTTGTTCTTCTAGGTCTTTTTTCTTACCTTCTGCTTTTGCTCTCTTGTGATTTGATGTCTATCTTTGGTGTTGTGTTTGGGTTTTTCTTTTGTGTGTGTATGTATCTATAGATTTTTTTTTTGGTTTGATAGTCCCATGAGGTTTTGATATAACAGTATATGTACAAACATTGTTTTAAGTAGCTTGTCTCTTTCCCACCTAGAGAAGTCCCTTTAGCATTTGTTGTGAAGATGTTTTGGTGGTGCTGAATTCTCTTAACTTTGGCTTATCTGTAAATCTTTTGATGTCTCCATCAAATCTGAATGAGGCCCTTGCTGGCTAGCGTATTCTTGGTTGCAGATATTTCCCTTTCATCACTTGAGATATATTGTGCCACTCCCTTCTGGCCTGCAGAATTTCTGCTGAAAAATCAGCTCATAACCTCATGGGGATTCCCTTGTATGTTAGTTGTTGCTTTATCTCTTGTTGCTCTTAATAATTTTTCCTTGTCTTTAATTTTTGTCAGCTTGATTAATATGTGTCTTGGTATGTTCCTCCTTGGGTTCATCATGATGGGACCCTCTGAGCTTCCTGGGACTTGAGTGACTATTTCCTTTCCCATATTAGAGAAGTTTTTGACTGTAATCTCTTTGAATATTTTCTCAGGTCCTTTCTCTGTTTCTTCTTTTTCTGGGACCCCTAATGCAAATACTGGTGCATTTAATATTGTTCCAGAGGTCTCTGAGGCTGTCTTCATTTATTTTCTTTGTTTTTTCTTTACTTTATTCTATGGCAATGATTTCCTTTACTTTATTCTATGGCAATGATTTCCACTTCATTTATGGGGTTCTTATGGGGTTTTGTCATGTTCCTTCATTTGCAACATGTCTTATGTCAACTTTTCTGTGTGTTTAGTCTCTTTTCTACATGTTGCAGGATCACAGCACCTCTTGCTTCTGGTGTCTGCCCCCTAGTGGGTGAGGTTGCTCCAGGGGCTTATACAGGCTTCCTGGTGGGAGGGACTGATGCCTGCCCTCTAGTAGATGGAGCTGGATCCTGTCCCTCTAATGGACGGGGCTGTGTCAAGTGGTGTGTTTTGACATAGCTATTAGCTCAGTATGGCTTTAGGCAGCCTGTCTGCTGATGGGTGGAACTGTGTTCCTGTCTTGCTGGTTCTTTGGCCTGAGGCATGACAGCTTGGAACCTCTAGGTTGTTGGGTGAGGCCAGGTCTTGGTGCCAAAATGGGGACCTATGGGGGAGCTCAAGCCAATCAATATTCTCTGGGGCTTCCTCCACCAGTGTCCTTGCCCTTACAGTGAGCTACAGCCAAACCCCACCTCCCAGACCCCTAGTTAGGCCTAGCCCCAGTTCATGTAGAGGTACTGCTTTGTGCTGGTTCCCAGTGGATGCAAGACCTTGTGTGCAACCTCCAAGAGAGAAGTCTCTGTTTCTCCCAGCCCTGTGGAGCTCCTGCATGCAGGCCCTGGTGACCTTCAAAGCCAAATACTCTGAGGGTTTTTCTTTTCAATTCCTCACACTGCCTTGGAAGGCTGTTTTTTATATGGGAATGTCCCTGTGCAGTCTCTGTGTGTTTTATATTTTTTGATGTGAGGACTGTTTTTAGTACAGATGTCTACTACCCCTTTCCTCAGTGTATGCTGGCCATTACCCCCTTGATAGGAGATGTGACTGATGTGGTGACCTGAGCCTGCGATGGATACTGAGCAAAGCTCCCCACCCCCACTTTCTCTGCTTGTTACTTCCCTGTCAGGGGCAAGTCTGCTCCCTAGTTATTGGAGTAGAGGTCCCCAGACCTGTCTCTGAGCTGTGTTTCTGATCTGCAGTGTGAGAGAGGCAGAGTTGGAGCACTCCCACTGGGAGAAAAGTCACTGTGTTTTCCTCCTCCGGGGCTATTTAGCTGTGTGCATATTCTGTTGTGTCATTTTTCACCTCTTGTGCTGACTCACAAATTACACTATTGTTGAAACTGCTCTCAGCCCCACCTTAACCATGGTTATAGTGGCAATTGTTCCTGGTTTTTCTCAGGCCTTGTTTTCACCAAGCCACCAGAGCAGATCCCCCAAAGTCATCCCAGGACTGCAGTAATCATGTGCCTGGATCCTCCGTGGGAGTTAATGGAGACAGCTCAGATTCGGACCTGCTCCAGCCCCCTTGTGTATGTGCCCACAAAGCCCACAGCTGCTAAAGCTAGACCCATCTCAGATGCAGGAGCACTCATCCGTTCAGATATTCTGCAGGTGCTAGGTTTTCAAAGCCAGCAGCAGTGGTGTGAATCTATGGTTCTTGCAGCCATGACGAGAGAATCCAGCTCTTCTTCCTTTGTTGCATGACCCCAGGGGCTTAACTGTGGTTTCAGTCCCACCTCTGTGTGTGTTCCTCCCAGCAGCACCTGTACTGAGACCCCTCTAAGGCCAGTGGGGGTGGAGGCAGCAATGGGCAGGGTGTGCAAGCCCACTGGGGCCAGCAGGGCCAGAGGAGGTATTGGCAGGAGGGAAGTGGGAGCCTGCTCAGGTGGGCGCTTCTCCTAGTGCCCACCAAGGCAGGGGACAGGGGCAGGGGGCGCAGTGGGGGCCCTGCCTCTTGTGCACCACTCAGAAATGGCATTTTGCTTCTCTGGTGGCCCAGATTTCTTTCACAAACATTCCTGATTGTGGAACTCCTTATTCCTGCCCCTTCAGATCTGTCTGTTTGCAGCCAGTAGCTGTTCTCTTCCTGAGCCCACTCTCCAAACCCCACATTCCAGCACCCAACCCGTTCCACACCAGTGAATGTGACTCAGGCTGGGGCATGCAGAGCTGCAGCACAGACCGTTCATGTAGGTCTTACACTGTCCTGCCTGCCACAGACCAGTGTCTGTACTCCCTTTCCTCTCTGTCCCAGCTCTCCCCGGGGGAGGGGGAATGGGAAGCTGTTGTTTAATGAATATAGTGGTCCTGTTTTCAAGATGAGAAGAGTCCCGGACATTCACTACAGTGTGAGTGTTCTGAACATTACTGTACTATACTACACATTTAAAAATGGCTATAGTGGTAAATTTAAAGTTAAGTGTATTTTACCACAATTTAAAAAATATTAATCACTGAGGTATATACATCTGTCATGTCATGTGAGCCTTGCAATAACCCTGAACTGTTAGTAGGGTATCCCCATTTTATAGTGAGGAGCTTAAGGCTCAGAAAAGTGAAGTAAATCGTCCAAGGCACATGACTGGAATGGCAAAGCTGAGCCTCATACTTGGATCTCCTGGTTCCATGCCCGGTGCTGGCTGCTAGCATATAAGGGGAGAGGAAGGTCAATGGAATCAACTCGACTGATGGTTGAAATATAAGAAATTAACCCTTGGAAGTTTGTGAAGAAAGCTATAAATGTGTGTGTAGGGATATGTATGTGTGTGTGAGTGAGAGAGAGAGAAAGGAGGAAGAGAAGGAAGAGGAGGATGGAGGGAGGGTTGAAGAAAGAGGGAAGAGCATGCAAGCATGCTTCCAGACACCTGCTTCATACTTCCTGTTCAATATTCCTCCCTTCCTAAATCTTCAGAGGGCAGGTGTGAGTCAACTGTAAACACAGTGAGAAAAGGTCACCCAACAGTTATTCCTTCAGCAGGCAAAATCCGAAGTTACCTGCATGGAGATTGTCTGTATACCTAAAATTAAGACCCTTAAGATGATCGGGAGAAGTTGGTGGCTCTTACTTTGGAAATGGCTCCATTAGATGTCCTCCTATGCTCTATCCACCCACCACCTCCTCTGAAGACAGAAAATGCCAAAATGCATTTACAAAAGTAAATTTAGTGAGGGGGGGGTACTGGGAAGAGCACTGCACAGGCCTCGAGCCCAATCCCACCTACATAGACCACCAACTTACTGTATGATCCTGTGTGTGTCCCTTCCTTTGCTCCAAGGGTTGACCTGCTGTTACTACCACCATTTTCATTCACTGAATTTGGGTGGAATTTAAAGTAGAACACAATCTCCCAAGGACAGTCAAAAATACAAGAGCATCATCTCGTCCCTTTTAAGTAGCTTTTATTTACTATGTGCCAGGCACTGTGATGGACTCTTTACATATGGCAGCCCTCATGCTTCTACTGATTGCAAGTTATTTTTATGATGAGACTTCACTGATGATACCAAGTTTCCCAAAGTATTTGCCTAGATGATAAAGAGTGGAGTCAGAAATGGAACACGTACCTGTCAGGTTCCAAAGATTGCTCTTGTCTCCACCCTATGATGTTAAGCTCAATAGCCAGCCAACATGGAGCCAGGGAAGGAGTTAGTCTACCTGTCAGCCAAAGGGCAAATCTTGTGGAGAAGGTGGGCATTATTGTTGCAAGAAAGCAGTTGACAAGTAGATGGGGGGATACATTGGGGGAGCAGGAACACATAAGCAGGGTGGTAGAGAGTATAAAGTTTCTAGAAACTTGTCAATTATCCTTTTGGTTTCAGTTCAATTCAGTTCAGTCGCTCAGTTGTGTCCGACTCTTTGAGACCCCATGGACTGCAGCACGCCAGGCGTCCCTGTCCATCACCAACTCCCTGAGCTTACTCAAACGCATGTCCATTGAGTCGGTGATGCCATCCAACCATCTCATCCTCTGTCGTCCCCTTCTCCTCTCACCTTCAATCTCTCCCAGCATCAGGGTTAAGTGGTGGCAAAGAATCCATCTGCCAGTGCAGGAGATGCCAGAGATGTGGGTTTAATCCCTGGGTTGAGAAGACCCCCTGGAGGAGAAAATGGAAATCTACTCCAGTACTTT
The DNA here is from genome assembly GCF_029407905.1 of Bubalus kerabau. Classification (NCBI taxonomy): domain Eukaryota; kingdom Metazoa; phylum Chordata; class Mammalia; order Artiodactyla; family Bovidae; genus Bubalus; species Bubalus kerabau. The sequence goes on from NC_073629.1 coordinate 89,910,144, forward strand.
TGCCAGGAAAATCCCATGGGCAGAAGAGCCTGGAGGGCTACAGTCCATGAGGTCACAGAATCAGACACAACTGAGTTACTAAGCACACACACAGGTTGATCTGTGGCTGAGATCATAATTCCACAACTTTTGTTCTTAAACGCCACATGAAGGGGTTTATTTGCACAGGCAGCAGAGAGCTACCAGAAGTTTATATCAAGGGGTTTATCAGCAATTGTCAGTGCTATATATCTTATAAGCATTCTTTGTATGTTGTGAAGAAATTAGGCACACCTGCAGTGTTTCAAAGAGCATGTAGTTAGTTTCACTCTGCCTCACGTAGACAGTAGCATTACTGATACTACTTAGTAGATAAGCAATGACATTACATCAGCACCTAGAACCTCTTAGCAAGCACAGTGAAGTCAGCTAATGGTGCTGCTTGTTTCTTTTCTTTTATGTTCTAGGAAGGATTAAGAAACTTCAAGGAACTTCGAGCCAAATTTCAAAATCTTGATGCATCATCTCTTTCAGGACCTATCAAATTCCCAGCAGGTGTTTCTCAAAAGGGAGACTTTGGAAGCAGACAGTCCATGAAGACTTTGGTCAGTGGGAAACCCCCCTCATCCAGCCACATTCAGCACTCACCCAATTGTGCTGATGGTGATCCCCAGCCTCTTAAACCCCAGCAAGCGAAGGGGACTCAGAAGAGTGAGACTCAGAAATGTTCTAATTACCTGGAACCTCCAAGTTTTCCTGGTTCTGCAGGAAGGTCACAGAAGGCTTCTCCGCTGTTAGATGTGTATCAGTCAAATGGTGAGATAGCCAATAAGAAGAAAGTCATGGTGAATGATAGCTTCAGAAACAAGCTCTGGAGCTGGGAGGTTTTATCTCAGAAAAGTGAGACACCATCTGTCTTTCTCCCTGCCAGTTGTGGAAGCAGGGCCTTCCATCTAAAAGAGCAGAAAAGTATCAAGCTGACTCCAGAGGAGCCCATGGAAAATATGGAAATAAAAGAAGCCCAGTCCCTACCTTCCCACAGGCAGCTAATGGCTCAAAGAAGATTGTGTGCCATCTCTGAAGATCCCACCGTTCAACCTTCTCAATGTAGCAGGGAGAGCGGAGCAAACTCCAGTCCTGAGAGGAGCTTGACAGGGAGCATCTGTCACCCTGTCTATGACAATGAACTCACCAGCCAGACCCCAGGTGAGAAATCAAACCCCTACAGGCCTAGCGGGAGGGATCACTGTATTTCTCTAATTTAGAGCTTACTGGCATGGATGGTCTTATATGTGGCCTGGGCAGTGTTTGTCCCACACTCTAGCACAGATATTCTAAGCCCATCTGCTAGATTGTAATTTCAGGTTTGGATTAGGTGATTAATCTCCTGGAAATATATGGAGAGACAGGTGGGACAAACCCAGATTTGCATCCTTTAGCTCTGCTTCTTACAAGATGCCTGAACTGGGGCAGTCTGCTTAAGTTCACAAAGCCTGGTTTCCTTTCCTATCAATCGATCCATTGCCAGTCTTCCTTGTCTTAGTAAGTAGCACAACCACCCTCCTATTTGCTCAGGCCAAAAATCTAGGAATCATATTCTATTCCCCTTACCCACCACACCTCCCTGCCTCTTTGTTTGTAACTAATCACTGTTTGCAGCAAGTTCTTGGCTCTGTCACCAAAATAACGTTCTGAATCTCCTGACTTGCTTCCATTTCTGCCTTCTGCTCAAGTCTACACCACTATGGACCATCTCTTGCTTGGACCACTGCAAGGTCCAGCTGGTCTTGCTGCTTTCACACTCTTGCCCTCTTGTAGTTTATGCTCCTCCTCATAGGTACAGTGATGCTCTAAAGCATTAATCCAATCATATCACTCCCCTGCTCATTTCAACTTTAGCTGTCTTACTGTGGCTCACACAGTTTGCTCCTTGCCAGCATCTCGTACTCTCTCCTATCTCACCACGTTGACCTTCTTTCTATTCCTGATATACCAAGCTAGTTCCACCCCAGGGCCTTTGTACTTGCTGCTCTGTCTGTCTGGAACACTTTTCCTGTAGGGCTTTGACATCTCACTCCTTCACTTTATCAAGGTCTCTGCTTAGTACCACCTGCTGCGTGTGGATCTTGTGGATCACTCTATCTGAAATAGCCACCCACCTCCAGCAGTCTTTTTCTTACACAGCTTTGGTTTTCTCTCACTTACCCCTATGTAGTTTGTTATGTATTTGTTTACCTCGGTAAAGTATAAGTTAAGTGAGAATAAAAACTGTCTTCTTTACCATTGTATCTCCAGAACCTAAAAGAACAAGGCCAGTTTCAATGAGTTCTCAAGAAAGTATTTTTTGAATAAATGGCTGGCTGGCTGGCTGGCTGGCTCTCTTGCTTGCGATCCTGTTTGGTTTCTCTTTCCCTCAGAATAGCATCTAAACTACTTACTACTGACTTCATAGCTCTGCTTCTTTTGGTTCTTATGTCTCTGACTTACTTCCTGCTGTCTTTCCCTGGCTCACTAGCCTATAGACAACATCCTGGAATTCCTTGCTGTTTTGTGTACAGACTTCATTATGACTCAGGACCTTATGAGTTCTGATCCTCCTTCCTATATAATACTTTTCTTTGATCTTTCCTTCATTACCTTTAGGTCTAAGTTTAAATGACACTTTCCCAGATAAGCCTTCTCTAGCCAAAGATCTCTATCTAAAGGCTATTACCTCACCACCAAGAATTCACATTCTTTCATATCATCCTGTTTTGTTTCCTTTATAGAATTAATAGATTGCTGTGATTTTCTCTTTTTACTTTTTTTAAATTGAAGTATAGTTGATTTGCAATGTTGTGTTAGTTTCAGATGTACAGCAAATGATTCAGTTATATATATATATATATACACACACACACACACACATACATACATGCATACATACATACATACTTCTATTCTGTTTAAGATTCTTTTCCTGTATAGGTTAATACAAGATAGTGAGTTTAATTCCCTGTGCTTTCCAGTAGGTCCTTGTTGGTTATCTAGTTTATGTATAATAATGTGTACATGTTATCCCTAAATCCTTATTTGTCCCCCATCACTGTCCTGTTACAGTTTTCTTATCTGTTTATTTGTTTGCATGTTTATCATCAGCCTCCTCCTATTGGAATGAAAATTCTTGAGGGCAGAACTCTCTCTTTTCTTGTCCTTAACTCTAGTTCCAGCCCCTAGAACAATGCTTGGAATATAGTAAATTATTGTTGATGAAGGGATAGGAAGGAATAAAGGATGAATGGGAGCAAGGAGAGATGGGAGGAAAGAAAGGTCTAGATAACCTACCTGACAGAGCTGTTGGGAGGATCAAATGGGATAACCCATGTAAATTACTTGGCACAGTGCCTGATAAAAATTAGGAGCTCAGTTAGTAAGTAAATGATCATTCACTTTTACTGTCTTCTCTATTATCTGATAAAGACTAAAATCTCTGACTTTGCAGCTTATACTTCAAGTCTTAGAAGAAAGGAACTTTGGTCCTAACTATGTAACCCCTGCTAGTAGGGCTAGTAGGACCCCTGCTCCTTGACTGCAGAGGATAGCAGGGCTTTGAGGGGGTTGCACTGATGTTTTTGTTAAACACTAGCCAAGTTTCTTTAGTTTTACCATGTGGTCAGCCACTGTGTTATGGCAACCAAAAGTCAAGGCACTTGAATAATATAAGATTTTGTGCTGTTTTCAGTGTAGAAAGCATATGCAATATTTATATATAATGTTGGAATTTCTGTTGGTTAGCTCATCAGTGCAGAAGAATAAAATACATAAAATTGGGACTGTCCTGGAAAATTACAGGATATAGAATCCACAGGTGCCCAGGTACTACAAAGCCAGCCTTGAAACCTGTTCTAGATATTGGAGCCTTGGACATCAAGAGACCAGTTGTTACTCCTCTTCATGTCTCCCGTATTATTTGCCCATCATGAGTGCTTAAAGAATCCTTTCAGGGAATAGTCATTGTCATTGTCTATCTGTCCATTGTCATTGTGCATTTCTGGCGATGATGGTCCTGTGCTTGGCACTGAGAGGAGATCCCTAGGGCTTAGTTGCTTCCCTCTAGGAACCTACATTCAGTGGGAAGATAGACCAGCCCTTCTCATATGTCGCAGCACTGATGGAGAGGTGGTAACAATGTGCTAGGTGATACTGAACAAAGAGTGGTTAATTATGAGCTGGTTTTCTGGTAGAAATCAGCAAAGGTATCATTGGAGGAGGGTCTTAAAAAAATGAGTCAAAGTTCACCAAGGGAGGAGTAAGGAAACAGCATACCAGAACAAGAATGGCATGAACAGTTCAGTTCAGTTCAGTCGCTCAGTTGTGTCCGACTCTTCGCGACACCATGAACCACAGCACGATAGGCCTCCCTGTTCATCATCAGCTCCCAGAGTCCACCCAAACCCATGTCCATTGAGTCGGTGATGCCATCAACCATCTCATCCTCTGTCGTCCCCTTCTCCTCCTGCCCTCAATCTTTTCCAGCATCAGGGTCTTTTCAAATGAGTCAGCTCTTTGCATCAGGTGGAATGAACAAAATCTTGGATACTTGAGAGCTATTTAAGGCTTTTGAAATCAAATCTGGACTTGTAATAACCTAGAAAAGAATCAGAAAAGGATCTTATACACATATAAAAAAGGAGTAATTTTGCTGTATACCTGAAATGAACACAACTTTATACACATACACACGCACACACAAACATATGACTCACTATGCTGTACAAACACAACTTTGTAAAATAACTATACTTCAAATAAAAAAGTGAATTAAAAATAGAATAAAAAATAAAAAGAAAAAAAAGAAACTGCAAAAAATATTTATGAAATCTGAAAAACTGAGAAGCCAGGTGTGTGAGCAAAAGATGTTGGGACTGAAGGTTGGGGAAGCAGGATGGTAAAGTGTGGTAAGAAAAAAAAGTGTAGACTGATGCTGTGTGGTGTTTTAATACCAGAGGATGGAGTGAGTGGACGGCAGCTGAGGAGATTGAGCTTCATCCTGTGGGCAGCTGGGATGGTGGCCAGCTTGGGTTCACATGTTGATCAGGACACTCTGGCTACTGGGTGGAGAATAGGTGGGATGGGAGTGAGACTGAGGCCAACCATGAGATGGAAATAATGACCTATATTTTGGACTCTTTGTGCCCAGAGGAACAGCCAGATGTCAGGCATCCACAACTCCCCAATACCAAGCCACTGCCTTCCGTCGAGTCCCTGGGTCCTCCTCCCCCAAAGCCGCCAAGGCCCCCAGTCGTGACCCTCCAGGCCTTCCAGAGGCAGGCAGCTGCTCTTTCCAAGCCCAATGGGGAAGGTAAGGAAACACACACACACAGGCCCGTGCACAGCCAGCCAAGGGAGGTCATGGCTCCCATGCCCCCGTCTCTCTATCACCTCCCCCCACTGCATCAGCTCCCAGGGGACAGTGCCAGACTGCTTTTCTGTGGGGCTGGACATCCATCACTGCTTATTCTCATATAGAGGCTGTGGCAGCTTGCCCGTGAAATGACAAATCTGTGGGAATTGGCCCCTTATCGCTCCTGGGCCAGCCTGCTTCCCCTGAGAGCTTTGCGTTTGATCACTGGGAATCTGTCCAAGAGGAAGAAAAAGAAAAGTAGCTGAAGAGGGAGGCAGGGAGTCTTTGTTTTCCTACAAAGCCTGTGTTGTCAACACAACCAAGTGGAGTAGGAGAGGGGGAGGGAGTGGAGAGAGGAAACTCAGTGTGAACTTGACCTGGGATGGTGATGGGAGTCGCCGGGGCCACTGTGGGAATGGATTGGAGGGCCCCACCCTGCCCCTACTCGTCCTCCGTTCCATAGCCTGCAGCGTCCCTGATTGGCAGCCTTCTTTCTGTGCTCATGTGTTTTCCTCTGCTATGCAAGGGAGGCTTCTCACCCCCTTCCACCCCCATAGCCCAACCCCACTGACACCGTCAATGCCTTCGCTCACGTTTGCTCTAAGGAAACACGAGGCGAGCGTACACTGTGGGGCGATGTGTAGTGCTGTGCTAGCATTTTTCTTACTGTGGCCACGAGCACCAGTGGACAGTACACTGAAAAAGCTAATTCTTCATTCGTTTCTTCTTAGCTTGCTGGTTGCTCATTTGACTGCTTTGGGCAACCTCAGGGTGAAATTTCTTTAACTCAGTGGTTCTCAAACATCAGCATGCATCAGAATCAACTGGAGGACTTGTTAAAATACAGCTTTCTGGGCCCGAACCCAGAGTTCTGAGTCAGTTGGTCTGGATTTGTGCTTAGTCGCTCAGTCATGTTCGACTCGGCAACTCTTTGGACTGTAGCCTGTCAGACTCTGTCCATGGGATTTCTCTGGCAAGAATACTGGAGTGGGTTGCCATTTCCTCCTCCGGGGGATCTTCCCGACCCAGGGATCAAACCTGCATCTCCTTTGTCTCCTGCATTCCAGGTGGCTTCTTTACCCACTGAGCCATTGCGGAAGTCCGGTCTGGGTTTGGAGCATTTGAGGATTTATATTTTTAACAAGTTCTCTGGGAGACACCCTGATGTTGCTGGTCTGGGGGCCATGCTTTGAGAACCACTGCTAAAAGTCACCTTAAGTCATATCCTAAAAGGAAATTCTGTAACGAGAAATAGAGCTCTTCTAAGTGTACTTTGATAATATGGCTATCTCTATATCAAAGAGGGTGAAGTTTGATTTTTATAAACATTAAATAATTCAGGCCTCAAACCATCTCTCTGAAAGAGAAAAAAGTTGTCAGAGAATAGAGGACTAAGTTTTGGGGAATAAAATGGGCTCCCCATTTTATTAAATTTTATTAAATCCCAGCTCCCTCATCACTGGCTATTTAGGTTTGGTCGTGGGACCCACTGAGCTTCATTGTCCCTGTCTGTAAAATGGGGATGATAGTAACACTCCTCTCGTAGGATGATTGTAAGGAGAAATGAGATGAGGCCTGGGAAGACTGAACAGTGCCCAGCACAATAGTAAGCGCTCAGGGAAGGCTCTCTTACCACTACTTCAAGCATGCGTCGAGCAGCTGCACTCTTCTTTCCTGGACTCTGTGAAGAAACAAGAGATTAGTGACAGCAAGTGCTGTTAGAGCTAGTGGACACCCACAGGGCAAAGGGAAAACAAGAACATCAACCCGGGTCTCATACCATTGAGGAAACTGGGTGAAGAGTATATGGGATCCCTCTGTATTATTTCTTACTACTGCATGCAAACCTACAATTATCTCAAAGAGGAAAGTTTAATTAAAAAAAATTTTAAAGAAACAAGAAATTAAGAGATAAATCCCATAGGAGTTTCGGGGCCCAAGGAAGTCAAAGTCTAATATAAAGAGACTGCAGTCATAAATAAGCACCATAAAATGTGTGTGAATACTGCATGCAGTCCCTGGCAGTCCCTGGGTGCTGGGGTGGGGCGGGTGAGCTGCACCTCTGCATTTTCTCTGGTGGTGGGAGGGGGTCAGGTCATTGTACAAACAGTTCACTTAAACAGACTGCCACTAACATGTCTTTTTTCTTTTTTTTTTTAACCCTGCCTCTTGCTCTTGCAGAAGCTGCGAAAGAAGGCAGCCTACCTCCAGCGAGGTGAGTACCCATTTCTTAATTGTGCAGCAATGCAGCCCATCAACGAGGCTGCTTAGCCTGCCCCAAAGCAGGCAATAAGCACAGGTCATGTGTCTGTGTTTCTCAGAAGAGTTGGGGGAAGAAGACATAACAAACTGCAACCAACTGCAACTTTTGATTAAATGAGAGATTAAATAAACTGCATTTAACAACTGTGCTGATGTTAAGTTGCAAAGATGGGTCTCTGGGGTCCTTTTATTTATGGTACAGTGGGGCTCAGTAAATTGAAACATCAGCCTCCTAGTAATAAATCGGATTAGAGGCTACAGAGTGCTGTGGGCAGCTAGTAAGATCCCCTGGAGAAGGCAATGGCACCCCACTCCAGTACTCTTGCCTGGAAAATTCCATGGATGGAGGAGCCTGGTAGGCTACAGTCCATGGGGTCACAAAGAGTCAAACACGACTGAGCGACTTCACTTTCCATGGGACAAAGGCCTTTCTGGCTCTGGTATGCTCATTGTAATACTTTTGCCATGGAAGTGTCAGTCTATGTATTGCGCCCTCTCATGTGTCATGCGTTGAGCTGACTGACCACTTTATACCTAGGTTCTCACGTCCTCTTCTCAAGAAGGCTGCAAAGTTTCTGGCTCTGTTTTCATTTTATAGCTAGAGATACTTCGGCTCAGAAAATTTGCCACTTGCAGAGCCATGATTCTAACCCACGTGTTCCCAAACTATTTTTTTTTTTAAGCTGAGATATAATGGATATGTACAACTGTGTAAGTTCAAAATGCACAATGTATTGGTTCAGTATACATATTTCACAATATTGTTGCTGTGGTAGCATTAACTAACACTAGCTCACACCTTTATCACCTTACATAATTATCATTTCTTTTGAAAACAGTTAAAATTCTAGTCTCTCAGCAGGTTTAAGTTTATAATACAGCATTTTTTTTTTTTTACTATAATCCCTATATTGTGCATTGAGTTTCCAGAATTTACGTTGCAAGTTTGTACTCTTAACATCTCCAGTTTCCCCACTCCTCAGTCTCTAGTAACCACCATTCTACTTTCTGGTTTTACAAGTTCAGGTATTTTACTTTTTTAGATTCCACATATAAGTGATATCACATAGTATTTGTCTTTTCTCTGACTTATTTAGCATAATGCCCTTGAGGTTCATCCACGTTGCAAATGGCAAGATGGCCTTTTTCAAGGTTGAATAATATTCCATATATATCTATCTTTATATATATCACATTTATAATATATTACATTCACATATCTTTAACATTTGTTATCTATCACATTTACACACATATATATCTACTATATACACATATACGTTATATATATATCTCACATCTTCTGTACCCATTCTTCTGTTGAGAGACATTTCTGTTATTTCCATATCTTGGCCATTGTAATAACTGCAGTCTATATAGGAGTGCAGATATCTGTTTGAGACCCTGTTTTCATTTCCTTTGGGTATATACTGAGGAGTAGGACTTCTGGATCATATGGCACTTCAATTTTTAATTTTCTGAGGAACCACCATCCAGTATTCCATAATGGCTGTACTAATAGATATGCCCAAACTGTTTTGAGTGTATCACCTTAACTCCTTCCCAAAGATGCTCCTGTTCTCAAGAAGGTCAGTCTTAGAAGGAAAACTAAACCTAAAAATGATCATACTACCTATTCACTCATTAAATGTTTATAATAGTAGAATGTATTACATTTTATAATAGAGAAAGGTACAAGTTTCAGAGGTCACAAAAATGTGGAGAGATCACTTTTCCTTGGGAGGGTCAGGGAAGTTTTTTTTATAGAAAACATATCAGTTTGCTATTACTACAATAATACTCCATAATAACAATATAACAATAGTAAACACAGTGAGTATGGGTTCAGGTGATCTGGGCTAGGCTCAACTGCCTGGCTCATATGTTGCAGGCTATCCAGGCAATCTTGCAAATACTGAGTTAGAGTAAAACACTGGAAGGTTACATGGCATTGGGCAGGGATCCAGGAAGGGATGAAGAATACAGGCATTAATTCAATCAACCTAACAGGGAAGATGCAACATGTGAACTAAGTATTAAGGATAAACATCTGTCAGAAAACACAGGAAAAGACATCATAAGCAGAACCAAAAAGTGTGGAGTATCCTGTTTTCTTTTGGAAACTGAACTAGTTGAGTGAGAGTATAGAAAGTATAGTAAGAAATGGGAAGGAATGCATTGTTAGAGGGAGATAGGAACCAAATAACGGAGGATTCTGTACACCAAGGATTGGATGAGATGATCTGGTTCAACAAGGAACAAACTGCATGGAGCTAGATAAAATTCATGTGCTTTGGGAACCCCGTTCAATTACCCATTTGAAAGAGTTCAGTGATGACAGGGTAAGTCAGCTGCCTTCTGTGTGCATTTGCGTGAAAGAGAGGAAAAATCAGACAGCTCGGAGATGATCTGTACTATTTACTCTATGAACGTGGGCTCCAGTGTTTGAGGGGACAATGCACTTCTGCTGTGCTCTAAGTCGGTCTTGATTCCCTCCTGCCTTGAATACTGTGAGCATCTCAGTGTGATTATGAGTGCGCTGCGACAGTAGTGTTCAGCTCGATATGCATTTTCTCTGCAGCTTGGCTCTGAACTAAGCTGACTTCTTCTCTGGCATTTCAATCATCCATTTCAACATGCGGGGCAGTGGGGCAAACTTGCTGTGATAAGCAAGTATTGGGAAACTGTAGTCAGTCTCTGGAGTGACACCTTCTTGCTAAGGGATTTACAAGCACAGTTTCAGTTTGACTCTAAATAGTTTCCTTTGACTTTAAAACTTAACCTCATCTAAAATGAGACTTGCTATACCTCAGAGATGATATGAGCCATAGTGCTATGACAGTGAAAGACGAGAGATGAAGAGGGACCAGAATACTTAGGTGTGGCTTCATGGAAGTAAAAAGAACTTGAAATGTATCCTGTAATGATAGGTCAGGATTACACAGGTTTCCTTATTTGTTCCCTTTTGTGAGATTCTGTAGCTCAGGCAGTAAAGAACCTGCCTGCAATGCAGGAGACCTGGGTTCGACTCCTGGGTCAGGAAGATCCCCTGGAAAAGGGAATGGCTACCCACCCACTCCAGTGTTCTTGCCTGAAGAATTCCATGGACATAGGAGCCTGGCGGGCTATAGTCCATGGGTGGCAAAGAGTCAGACAGGATTGAGCTGCTAGCACTTTCACTTTCTAAGGTAGGTGAGGGTAGAGTATTATTCCCAGAAATGACGACATTCTTGACTTATAGTAGGTAGATGGAAGAATGGATGGCTGGACAGACCGAAGGACAGACCAGTGGATGTTCACTATAGAGCTAGAACATGATTGAAAGCAAGGTGGTAGAGAAGAGGATATAAACAGACAGAAGAAGGATGCTGATGTGGAAAAGTAAGACATGACATTGACTTCTGAAATACATTAAGTGCCATGCTAAGGGTTTTGAATTTTATCTTGTAATGCTAAGAAATTACTTTGAACAAGTAAATGCCATGATGCTGAGCATTCTTAGATACAGCTTCCATGGAAACTGCTGCTTGTTTGGGAAGAACATCTTCCATGTTCATGGTATTAATCGTCAATAAAGAGATTAGAAATAGAATATGTCAGATCTCATTATTGGAAGGGGACCTGGCAATTATCTGATGCAACAGGCCATATAGCATAATATCAACACAAATCTGAGCTTTTAATCTCAGTCTTGCCACTTCACGTTTATGTAGTCTTGGGCAAATGTCTTAACTTCTGCAAACCTCAGTTTTACTTATGTAAAATGGGATATTAATAGTTCCTAACACATGCAGTTGTGGCATGGGTTAAATAATAGTTTTAAAGTGTTTAGTGCATTACAAAGTGTCTAGAGAGTGTTGAGTAAAGTTTGCTTAGCTGTTATATAACCTCTCACCAAGGGCAGGGATTCATGTTCAGAACCTTATTCTCTTCAAAAATCCTTTGATGGGGGAACTCATTGCCTGGAGATTTCAGTGTTTTTCTTTTGGGATGGCAGATTTTATTCATTTAACACATATTTGCTGAGCATCTACCATATGCCAAGTCCTCTTATATTGAGACTACATTGAGAATACAGCAGTGTATAAAAAATGTCTTACATGTGCCCACACACACATTTGTTTGTTTATTTGAAAGTCCTTGAAGTTGGGCTGGAAAAGAAATGACTTCCTTACTCTACACTCTCAATCATCCATCCTGGATCTACTGATTGATGCAATGGATGTCATCTCTACTCCTTTCTTTAAAAAAAAAATTATCTATTTGGCCATTTTGGGTGTTAAGTTGTGGCAGATGGGATCTTCATTGCATCATGCAGATCTTTCATTTCAGTGGACGACCTCTCTAGTTTTGGCACGAGGGCTTAGTTGCTCAGAGGCATGTGGGACCTTCATTTCCTGACCAGGTTATCGAACCTGCATCCCCTGAAATAAAGAGCTTCTCTCTGTTTTAGTGTCTGAATCAGAGATTCCCTGACTCAGGACTACCCTCTGACTCTTCTTAATAGGAAAAAACCCATAGTTATAGCTAATGAGGATTAGTTATAGCTAACTATAACTATAGTTATTCTTAACCACTGAATCAGCAGGGAAGTCCCTTTATTTTTTCTTTACATGAGATTTTAAAAAAAGTATCTAAGGACTACATTCTTCCCTAATCTCAAACTCTTATTGTTTTTAACCATTATTCACATAACAGGGGTCTATGTTTTTGCTGTATCTCTGCAGATATATTTTGTAATCCTCTTTTTAGGAACTCAGTGCATTTACAATAGCCATTTTTACTTCTAAGCCCCTTTATACTGTGTATTACATATAAGCGGCATTGTGTAATGGAGCAGTACAGGCCCAGAGTCAAATTAGCAAGGGTTCAACCCTGCCTCTAATACAAGTCACTGAACATCTCTTTTTTTTGATATGCACATCTCTAAAGTGAACATAGTAATATTTACTTCATTGATTGTCACAAAGACTAAATGATATAGATTATATAAAGCTCGGGAGTATACAGAAGATGATCAATGAGTCTTAGTTTCTTCAACCCTTGCCCTCTCCCTTTCTTCTTCTCTCTAGAATATTAATATCACATTAATGAAATGACTCTTTGGAGTTTATCCTTTGTCATCACTCTTTCATGCAAACCAAGCTAGTTGGCATGCCTCTTGAATAAGCAGCTTCTATTTGTGTGTGTGAGCAAAGCAGGTTAGTCCCAGGGCAGCAATCAGCCCTGGGTCTATGTTAGTACTTAGCAGAGTTGACTGTTGGCTAATATTTTATTCATTAGCTATAACTATGGGTTTTTTCCTATTAAGAGTCAGAAGGGAGTCCTGAGTCAGGAAATCTCTGATTCAGGCACTAACAGAGAAAGAAGCTCTTTATTTCAGGAGAATAGATTCAGACGGTACAATGTTTCTCTCATGTGAGGGTCTGTGGGTAGATCTTAGGAGTCCACCATATTCTCTCCCAAACATTTAATTTTGGTTTTCATTTTGACAATAGTCTTTAAAAGATAATATAAACCTGTTTTCAATGTCTGGATGGCCTCCTTCAACCTGGTACTTTGGAACATACTTTTATGTTTGTGTTTTTGGTATTTCTACCCCACACAGAGTGGGGAATACAAGTGTCTTCTAGGGCTGAGCAGATTATGTGATCATGTCTAGGACCTATGTTATGACTAGGAAGAATAGATCCCAGGGAATGAATGCCTTTCCTAAGGCACTCAAGTAAAATAATGATAACAGAGAAATGACACGGTGGTCAAATAAGATATGGCTGTAGTTCTTACTTGAACAGTGGTAAATGCTATGAGGAAAAAAAAATATATAAGTTTTAAAGGTTACACTCCATTTACAGTTATTACAAATATTGGCTATCTTCCCTCTGTTGTGTAATATATCATTATAGACTACCTTACATCCAAGAGTTTGTCCCTCCTTCTTCCCCACCCATATACTGACCCTCCTCCTACAACTGGTAACCACTAGTTTGCTTTCTGTATCTGTGAGTTTACTTTTATAAAGAAAAAAATTAAAGCATATTAGGATAATAAAATGGGATTGGAAATGAAGCCAAGGAGGTAGAGGGCCATCAGGAAAAGCCTTCCTGAAGTAGTGACATTGGGGCTGAGACCTCAATGACGAGGACCCCATCATGGAGGGTCTAGAAGATGTTCCAAGAGAGGGACAGCCGGGATGCACTCTCAAGGGAGAACCACTCTCAGTGAGTTTCAAGAATGAAAAAGGCAAGGGCTAGAGCTAAAACACAGTGTGCTAGGGCAGTTCCAGTGGTGATTCTTAGAAGCCATGGGCTGAGTTTGGATTTTGCTCTAAATGCATGGGGAAGCCAGGTAGTGAGCTGACGTTTATTTGGGGAAGATCAATCTGGATACTTTATAAATAACATATAGTGAAGAAGCAGGTAGAAATAGGCAGATAGCCTAGGGAGCCACTGTGTCAACAATGAAACAATGACAGTATTAGAAACAGCAGTCAGTGCTGACATAGTGTCCGCTCTAAGTATGTGAATGATTTCATTTGTGACAATCTTTAAGAAGTAGATACAACTATTATAGATTTTATAAATGAGAAAACTTGAGTCACAGGCTAAATAATTTGACATGGCCACACTTCTAAGGTGAGCCCTAGTGGTTGAGAGGCAGCTGGCCATACAGAAACATTCCAGGAAGCAGGAACAGCATTTGCAAAGTCCTTGATGTAGGAGAGTGGATAGCATCCTTGTAAAACAGAGAGGAGACCAGTGTGGTTAGAGTGTAATGAGGGAGAAAGAGGGTCATAGGGAGTTTGGAGAGGTTGCTAGGGCTGAGATCATACAGGTGAGGCATTCGATGGTTTTGTTGTTACTTTTTGTTTAATTAGAAGATAGTTACTTTATGATATTGTGATGATTTTTGCCATACATCAACATGAATTAACATTGTTGTTAATTCATTTAACAACATTTTTAACAACATTTAACAACATGAATTAACATTTGTTGTTTTTAAATTAAATAGCATAAGCAAGATTGTGACAAGATCTGAGCTATCTTTTTAAAAGATCATCCTGGCTGCTGTGTGGAGAATAAACTGTTGAAGGACCAGAGAAAAATGATACTTAATTAGTGTCATAAAGAGTAAGTAAGAGCTACTGTATAGCACAGAGAACTCTACTGAATACTCTGTGGTAACCTAAATGGGAAATAAATTCAAAAAAGAGAGGATATGTGTATATGTACAGCTGATTCACTTTGCTGTACAGTAGAAACTAACACAACACTGTAAAGCAACTGTACTCCAACAAAAAAAGTAACGTAAAAAAAGGCCTGTTCACTTGTTAGTCATCATAATAAAGGAAAATTACCAAGCTGAAAAAAAAAATAAAGAATAAGTGAAAGTTTGTGGAAAGGACATTGGAGGTAAGGTTGTTACAAGCAGAGGAACCACACATGCAAAAGCACAGGGGCAAGAAACATCCTGATGTGTTGAGGATCCACAGTAACTTGACATAATTAGAATGCATAGTGGCAGTCTGTGTAGCAGGTAATAATAGTTCAGCCAGTACTGGCTGAGTAATATAATGGACTTAGATGGTTCTTAGCTTGAGACTCAATTATATACAGTCTGTTTTTGTTATTTTCTGGATTCTTGGGTGTAGTTCAGCTCCCTGTCCAAATTATAAATTCTTTGAAAGCAGGGAGAGAGTCAAATACTTCTTTCTTACCAACTACATAATTTTGAGATTTGTTTAAATTGAACAACACAGCAATACTTGAAAATAGAAAGATCGAAGGAATGTGTTATAAGGAGTTAAGAGCATAGACTTTGTGGTCAGATAGCCTTAGGTTTATATTTTGAGCTCCACACTAGCTGTGTGATCTTAGAAGAGTTATTTGATATCTCTGGGCCTCCGATTTCCTCATATGGGAAAGTGGAGAAATCAATAAATCCTGCCTTTTTTGGGTCACTGTGAAGATCAAGATATGTATCTATAATTCCACAAAGTGCCCAGCAATGTTGTAAACACTTGATAAATGGCAGCAATTTGTCGTGTGTTTGGAGTGCAGGGTTTGTTTGTAACAAGGTCTAGGGCTGCAGGCAGCGCCTGGCTTCAGGAGGTCTGTTTCCTAGGAAAGCCTGCCAGTAGCTCAGATAACCCTTCCTTTCACTTCTTAAAACAAATGCTCTCAGATATGATATCCCACCTCAAAGCAGACACCCTGAAATTTGAAATTCAGGTATTTTAAAGCTTGACCTTAATAATAAAGATGAGGGCTTGGGGTCATCTTTTATTCATGCATTGAAAGTTGCCACTAGATTATTAGAAAAATTGCTTAGTGGTTGCATTAGTAGAAGTCAGGGTGCGTTTAAAGAGTCATTCCTAAGTTCATCAGTGATTTCATTGATTCTGTTAAGTAATACTATTAAGGTTAAGTAATACTATTCTTATAAGTGATAATATCAGACACAGAAATATAGTAACTACCTTGTCACATGTTCCCCATATAATGACTGCTATATAGAAGAATTGATCTGTGAAACCATTGGATCAGCCTAACGAAATTTTGAAAAATATCATCTAAAACCCACTTTTAAGCTCCGTGACCTTCACCATCACTCTGGGCTTCATCATTTTCATTTCTCATTTTTCCTTGTTCCTGTAGTTCCAAAGAAAAGAGCAATGGAGCAGGAATTAGAAGGCCTGTTTTCTTGGCCCACAGTGGTGCTGTCTTGAGTGAGACAACTGAAGTTGTCCAAGCCTCAGTTTCCACATGTGCTACTGAGAGGATTCAAGGAGAGAACGTATATAGCATTAGCGTGAATAGAGTTTGAGGGAATGAGGCCATGTGAGTTAATGAGTGAGAAATCTTAGAGCTTCTGTACCTCCCTGTCTTCCTCACACACGATGGCCTCTCATCATGGCTTTGCTTCATAGTTGGTTTGGTCCTCTTGGGTCCTCTCTGCGGTGTGTGCCAATGACCTCCTGTAACGACTTCCATTGCTGTAGGAGCTGTTCATGCTCTGTTTGACCTCAGCTGGCACTTCTATTTTTCCGAGAAATTCTACAACAGAGTGATTGGGACCCAAGATTCTGCACTCAAATATCTAGCTTCTAATCTCTGCTCTGCTGCTTATGACTCTGTGACCTGGATTGTGCCTCAGTTTTCTCATTTGAATATGGAAAAAGTGATAGTATCTTCATAGGGAAAATTGAGAATCAAATAAATTGAGAAATATACTTGGAACAGTGCCTAGCACAAAGTAAGGGAATAAAAGTTATTAGCTATTATTATTGTTGACATGCCCTCCTTATGAATGAGATCAGTGGTTTGACACAGTAGTTTCAAAGTCAATAATATTACTCCTGAAACTGAGATTACTCTAGTAACATTTACCTGGTCATTGTATTAGTCAGGGTTCTCCAGAGGAACAGAACCAGTAGGGCATGTATTTTATGTATTTATGCATTATATATTAGATTGCATATATTACATATATAATATTTCATTATTTATTAAGTATGAGGAATTGGCTCACACAGTTATAGAGGCCAAGAAGTCCCATGATCTGCCATCTATAAGCAGAAAAGCCGGTGGTATAATTCCAAGTCCAACAGCCTGAGAACAGGGTAGCCAATGGGATAAATCCCAGCCCAAGGGCAGGAGAAGATGAGTTGACATGACCCAGATCAACAGATGAGCCAGGACAAATTGAGTGAATTCCTCTTTCCTCCTCCTTTGGTTCTGTTCAGACCCTTAATGGATTGCATGATGCCTACTTGTATTAGGGAGGGCAGTCTACTCTACTGAACCCACTGACTCAAATGCTAACTTCATCTAGAAACGCCCTCTAAACAGTTCTAGAAATAATATTTATCAGGACACTCTGTGACCAGTCAAGTTGACACACAAAATTAACCATCCCTTTAGTCATTGTACTTTTGTGGCCCTTATGTAGAGAGAGTTGACTTACCCATTCATGAATTAGAAACAAATACCTGTGTCCAGGGCTGAATGACATTGTTGTTGATGCTATTGTAGAGTCATAGTAGAATCTGTGAAGTTATGAAACATGCAGAAGTAGGAATTGGGCATGCATACACACATGTGTATACATGTATATGTACATAAACATATATAGGCTACATAAACTCATATGTAAAATGATAGTAAAATCAAATACAAAGAGGTGTGTATATGTAGAGGGGTGTGTGTGTGTGTTCTGGAAAAGTGGTAGAAGTAGAAGAACTGGTGGTAGAGGCAGTAGAAGCTAAAGTCCAAGTGGTTGCAGTGTGCAGAGGGGGAGATGGTAGTAAATATTACTGTAAATGGAAGTAGTGAACTCTTTGTGCCAAGCACTGTGCTAAACACAGCATAATGGCAATCATCTCATCCTCCTCAGAAACAGGATTAAAGGAAGAAGAGACTTGGATCCAACTATGTATGCAGGGTCGCAGCCAGGTAAAGCTGGCTAGAGGTGTGGAGATTCCACCCTAAAAGCCTCTATTTCCAGAAGTGTGTCTCTCCTTATAGCCATTCTGGTCAACTACTTCATCTTTAACCATTATCTAATATTTAGAAGACAGAGGTTGGAATAGCTTATGAGGAAAAATTTAAATAAAAAATTTCCATGCAATTTTGTAAACCTCGCAGAAATGCATTTTGAGATCCAGTTTAGATAGAATGGATGCCATTGTTTGCAGTCTAATTACCAGTCATTTGATTCAAGAATTAATTCTTTCAGTCAGGAATTTCTTAGGGTAAAAGCCTATGGGGAGGTTAGTCTTATAAGAAGTATTTATTAGAAATAAAAACTTTTCCACTTTGGGACTTTGGGTAATTGAGAGATCAGATGGTCTCATCCTTCCTTGTCACCAGGAACCTGTAGAATGTCACAGGGAGCAGCTGCTGGCTAAGCTACAACTCTTCTTCCTATTTCTAGAACTGGTGGACCATCGAAAAAAATGGAATAAGTTGGATTTTCAACTTAGGTCCACACCCCTAATAAAACAGATGAAAAGTAGGGCACGCCGGTTTTGTTGTGTAAGTCTCAGTCTTTTCTATTTTAATTCAGGTTCTTTAGATTTTTCAGAACTGTCTTGCAGCAAAACTTTTTGACTCGTCCTCATGCAGTGTAGTATAGGAGAAGATGAGCATGGAAATGTACCTATCAGGCATTTCCCACATGTTAACTCAAGTTATTCCACCACTGAACTGCTGGTGACCCAACCAGTGAGATCACACGACCAGTGAGAGGTGGATGGAATGAATCTAGGTGCAGTGTCCAGCATGTAGCACCCTCAACAATTAGCCGCTGATCCTGTCGTGGAAAACGTCACTGTTTGACGAAGGGAATAGGTGTTTGAATATGCTATGTGAGCTGCTTCCCTAGCAGCTGATACAGAGGTTGATTAATCATTTTCTTCAAAGGAGGGTGGTGGCCCAGGGGTGGACATAGCAAGTGGAAACAACCATGAGAGGAAGTCACAAGTCTGTGTTTCATCCAGAGAGTCCAAAAATCTGTTTAGAAGATAGGTTTCTAAGGGTCCAAATACAGTTAGAAAAGATTTGCTTTTACAAGTCATCTTTAACATTTCCACTGCATTTACAGGGTTCTTATTTCTCCAGGAACATAATGTTGAAGGTATCATTAAGAAGCATTCATGTTTTATTATGTAATGTTTAAATTACTAGAGGTTTTCTATAAGAAAGGCACAAAAGATAAAAACCTGATGCTATATGCAAGTAATAAAAGGAACTTTCCAAAATGCAAACCTCAACACTTCTTTTTTAAAATACTGTAATTTTAATAATATAATAAATTTGTAGCACAATTTTGGTGGAATGCCTATATGCAGAGGGCAGATATTTCATTCAATATCTATAGTATACCTTTCAAGTAGATTTTATTATTACTGTTTTGTGGAGTAAGAAACTGAAGATTTATTATTCAATACTTTTAATAGAAAATGTAAGAGAGAGGATTCAAATTCAAATCTGTCTGATCCCAAGCTCCGAGTCTGTCAGTAATTCTGTGTTGCCTCCCAATGACGTCTAAAGTTCTAGATACAGACTGTACACAAATATTTTAATAAATGTGGAAACAAAGAAATTGAAGCATAGATATATTTAAATTATAGAATTATTTCTTCCCAGAAATCCAGGTTCATTATATTGACCCATGTCATATTAAATCAAGGTGTATCTCAGATCTTATTTTAATGGACCAGGAAAAAGATAAAAGACATTCTCAGATCGCAGAAAGGGAAGTTTAAATACACGTACAGTGTCTTTTTTCCCTTTTAACATAAATCCTAGGACTGCCTCTCTATAAAGACAACTTATCTGAAAGATGACTTTTTTTATGCTCTGTTGAAATTCTTTCTGATTATCTGAAGTCAGATATTTATTCATTTCTGACAAAAGTAATCCAAGAAATTGATTAGACATTTCTTTCAACATTTCCACAAATTGTTTCTAATTAATAAAGTTAATTTACCATAGACCCATGGAGATTGTTAGGTCACTGGAGCATAAGATGCATGGCATAGTCTATAATTTAAGAACATTTTTCTCGATTATTTTATGAAGGGGGAAGGGAAGAAAATAGTGAGGGGAGAAATTACTGATGCATTAGAGTTCATAATTTTTCCTCCTCAGCAAAATGAACTGTTCATACATATCTTAACATATTACAGAGATTATGAAAGAAATCCCTGAAATAACCAAAGTGGTCAAATATAGATAGGGAATCGAGTGGAATATGCTTATAATATTAAAAAAAAAAAAGTAGGGAAACAAAGGAGGAAGTCCAGCCTTTCCATTGTCTATTACTATAGAAATAGGGCAGAAATCTGGAAGAATACCAAAATGAAAAGAGCTCACTTGTGTGATGGTGGAAGGATTATGGATGATTTGTTTGTCTCTCTCCTATCCACAGTTCGGGTAAAGAAGTGATTTTCCGTTTGCTGTGGATACAATTGTAGGAAGCCTTCTTCCTTTCACTCCCTAGTCTTGTTTCTTTCTTCCCAGTGCAACTCCAACTATGAATATTAGAGTGTCTCCATTTGTATTTCTTATTCTTCAGCTACAAACTCAGATATCTGTTAAAGATACAGAATTTTACATTTTTGTATGAACAGCATCTTGTTTATCCTTCTGAAACTTGAATTTTTTCAAAGCTGTTTTCATATTCTATCTATGCTGATGCAGGTACAGCTAGTTTATTCATTATAATTGCATACTATATATATTTCATGTGAAAGAAAGTGAAAGTGAAGTCACTCATTGTGTCCTACTCTTTGCGACCCCATGGACTGTAGCCTACCAGGCTCCTCCCTCCATGGGATTCTCCAGGCAAGAATACTGGAGTGGGTTGCCATTTCCTTCTCCAGGGGATCTTCCCCACCCAGGGATCGAATCTGGGTCTCCCGCACTGCAGGCAGACGCTTTAACCTCTGAATGTATCATAATTGGTGTATTTTCTGACTGAGGGACATTGAAATCGTTTCTTATCTTCACATTTCCCAATGATATTGCAGTGATCATCCTTATGTATTTCCAAGTGAATATAAGCAAGTTTCTCTAGGTTATTTACTTAAAGTAGAAATTGCTAAATAATAATAAATAAGAAACTTCAGTTTTACTATAATAGGTATTGAAAACTTATCTCTCAAAATGGCTGTCCTCTTAAACCAGTATAGAGAGTTTCTCCGTGTTCTTGCCAAATGTGGTGTGCTTTTCTAGTTGGGGGATTCTTGCTAAACTGATGGATGTAAATGAAATTCTCATTGTCTTGACTCCATCTTCCTGTTGACCATAAGACTTCAAATTTACTTTTGTAAATGATCAATTTTTTTCTTCTGTGATATCTGTCATATCCTTTTGTTCAATTTTCTATGGATTTGACTTTTTCCTATTTCAGGCATTCCCGATAGAGTTTAGATATCAACTAAAGTTTATTAGACTTCATTATTAAGTGTGGTATCTGTTGGCATTTAACCTAGTTGATAGAGTTTATCTACATGGAAATTTTTTTATATCTATTAAAATAGTTAAACGAGTTTTTCTCTCTCATTGTTTCAATGTGATTCACTGCAGTGATAGATTTTCAGATGTTGAGCCATCCTTGAAGTCTTGGAATAAATTTTAGTTATTCTTAAGTTGATTTTAATACTAATTCATTTATTTAGTACTTAGTTTAGGCTAAATTTTCTTACATGAAACTGGGCTTTATTTTTATTTCATTGTTTGAAATTTTTGTGATTTTCATATCAAAATTACACTATCCTCTGAAAATGAGTAAAGTAGTTTTTCTCTTTTTCTATCCTCTGAAACTTTGCTAAAATTTTCTCATAAAACATAGTGGATGAAAAGGAGAGAGAGGCATTGAGTGTGGAGGTGGGTGTGAGTGCTATAGATTTGCGCCCTTTAATGGTTTGTTAGCCTACTAGTCTTTCTAGTTCTTCTTCAGTCACTGTGGTAATTTTACATTTCCCTACTAATTTGCCAAATTTCCCTAAAATTTCAAATTTATTGGCAGAGAGCTGATCTTAATATTTTTCTTAGATTTCTGAAAGTCTGAAACAAACTCTAGTTTGGTCCCCTTTGGTATCTGTAATTTGTGTGTGTACGGACATGCGTGTGCCTTCCCTCATTGTCTTGATCAGTCATGCTAAAGTGTGGTCTGATATTAATACACCTACCTAAGCTTTCTTTTGGAAAGTTTGCTTTACACACTTTCTCCATTGATATGGGAGCTTTGGTTTATCTGGCAGTTTTTAGCAGCATTAGCAAGATTTTTGCAACATCCAGTCAGATACTCTCCATTTTCCTTACAGTAGACTAATCTATGTGCATTTTTTGTGATTCTTGATCAGTCTGGACTTTTTCCTATTATATTTCAGACTTACTATGCAAATGCCTTATGTTCATTTTTCCTTTCCTGCCTTCTTAATATTTAAGCTTTCTCATTTAGTATTTTCCTTCTACCATGTAGAAATAGAGGAAAACAACAGAATGGGAAAGACTAGAGATCTCTTCAAGAAAATTAGAGATACCAAGGGAACATTTCATGCAAAGATGGGCATAATAAAGTACAGAAATGGTGTGGACCCAACATAAGCAGAAGATATTAAGAAGAGGTGGCAAGAATACACAGAAGAACTGTACAAAAAGATTTTCATGACCCAGATAATCACATGGTGTGATCACTCACCTAGAGCCAGACATCCTGGAATGTGAAGTAAAATGGGCCTTAGGAAGCGTCACTACGAACAAAGCTAGTGGAGGTGATGGAATTCCAGTTGAGCTATTTCAAATCCTCAAAGATGATGCTGTGAAAGTGCTGCACTCAATATGCCAGCACATTTGGAAAACTCAGCAGTGGCCACAGGATTGGAAAAGGTCAGTTTTCATTCCAATCCCAAAGAAAGGCAATGCCAAAGAATGCTCAAACTACCACACAATTGCACTCATCTCACACACTAGTAAAGTAATGCTCAAAATTCTCCAAGCCAGGCTTCAGCAATACGTGAACCGTGAACTTCCAGATGTTCAAGCTGGTTTTAGAAAAGGCAGAGGAACCAGAGATCAAATTGCCAACATCTGCTGGATCATCAAAAAGCAAGAGAGTTCCAAAAAAACATAATTTCTGCTTTATTGACTATGTCAAAGCCTTTGACTATGTGGATTACTGCAAACTTTGGGAAATTCTTCAAGAGATGGGAATCCCAGAGCACCTGACCTGCCTCTTGAGAAACCTGTATGCAGGTCAGGAAGCAACAGTTAGAACTGGACATGGAACAACAGACTGGTTCCAAATAGGAAAAGGAGTACGTCAAGGCTGTATATTGTCACCCTGCTTATTTAACTTATATGCAGAGTACATCCTAAGAAATGCTAGGCTGGATGAAGCCCAAGCAAGATTGCTGGGAGCAATATCAGTAACCTCAGATATGCAGATGACACCACCCTCATGGCAGAGAGTGAAGAAGGACTAAAGAGCCTCTTGATGAAAGTGAAAGAGGAGAATGAAAAAGTTGGCTTAAAGCTCAACATTCAGAAAACTAAGATGATGGCATCTGGTCCCATCACTTCATGGCAAATAGTTGGGAAAACAATGGAAACAGTGACAGACTTTATTATTTTGGGGCTCCTAAATCACTGAAGATGGTTGATTGCAGCCATGAAATTAAAAGACTTTTACTCTTTGGCAGGAAAGTTATGACCGACCTAGACAGCATATTAAAAAGCAGAGATAGTACTTTTCCAACAAAGGTCTGTTTAGTCAAGGCTATGGTTTTTCCAGAAGTCATGTATGGATGTGAGAGTTGGACTATAAAGAAAGCTGAGCACTGAAAAATTGATGCTTCTGAACTGTGATGTTGGAGAAGACTCTTGAGGGTCCTCTAGACTGCAAGGGTATCCAACCAGTCCATCCTAAAGGAAATCAGTCCTGAATATTTATTGGAAGGACTGATGTTGAAGCTGAAACTCCAGTACTTTGGCCACCTGATGCGAAGAGCTGACTCATTTGAAAAGACTCTGATGCTGGGAAAGATCAAAGGCAGAAGAAGAAGGGGACAACAGAGGATGAGATGGTTGGATGGCATCACTGACTCAATGGATATGAATTTGAGTAAACTCCAGGAGTTGGTGATGGAAAGGGAGGCCTGGCATGCTGCATTCCATGAGGTTGCAAAGAGTCAGACATGACTGAGCAACTGAACTGAACTTCTACCACTTAAGAAGTTAAATATTCTATTTCTATT
Source organism: Bubalus kerabau (assembly GCF_029407905.1). Taxonomy (NCBI): domain Eukaryota; kingdom Metazoa; phylum Chordata; class Mammalia; order Artiodactyla; family Bovidae; genus Bubalus; species Bubalus kerabau. The sequence continues at coordinate 89,934,536 of NC_073629.1, forward strand.
ATTTTTGTGGTGACAAAGTTTGACATCCACAGTTAACTAAGTCTAATGATAATCAAAATCTCTGTCCTGCTCCTGAATGGTACCTGAGAATAATTCCCATAGCCCTGTTTCACAATCTTCAATAATTATTATTTAGCATTTTAATTCTACTTTATTCTTTTTTAAATTTATTTTTTAATTGGAAGGTAATTGCTTTACAGTGTTGTGTTGGTTCTTGCTGTAAAACAATGTGAATCAGCCATAACTATTTATATATATATCCCCTCCCTTGTGAACTTTCCTCCCTCTTCCCTTTCCACTGCTCTTGATCACCACGGAGTGCCTGGCTGGGCTCCCTGTATCATATAGCAGCTTTCCACTAGCTATTGCCTCTGATAGCCCAGTTGGTAAAGAATCCACCTGCGATGCAGGAGACCCTGTTTTGATTCCTGGGTTGGAATTTGCCAAATTTATGGAAATTTGGCAAATTAATCGGAAAAGATCTGCTGGAGAAGGGATAGGCTGCCCACTCCAGTATACTTGGGCTTCTCTTGTGGTTCAGCTGGTAAAGAATCTGCCTGCAATGTGGGGGACCTGGGTTTGGTCCCTGGGTTGGGAAGACCCCCTGGAGAAGGGAAAGGCCACCCACTCCAGTCTTCTGGCCTGGAGAATTCCATGGACTGTATAGTTCGTGGAGTTGCAAAGAGTCGGGCATGAGTGAGTGACTTTCACTTTCACTTTCTCACTAGCTACCTGTTTTACACGTGGTAGTGTATATATGTCAGTACTACTTTCTCAATCCGTTCTACTGTCTCCTGCTGCTGTGTCCACAAATCTGATCTTTATGTCTGCATCTCCATTCCTTCCTTGCAAATATTTTCATCAATACTATTTTTCTAGTTTCCATATATATGCGTCAATATATGATATTTGTTTTTCTGTTTCTGGCTTACTTCACTCTGAACAACAGGCTCTTCATTCGATCTTTTGACTACCTATAGTGGCTCATCTTCTTGTGTGATTAGCGGTTTTCCATTATAAGCCTGTTTTGAGTGGGGATTCTTCCCTTGGGAAACCATGACTTCAGGTTTCCTTTACAGGGGAGCCGGTGGTGGTGGCGGTGGTGGGGATTTCGCTTCTAACAGCAGGTTGGCTTCGTGTCTCAGGAACACACAGATAGTATGCATTTAGAACCCCGTCCCCTTGGTGCTGGGCTGTAGAGTTTCTTCCTTCTCCTGGGTGACTCTTGGAGCTACAACTGCCCTCCTCAGATAGGAGGCTTTCCTGTTTGCTCCTTGGGAGAGTGCATGGTTATTACAATTAGTTTTACAGATGGGATGGCGTTTTGTGACCCTGGACCTTATTCCAGCTTCCCATTCAGTTGAGGCCTGCGGCTTAGAACTGAATTTAAATCCCCAGCCACCAGTCACTGGAATCTTTTTTATTTGATCCCAATTTCCCATGGAGTCCCTTGGCTGAATTCTCACTGATACTTTAATTGCGAATTTCCTCTCTGTCTGGCACCTGGGGGTTTTTGCCTTACTGATTTCTAGGTAAATGATGGGTTCTTGATATAATTCTTTACATTGTCATATTTCATCCAGGAATCTTCTGTATTTAAAGTGGGAGTGGTGTGCCATCCATATTGCCCATAGGTCACCATGTTGGCCAGACTTACTCGTGTTACTTCTCTAATGAGGAAAAAAATACCCAGAGTTTGAAAATGTGTTTTAAAAATATTTTGCTTTAAGTAACCTTTTTTTCCTCCACACTTCTCAGTGCTGAATTTGAAGAACCACATAATTATGAGACAACCATTTCCTATCTGAGACACTCCAGCAACTCCATTAACCTGTGCACTGCAAAAAAATCTGCTGATTGTAAGTGTGCTAAGCCAATTAATATTGTAATCCTGTATGGAATGAAAATATGTCGAAAATGGTATTTCCCCCAGCTAACTCTAAGTTTAGAAGTCAACCGCCATGCTGCTTTTCTGTCACATTTCTCTCTTTTCCCCTCTTCTAGCCTCTTAAATATATAAATAAACCCCGCTCTGCACCAGTGCTATCTCCCAGCTCCTAGGGCTGCCTCCTCATTACTTGCTTCTTTCCTTCACCAATCTGCTTAGACACTTTGCCTTTTGTAGATATATGGGGGGGGGGGGGATCAAGTTATGGTGATTCATTTTTCTTCCTTCTTCTCCAATGGAAACTTCATCTCTCTTCTCTTGATGTCTGTCTTGAAGTCCCCTGGTAACTCCCTGTGGAAAAGGGAGATAACAGACTAGGGGAATGAGGTCCCTGTGTGTAGCCTGAATAGGAGCAGAGGATTCATTAAATGGATCTGACAACTGGTTCGGAGCTGGGTCTTCCTGCCTCTGGTATTACCGACAAAGTTCAGACCTTTCCATGAAAAAAGAGACTGTCTCAGGCAAGATGGTGAAGAATCAGAAACTCATAGCATTTCCTCAGGTTTCTGTGTCTTTGTTCTGCTTGTATCAATAGAATCAACCAGTTCTCTACAAAAGGCATAAATATTAGTGCCAGAATAAACACTAGTATTTACTGAGCTGTGCTGTGGGCCACAGTCCTGTTAAAGGTCCTCTGTGCACATGCCTGTTGATATAGCCATTGTATTCACCCACTTTTAGAGACAGAAAACTGAAAATTAGAGAGACTGAGTTGCATAAGGTCACACAAGTAATATGTGGAAGGGCTATACTGTGCAACAGCCCAGACCTTCTCTAAGATCCATGCTTTTCCCAGTTTTACGCTGCTTCTCATTCAAGAGTGTTTGACTTCCCTGAAAGGAGAGTTAGAGATCCCCTGGTTCAACCTCTTTATTGTACAGACAGGAAGCCCAGGGTTCTGGGAGAGGAAGTCATTTGCTTGGGAACACGTGCTTAGGAAGTTCATGGGTAAGAGTTAGAACCCACTGAAATTTCCATTCTCCCCCAGGAAATAAGGGGCCAAAGAACTACTGGAAAAACTTTCTCCTAGACTGGGTAAGCTCTAGATTGTCCAAACTGGCTTGTAAAATACTAGCTTAAGAAGTGGAACTACTGTCTGCATCAACCCAGAAGGCAGGACTGCCTCGTAGTTGGGGTGCCTGGGCCCCTGCCTTAAAAGCAAGGCTTCTTAAACTCTAATGTTCACATGAATTTTCTGGGCATCTTGTTGTAACATAGATTCTGGGTCAGTTGCTCTGGGTTGGGCCAGAGATTCTGCATTTCTAAAGGTGCCCTGATGGTCCGCAGACTGCACTTTGAATAGAAAGGTTGTGAACCCCATTTGGACTGCATCCCAGCTGCATGTTTTCCTACAAAGCTAAGTGCTCACAGGGCCAAGGGGATGCTCCCCTGCAGCTTCCCTCTGGACTTCAGGAGACCCCCAGAATGCCCTCCTGCAGGTGGGTCTCTAAGATGCTGCTTGGGTCTCTTCCCTGGGTCCTTCCATCTCAGGACAGATGGAGCTGCAGAGAGATCTGTTTGTGGTGGGGCAGGAGAGGATAAGGGTGACATAGGCAAGGTCCTTCATGTGTAGGGTGAAGCTGAGGATTGGAAGGAAGGAAGCTGGACCAGAGGCCTGCATGTGTTCTCTCCAGGCCACAGATGTTTAAGGTGGGTCTGTTGGGGATATCATTTGGGGTACCCAATGAAGGAACCACTAACCCAGGCTTCTCCTTAGTCTTTCACTGAGGAATCCTTTGTGTCCCTCAGTGCTGCTGAGGAGGTAAGTGTTTATGACTGAAAAGAGAAAGGGCTCAGAAAACAAGCCACTGATGCAACTGGGAGGTCACTGTGCAAAGGACAATTGGAAGTGAGGAGAGAGGGAGAAGGGCACGAATGGCGAGGGCTTCCCCAGCCAGGATGGCATCCTGTTGGGGATAGGATAGAAGCCTGCCAGGAGAGTCTCTGTGGGAGCCAGAGAACCCTAGTCTGGGATGGAAAGGATGCTGTTTTAGCCCATACTCCTTTCCCTGCCCCTCTCTAAAGAGGCAAGGGATAGTTACCCTACAGGCAAAAAAAAAAGGGAAGGAAATAGGCTATTTTACTCCCACTTGTCCATGTTCATTTGACTTTTCCCCATGGGTTTCATCCTCTTTACACTTACCGTTTGAAAGATGTACAAATCTCAGTTTCTTTATCTACTAAATGGATATAATATCTTCTTTGTGTAACTGTTCTGTGTTTGAGAAGGTAATGCATGTAAAGTCAAGTGACTCTTCTCTGAGAGGATGGAGCACATATACTTTTCCCTAGTGCTCCTGCTAAGTACAACTAAAACCCCTGGACATTATATATTTAAAACAAATATATACATATATTTATATTGTATATTTTTATATACAAACATAAGAAAACTAGAGCACTGTGAAAAGGTAGAAAGAAGGTAGACCAGCTAGGAACCTCTAGACCCAAGGAAGGATAAGTGGTGAGTTCCCTGGATTTTCTTCTTGCTTCGTATATCCCAGCCTTGGAGCTGAAGAAGCTGGCAACCCAGAAACACCACAGGGCACAGACAAAGCAGCTCCAACAGAAGCCTGCTCTTTCTAGCCAAAGGACCAGTAAAAGGGAAGCCTAGAAAAACAGAAAGCCCTCTAGACAACAACTACTTTATCCCAGCTAAATGTCACAGAAAATAACAAACTGGCCCCACCGCCACCAGCCAATGCTGAGTGGGGAGCCTGGACATCCACCCTTATCAGGCTGTGATGATGCACCCCTTCTGCTGGTCAAGAAGGTGAAGTAGGGAGCTGGGACTTTCGTCCCTGCCAGGGTAACAAACTCCACCTACAGTGAAGGTCAGTGAAGACCACGTGGGGACGCGGACTCCAGCCCTCCACCCAGCAATAACAAGGTCCCTCCCTGTTGGGACAGCACCAGAGCAGACCTTGTGGAGAGTCAAGACTTTCACACACACTCAGCAAGAAGGCACCCTCTCCCTGTGGTATCAGTAGAGGCTATGTTGGGAGTGATAACAAGCACTCCCACCCCTCCCAGCCAGAGTGTTACCAGCAGAAGCTTAGCAGGGGGCCAGAGCACCCACTCCTGCTCAGAAGTGATGAGGAGCCCTTGCCTTACTTGGATATCAACAAGACCAAGAAATGGGGAACCTACACTTCCACCCCCACCGGCAGGAAAGAGGCAGTCCTCTGCACTTCTGCTGCCATGCTAGCTGAAACAGAAGGCTTAAATAGTTTCCAGGGTCTCACAACATAACACTCTAAAAGGCCACGGTTCAATCAAAAGTCACTCATACCAACAACCAGCAAAGTCTCAACTTAAACAAAAAGAGATGATTGACAGATGCCAACATTGGGATGACTGAGGTGTTAGAAGTGTCTGACAAAGACTTTAAAGCAGCTATTATAAGCATGCTTCAGTGAGAATTATAAATATGATTGAAGCAAATTGAGAAAAAAGTCTTATCCAAAAATAGGGGATATCTCTGTAGAGAAATGGGAGATGTAAAGAAAACACAAATGGAAATTTTAGAACTAAAAAATACAGTAAAGAAAAAAAAAAGCTCAATAGCAGAATGGAGGTAACAGAAGAATCAGTAAACCTGGAGAAAAAATTAGCTCAGAATGGATTTCTTCCTTCCTCTGCTCACCAAGGGTGAGGAATCTTTAAATACTGCCCTTCTAGGAAGAAGAGAGGGAGAAGGAAAGAAAGGAAAGGAGGAGAAGGCTTTTGCCATCACCTTTGGGTGAGTCTGTCTCTTGAACAACGCCAAGAAAAACAGAAGGTCACCCCTCAGGGTGCCTAGCTCAGCACAGGTGACTTTCTGAAACTTCACCCTTTCATACCAACTGGGTGATAGGGAAGCAGGATATAGGCTCTTCTGAAAGCTCTGTGGAATTGTCCTCAGAGCTCATCTAGACAGTGCCTTTCAGACTGTGCTTCCTAGAGCCAAGGGCTGCCCTAAGGGGGTCCTAGAAACCCGTGGGGATAACTTCAACCAGAGACGTTTCATTTATGCTCCTGTAATATTGTGTTTAAATGAATGAATGATTCCATGGCTAGGAGACAGGTTGAAAGCCGTTTCCTAACTGAGCAACCCTGGGAAAGTTACTTTACTTTTCTGAGTGTCTGTTCCTCATCAGTATATCAGATATAGCAATGATTATCGTGAAGAAAAAAGAAAAAAACTGTCAGCTATTTTTTTTATTATTATTGTTCTAATATTAGTAATCATTGTCTCACCTCCTGGTGTAAAACATGGGAAAGGGACTTTTCCAAAGTGACACAGGGAGTTAGAAACTCACACGGGGAGTTTCCCAGTTAGTTACTCTGGACAAAGAGCTGAGGGTCTGGAAGACATGACCATGATGTGGTACTCGTGTCCCATACTGGAGTACAGGTGAAGGGTTGCTGAAGACCATCTTCTGACATTTGTCATTTTTCTCCCAGCTGGGACAGAGCTATTCAGTGGAAAGAGTTAGACAATTCCCCGTGGAAGCTAAGTGAGGGCTCTGATGCTTTGGGTTATATCCTCCTATTATAATTCCTAGTCCTTTCCTGACCCCCTGAGGTATGGATCGTTTGTACTTTATATTCCTACCTTGGGAGCAAGTTTTGATGGCAACACTTACTGTTGAGAGAACATCCACTTTGTTTAAATTAAAAAAAAAAGACAGTATCAAGTTATGAATGCATTATTAATTGTGTGTGTATTTTCTTTGCTTATTAGCCTTAGCAAGTAAGTTCTCTCTGGGCCTTGGTTTTCTCATTTCTAAGAATAATATCTCCCTCCCCATCAGGTGACAGGTAGAAGCAAAGATATCATGATTTGTTAATTCTTTCAAAAACACAGAAGGGTGAATAAATTGAAGGAGGGAGAGAAAAGGAGATTATCCTTTTTTAAAGGTGGAAAATAAATCCATACTTGAAAAGGATGAGGCCAACTGCATCATAAGCAGATATTGGTAAATATTTTTAAAGCAAGTAATAGAATAAAATGTGTTGATTCAAAAATTGGTGAAAACAAGTGTATAATTACCAAAGTACTCTTGCCTGGAGAATCCCATGGAGGGAGGAGCCTGGTAGGCTAGTCCATGGGGTTGCACAGAGTTGGACACGACTGAGCGACTTCACTTCACTTCAAGTACAGGTTATTAATCTGCCACACAGAATTTTAGGTCCTTGTGTCAACAATCGTATGCAGATAGTCCCTAAAAAGAAACTGATTTCATTTAAATAATTTATGAGTGAATTGTATATGTAGAGTAAAAGTGGCTGAAATGTGTGTTGTTTGATCAGTTCTATAAACTAAACCTTTAGGACTCCAGCAGCAAGAAAGAGAAAAAGAACAGGGAAAGTCTTATTTATTATGTACGTGTATTCACTATCAGTAGGTGAAATGTTTATAGAAAACTTTTAAGCAAAGAAAAATTAAATTAGCAATTTTATTTTAAAAATATCATTTTCTATACAATGTCTCGGAGAAGGCAATGGCACCCCACTCCAGTACTCTTGCCTGGCAAATCCCATGGACAGAGGAGCCTGGTAGGCTGCAGTCCATGGGGTCGCTAGGAGTCAGACAACTGAGCAACTTCACTTTCACTTTTCACTTTCATGTATTGGAGAAGGAAATGGCAACCCACTCCAGTGTTCTTGCCTGGAGGATCCCAGAGATGGCGGAGCTTGGTGGGCTGCCGTCTGTGGGGTCGCACAGAGTTGGACACGACTGAAGCGACTTAGCATACAATGTCTGGTGCTCTACTAGAGCACCAGACATTTCTTACATCATCTACTTGAATCTTCCCATGAACTCTGGAAGGCAGATACCAGTTGGCCCCATTTCACTGATAAGCAATCTGAGGTTCAAAAAAGGGAAGTAATTTGTCTGTAATTCCACAGGTAGGAAGGGGCAGGACTGAGCTCTGAACCCCAGTTCTTGCTACTACTTATATTAATTAATGATTAAGTTTGGCATCATGTCATTAAATAAAATCCACAAAACTTTTGGAAAAATTGAAAGGTATTTGAGCCTTAGTTGACAGCCAGCTGTACCATGGAAACAAAATGCTTATGGAGCCACTTTTAGGCACACTGTGGAGTTGGATTTGATGAAGTGGGACCTGGGCTTTTGTGGCCTTATTTCCTTTCCCTTTCCTTTCAAGTCTGCCTTCTGATTGCTACCACTCAGTTGCAGTACTTTCTCTTCATAATGAAGTATGAATCTGCTTAACAAAAAGAAAACTGACAACTGTTTCAAATGTTTTCATTGACTGTACTTTCCATCCTAGAAATCCCCAAAGGAAAGATACCAGGATCAATGTCGTGAGAATTTCCTAAACCTTGTAGATAAGTTTCCCATACATTGATTGTTCTGAGGGTTGAGAAAACTGAACTTTGCCACCATCCATAATTACTTTAATCTAGGGTACTGTATAACAAATGGATGCTATGAGAAATTGCCTTGAAATAATTGTCTCATGTTTATTTTAGCAACTTACGAAGTCAGAATTGAAGAACTCCGAAAGGTACAGTATCTTTTCTTCTTATCAGCTTCATAGCTAAAGCAAGTGTGCAGAGCTGATTCTGAGGTAGTTTCTTTCATGAGGGAGGAAAGCTCTTTGTTTTGTGTTTCCCTGCAATTTCAGAGGCATTTTTAGACTTCACCTGCTAAGATTCTGAAGTCTGAGCCCAGATTGATCGGAGACAGAAACCGTGTTAGGATGGGAGAAGGCGGTGATAACGTATTCCTGGCACCTGATGTAAGGTGGTCAGTACCAACTGGCCTCTAACAACTGTCCCTTCAGGAGAGAAGAGTTCCTCGTCACATGCCAAATTTGTATATCATGTGCTTCCATGAGAATGACCAGACCCTTGAAAGCATATTTTTTGGACTTCTGGTGGGCATAGTGCTAGCAACTTGATTAGGGCCCAAGCAGAATCATGGGCATTGATTCTGGTTTCTGGCTATGTGACCTGGAACCTCCATTTCTTCACATGTGGCCATAGGAACACCCCCATCAGAAGTCACTGTGAGAATGAAAAGAGGTAAATTCAGGCAAACAGTTTAATAGTAAGTGCTGGAATCTATCCAGGCACTTTACCTCTCTGAGCTTCAGCTGTGTCTTCTGTAAAATGGTGTGTTCTCTGGAATGGCAGGAAGCATAAGCCTTGGGCAGTAATAGATGCTCAATAAGTAATGAGACCAACAGTTCCACTGAATTGCTGAGTGAACTAAGCTGGATGAAGCAGGTGAGCACCTAGTCCAGCACTCAGCACACAGTAGGTACTTACTGTTCTAACTGGGTAAGTTAAGGTACTACTCCTTCCTCACTGGGTGCCTTTACTCGAGGTCCTTCATCTTTCTGCTTTGTTTTTCTTATGATTACTAAAAAGGATTGTTTATTTGTGATACACTTTAGAGACAGAAAACTAGAAATGATTATTATTCCTATTAATGAAAGTAGAAAGATCCTTCACTTACCTGGCAGTATCAGCAAATGACAAACTTTTCTGCACAATGGAGCTTTCCAAATGACTACAATTTTATCCCATTCAAAATTTTAAAAGCATGAAAGTATTTTTCTTTCAACCTTCAGACATGTATTATGTTCATCTCATGTTTTTGAGCTCGGTGGCTGGAACCTGATTTCTCCATTTCTTGATGACTTGGAGTTCTCTGAAACATAAGGGCTGAATGGGCACTGTTCATGTTTTTCTTGATATGCTCTTAGGCCCTTGTAGGTGTTCAGAATGAGTTGCCTTCACACCAAACTGCCATTGTCTATATGCTGTAGTTGTTTTATTATTTCTACCAATTGTTATTTCCTTCTCCGGTCAACCTCTTTGTGTCCAGCTGTGAGTTTCCATGTGGTCCAGTACACACCAGGTCCCTGTCTGAGGGCAGGTACCTGTGTATATGGTGGCTCAGATGCAAAGAATATGCCTGCAATGTGGGAGGACCCGTGTTTGATCCCTGGGTGGGGAAGATCCCCTGGAGAAGGGAATGGCTACCCACTCAAGTATTCTTGTTTGGAGAATCTCATGGACAGAGGGGCCTGGCGAGCTACAGTCCATGAGGTCACAAAGAAGTTGGACATGACTGAGTGACTAACACTTTCATTTTTTCACCTGTGTGTACATGGCATCATATAATCCTCATAGTCACCCTGTAAGCTGGCATCACTGCTTTTTACAGATGAGAACTCAAGGCTCAGAGAAGTTAAATAACTGTAAATAATGTAGCAGAGATATAAAGCAAGGTCAATCTAACTTATTCCCATCCTAACAAGTTCCCATTCTAACTTGTTCCCATTCCTAACAAGTGTTCCCATCCAATCTGTTAGAATTGTGTGGAAAATGAGAGCCAGTTGTCCCAGAATGCAAACCGTGAGGCTCTCCTCAAAGGAAGGGATATGAGCTCCTGGGCATGGACTCTGCGGCAGCGTTTTGGATGCTTATTTTCTGTTCTCTTCGGGTTCTTGGCTAGATTCCAGATTGTGAGTGATATGTGACAAGTGACTAAATGAGGGACTAGGTTGTGGTCACTGGGGCCTAAGTTTAATGGTGCCAAGTCTAGATCATACAAGAGCTGATTTTTGATCAGGTAGTGTGTGATCAGGAAAGGAAGAATGCCCAACATGGCTTGCATACTTGCCTGTACCAATTTTGCTCACTGGAACATTGCTCAAATATCACAATTCCTATTTGCTCATGGGGTTTAAAAGTTCTTTATTCAACAGAGGCATTCCTGGATAGGCATGCAGAGAACAACTTAATTTTCTAAGTCAAATTATACATTACCTCTGGCATGCACCATGACTTTAGAAATGCCTGTTTTTTGGGGGGTTTTTTATTGATCTTCAGCTCCACTGGCAACAGTCCATGAAGCATTCTGTTGTCAGCATCTGCTTTGCTCTGTACTGAGACCTCACTTGCCTCACCCTTTGGTCATGTCTCTAATGATCTGTAACCAAACAACAGAGGCCTGGTTGGGGTTTGACGTGGATAGATTTATGAAAATGACCATTTTCCTCTTTACTTTCAGGCTTGGAAGAGTTTTTACCATCAAGAACTTATGTGAGTTTTATCTTCAAAAGGAAAAGCATTAATTAGCCACTGACCCTCTGATGACAGAACTGTTTTTCCTTAATGGGCCAGTTGTCTCTAGTGCCTGACCTGGTTCGGCACCCCTAGTACCCTGCAAGGTGTCTGGTACAGAGAAGGTGCTCAAAGGTCCTGCCTGGCCTTTTGGGTTCACCTCATTCTAGCTCATTCTGTACTCACTCAGCAGAGGCTTGCTGAGTCCCCAACATGCTGGCCATCTGCTAACCACAAGGGCTGGGTGTTCCCTGGTAACTCAGCTAGTAAAGAATCCGCCTGCAATGTGGGAGACCTGGGTTCAATCCCTGGGTTGGGAAGACCCCCTGGAGAAGGGAACAGCTACCCACTCCAGTATTCTGGCCTGGAGAATTCCATGGACTGTATAGTCCATGGCATCACAATGAGTCAGACACAACTGAGCAACTTTCACTTTCAGGGGCTGGGGCAGTGACAGAGAGCTAGCCACTATGCTTGGGGGTTCCCCAGTGAGAGAAATACAGTCAAACAGGCATATGACAATCACGTGGGTCCCAAAGAATTGACAATTTCCAAAATGCACCATGCTGTTTCAGGTCTTTTGGCGTTTGCTCATTTACTTCATTTAGCCCAACTTAATGATCTGGCAGACTTCTACTAACCATCAAATGACCCCTCCTGTAAGAAGCCTTCCTCATTGTCCTCCCCGTGCCTTCCCCGTGGTGCTGCTGTAAGACACGCACGCTTTTGCACTCACATCATGTCCGTCCTTTGTTTCCTAAGATGCGAGTTCATCCTCACTCTCCCCTTCTCTGAGCTCCTTGTAGGCAGGGCCCATTTTTCTCGTTCTTGATCCAGACCTGGGCTTGGCATATAGCAGTGCTTTTGCCTGATCCTTCAGAGTCTGCCTGTCTCTCTCACCACCTACCCATGGAAGTTATTTATAATGCATTAAAATAAACATGGCCTGTGAGCTCTGGAGGAGCATGTTAGCCTCAGCATTTCCTGGCTGAGGCTAAAAACACAGAAGCTGGATCATGGAGGAAAACCCTTCTTCATCTCTATCCTTGAGCTCCTGCCTGACCTTGAATTCATGAGTCCTGTGATTACCCTTTGGCACCTAACACAGTGCTGGGCACAGAGTAAGCACATGTCAGATGATTAGCTACTTGTTCAACATTTATTGAGCTTTTTCTCTGTTCAGACACTGCTAGATTCTCAGGTACAGAAATGAATAGAATGTATTCCCTATACTTAGTTCAGCTTAAGAATGAAGACCAGAGTGGTGGGGGTGAGGGGGTCAACTTGGAGGGGAAAATGACCATGGAAGTAGGAATTTACAATATCAGATAATCACTGTTAAAAGTTATGAAAACACAGAAGTGAGGTGGTAGGCATGCTTTCTGCAAGAGTGACAGCTGAGCTGAATCATGAAAACATGTAGGAACTGGCCGGGTGAAAATGGCAGGATGCATGTTCCAGGCAGAGGACAAGGTGGGGGGCAAAGATGCAGTATTGCAAAGTGAGGCCAGTACAGGTGTCCACGAAGAGCTGGATGATGCTTGAGCATAAAGTGCAGTGTGGAGCAGCAGGAATGAGGCCATATACAGAGCAAGATCCAGGAGGACCTGCATTCCCTAATTAATCATTCAGACCAATCCTGTCTGGTGGAAATACAATGCAAATCACATATGTCACTTAAAATGCCTCTAGTAGCTATCTTCTAAAATGCAAAAAAAGAAAGAAAGAAAGAAAGAAAGAAAGAAAGAAAGAAAGAAAGAAATGATCCTAATATATCCCAAACATTATCATTTCAATTAGTATTAAAGTTTCTACTGAAATATTTTAGATCCTTTTCTTCACACCAAGTCTTAAAGATCCAGATGTGTTTTACACAAACAGCTTGAGTTTGGACCGTACACATTTCAGATGTTCAAAAAGTCACATGTGAACAGTGGCCTCTTGGACGGCACAGTTTTAAACCTTATTCTATAAGTCAGCGGAAGCCACGAAAGAGTTTTAAAGCAGAAATAATATACCCCTAGCATTCCTAGGAGTCACACATTAAGTGTAATTTGACAGTTATTTATGGAGATCCAGCCATGTAGAAACTACTGGACGAAACCCGGAGGATAGAAAGATGGATTACAAAGCACATGTACATCAGCAAGGCAGGTAAATGCCTTAGGAAAAATGTCAGCAATGGGAAGAGAAGCCTTGGGTAATTCTAACTCAGCAGATGCTGTGATGAAGAAAAGGACACTGACAGTTATGAGAGCCAATTACATGCTGTAAGCAGTGTTAGGCTTTCAACGTTTTTATCACATTTCACTTTCATGGCAACTGTGGAGACTAGCATTACGACTTTTCATTTACAGATGGAAACATTTGACTTTTAGAAAGGTTCATCTTAGGATCTTAGAGGCAGAATAGGGGCTCATCCCAGCCCTCCCTCCACAGCCCCTGTTCTAGACCTAGTGGCCTTAATGGTGGAGAAGAGTCACCAGTCATTGGATGAATGAGACTCTCTAAAATTCTTCCCATTGTCACAGAATATTTCTCTCTCCTGGTGTTTCTCCTTCCTGCATGACCACTTCTGCTTTTCTTTGACGGCTCTCTGTCTCTGCCTTCCATGTAAACGTGGTTGTAGAACTCTCTACTTCACTATGTTGCCAGAAACAGACGTTCACATATGGATGCTGATGCTGCTCAGTGTTCTGTCGCCGGTCCTCAGCTTGTTGACTGTACTCTTCACCTTGACTCCCCCCCTCTACTCCTCCACTGCAGCTATTGTCAGTACACAGGTGTGTGGTAGTCATGCCTTTTATGAGGGAATACTAGCTGGAAGACTTTGCTACTGCGGGTTACAAAGCGTTAGTGCTGGGGGTACACACATGAATTAACAGAGCTCTGATTTTTAGTGTCAAGGAAAAATGGAAGATCCAGAAGCAGATCTGTAATTTTAATATAAAATAGAGGGATAAAAGAGAGTCAGGCAATACTTATCAGAGGGGAGCTGATTTAGACAGACTGGAAAGGGTGCTCTGTTTCTCTGCAGTGTAAGATGTGGAAGGCAGGACTGAAAAAGCAACTAGCAAATATGAAGGAAGAGTTGCTTAAAATAGGATGGAAAGTTTGGGTAATTAGAGTGTAGATTAGTAAAACATGGAGACAAGAAGCAGAGAGGATGGAGTTGGAAAGAAGGGTGGGGGCCAAATCACAGTGGGGCTGATATTTTATCCATCAGCCAATGGGAAGTTAGATTTTAAGCAAGAATTCACTCTGGCATTGATTGGAACAGCCAGAAATGCAGGGAAATTTTCTATAGTTGACTTGATCCTGGTCCTCTCATCTTTAAAGAAGAAGAAAAGGAGGAGAAAGGGAAGGAGAAGGGGGAAAGGGAAGAGGAGGGTTCAGCTCTGTTTAAATTCATTTCCCTCATTCACTTCATTTAGGATTGAGGGGTACACTACCATCAAAACTCTCTCATCTTCACTTTTTCCCTGGTATCGCTTCACATTTCAGACCCCAAAACGAAGATGAAGATAAACAAATGAAGGAAAAAGAACCATACCAATTGAAACTTCAAAACACAGAAGATCTACATTTAGACCATCTTTTCAAGGTATCTGTAATTCTAGGGTTCCAGATCAAACAGTCCAGGCCATCCATATAATAGGTTCAGTTCATGGAGTGACTTTTTAGAAGCTGAACCATGCAACTCTCCAGAAAGACAGAAGATGGAGTGGGTGTTGGGTGTCTTATAAAAGAAATTGATGGGACAAGAACACTGAACTCTAGCCTCTGATTTCTTATTAGCTGTGAAGCAGGTCTCATAAACTGGGCTGAGGTTAGTATGAGTTCAGCAAGACACCCGGAGGGCAAATTCAAAGAGACAACTCAGGTGCCCACCCTGCTCTTGTGGGACCTGATGGGAAGGCCTCCTGAAGTTCTGTGCTCTGAGGCTCTGCTTAAGAGGGACCTAATCTCTGAGCTTAGGCATCTCATGTGTAAAATGAGTATATATAACCCCTATCTGATTACCATCCCCAGTCCCATCCAAATTGTCTTATTTTTGATAATGAAATAATGTAGATGAAGGTGCTTTGTAAGCTGTAAGCTACCATGTAAATGAAGTATATTGTTGTTAATTAACTGATCAGATAACACTGATTGTTGATAGGAAACACTGTATACGTGTATATCCACATCCAATGGACACCATCTCCTTCAAAACAGTCAGAGGCTTAAATAACAGATACCACCGGGGCTGTTACCAGGGTTCAAAACATCTGGGATGCCTGTTTGAGATGGGCCTATCACATTACCTGAAATTGCTCCAGTCTCACGTGCAGGGCTCGGGTAATTCAGACATCTTGGTGGTGGTATGGGCCTGAACTGAGGTGTAGGCCCAGAGGCCTCACTGGAATAGGTTGAGTGTTTACAGAATATAAAAAAGCATAATTCAGAGAAGTCATTAATAATGAAAGATAGGGACCAGAGACAGGGGAGTGACATGATGTGTTAAGATGGGTGGTGGGACCAGAGATCAGGGAGGGGTTCATCAGGAGCATTTCATGATGAGAAAGGCAGCAGAGGAGCATGATTAAGGGTGTGTGCGTGCTCAGTCAGTCAGTTGAATTGACTCTGTGCAACCCGATGGACTGTAGCTCGTCAGGCTCTTCTGTCCATGGGATCCTCCAGGCAAGAATACTATAGTGGGTTGCCATGCCCTCCTCTAGGGAATCTTTCTGACTCAGGGATTGAACCCACATCTCCTGCAGCTTCTGCACTGCAGGTAGATTCTTGACCACTGAGCCACCAGAGAAATCTGATATGATTGAAGATACTGACCATGAAAGAGCAGAAGCAGGCATGTGCCCTTTTCCAGTGTATCCCTGGCAGCCAAAAGCAAAGGGCTCTGGGATCCAGTCCTGCCTGGGCAGATGACTAGCTGTGAGACCAGAGGCCAGTTATTTAACCTTTCTAAATTCTTTATCAAGAAAAATCATGGTATTTTTTGAATGAGATGTCATGAAGATCAAGATAAGATAAGATATATCAAGAGCCTATTCCATGGTCAGCCTGCCATTATAAGCCTGATTGCATCCTGTGGGCCTGCCTCCAAGCCAGACACCCGATGGCTATTCAGAGGGGAGCAAAAGACATTGTATGTGCCCTTGTGAAACTTAGAGAAATGAGACTGTGTTAAATAAAACAACAAACAATGGCTAGCTGGGAGGAATGAATGAATACAGAATAGCATTAGTAGGCGAAAAACCAATAGTTAAGTCAAAACAGTGCAGGACTGTCCTTGTTGCATGGGTTTAGGTGGATATCTATGAAGAGATACCGGGGAAAACCCAGATGGCAGAAGACCACACAGGTGGGAGAATCATGCCGGCCAGAAAGCAGGATGCTGCGATGGACATCATCCAGGTGGAGGCTTGTCCTGAGGACTTCCAGCCGGCCAGGCACCCCATTAACTACTGTGAGTTTCATTTTTTCCTGGTTCTTTTTACCATTACTGAATTATTTTAAAGCTGTGTGTGACCAAGATTTTAATTGATTTTATAAATATTCACCTAGCATCTATTATACATCAAATCACTTGCCTGAGTGAGGCAGCTGTCCTAGATTTAGAGGTAGAAGGCCCGAGTTCAAATCAAGGCTCTTATACTTTTAGCTGTGTAACATAATCCTTCATATTCCTCAATTTCTTCATTTATAAAAAGGGATCATAATATAGATTTCACTGGGGTTTGGCACAGACCAAATCTGACAGTATGTTGCATAATAGGTACACAATTGAATGTTTACTCATTTCTTCTTATATCTCCCAGAACATGTCGTTTTTTGTAGACTCAAGACATTGACACATTGATGACATAGTATGATACGATTATTTGACTTTATTCAGGTTGAATTTTTATCTTCATGTGAGTCAAAACTCTTGATTGCAAGTAACTGTAATAAAATCATATTGCATTAAGCAAAAGAGCAGAAGGAGGCTCACCTAGAGAAGGTCTGGACATGGCTGGACTCAGGGACACAAACAGTATCCCAGGGACTTAGCATTACTTTTTTTTCTCCTGGCTTTGTCCCCCTCCCTCTTGGCTCCATCTTCAAGCAAACTCTACGCCTGTGGAGACAAGTTGGCACCTGGCAGTGACAGATTTACACACTATCTATCCTCTTGGGAACCCCAACAGAAAGCTGGAAATGTTTATCCTCTCAACAGCTTTAAGAAAAGGTCCAGATTTGAGTCTTACTGGCTTGATTGTGTCACATGCCAGTCTCGATCCAAGCATCATGAATGTGGGATAGGATGCTCTGACTGACCCAGGCCTATGTCATAAATTCATATCCGTAGCTGGAGGCAGAATTAGTTTACCAAAACAGTATCATTTCAGATTGAAGGATTTCCCAAGTTAAGAGCTGTTATCATAGGGAAAAAAGTAGACACTGGATAGACAAAACAGATGTCTACTCAAGTCCAATAAGCCATGGCAAACCACTGACATGTTATAACGTGTTATAATCAAAGTTATAAGAATATATTACAATCATAAGATTGACTCAGGCCCTATAAAATCTGCCTCTAGGCTAGTTGACTGCATCCCTGCCATGCACTTCCTTCCCTACACACTGTTTATTCTAAGTTAACTGACTGTGTCATGTGCTTAAGTGCCCTATCACTTTGCCTGAACTCTTTCCTGTGTCTGAAATGCCTTTCTGCCCACCCTCTACCTGCTGATGTCTTAGCTATCTTTCAGGATCTATCTCCGAAGTCAGTTCTTCTGAGGACCTATACTCCACTTTCCCACTCTCCAGGGACCATAATTGTTCACTCCTCTCTGTTTCCAGGACACCAAAACAGCAATGGAATGACCAGTTTCCCATATTAGGTTTTCGTTCTTCAGTCACTAAGTTGTGTCTGACTCTGCGACCCCATGGACTGCAGCATGCCAGCCTTCCCTGTCCTTCACTATCTCCCAGAGTTTGCTCAAACTCACATCCATTGAGTCAGTGATGCCATCCAACCATCTCATCCTCTGTCATCCCCTTCTCCTCCTGCCCTCAATCTTTTCCAGCATCAGGGTCTTTTCCTGTGAATCGTCTCTTTGCAAGGTGGCCAAAGTATTGGAGCTTCAGCATCAGTCCTTCCAATGAATATTTAGGGTTGATTTCCTTTAGGATGGACTGGTTTGATCTTCTTGCTTTCCAAGGGACTCTCAAGAGTCTTCTCCAGCATAATTCAAAAGCATCAATTCTTCCGCATTCAGCCTTCTTTATGAGATCCAACTCTCACATCTGTACATGCTACCGGAAACAGCCTTTGTCAGAAAAGTGATGTATTTGGTTCTTTTTATTTTTTTATTTTATTTTATTTTTAAACTTTACATAATTGTATTAGTTTTGCCAAATATCAAAATGAATCCACCACAGGTATACATGTGTTCCCCATCCTGAACCCTCCTCCCTCCTCCCTCCCCATACCATCCCTCTGGGTCGTCCCAGTGCACCAGCCCCAAGCATCCAGTATCGTGCATCGAACCTGGACTAGCAACTCGTTTCATATTCAAACATTTCTGGGACACCAAACCACTATGTATTAATCCTACAACCCTGGGAAGTTCACTTAGTTTTATGTACACATGGGGACAGTACTATTTATTTCCCAGGGCTCTTTGTCAGTGCATATAAAGTATCTGGTTCATTGCTAAATAACTGTCAGTTCTCTTTGCTCACTTGCTTTTCTAAAGCAATTACAGCATGCTTTACTTTATAACTCATGGTGTACACGTTTGTTTCCCGTGGTTCACTGTGAACACCTTGGGGTCAGAGACCGTTTGACATTTTTCTCTGTATCTGCAACCTGCAACCAACAAAACTTTGTTAAAGGAAAGAATGAAATAATAAATCAGACTTCAGTGAGAGAGTACAGTAGATTTGACAATCTTAATGATTCTTCGGACTAAAACAACTAAAGTGAAGAAGAAAATTGGGGGTGGGGGGACAATTCATTAAAGCATCACAGAATTGACTTAAATGGAAGTATCCACATGCCTGCAGGAACCAGGAACCCTGAGAAATGAGTGAGCACCAAAGCTGCTCTTTCCCTGAGGCCTTTCACTGAGCTCTGAATCCTTTGTTCTCCTGTTTTGAATGCATGGTGTGCAGAGGACAGGAGCTATATCCCAGGGCCTGACCAAAGTGAGTGTATAATAGGAGCGTGCATGTGTGCATACCCAGTCATATCCGACTCTTTTGTGACCCCATGGAGTGCAGCTCGGCAGGCTCCTCTGTCCATGGGGTTCTCCAGGCAAGAATACTGGAGTGGGTTGCCTTTTCCTCCTTCAGGGGATCTTCCTGACCCAGGGATCAAACCTGTGTCTCCTGCATTGGCAGGTGGATTCTTTAACACTGAGCCACCAGGGAAGCCCATACAATAGGAGACTCCTGTATAAAGTTGGGACCTCAAAGAATTATGTCCACACAGAATGGATAGCACTATGCCTGTTGTTAACAACACTATATTGTGTACTTATAAATTTATAAGAGTAGACCTCAAGTGCTCTTAAACAATAAAATTTTTTTTTAAAAATTAAGAAATAGGACAAATAAAGACATTTCTAATAAGATAAATCACACATGAGAAAGCACAGAGGCAGTACTAAATCAAAAGCCACGTCTTTAGATGAAAAATGGATAGACTAATTTGGACTATAGAAAAAAATGGAAGGGCGGAAGGGGAGGGAAACAAGCTGAAGTAAATAAGAGTTAAAGGAGAGGCCTGAACACAGGGCTGAAGACATTTTCAAGCAATGATGTGTTGTCCTTGAAGAGTCACTGCAGATCTAGGGATTACACTATGTTGCAACAGTCTGAAGAAAATTCTTCTGAGTAATCTGTACATACTGCTAAAGCACACAGCGAGTCTGTAATAAACTTGTGCTAAACCCCCTGAATAGTTCTCTGCAATACTTGTGATGAGGAGCACAAAATTCTTAGTCAAGGAAAGTGGACATGAAAACAGAGAGGAAAGTTATGAGGAAAAAAAAATATACAGTTGTTTTTCTAATTTCTTCTATATGAATAGGTCTCTTTCGAAAAAAATGAACAGAATAAAAAGAACCTCTTCCTTCCATTAAAAAAAAAAAAAAAGAAGAAGAACATTAAAGACAAACATCAGGGAGCAGAAGGAAATTTGCTCATTTGCTCCTGGTGCTGGGTAAAGGAAAAAAAAATATGTTACCATCTGATCCTCATATTCACTTTGGGAAAATTTATTGAGCTCTACTCATGATTTGTGCCCTTTCCTGTCTTTCATACTGTAATTTTACTAACGTAATTGTCAAAAGACAGACATAGAGTGTGTATTTTCCAAACAAACAAAAAAACAGAATGAAGAAAAAGAGAAGAAACCTCAGTCAGTCAAACACAAGGAAAATGAGGGAAAACAGAACAAATAAAATGTATATAATAAAACACTAAATATATATTTCAAAATATCAGTAAACACTATAAGCATAAAACTCTCTAATTAGAGGACTGCTGCTGCTGCTAAGTCGCTTCAGTCATGTCCGACTCTGTGCGGACCCCATGACGGCAGCCCATCAGGCTCCCCCGTCCCTGGGATTCTCCAGGCAAGAACACTGGAGTGGGTTGCCATTTCCTTCTCCAAAATTAGAGGACATATGCTTTCAAATCATTCAATATTAAAAATATTTAAGGGCCTTTTATGTCCCCAGAATTTTTCTAGGTGTTGGGGGTATAGCAGTAAACAAACCAGACAAAAATTATGGAGGTTGCATTCTGATGAGAGGAGACAGATGATAAACATATAAACAATAAAATATTCACTATGTGGAATTTTAATAAATATAGAAAAAATAATAATGCAAAAAAGAATTAAGGAAGTAGGTAGAGGAAGTGGACGTTGTAGTTTTAAAGGGCTGACAGATGACCTCAAAGACACAAAGCAGATGAAGAACAGAGCCATATCTATCCAGTATGTTCTAGGGAGAGTGGGGAAGGAATGCAGCTGTCCTGGGCAAGAGCCTATTAAATGTGCTGGTAGAATAGCAAGGAGGCTGGTGTGGCTGGAGCAGTGATGAAGGAGACTGTGGTAGGAGATGAGGTCAGAGATATAACAAAGGACCAGGGGTTTTTGTAGACTATCGGAAGAACATTGGCATTTATTCTAAGTAATATTAAAAAAAAAAAACAAAACAGTGAAAGGTTTTGAGCACAAGAACAGAAATGATCTGACTTGTATTTTAAAGAATTATCTTGGCTGCTGTCTTGAAAGAAGAACTTAGAGGAAGAACCTGGGACCTGTTACGAGTTTGTTGCAATAATTTAAGTGAAAGACAATGGTAGCTTGGAGGAGGGTACCATGGTTGAGTTGAGATTTGTAATTTTGGATTCAGGATATAAATGTGAGAGTCAAGCTGACAGATGGCTGTGATTGGAGGTGGGGTATAATACAGGAATCAAGAAGGTCTTCAAGGTTGTGGACCTCAGGAACTAGAAAGGTGGGTTGCCACTCATCATTGAGATGAGGCCAACTTCAGGAAGAGCACATCTGCAGAAAGTAAAGTTTGGTTTGGCATGTAATATGTTGAGACAACCAAATGGAAGCAGTGTGAAGGCTGACGAAGTATCTAGAACTCATGAGAAAGATGTCTAGGTTAGAGATGTAAATTTGGGAGTTGTGTATGTTTTTAAGTTGTCTATGTCTTTTTAAGGCTTCCCTGGTGGCTCAGACGGTAAAGCGTCTGCTTGCAATGCGGGAAACCCGGGTTCGATCCCTGGGTCGGGAAGATCCCCTGGAGAAGGAAATGGCAACCCACTCCAGTACTCTTGCCTAGAAAATGCCATGGACCGAGGAGCCTGGTAGGTATAGTCCATGGGGTTGCAAAGAGTTGGACACGACTGAGCGACTTCACTTTCTTCTTTATGTTTTTAAAATGAAGCCATAAAATTTTGCTTCAGCCAAAAGGAAAGATTAAGAAAGAAAAAAAAAATTCCTGAAATAAGAGCATCTTTGCTTATAAAATAAAAAGTTAAAAACATAAATGGTATTCTTAGTTTTTAAAAAATATTTGTGCTAAAGAAACTTACTGATAACTCTGTAAGGAAAAGCAGGGACTTTGTGCCTCTGGGAGCTGACATTCATTGAGATGGTTTGGGGCTGATGTGCTAATTGACTTCTTTTCAGAAGATAAAATCGTGTTGTCTGGTGCTTTTAATTAATAGACAAAAGTCAATGTGCCTGTTGCTACTTATCAGATATATTACTACTTATTTCTGATTAATAATTCATATCTGAAAATGGTTCTGAATCACCAGTGCTCTAAATATTAACCTATGCCAACTGATAAAAAGGTGGAAGTTTTATGGCTATGACAAGTTTACAGCCCTGTGAAATAAACCAAATTCTGCAGTTAACAGGCTAGCTACTTGTGCAAACAATCCCTAGACATTTTTCAACCTGGCATACTATCTCACTAATGCTATCATTAATGAATAATAAACGTTGGTGTGTACTCAATCAACCTAAGAAATTTTACTTTAAGGAAAAAAAATGCTACAAAACTGGATGCTGCTGCTAAGTTGCTTCAGTCATGTCCAACTCTGTGTGACCTCATAGACGGCAGCCCACCAGGTTCCCCCATCCCTGGGATTCTCCAGGCAAGAACACTGGAGTGGGTTGCCATTTCCTTCTCCAATGCGTGAAAGTGAAAAGTGAATGTGAAGTCACTCAGTCGCGTCTGACTCTTCGCGACTCCATGGACTGCAGCCCACCAGGCTCCTCTGTCCATGGGATTTTCCAGGCAAGAGTAATGGAGTGGGGTACCATTGCTTTCTCGGAAAAAACTGGATAAAGGCATCTAAATGTAGGAAGAGAAACCCCAGGGGCTGTACCTTGGCAGACTTCAACATTTGTGGTTGGGGATTAGAGGAAGAACCCTCCAAGAAGAAGGAGGGGTCATTGGCTTACTGGGTAATTAGCACCTTTCATAAAGATGTATTAATCTTTGCCACAGTCGTCTAAAAGGAGGGGTTACCATCATTAACCCAGCTTGAGAGAACCATGACTGAGGCTCAGTAAGGAGACGTGGTTTGCCACAGGATCATCCAAACCCAAGTTATAATCCAGTGTTAGTGTATTTAATCTGCCTTTTTCTATTCTTGATGTACGTGAATGCATTTAGGAGAGTGGTTGATGAAATATTCTCAGGGGGTTCTCTGTTTTCCTTGCAGGTGGTTATGTGAAGGCCTTGGAGATGACTAAAGAAACCCAAGGCCAAGGAGCCATTAAGCCAAATTCCATTTCAGAGAACTATGACGATGTTGAGTGCTCTGGGAGTAAGAGGTAAGCATTTGAGCCCGGCAGCGAGATGAACATGCTGAGACTGTAAAATACATGTGCTTCTCTGGTGGTCAAGTGGATAAGACTCCATGCTTTCAATGCAAGGGGCGTGGGTTTGATTCCTGGTCAGGGAACTAAGATCACAAATACTGGCATGGCCAAAAAAAAAAAAGTACAACACAATAGGTCAATGGTCTTTGTATCTTTTCTCCCCATAGCAAAGTCAGATTTCTCTAACTTATTTATCTCATATAATGGTAAGTATAAGAAGATATTTGAAACTGTCAGTAGGAATTGCTGAATTTCTGTGGCACATTAGTAATAAGGTATCTTATATTTATATACTTGTATTAATGCCATTTGGGTGAAGTGATGATAAACGAACAGAAGTGGTTCAAGGTATGCATGAATAGATGCATTTAGAATCATGAAGGTGCTGGTAATGGGTCTTTTGTGACAAGGAAGCAACTTTGGTATGAAACTTCCTGATCTCCTCACAATCCAAGACTGATGATGGAATGTGTTTTACTTAAAACACTTCTATGGATTCTCAATATGTTTTTAATTGAAGTATAGTTGATTCACAACATTAGTTTCAAGTGTACAACACAGAAGATTCAATATTTTTATAGATTATACTCCACTTAAAGTTATTATAAAATACTGGTCATAGTCCCTGTGCTATACATTATATCCTTACATCCTGTATCTTATTTATGTCATAGGTAGCAGTTTGTATACCTTAATGCTCTTCCAATCCTGCCCCTTCCTCCCCTCGTTTTCCCTCTGGTAACCACTGTTATTGCTGTTCAGTCATTATGTTGTGTCTTACTCTTTGCAACACCATGGACCGCAGTGCATCAGGCTTCCCTGTCCTTCACTATATCCCAGAGTTTGCCCCAACTCATGTCCATTGAGTCAGTGACACCATCTAACCATCTCATCCTCTGTCACCCTCTTCTCCTCCTGCCCTCAATCTTTCCCAGCATCAGGGTCTTTCCCAGTGAGTCTACTCTTCGCATCAGGTAGCCAAAGTATTGGAGCTTCAGCATCAGTCCTTCCAATGAATATTCAAGGTTGATTTCCTTTAGGATTGACTGGTTTGATCTCCTTGCTGTCCAAGGGACTCACAAGAGTCTTCTCCAATACCACAATTTGAAACCATCAATTCTTCAACATTCAGCCTTCCTTATGGTCCAACTCTCACATCCCTGGTGACTCTGATGGTAAAGTGTCTGTCTACAATGCGGGAGACCTGGGTTTGATCCCTGGGTCAGGAAAATTCCCTGGAGAAGGAAATGGCAACCCACTCCAGTACTCTTGCCTAGAAGATCTCATGGACAGAGGAGCCTGGTGTCCATGGGGTCGCAAAGAGTCAGACACAACTGAGCAACTTCACTTTTCTCACATCCATACATAACTACTGGAAAATCATAGCTTTGACTATTTGTCAGCAAAGTGAGGTCTCTGCTTTTTAATATGCTGTCTGCTGCTGCTACTGCTAAGTCGCTTCAGTCGTGTCCGACTCTGTGCGACCGCACAGACAGCAGCCCACCAGGCTCCGCCATCCCCGGGATTCTCCAGGCAAGAGCACTGGAGTGGCTTGCCATTGCCTTCTCCGAATATGCTGTCTAGGTTTGTCATAGCTTTTCTTCCAAGGAGCAAGTGTCTTTTAATAATTTTGTGGCTGCAGTCACCATCCTCAATGATTTTGCAGCCCAAGAAAAGAAAATCTGCCACTGTTTCCACTTTTCCCCATCTGTTTGCCATGAAGTGATGGTACTGGAGTCCATAATTTTAGTTTTTTGAATGTTGAGTTTAAGTCACCTTTTTCACTCTCCTCTTTCAACCTTCACCAAGAGGCTCTTTAGTTTCTCTTCACTTTCTGCCTTTAGAGTAGTATCATCTGCATACCTGAGGTTGTTGATATTTCTCCAAGCAATCTTGATTAATCCAGCCCAGCATTTCACATGATATACTCAGTACAGAAGTTAAATAAGCTGGGTGACAATATACAGCCTTGATGTACTCCTGTCCCATTTTTGAACCAGTCCATTGTTCCATGTCCAGTTCTAACTGTTGCTTCTTGACCTGCATGCAAGTTTCTCAGGAAGCATGTAAGGTGGTCTGGTATTCCCTTCTCTTTAAGATTTTCCCACAGTTTGTTGTGATCCACACAATCAAAGGCTTTAACATAGTCAATGAAGCAAAAGTAGATATTTTTCTGAAGTTCTCTTGCTTTTTCTATAATCCAACAATGTTGGCAATTTGAACTCTGGTTCCCCTGCCTTTTCTAAATCCAGTTTGAACATCTGGAAGTTCTCAATTCACATACTGTTTAAACCTAGCTAGAAAGATATTGAGCATGACTTTGCTAGCACAATTGTGAAATAAGCACAATTGTGTGGCAGTTTGAACATTCTTTGGCATTGCCCTTCTTTGGAATTGGAATGAAAACTGACATTTTCCAGTCTTGTAGCCACTTCTGAGTTCCAAATTTGCTGGCATATTGAGTGCAGCACTTTCACAGCTCATCTTTCAGAATTTGAAATACCTCAACTGGAATTCTATCATGTCTGCTAGCTTTGTTCATAGTAATGCTTCCTAAGGTCCACTTGACTTCACACTCCTGGATGTTTGGCTCTAGGTGAGTGACCACATCGTCATGGTTATCCCAGTCATTAAGAACTTTTCTGTACAGTTCTTCTGTGTATTCTTGCACATCTTCTTAATCTCTTCTGCTTCTATCAGGTCCTTGATATTTCTGTCCTTTATTGTGCCCATCTTTGCATGAAATGTTCCCTTGGTATATAATTTTCCTGAAGAGATTTCTAGTCTTTCCCATTCTATTGTTTTCCTTTATATCTTGCATTATTCTCTTAAGAAGGCTTTCTTATCTCTCCTTGCTGTTCTTTGGAACTCTGAATTCAGTTGGCTATATCCTTCCCTTCCTTCTTTGCCTTCCACTTCTCTCCTTTTCTCAGCTATTTGTAAGGCCTCCTCAGGCAACCATTTTGCCTTGTTTCAGTTCTTTTCCCTTGGGATGGTTTTGGTCGCCACTTCCTATACAAAATTATGAACCTCATCCATATTTCTTCAGGTACTCTCTCAGATCTAATCCATTGAATCTATTTATCACTTTCACTGTGTAATCATAAGGGTTTTGATTTAGATCATACCTGAATGGTCTAGTGGTTTTCCCTACTTTCTTCAATTTAAGCCTGAATTTTGCAATAAGGAGTTCATGATCTAAGCCACATTCAGCTCCAGGTCTTGTTTTTGCTGACTGTATAGAACGTCTCCATCTTTGGCTGCAAAGAATATAATGAATCTGATTTCAGTGTTCACCATCTGGTGACGTCCATGTGTAGAGTCATCACTTGTGTTGTTGGAAGAAGGTGTTTGCTATGACCAGTGTGTTCTCTTGACAAAACTCTGTTAGCCTTTGCCCTGCTTCAGTTTGTACTCCAAGATCAAAGTTGAATGTTACTCCAGGTATCTCTTGACTTTCTACTTTTGCATTCCAATCCTCTATGATGAAAAGGACATCTTTTTTGGGTATTAATTCTAGAAGATCTTGTAGGTCTTCATAGAACCATTCAATTTCAGCTTTTCAGCATCAGTGGTTGGGGCATAGACTTGGATTACTGTGATGTTGAATGGTTTGCCTTGGAAACGAACTGAGATCATTCTGTCATTTTTGAGACTGCATGCAAGTAATACATTTTGGACTCTTTGTTGACTATGAGGGGTACTCCATTTCTTCTCAAGAATTCTTGCCCACAGTAGTAGATATAATGGTCATCTGAATTAAATTCACCCATTCCCATCCACTTTAGTTCACTAATTCCTAAAACATAAATGTTTACTCTTGCCATATCCTATTTGACCACATCCAATTTACCTTGATTCACGGACCTCACATTCCAGGTTCCTATGCAAATTGTTCTTCCCAGCACTGGACTTTACTTTCACCACTAGACACATTCACAACTGGGCATCATTTCCACTTTGGCTCAGTCTCTTCATTCTTTCTGGAGCTATTTCTCCACTATTGCCTAGTAGCATATTGGACACCTACCAACCTGGGGAATTCATCTTCTGCTGTCATATCTTTTTGCCTTTTCATACTGTTCATGGGGGTTCTCAAGGCAAGAATACTGGTTTGCCACTCCCTTCTCCAGTTGACCACATTTTGTCAGAACTCTCCACCATGACCTGTCTTGGGTGCCCTGAATGGCATGTCTCATAGTTTCACTGAGTTACACAAGTCTGTGATCCATGTGATTGTTTTGGTTAGTTTTCTGTGATTGCAGTTTTTGTTCTGGAGGCCATGGGATTATAGTTCTTCTTCTGTCTGCCCTCTGATGGATAAGAGGCTTGTGCAAGCTTCCTGATGGGAGGCACAGGCTGTTGGGAAACTGGGTCTTGCTCAGGTGGGCAGAGCCATGTTCAGTAAATCTTTAATCCAGTTTTCTGCTGATGGGTGGGGCTGTGCTCCTTCCCTGTTAGTTGTCTGGCCTGAGGTGACCCAGTCCTGGGAGTCTGCAATCTCTGTGTTAGAGCTAGAGGTTCTATGGCAGGGATAATGGCGACCTCCTCCAAGAGGACTTATGCCAACATGCCACACCTCCCAGTACTGCTGCTGCCCCTGACCTCATCACAGGTCACGCCTCTGTAGGAGACCCCCAAACACAGGCAGGTCGGGCTCAGTCTCTTATGGGGCACTGCTCCTTTCCCTTGGGTCCTGGTGCACACAAGGTTTTGTTTGTGCCCTCCAAGAGTCTCTGTTTCTCCCAATCCTGTGGAAGTTCTATAATCAAATCCTGCTGACTTTCAGATTCCCTGGGGATTTCCAGCCCCCCTTCCAGATCCCCAGGTAGGGGAGTATGATGTGGAGCCTAGAACCTTCAACAGTAAGAGAACTTCTTTGTTATAATTGTTCTCCAGTTTGTGGGTCACCCATCCAGCATCTTTATGGTAGGGCTAATGGTGACCTCCTCCAAGAGAATTTATGCCATACATTGTGCCTCCCAGGACTGCTGTTGCCAGTGCCCTGTCCCTGTGGCAGGCCATTGCTGACTCACACCTCTACAGGAGAGCCTCAAACACTTACAGGCAGGTTGGTAACCATTGGTTCTCTGTATCTGCAAGTCTGTTTCATTCTTTTACTTATTTTTTATTTCAGAGATTCTACTTGTAAGTGAAAACATACAGTATTTGTCTTTCTCTGTATGTTTAAGCATAATATTCTCCAAGTTAATCCATGTTGCTGAAAATGGCAAAAATTTCATTTTTTTATGGCTTAGTATTCTTATGTGTATGTGTGTACACTACATCTTCTTTATCCATGCATCTGTTTATGGATACTGAGGTTGCTTCCATATCTTGGCCATTGTAAATAATAATGTTGCTATGAACATTAGGGTCTGTATATTTTTTTGAATTAAGTGTCTTCATCTTCTTCAGATATACCCAAGAGTGGAACTGCTGGATTATATAACAGTTTTAATTTTAATTTTTTGAGGAAACTCCATCCTGTCTTCCATAGTAGTGGTAGCAATTTACATTCCCACCGACAGTGTGAGGGCTCCCTTTTCTCCACATACTCACTAACATCTTTTGCCATCTTTTTAACAACAGCCGTTCTGACTGATGTGAGGTGATAGTTCACTGTGCTTTTGATTTGCATTTCCTTGATGATCATTGATACTGAGCATCTTTCCTTGTGCCTATTGGCTATCTGTCTCTTTTGAAAAGATGTCTATTTAGGCCTTCTGTCTGTTTTTAATTGAGTTGCTTGTTTTTTTTTTTTTTTTCTTTTTCTCTATATTGAGTTGTAAGTGCTTGTTATATATTTTGGATGTTAATCCCTTATCAGACATATCATTTGCAAATATCTTCTCCCATTTAGTAGGTGGTCTTTTTGCCTTGTTAATGTTTTTCTTTGCCATGCAAAAGCTTTTAAGTTTGAATAGCTCCCATTTGTTTTTGCTTTTGCTTCCCTTGCCTGAGGAGACAGATCTGGCTCTAAATACAAAAATAAATAGCAAAAATACAAATAGCAAAATATACAAATCCAAATAGCAAAAATACATTGCTAAGACTTATGTCAAAGAGCCTATGTTTTCTTCTGGTTTTCCCAGCACCACTTATTGAAAAGACTGTCTTTTCTCCATTGTATATTCTTGCCTTCCTCATCATCAATTAATGGACCATAAGTGTGTGGGTTTGTTTTTCAGCTTTCTATTCTGTTCCATTGCTCTCTGTGTCTGTTTTTGTGCCAGTACCATACTGTTTTGATTACTGTAGCTTTGTAGTATATTCCCAATACCTTTACAATTGACGTTAACATGGTATAGAGGACTTGAGTGTCCCTATCTACCCCTCCAGCCTCTTCTCACACATGCTCAGTCTTCATCTTTGAGATGCAGTCATGGTGACCTTTTAACTTCTCTGACTTGCTAAGCTCCCACTGCAGAGTGCTTGCATATGCTACTCCTTCTTCCTGGAATGTTCTTTCTTCTTCTGTGCCCCTTTGTTTAAGTGACTCTTAATATCTCTTCTGATCTCAGCTCAATCATTATTCCCTAGGGAATATTCTCCTACGTATGTAGTTTTATAGTATTACCATTATCCTTTCTTTAACAGCACTTGTCACAGTTATTAATAATTCTATATTTATGTGATTCTTTATTAGCTGTCTTCCCTCTTAGATGATTTTCTTCTTTACACTTACCGTTTTTCCTTACCCATGTTATAATGCCAGGCACATGTTAAGATATTTAAAAAAAAATCTTTTACATGAATGAAAAGGTAATGGAGGAGGGATAATCAAATGCTACTGGTTTTTGTTTTGTCCTTCTTAGAATGTCAGAGATGGAGAAGCAGTCTAGAGATCATTAAACACAGTACCCTCATTTTTAAAAAAGGAAATTGAGGCATAGAGAAGTGACTCTCCTAAACTCAATGTGAATTAAGTTCTGAACTTGAAAATCCTCCATTGCCAGGGTAGATTCAAAATATATCTGTGTATTTTAAGCCTATATATTGGGTGAGGTGAAAGCCATGCTATAGAGGAGGATTGTTCAAGATGTGTCTGGTTGTCTCCATTAGTTCTCCAGCATTCAGCACAATGTCTGGTGTTTAGTAGACTGATTGTTAAATGTAAAATATGCAAAGGGGGAGAGTCAAGGAAGGAATCTGTTAATAAATTAACTTCTCTCACTAAATGCGAACAAACATGGAAACAGGGTAGAAGCAAATATTAATTTTTGTTTGTACATACTTTTATAGAGTTTACTTAATTTTACCACCTGCTTGTAAAAACATGTGCATATGTTGCCATAAAAACGATTTCACAAACAGAAGATCAGAGTACCTAGCACCTGGTAGGTATCCATAATTTTGTGTCAAATATGAATCTGTATCACTGCCATTATATATTTTTTTAATTTCAAGAGAAAATAGTGAATAAATGTATGAAGATGTCTACAAAACAAAGAGCAACTACCCAAAGATAGAGCAAGTTTCTCTTTTTCTTGACTTCATACCTAAGGGTATTTCCTGCTAGTCTGGGAAAACCGAAGTTTAAGAAATGACCTCCATCTCTACCCACCCCATCTTTAGGGAAGATTTTCATAGAGAGTGGAGATAAGCTGTTGTAATAAAATACTGTTATCAGTAGGTTTTTGTAATTGTATATAATCATATCTTGTAATTTTTAAGCATGTTGCTTTTTCTTTTGAGAAAATGTCCATCTCCCCAAGTAGAAGACTTTGATATTGCATTAGGGAGTAGGTGAGAAAGAAGAAATAAATAGCAATAAAATGCTTCAGTTTTTTTTCCAGGAAGAAATCAATGGTTATGATTTACCTGTGTCTTTTCAAGCTAATGAGGCTATCTCTGGAATTGGGGATTAATTTAATATGTAATAATTCAGTGTTATCAATATTTGCTCAAATGGGGATTATTAATCAAATTCAGTTATTAGGGGCACATTGTGGCAAGGAAAATAGCAGCAGTCAAAAGCAAGAAGTTTGAAGGTTTAAAGGAAAATAGGGCATTTATGCTGGGTGGGATGATGTGGGTGTATCACCCACTTTCCCTAACCTTTCCCCCACCCCCGAAAATCTGGGTATATTTGGAAAAATTTTAATCATTAAGCAGGCAGTCAGTGTAGCATCACTGTTATATTATTATCCCATAAGTTAAAGATCAGTGATATGAATCTCAGGAGCCAGGAATTTCACTAATGTATCAGTCTTTGAGTCATGGTCTCTAAAAGGAAGACTTTGCTCCATAAACTCTGTAAAATAAAGACCATTTGGAGTAGGTGAAAGTTTGTATTGAAATATAATAATTTCCTTCATAGCTGGTATGTGCTAATTCCTATCAGAATCTAAAAAAAAAGAACATAGGGGTTGACAAGGTATTTCCTGCTCTTCCTTAAGTGGGAGTGTTTTATTAATAGTAATGAGACTGAAGTCTCCGATCTTTTTTACTACAGCAGCTTCCCATCCCCAGTACTCTCTCAAACAGTATTTATGTTTGTAAATATGCTTATGTGTTATTTATATTCTCTGATTCCTCTTAGTTCAGATGGAAAAGCATCACTTAAAAGACTGCAGAGGTTCTTCAAGAAAGAAAAGGACAGACTTAAAGTGAACAAAATCAATTCAAAAGAAAATATAAGGTAAAAAGTCCCTTTTTATTTCTCTTTCTAGGAGAGGATTAGCAATGCCACCCTGGTAGTTACACAGCTGATAGTCTCCATCTTGTTCTTCTAGTGAAAAGGGTACCAGAAGCTAAAACCAAAGCCCTGGTTATCACCTACCTCCTTCTTGCCAGGATTGAGTGCCTCACACACACACATGCTAGTGAGAAAGTGACAGTGTCCTTTTTGAAAAAATCGATAAGGGAAGATTGTGAACAAAGGTAGAGGGAAAGTCTTAAAAAGTCCAGGAAAGGAACTTCCTCATCATCCTTGGCATATATTCCTGTTGTTACTACTGAGCATTATGTTATCAATTACATTCTTTTATGCTTTCTTAGTCCTACAGGCTCCAGTGGTTTTTGTCTACACTTCCATATTCTAATTTGCCTCTCTTGAGAGAGGTAGTGTGTGGAGAGGGGAGATGAACTTTTCAGCTGAATGGTCCATGTATCTCAGTGTTAGCTCTGGAAGGGACCCTCCAAGTTCACCCTAGCTAATTACCGATGGGAATTGGGAAGGTTACAATTCATGTGTAGGACCGACTTGATGCCTCGATTCTGGATTCTAGTTTCAGCTCTTCCATTTATTCAGTGTGCAACTACGGGCAAGTCACTTCCACTTTGCATCCATAGGGACCACGTTTCTTTTAGCTTATAATAGGAGATTGTGTGGTCTCTGAAAGCACTTCAGAGAGGGAGGGAGAGAAACACAGACATAGATCTGTATTTTATGAGGGCAGGGGATGGTAGAATAGTTTGCCCCAGGTCACTACATATGTTGACATCGAATTTATCTTGAAGTTCTTTCAATTGTAAAACCTTAAAGTAACATGAATTTGTCTAATTGTGTGTTGGATCTAGATCTACCAAGAGATTTATACAGTATATGAGGTTTACAAATTGCAGTCCTAAACATGGAAGACAGAGTCTAGTTCTAGTGACCGGTGAGACCCTTAAGGGCACACCCTGACCTTAGCAGGTTAGATGTTTCAACAAAAATTATTAGCATGGTGCCTGCAGCCCCTTAAAATTTTAATCCAGGTGAGAATGCTGATGTTTTTTACATGTAAATGTGATTTCCTTTTCCTTAGAACTATTCATTGACTGTTAATGACTTTCAGAACAAATATCCAATCCTTTTTCATTGCAAGTAAATACTATATGGCAGCCCCCTTCCTACTTGCCCAGCTCCATCTCACTCAGACTTACTCTCGGCTCTGCCCCATAACACACACCCTGTATGTACACCACACTGTTTCATGCCTCCTTGCTTTTAACCATGACATCCACAGATCTGAAATGCATCTGCGCTACTCTCTCTTCCTTTGATTATCAGAGTTCTAGCCTTCTCTTAAAATTTGGCCAAATATTATCCCTTCTGGGATGCATTCTGTGAATCCCAAACCTGTATTACCGGTTTCTCTTCTGTGTTTCCAAAACATCCTGTGCAAATATTGTAAGATCTATTACAAGAAATCCTTTTCCTTACAGTCAGAGTATCTCAGGGTAAGAAGGGTCCATATTACCTAGTACAACCCACTACACAAGCTTCTCTGCAGCTATTCCTAAGAGGCAAAATCTCTGTGTCTGCACACCTCTATAAAGATAAATTCACTACATTCAGGGGAAAATCTGCCATTTTAGTAAGGTCTGAAAAGATTTTTTCCCCTTGAATTTTGCCAAAATTTGCCTCTTTACCTTAATTTTTCAATTATTGCCATGGAGACATACCAAGATAACACAGAACTTTACCTTTTGTCCCCAGGCCTAGAGGACTGAGCTTAAATTAATTGCTTAAAACACATGAATTTTTTTTCTACCACATCATACTTCTTTCCATGTGATCTCCTTAACTATGAGATTTGAGGAAAACTGGACAATCTCCTTAGCCAAGTGTCCTCTCCTACTTGGCGCATTTACCATCTTCCATCTGGCCTGGCATTCTCCCCTTAAGTCACCTCTCTGGTTAAATCTGTACATAGTCAGGGTCCAGCGTCTCCAGAGGGTCATCTCTCTCACCTTGTGTCCCACACACTGGATATATCTGATTGGCACCCTGGAAGGTTAGAAAGGAGAAATAGGATCCTGTGGACAGAGAAGAGCTGTGGGAGAGCCTGAGACTGTCGCATTAGGTAAATGGGTAAGGATGGTCACTGGGGATAAATAAGCTCATTTACAGGAAGGGGAGAGGTGATCAGAATAAAGCTGCAGGGAAGCTTGCTTCATATTGACATTTTTTTTTTCCCCAAAAGCATCCAAATCAAGAAACCTAGTCATCGCTATGTTGTTTGAGATGTTATCAATCAGCATTTCTGAATATGGCTTTTTCCTTAACTCTTTGTGTCTTTTGTCAATTAACAGGGCATTTTCCCTTTCGCTGCCTGATTTAAGTAAGTGACATTCACTTATTGCTGGAACAAAATTACTCAGCACTGACATTTTCAGTCTAAGAAAGAAGTAGTAATCCTCCCTGAATTCCATATGTAATGAAAAATTGATACATTAAAATCAAGGAAGATATTTTACATCATAGTATTACTTACTTTGGGGAAGATGGGTGACATTTCTCAGTGCCTCCTATAGACCAGGCGCCCCTTAATATCTAAGAAATAGATGCATTGTCCCTTTGTAGGAAGACTCTCGGACTAACATCCATATTTTAGTGACCTAGGATTTGTACTCAAGTCTCTGAATACACAATGTGTGTGCGTTTTACATTTTACCACAGTCCGCTCACCCGAATTAAGACACAGTAATTTGACCATGAACACTTTGCAATATACATACCAGCTGAATCAAGGGTGAGTCACTGGAATACTGTTTGCTTTGCTATAAAAGCAATGGTGCACGCATTAGCACAGTGCCTGACACACAGGGTGCTCACTCTCCATCACATTCTGTAAGCTGACTGTGTCAGTGAGGGGGCCGTGTGTTTTGCTGTTTGTTAGGTTCAGTTTATGGGCTCTAGTGACAGTGGCTACTTTGATTTTACTCTGACTCGGCAATTGGAGTGTATTTTATATTCCACAAAATGAGTCTGCTGCACTAAATAACAAATAATTATATAAATCTGGTATAATTACATCTCCTAAAATCATCCTTGGTCTATTTTTTTTAAGTCTACTTAGAACAGGCATGCATTTTACCTCCATCCAAATTTATGAATAACTGAACATGAATTGTGAATAATTATGCCAAAAGGTTTCTAACTAGTTCCAGCGGTGAGTCACTTGAACGTTATGGAGTTCTATGCAGAGCACCAAGGAATGTGAATATCCCAAACTGAAAATGTCTAATTATGATTATGTACTAAGTTAGATTCAATTTTACAGAGGATTATTATAAAGAAGCAGTTGTCAATGGTTTCAAATAAAAATCATGGAAGAAGAATCAGCATTAATGTCTATTAAGTTGGTGTTTTCCCCTTGAAATTCAGCCCTCTCTTGTTCTAGCAGTGTAACATCTTTGTCCAGTTCCAGGTTGATGGGAACCCAGTCTAAAATGATCCCTTCAGCAACTCATATTTTTTAGAAAGTTGCATGAAATCAAATTGATATAAATATTTATGCATGTGTTTCAGATACCAGGACATCTCTTTTTTAATCCTCAGTTGAATTTTTCCCAAATGGATTCTTTTTTTGTTCCTTGATCCTTTAAGCCTATCTATAGTCTATGATCAGATTTTGATAAAACAGGCTCAGAGATACATGTGGATAATTAAATAATTGTGTATAATTTGGAAAGTCAGGGATTGTATAAACCATATCAAATAACAGACTATTTTTATCCTATCTTGACGCTAGAACTTAGGTCTCAGGAAGTTATTATCTACGATGATGTGGCCATAAATGGAAAACAGCCAAAGTAAGTCAATTCACTGCATTGGTCATCTTTGCTGGTGTTTAACCCATTTCCTGATGTTTTGTTATCTATGGTCAGAGGACCATCTCTTTAGATCCTTGGGTGAAAAGTCAGGTTGTAATATATTGCTTCCACTAGGAAGGGGGAACAATGACTAATACAGATGACGTAACAGTGGTAGCTTTGTTTCTTACCTTTGAATCTATAGACTTGAAACTCATTTCAATACAACACTTATTTAATAACCTCCTATGGAGGATGGCAAGCACCACCTGGCAGAACCAACGTTCTCAAAGCCTAAATAACTCAAATCTATCAAAGTGTTCCTGCTTCCCATCCTCGCTACCAGCCACATGCAGGCACCTATTGTTTCTCAGCTGGATTACTGCAATGGCAGAATGAAATCCAAACTGCTTAAGAAGACATAAAATTCATTATTGATACAGCCCTGGCAAACTCTCAGCCTCAACTGTACTTGCCACTCACCCATTATTCCTGTGTTCCATCCATACTGTATTATCCAGCATGTCTAAACTTTCATGTTTGCTCCAACCTCTTCAGTTCATCCAACAAATACTTACTGGGCACGTACTATATGCCAGGCACTGTGCTAAGCGTTGGGTATAATGCAGTGAACACACAGTTATAATTCCTATTCCTTTATGATTGGAGAGATAGATAGATAAATGATGGATCATTAAACATGGGAATCTGATTGCTTTGGATATTCTGACAGAGACTGGGCATATGCTATGTGTGTTGGGAGGAGGCTGATAGTCATTTTAGGGTAGATATCTGGGAAAAGGCTTTCCAAGGTTAGAATTTAAGAACAAAAGAATTGTTCTGCCCATAACACACTTTGCCATGCTTTTTTGCTTGGCTGAGTACTTTATCCTTTATTATTTAAACCTGAATTCAAATTTTGCTTTCCCCAGGAAGCAAAAGCTCAGAGAGCTTTTGGGTTATCTATTTGGGTTATGTACCCCTTTTTATCAGAACATTCTTTTCACAGTTGTATTGGTCTTATTTCTTCCCTGTCTCGTCCTCTACATGGAAACTTCCTGAGGTGGGGCCTGGGCTTTCTAATCCAATGTATCATATGGCCTCATACCAAAAGATAGTTTGTTAAATTGGTTAATGAAGAAAGACCTGCTTTCAAAAAATTTGAAAAATGATTTATGGTGAAAATAGGCAGACATTTCCATTTTTAGGGCATCCGGAAAGCCTGTGCCAAGCTGAAGCAAGCAAGGATAGGAAGCATTTTGTCAGTTGGAGACTGGGGATTTAGAGAGAGAAGTGGGGATGATTTGCTGTGGGAGAGAGGAGGGCAGCTGTGTACATGGAAGATGTGTGTTTGGGAAGCTTCACTGGACCATGCGGCACGTGATCAGGAAAGTGGTGTCATGAGCAGGAAATGTTAACTTGGCAGGAGATGGAGGAGAGCCCTGGAATATAAAATTGGAGTAGTAAGAAAACAAAATGTGGCCACACTTTTTGGTGGAAAGACTTCTTATTAAAAGTGAACATTTTGAAAGGTTTTTTGATTGGTGAAAGAAACAAACTTGGAATAATGCCACCACAGACTGAGTGGGAATTGCCCTTTCACAGGTACCATTCTTATGAGCCAAGAATGTGGTGTTTAAAAGTTTATATTGAGGGAATAACATGTAATATAGTTTGAAATAGAGGTATAATACCTTATGAAGAACAGCATTTTATAATTGATACCATTGTGAATGGGGTGAAATTATTAAAGGAATGACTTTGGTAAAGCTTTTATACACAGGCAAAATGTATTCATTACGTTTCTACATAGTGATCTACTTTTAGCATGTAATTTGTAGACCTCAAGACTTTCAACAAAAAACAGAAGTCCATCCTTACCAAAAAAAAAAAAAAAGAGGCAGAGACACAGAGGTTAGGTTATTTGCCCAAGTTCATGTAGCCAATAAGGATTCAAATCCTGGCAACTGGGCTCCCAATCCATTCTCTTCACTGCAACACTAAGCTAATTTCCTAGTGATACTTTATCTTGATCTTTCATGATCTTTATCTTGATCTTTCTTTTAGTTAGTATTTCCCTGGTATACATTTTTAATCCTTTTTCTGATTTCCATATTCTTGTCCACTGTGTCTTGTATAAATATAGCTGAATTGGCTTTTTTAAAAAATCTAATATAATGACCTGTCTTAACTCCTACCTTGCCCTTGACGTAAAGTTTAATATTCTGAAATATCATGGTGCTGATAGCATTTTCCTCAGGACAGACTTGTCTTCTGTGCTTGCATATTGCTTACTGCTCGGTCTAGTTTCAATTTGTTTGCTGGGGGTTATTAGAATATAGTATCCAGGACTTAATACAAGGGCAAAGTATAGCAATTTGTTAAAAACAAACAAACACAAACAACCTTTATCCAGGACCTAGTAGGTTTGTATTGGGAGAGCCCTATTTATAGAAAATTCTTTTGCCCAACTGCCAAATAGGGCTTCCCAGGGGGCTCAGTAGGTAAAGAATCCTCCTGCTGCAGGAGACACTGGTTTAATCCCTGGATTGGGAAGATCCCCTGAAGGAGGGCATGGCAACCCACCCCAGTATTCTTGCCTAGAGAATTCCATGGGCAGAGGAGTCTGGCGGGTTGGAGTCCGTGGGTTCACAAGGAGTCAGACATGACTGAGTGACTAACACTTTCTTTGCTGAATAAGGGAGTCCAGAACTATGGGCAAGAGGACAAAATAATTAGAGCCACACTTTAGGAAGAGTAACTCGACCTAGACCCTTCTGCAGAAAGCTTTAGAGGGAAGGTTGGATGCAAAATATTTGTTAGAATATTATTAAAGTTGCTCAGATGAAAAAGTGATCAAAATGTGTTCTGAGATGGTGATAAAAATGAAGATATTTTATGATTAAATGATACTTACCAAGTCACTTAAGCCTGTTGAAACCTGACCAATTTCTATTTCATGTGATGGAGCATATCTTCTGTAGTATGGCCTCAATGAATCAATTATTAAAGACATTTGTAGCAGATGGAACACTGATGGAAAACAGCACAATTTGGGATGAGAAGGGAGATGGAAGATGATATCTGAGTTCTTGTAAGCTTGGATAGTTTGTATGTCGTGTCCTGGTAGGTATTAGGTTGAAGAGATGCCTAAATAACTCTGAATTAAATTGTTGCTAGATAATCCAGACCTCTTCTTTTCATCTCCTTTTGTTCACTAGAATTTCTCCCAAAGAGTCACCAAGGAAAGGAAGAAGAGGGGGATCTTAAAAAGGACACTGGAACAGCTTCTACAATCTGGTACTAGTGGGGCCTATGGCATGTCATCGTCTCTGAATCTTAGTTTCTTAACCTATGATATGACAAAAAAGCAATCCTTGTCCTGTCAAATTCATTAAGCTCTCTAACTAGATCCCTATAAAAGCTAAAACAAGTTGCAGAGAGGCAAAGAGTTGACCATAATGGTCACATGGCTAGCAGGGGTAAAAAGTGTTATGACTTTTCCAAAAGAACAATATGGTACTATGTATCTACAATGCCCAAACCCTTTCTATAATTCTGCTACAAGCAATTAGCTCTAGTAAAAAATAAAGGAAACATTAAAATTATATATAAAATGTCTATCTCAGGGCTGTATATAAAAAGAAATGTTTAATACAACCCAAATTCACTAGGAATATTAGGCAACATGACCACTTAAGTGTATATAAAATAGTTTCCAGTGACATGGGTAAATGCTTTCACTATAATTGAAAAATAGCAGAATGCAAAATTATATATACAGTTTTGATCACAATTCAGTTTCTAAAAGTGCTTAGAAATGTTTAGAAGGAAATTTGGACCTTTGAGAGGTCAGATTATGTTTGTCTCTTATAGTTCTGCTTCCAGTTTTTTAAATACTCAGGATACAGTGCTTCATAATTAGTAAAGGAAATAAACTGTTCAGTAGGCATTTGCTTTGCCTATTCCCTGCCTACATAGTTATGCTGTTGCTGCTAAGTCGCTTCAGTTGTGTCTGACTGTGCGACCCCATAGACGGCAGCCCACCAGGCTCCGCTGTCCCTGGGGTTCTCCAGGCAAGAACACTGGAGTGGGTTGCCATTTCCTTCTCCAATGCATGAAAGTGAGAAGTGAAAGTGAAGTTGCCTAGTCGTGTCTGACTCTTAGCTACCCCATGGACTGCAGCCTACCAGACTCCTCCATCCATGGGATTTTCCAGGCAAGAGTACTGGAGTGGGTTGCCATTGCCTTCTCTCACATAGCTATAGCTCCTTCCTAACAAGTCCATGCATGAATTCTCACTGAACACTTTCTCTTTGCCTAGCATTGTGATAAGCTTGTGGTAGATACATCTGGAATTCTTGTCTGGATCGCATCTTTTGTGAACCTAAAATGGAGAGATAAATGAGTAAACATCAGACAGGTAGAAAAGTAATTGCTGAGCTCCTTGTTATAGACTCCAAAGGCAATGAACGTTGAGCAAAGAGTGATGGGAGATCCCTAGGCAAGTCCTGGAAAACCTTTTATACAAGATCCCTAAGCAAGTTCTTGAAAGCCTTGACTAAGCTGCATCTTTCTATTTTATTGAACTCTAGTTGACTACAATATTGTGTTAGTTTCAAGTGTATAGCACAGTGATCCAGTTTATTTTTTTCTGATTATGTCCCATTTCAGGGTATTATATGGAATATAATTTCCTATGCTATACAGTATGTCCTGTTGCTTATCTGTTTTATGTATAGTACTCTATCTGTTAATCTCATATTCCTAGGCTGCATCTTTAATGCTGGTTAGATGCTGCATCCTTGATATTCTGTTAGACACCTGGACCATAATCTGAAGGGAATGGCGACACAGTGTCACTAAGAACTTGTAAAATTCCTCTGACAGAGCATCCTTGCAGTTCTAATTTACCCACTGAAGAGTTACTGTGTTCTGATGTGCAGACACCACATACATACAAATGGTCGACAGAGGAAGGGTTAGTTTTGCTCACATGAATGATGAACATATAAATTGTCAACATCTGCTGGATCATTGAAAAAGCAAGTTTCAGAAAAACATCTGTTTCTGCTTTATTGACTACACCAAAGACTTTGACTGTGTGGATCACAATAAACTGTGGAAAATTCTGAAGGAGATGGGAATAACAGACCCCCTGATCTGCCTCTTGAGAAATCTGTATGCAGGTCAGGAAGCAACAGTGAGAACTGGACATGGAACAACAGACTGGTTCCAAATAGGAAAAGGAATATGTCAAGGCTACATACTGTCACCCTACTTATTTAACTTATATGCAGAGTACATCATGAGAAATGCTGGGCTGGATGAAGCACAAGCTGGGATCAAGATTGCTGGGAGAAATATCAATAACCTCAGAGATGCAGATGACACCACCCTTATAGCAGAAAGTGAAGAAGAACTAAAGAACCTCTTGATGAAGGTGAAAGAGGAGTGTGAGAACGTTGGCTTAAAGCTCAATGTTCAGAAAACTAAGATCATGTCATCCAGTCCTATCACTTCGTGGCATACAGATGGGGAAACAGTGGCAGACTTTATTGTTTTGGGCTCCAAAATCACTGCAGATGGTGATTACAGCCATGAAATTAAAATATGCTTACTTCTTGGCAGGAAAGTTATGACCAACCTAGAAAGCATATTAAAAAGCAGAAACAGTACTTTTCCAACAAAGGTCCATCTAGTCAAGGCTATGGTTCTTCCAGTAATCATGTATGGATGTGAGAGTTGGACTATAAAGAAAGGTGAGCGCCAAAGAATTGATGCTTTTGAACTGTGGTGTTGGAGAAGACTCTTGAGAGTCCCTTGGACAGCAAGGAGATCCAACCAGTCCATCCTGAAGGAGATCAGTCCTGAGTATTCATTGGAAGGACTGATGTTGAAGCTGAAACTCCACTATTTTGGCCACCTGATGCAAAGAGCTGACTCATTGGAAAAGACCCTGATGCTGGGAAAGATTGAAGGCAGGAGAAGTAGGGGATCACAGAGGATGAGATGGTTGGATGGCATCACTGACTCA
The DNA here is from genome assembly GCF_029407905.1 of Bubalus kerabau. Taxonomy (NCBI): domain Eukaryota; kingdom Metazoa; phylum Chordata; class Mammalia; order Artiodactyla; family Bovidae; genus Bubalus; species Bubalus kerabau. The sequence goes on from NC_073629.1 coordinate 89,976,554, forward strand.
ATGGACATGAGTTTGGGTAAATTCCAAAAGTTGGTGATGGACAGGGAGGCCTGGCGTGCTACAGTCCATGGGGTCCCAAAGAGTCGGACACGACTTGAGTGACTGAACTGAACAAGTGAAGAAACATTTTGAAGCAGCAGGCATGATCAAAGACTGTAGACTTCGTTGTCAAGCACACTTGGATACAAAGCCACTAGGTTCAAAGTACTGTTTCTGTGACCATGATAAGTTATGAAGATCATCTATTTCCCACTTTGTAAAACGTTATGAAATACTGATTGTTGCAATGCTTCCTATAAAAAACACATTAGTTAAGATATGTAAAATGCCAAGCATAAGACTTGACACACAGGTGTTCAAAAATATTGTTTCTTCTGTAACACACTCTCCACTCTTTGCATCCTTTTCTGCTAAACACATCCTTTTCTGTCTCATAGTGAGGGTCCATTTTATCATTCATGTTCTATAGGTGAAGAAACTAAGGCTCAGAAAGGAGAGAGAGTATGATTATAAACAAGTTGATCTCTTGCTTTTGGCTTCAAATTTGCTTTTTTTTAAATTTTATATTGGAGTACAGTTGATTCACAATGTGTTAGTTTTGGGTGTATAGCAAAGCAATATGGTATATCTACTATTTTTCAGATTCTGGCTTCAAATTTGGATTGCCACAGATCAGACATTAGCAAGCTATGGCCTGGGAGCCAGATATGGCCACCACTTGTTTTCGTGAATACAGTAACAACAGCAATGTCAAATTGTTATGATAGATAGCATGGCTTGCAAAGCATAAGATATTTACTCTCTGGCCTTGCCATAGATTATCAAAACATACTTCTAGATGACTTTCTAATTTTTTTGGTAAAACACAATTGCCCAAAAAGTATTGATGGTTCCATGAAGACTTTAGTTCAATCTTAATTTACTTGCACAAAATATTTTTCTTCTCAGTGATGAACTTAAAGGAAAATCTTGGAAGCTGAAGTTTTTGACATTGAAAGAAAAAAAGAAAAAAGGTGCTCAAGAATCAGAAAGGTAAGCACACAAGTGCACTCACACTACAGCTTTTCTGTTGCAGTTTATACCTCTTACTGGCTGTGTGATCTTGTCAGGTTATTAAACTTGATATTTGGATTCCTCATCTACTGAATGAAAATATTAACATCTATATTACAGTACAACATAGAGGATTAAAAGAGAAAGAGAATATGAAAATGTGAAGTGTTACACACATTTATCATTCCTGCTTTTGGTAGATAGGGAGCAAGAAAAGAATTCTAGCCATCATTTTTTTTATCAAAGGATGAAAAATTTCCCGTCTTCCTCTAGGCTGTAGGAACCTTTTCCCTGTAAGAATGAACTTAAATAATATACCATTTAGAACTTGAATGATGCCTTGAGAAGAGAAACTGGGTATCATATAGCAAGGCTGATTTCCCTAACATATTGATACAATATAATTCTAGTGATCACTACATTAGTGTTAGAAATAAAACAATGTTTTATTGACTCAAGATCTATCCTTTATTCATGTGATTCAAACTCCTAGGTGGCTGTGGGGGGAGGTGATTTTTTTTTACTATCCCTGATGGTGACTTACTGCTCTGTGCTTCAGTCTTCTCAGTTGCTGGGATCTAGGGCAGGAGCTGAGGCACTTTAACTAATGTCTTGGGGAAATCCTTGTCTAAACAGTCACTGGGCTGAAAACACTGTATGGTCTGTCTGCTCTGGGATATCTGTCTAGAAAAGTCCTAGAGGGGCACCCCAGAAGAAATCAGACATCAATCTATACCAAATTTAAACTCAGAGGATGGCATAGGGTGAGGATGGTCCTTCTCTAAGTTTTTAAGTTTAGACTTGATGTAATTTACTTTTCCCAAGTTGGAAAGATGTATTCAAAACTACAAAAGCATCTTTCTACCTTAAACATCACACTTATACTTTTGCATTTTATTGTTCAGTCACTCAATCGTGTCCAACTTGTTGCAACACCATGGACTGCAGCACACCAGGCCTCTCCATCCTTCACCATTCCCCAGAGTTTGCTGAAACTCATGCCCATTGAGTCAGTGATGCTGTCCAACCATCTCATCCTCTGTCATCCACTTCTCCTCCTGCCCTCAGTCCTTCCGAGCATCAGGGTCTTTTCCAATAAGTCTGCTCTTCACATCAGGTGGCCAAAGGATTGGAGCTTCAGCTTCAGCATCAGTCCTTCCAATGAATATTCAGGGTTGATTTCCTTTAGGATTTACTGGTTTGATCTCCTTGCTGTCCAAGGGGACTCTTAACCATCATCTCCAGCACCACACTTTGAAACCATTGATTCATCAGTGCTTGGCCTTCGTTATGGTCCAACTCTCACATCCGTTACACCACTATTGGAAAAACCATAGCTTTGACTATATGGACCTTTGTTGCAAAGTGATGTCTCTGCTTTTTAATACGCTGTCTAGGTCTGTCATCGCTTTTCTTCCAAGGAGCAAGCATCTTTTAATTTTGCATGGCATAGCAAAACAAAATTCCAAGAAATGAAATATCAGTGAAATTTTTTACTTTCCCCATCTCCTGCCAAAAAAAAGCTTTCCTCAGTCCATGGGATTCTCCAGGCAAGAATGCTAGAGTGGGTTGCCTTTTCCTACTCCAGGGGATCTTCCCGACCCAGGGATCGAACCCACATACCCTATGTCTCCTGCACTGCAGGCAGATTCTTTACCCTCTGAGCCTTTGGGGAAACCCACTATTTTAATGACTATACATATATCGTTTTAGGAAACAATCTTCAAGTGCTTTATTTCTTACAACAAACTGATATTATAGTTGTTTTCTTCAACTGAGTAATTTGAAAATGCAATACTGAGTTTAACATTATTCCTGTATATTGATGTATCAATTTCTATGCATTCTTTGTTCCTTTTCAAATGATTTTTTACCATAACTTACTCTACCAATAAGTAAGGATTACTTTTTTAGTGTAATTTTAGTGCAACCCTTTTATTATCCCTTTATTAATCAGGATGATGGCCAGTTCTCAGAGAAGTTTGAGGGCAGTTTCCTGGTATAAAGGCATGGAAATGACAGCCCACCTTCTAAGATGTTCCATGTAGACTTTGAATGTTATATGCAAAGGACAGCTGGAAAGGGGGGTTGGGCCGGATTATAAAATACCCTGTGTACAACACAATGGGACCTGACTTTATCTTACAGTAGAGGCAGCAGAGACAGACAGGAAGGCTTTAAGAAGGAGAGTGATATGATCAATTAAATTTTAGAAAGATGACTCTGGAGGCAGGTATGCAGATGGATTTGAGAAAGAAGAGGCAACAATAAGATGGTATAAAATTATACACAGGATTATACCTGAATTTATCCTGGAGTAGAATGAGTTTATAGCTTTGGAAGCTTAAAGAGTTTTTTTTATATATAGTAACACTTAACCCTACCTGCACCTTTCTTGCCATCTTCTAGGAGTTTCTTCAAAACCAAGAAGCAAAATTTACAAAAGGACAGGATGAAAAGAGAAGAAAGACTTTTTAGAGAAAGATTCAAGGTATGTTCTTCTCTGAAGGTAAGCATTAACAGAGGAACTAAAAAAATATTTTTTTAAATTCTGTTAAGTGTGGTGCACATCTGTCTCTCTGGAACTGTCATGATCTTTGATTAAACATGTGATAGGTTAATTTTTCCCCATATATTTCTGTATTATCATGCCTTTGTACATGCTATTTCCTCCACCTGGAAAAACTGCTAAGTTGTTCTTTAAGACTCTGTTCAAATGTCATTTACTCTTCCTTAACTCCTTGAGCCAAAGTGTGTGTGTGTGTGTGTGTGTGTGTGTGTGTGTGTGTGTGTAGTCTGAACTAAAGTCTTGACTCCCTTTTAAAGGACAGATTTTTGTCTTTTCCAAGTTCCCCCTTAGCTCCCAACATAAAAGTGGATACACTGAATGATTAAACAACTCTGTCATTGAGTCCATGGAGCATTGTTCTGTAATTTCAAGGTTCAGACACTCCTCCCTTTTGATTTCATGTACTATCACAGTGAGAATTATTAAGAAACATATATTGAATACCTCCCACATACCAGACACTGGATTGAGAGAGAGTTATATAAAGCTCTTCATGTCATGACCTTCGTCTTTCTGGTTTTATTTCTTGCCATTTTCCACTTTGCACTTGGCAACACATTGTGCATCCCTCTGTTTCTCGAGTGAACATCCACCGCATCTTTGTCCCGCTATTTCCTTCCTCTAGACATTGACCTGATCCCTTCCACTGTCCGGTGTACCCTTGCTGCTTCTCCATCTGACTAGCACCTGTTCATCTGTGATGACCTAGTTCAGGCATCTCCTCTGGGAACTCCTACTTGCTGGTGAAAGAAATTACTCTTCCTCTGCTGCTGCTGCTGCTGCTGAGTCGCTCCAGTCGTGTCCAACTCTGTGTGACCCCAGAGACGGCAGCCCACCAGGCTCCCCCGTCCCTGGGATTCTCCAGGCAAGAACACTGGAGTGGGTTGCCATTTCCTTCTCCAATGCATGAAAGTAAAAAGTGAAAGTGAAGGTGCTCAGTCGTGTCCGACTCCTAGCGACCTCATGGACTGCAGCCTACCAGGCTCCTCCGTCCATGGGATTTTCCAGGCAAGAGTACTGGAGTGGGGTGCCATTGCCTTCTCCAACTCTTCCTCTACAATACTTTATACCTGAGCAAACCTCTAGCTTATCACAAAACATTAGCATTATTGCAATACATGTTCATCAGTTAAACTTTGAATTCCTAGAGGACAGGGGTTATATTATGTATCATGTCCATGTAGTGAGTGTAATAGTAGTACCTAATACTGTATAAAAATGTTTTTGGACTCAACTTAGGAATAAACACAAATTCTTCTTAATCATTAATACGTTCTGCTTGAACCAAGCTAATTTAGGTTACTAGATCTATAAATTGTAATATGAAATTACTTACTGTAAACCATGATGTTCTTTGAATAGTTGAAAAACGAGTGTGTAACAATTACTTGTTGAAAGGACCCTATGTTCCATCTAGTACTTTTATTCACCACTATATTTCTGACGCTCTCATAGGCAGCAGAAATTCCCATTCTCTTGAGTCCATTCTTCCCAATCACCTGTGGTGAGTCTCCTTGATATATCATTAAAAAAACTATACAGTTTCAATAATTTTTACTCATCTCAAATCACACCCAACAAAAATATTGGGTGCTTCATTTGTGTCAGGCATTGAGGGTGCAAGGATGGATAAAATTGCTTCCCATTTTTATTTTATGAAACAATATGTTGATTAAATGTCATCATGGGGTACATACAAAGTGCAGTTAAAACAGTAAATTATACATGGCAGTCATGAAAGCCTTCATGAATAGTGCTTAAGAGAAAAAAAAGCATTTCAGGCAGAGAAAACAGCAAGCGCAATGGCATGGAAATATGGAAGGTACACAGTGCATTCAGAATTATCATATAGCTTGATGAAGCTTCAATGAAGGGAAAAGAAAGAGGGGGGGATGGGGAATGATGTTGTGCAAAGGACCCTAAATGTCAAACTAAGAAATCTGGGTTTGAATGAAGAGTTTTTATAATTTTAAGAAATCAGATTTGCATTTTAAGAAATCATTGTGAACAGTGGTCTGGGAAAGGTAAGATCAGTTAGGAAGCTATTACTCTGTTAGGCAAAAGAAAAACCTGTCTTGTGGATTAGATTGCATTTGGTACCCATCATAATTCATCATCCAAATCCAGGATACTTCTGAGGGGAAGGAGGCACACTTAATCATAGTAAGTATTTATAACTAGCGACATTAAATATAAACAGAGACTATCCTGAGTAAAGGAAGATGTGTGGCTACTCTAATTTAGTGAAGTAGACATCTGCAAGTATAAGCTACATATTCTAGAACTTTTTCCAATAAGTGGATTTCAATACATTAAAAGGTGGTGTACCTGTACATGGACAGGTTGGCTAGTTAATAACACAGGAAAAACAAACAAACAAACAAACTCTCCTAAGGCCATTAATCGAATCCCTCAGTTGTTCCACAAGTGTTTGTCTTTAACCACAAAAGGATAGCGGGACCTGCTCCCACACACCATTCCTAAAGTGAAAGTCGCTCAGTTGTGTCTGACTCTTTGCGACCCCATGGACTTAGTCCATGGAATTCTTCAGGCCAGAATACTGGATTGGGTAGCCTTTCCCTTCTCCAGGGGATCTTCCCAACTCAGGGATCGAACCCAGGTCTCCCATGTTGGAGGCTGATTCTTTACCAGCAGAGCCACAAGGGAAGCCCAAGAACACTGCAGTGGGTAGCCTATCCCTTCTGCAGGGTATCTTCCAGACCCAGGAATCAAACCAGGGTCTCCTGCATTGCAGGCGGATTCTTTACCAACTGAGCTATCAGGGAAACACACCATTCCTACCTCTTTAAAATATGTGTGCTGCAGCTATTAGTACATGTATGCAAGAATATATGAGCCCACTAGAGAGGAAGGGTGGAAAGAGTGCCATCTAGAAATGCAATATATATAGGAACATTATAAACTCTAAAGCCCTACACTACACAAAGAGGTTTTCTGTTTCCCTTTTTTTGTAACTTGTCCTTTCCTGGGTTTACTGATTGGCTTCATTACTAGAACAATTAATATACCATTCACAATACTTAATTTACACCAATGTTACCACCTTCTCTCCTCCTATAATTCCTTCTAACTACAATTCAATAATGGGTATGAAAACATTTTGAAAATATGATCTTACCAAACAAATGTAAAGGTTGTGATAATAAATAAATTTACTATTATTTCTTTAAATAACCTTTCTTTCCCTAAATATCTTGCTATTTTCTTTTTCCTTAGACATTAGTTAACAGATATCTGGCCTCTTGAGTTTATTTTGAGGTTACCATAGTATGTCTTCCATTAATGTTATAATGAAAAAGAATAAATCTATGCAAACATATTCTGATTACTAATTTTTTCTTTCAGTATGACAAAGAGATTACTGTCATCAACACAGCAGTGGTGTGTTCCAATAATTCAAGAAATGGAATATCTGACTTGCCAATAACCCCTGGAGAAGAACTGGATGTCATTGATATCACTGAAGAAAATCTAGTGATATGCCGCAATTCTGAAGGCAAATGTAAGTTACTAGGTTATTGCCCGTAAGATTTCAATCACTGCTTTTGAAAAAAACTCAAAAGCATTATAACTTTCAGATTAGTAATAGTGATTTTTATTTCTATAGATGGATATGTGCTAATTGAACATCTAGATTTCAAGTAAGTGGTTTGACTTTATACTATAAATCAAACTCTGAATACTTAATACATTACTGTGTACATGAGTCTCAAGGAAAGACTACTGCATATATGTACTTCAGGAAAAGTTTGTAAATATGCAATGCTCTATTCTATAAGGAGGACTTCCCTGGTGGCTCAGATGGTAAAGAATCTGCCTGCAATGTGGGAGATCCAGGTTCAATCCCTGTCAGGAAGATCCCCTGCAGAAGGAAATGGCAACCCACTCCAGTATTCTTACTAGAGAATCCCATGGACAGAGGAGCCTGGCAGGCTACAACAATCCATGGGGTCACAAAGAGTCAGACACAACTGAGCAACTAATTCTTTCTTTCTTCTATAAAGATTACTTGGAAGAGTAATTTTTTTGTCTGCCACTCCTGAGTATGTTATCAGACTTCTCTATAGAGCATATTTGTAAACATTTTAAAGGAGTATAAGAATATTAAACTGAATAAGAAATCCTCCCCAAATCTCTTACTCTTCCATGGGCCTGTATTTCAAAGTGTTTGTTTATTTCTCCTTTTTTCCCTCAGGCAACAAGTCTGATCACCTTAGAGAGATCAAGATCAAATGGTATGGTCTGCTCAAGTGTGAACTAGTTCTAAGGTCTCAGCCCTGCTTTACATTAGTTTATGTTGCCAGCATGAGACGGTGGAATCTGTGGAAATTTTCGTTAACAACTTAGAAGAGAAAAATCCTCCACATTTAGATGTTGGTTTTACTACTAAACAGTTATCTTTCGATGTCTATTTCAGTATGTATTTCACTGCTGGCTCAAAATGTGAAACAGTGTGTGTTGGCATTTGAGCACTTGTTTAATGAGCCATGTCCAAAGTTAGAAATCACACCTTATGGCACCTAGTCAGTTGTGCAGATGGTTAGTTTGCTTCTAATGCTTCTAATATTAGTACACGAGTGTTTATAATTTCAAGAAGATGTGCATTTAAATTGGGTGTAATTTAATTCTGAAAAGTAAATAGTGTAACCAACATCTTTCAAATACTCCAATTTCAGGTATAATCCTAAAGCAAGAGGACATTTCTACATTGATTTTTATCATAAAACTAAAAATCTAACAAATGTTGCCAAAAATTGGTTTCACTGGGCATAGGATGCTGAAAAGTAGTTTTTTCCTAAATTCACCCAACATTTTGAGAATTGCCTAAATATGTTTAAACATTTAAATTATACACTGTATCAGTTTAAAATAACCATTTTTTACTTTAGACAACAGGATATTATTTTGTTTATGACTTAATATCTATTAAAATAATTTATAAGTATTTTTACTTACAGAGAGTAAAAATAAGCTGAGCTGTAAATAACATTCTATTTTTCAAATGATGTACACGGCATGTTAGGCAGGGTGACTCTGACCTTCAAGGGCATGATCCATGCCCTTATGACACTATTTTTTAAGCTTCTAGGTTCTTTTATCTTTTTTTTCTTGTTCCAAATGGCAGTGCCAAGAAAGGCCAAGCTTATTCCAGATGAAAAGTATCAAAAATATTCATAGGGCTTAGAGAGGAAAATAGGTGTAGAGATTATTACAAATAATAGTTATAACAACATATAGGTGACACTGAAACTTGGTGTTTAAATAATATATTTGCTGGACAAGACACAGAGAGGTCGATGCTCTCCCTGGTGACCAGGAAGAAATTCAAAGTAGAAGGAGTCTAGTCTATCCGGTAGGAAGTAGCAAGAGCTGAAATGGGGTAAGCCAGGGCTAGAATGTAACAGAGGTCACTTGGACTTTTTCCTGTAGAGAGCAGGAACCATCCAGCGGTCTTAAGCAGGAAGACAATACCAGATGTCTAGAGAGAAAAGGGAAAAAAAATCACGGCAATATGGGTGACTGATTATGGATGACAGATAAGAACGAGGAGAGACTAGTCATCTTTGCAATATTCAAGGCAAAAGAGCACTAGACCTTAATTTAAGACAGCCACAATAGAAGTATATACAGTACAGGAGCCCCATTAGAGGGAGAGGTAAGAGAGAAACAGAATTGAGACGTGATGATGAAATTTCTTTTTTTGGGAGATGAGATTAAGGCTGACACTAAATACTGGGAATATATTTGTGCTTGCACCCCCATAACCCCCCCCAAATGAAATTTACTACTCTGAGAGGCAGGGCAGCCAGGCAACTGCAGCCCTCTCCCACACTGTGGGCACTGTAGGAGACTAGGACAGGTGTGGCCCAAGCTTAGTGAGAGGGAGTGCAAGGCTGTGCTGAGCAGAGACCATTCATGCAATAATCCTATACAAAAGAGGACCAAAACCTACGTATCACTCTTGCCACCTCACCAAAACATGACCTTAGATCCTAGGGTGACAGTGGGAGCTCGATTTCACCTGACACATCTCTGTCCCATTCATGTTCTGTCTCGTGGCATGGCCTTGTATTCTGAGTCCATGACTTAGCTCTGAGTCTCTTATTTCCTCATCAGTAAAGCAGCACTAATAGCACTCACCTTGTCCACTTCTCAGCATTGTTGTCAGGCTGTAATGTAATAATATACATAAATAAGTGTCCTAAAACCCTTAACACAAAATACTGTATAAGTGTGGTTATTTTAGTACCTGGCCTTTTGTGAAGTTGGAAGATGCTGAACACAAAAACAGGTTTTTGAAATTAAGACTTGAAAGAATGGCTAGGATATCTCGACCTCTTAAATTCAGAAAATCATCTGTAAGGGAGATTAAGGCAAAAAGGCTGGTGTGTACATCACTGCATAAACCCTGTGGGTGTGATATGGCCTCGTAACCAATCCAAGGTGGCCTTAGGTGCATCAGGCCATCTGCTCTATTTCCTAAGCAGCGCAGCCACTTCCGATGGCCCCCAGGGCTACCAGAAATATTGTTAGGGGAAAACTGTCATCGTTACTCCCCAGAGAAGGAAATGACAACCCACTACAGTATTCTTGCCTGGGAAATCCCATGTATAGAGAGGAGCATGGTAGGCTGCAGTCCATGGGATAGCAAAAGAGTCACTACAATTTAGTAAGAAATCTTTTATGCTAGTAAATCTACTAGCCAAGAAAAGAGGATAAAAATCATATAATGAAAAAGAAGCATGTTGGTTTCAGTGAATTCTGTTAAAATTGGATGATACTAAGATGCAGAATACATCGTGAGAAACGCTGGGCTGGAAGAAGCACAAGCTGGAATCAAGATTGCCGGGAGAAATATCAATAACCTCAGATATGCAGATGACACCACCCTTATGGCAGAAAGTGAAGAGGAACTAAAAAGCCTCTTGATGAAAGTGAAAGAGGAGAGTGAAAAAGTTGGCTTTAAGCTCAACATTCAGAAAACTAAGATCATGGCATCTGGTCCCATCACTTCATGGGCAATAGATGGGGAAACAGTGGCAGACTTTGTTTTTTTGGGCTCCAAAATCACTGCAGATGGTGACTGCAGCCATGAAATTAAAAGACTCTTACTCCTTGGAAGGAAAGTTATGACCAACCTAGATAGCATATTCAAAAGCAGAGACATTACTTTGCCAACAAAGGTTGGCAAGGCTATGGTTTTTCCAGTGGTCATGTATGGATGTGAGAGTTGAACTGTGAAGAAAGCTGAGCACCGAAGAATCGATACTTTTGAACTGTGGTGTTGGAGAAGACTCTTGAGAGTCCCTTGGACTGCAAGGAGATCCAACCAGTCCCTTCTGGAGATCAGCCCTGGGTGTTCTTTGGAAGGACTGATGCTGAAGCTGAAACTCCAGTACTTTGGCCACCTCATGCGAAGAGTTGACTCATTGGAAAAGACTCTGATGCTGGGAGGGATTGGGGGCAGGAGGAGAAGGGGACGACAGAGGATGAGATGGCTGGATGGCATCACCAACTCGATGGATGTGAGTCTGAGTGAACTCCGGGAGTTGGTGATGGACAGGGAGGCCTAGCATGCTGCGATTCATGGGGTCGCAAAGAGTCGGACACGACTGAGCAACTGAACTGAAGATGTTAATAAAATAATCCAAGCTTAAAAAAAAAAGAATGGCTAGGATATAAGATTTTTACATAAAAATACTTAACAGGTTTTTGAAACAACACTTTTCTATGTTTTTAAAGTATAAACCATTTGGTCTAATATAAACAAATACCTAATAACTACTGATATGGAATACATTTTTAGGAAAAACATTCCACCTACATCAAAGTAGTTATTTCTATTTCATGATCAGCCACATTCTTCCATTCTTTAAATCACAGTGTGTGAAGTTCAGTTTCAATGCTATTAATCTACAAAGTCCCTTAATGCAAACATTATAATTTCTGTGATGTTTCAAGCAGATGTCATCTGTCTCCTAGAAACCCTAATCTAGCAAAACATTTCAATGGAAAGACTGAGTTTCTATTTAACTTTTTAATTTTGTATCAAAAGATATCATTAGAGATGACAACACTCTGTCAGAGAAAAAGACAGTTTGCAAAGGGACCTGAACCTAACAGAGGTTAACGATACCCTCATTCATGTATAGGCCAGGCCAGCAGCAACCTGCTAACACGCACCGACAGAGCTGTCCCTTCCTCCTTTCCAGTACCTCTGACACACCTGGTCTTCCAAGCCGCAATAGCATTCTCTCCAGCAGGGCCTCTCCCACATATGTTCACAGCTTTTAAAACATAGGATTCTAGAGGGAAGAAGAGGAAGAGAAAAAAGTCAATACATAAAGACAAATTGCTAAGAAGTGGTTGTTTCTGGGTCACAGGGGTAAGACTTCAGGGTTTCAACAGTTTTGACACTGATGGCCGCTGAGAATAGAGAACAAGCAATGCAGATGTGGTCCTATGTGCTTATGATGGTCACCTCCCGTATACTTTCTGAAAAACATTCAAGTTGAGATTTATAAGAGTTCTATTTTCTTTATCCAAAATTTGAAGAGAACATGTTTGTTTTTGTTACTGAATACCTTTTCCCTTTATTTCCTAAAGTGTAAAGGTAATAGATGCTTATTGTAGGAAATCAGAAAAGTACAGACGTTTGAGGAAGCAAATAGAAATCTTATAAATCTCAACTTGGATGTTTTTCAGAAAGTATATGGGAGGTGACCATCATAAGCACATAGGACCACATCTACATTGTTCTCTATTCTCAGCAGCCTGCAGTCTAAAACTCTGCTGAAAGCCTGAAGTCGTCTAGGCCTTTGCCTTCCTCTCCTATGATAAGCAGAATTTTGGCTTCAGTGATCTTCTTATCCTGGCTTTAATACCTATAAATATGTTATGCGACTTGGGAAAAAGGAACTTTTTACATGAAATTAAGTTTGCTTACCAGTTGACCTTAAAATAGGGCGATTATTCAAGTGAGCCCTATTTAATAGCATGGACCCTGACGACCAGAACAATCAGCCAGTCAGAGATGTAGTGAAGAAGAGGCAGGAAATGTCTGAAGCATGAGCCCTCTGTTACTCGCTTTGAGGATGAAAGGGGCCATGGACCAGGCAATGATGCTGGTCTCTAGAAACTGCAAGTGATTCCCAGTGAAGAGCCAGAAGGGAAACGGGCCTGCAGTCCCATAGCAGTATGGAACTGAATTCACCACCAACTTGAATAAGCCTTGAAACAGATTCTGCCCAGAGCTTTTCCCTACTGCTGCTGTGGCTGTCAGCCTGTGCTGACTTGACACGGAAACCCCAGCTAAGCCCGCCAAACTTCTGACTTACAGACTGTAAGATAATAAACCTGTGTGATGTCACCAAGTTTATAGTAACTTCTTATGGCAGTAAGAGGACACTCATACAGTGGCTGAAGTTAGAGACTACAGTGCACGAGGAAGACCAAGTGGGCAGGTGGGATGGGGTCTCCAAGGGCTCAGAGGCCACCAAGTTCTACAACAGCTTTGTCTGCAACTGTTAATTGACATGCAGAGTATCAGTGACTGAACAGAAACAGAAGAGCTTTCAAATTAACCAGAGACTTTAATTTGATTTTGTGAAAAAAGCTTGGAAGCAATCATTTCTCTTTTGTGTGTGTTACCTGTGAGCTTGTACAGTGCAAATATTAACTAGGGAGAACCTGTAACTATGAAATGCTGTGTAATTTAAGAGGACACCCATAGCACACAGTTGCTGGAAGACAGATCCTTCCACTGATCATTTAACATTCACAAAAGAAAAAAATATATATATATAACAAAACTGAAATTTGCATCTATGGTTATTAAAACACAAAAGCACTAAGAGTCTGGTCTTTTTTTTTTTTTTTCCATTTTTTAAATGAATTATAAAACATGATCCCAATTTTAACACTTTAAAAAATTATCTTACTAGATATGTAATCAAGTGCTTTGATGGGTAAATATATCAGCCTATGGAACTTTTTTTCCCAAAGATGTTCTTGAAATTTTTTTGAACAATATCCAATCTTATATTTTCTTATGATTGTCATGGACACAACAACCTAATGGCTGTCAACTTTCAGTTTTGTTTGTTGCACTCCAAAGTCCCTGTCTATTTAAGCATATATGATATAGAATACAAGCATTCTTCCTAAAACAGTATTAAAGATTACTATGCTCAGAGTTCACAGTTCTATAACAATTTTACATTAAACACTCAAAACATTGTACAACCATAGATATTTGTGAGTAGTCTTGAGAAAAAGCTGTAATTTGGTATGTTAAGGCATCTTCAGCCAACATATTAAGAAGTTCTGAATATCTCTTGCAACAAAAGACAAATTTAATATTTGAATATTTGATATTTTCAAGAAATTTCAAAAGTCACTTAAAAATAAGAATACCATAATTTGTGAAATTGTGTTCCTAAACATTCTTCTACATTCTTACCACATAACTTACCTAAAATCAAGATACTCATCCTATCACTATCAAAGATATCTATTAAAAAAAAAGGGATTTACATTAAATATGATGATAAACCCTGTATTTAAACAAGGGCCTGCACACAGTTTCTCACACATATCTGTGA